>NC_064646.1:488087329-488696496 GCF_023864345.2 Schistocerca serialis cubense | reverse complement strand
TTAGTGAACTGATATGAAAGTTCGGCTACTTTATCCATTAGTGAAATTATTTCCTCTGTGTGTTTTTCTGAACTAAGTTTCAGAGTGTCCATTTGTGTTGAAATCGTATCTACTGTGACCTTTAAGTTTTCCTGAGTTTTTGCAAGTTGCATAACCGAATCGGTAGATGCAACTGAGTCAATTTTAGCTTGCAAGGTGTCGTGATTTTCATGAAAAATAGTTTGCAGTTCTTTTATGGCTGCTTCGTGATTCTGTAATGCATTTTCATGACGCGAAAAAATAGGTTGGAAATGCTCACAAATTTGTGTTTTTACGTCATTACAGACTTTTTGACATTTCGATTCAATGTTATATAACTCAGTAGTTAAATCTTCACGTGTTTGTTCAAGTGTGGTGTCTAACTTTTGAAGATTTTGTTCCATTGCGTCTAACTGTTGCTGTGTTTGTCTCTGGTGTTGTTCCATTGTGTCTAACTTTTGAAGATTTTGTTCCATTGTGTCTAACTTTTGAAGCTTTTGCTGTGTTTGTCAGTGGTGTTGTTCCATTGTGTCTAACTTTTGAAGCTTTTGCTGTGTTTGTCTCTGATTTTGTTCCATTTGTTGCATTAGCTGTAATAACAATGCATTAGTGCCTGGAATCTGTTCCTCTACGCTTTTCGGCAGTGCATTTGCACCGGCAACATTCACATTTTGACTAGCAGAAAATGTGTCTTGACTTATTTGAGAAAATGGTGGGAACGCAAAACGTGAATCTACAGTATTTGCAAAATTGTGTCCTGTCATTTCGGATTCCTGAGGCGAGCTGTTGCCGAGCGATCGATCGATAATGCTTCCCTGTTCACTAATTGTTTCACTGCCTACGCCATTGTTCGCCACCCGCTCCATTTCCCTATGCACAATTACCAAATTACTATGTTGAACATTAGTTAATTAATTACACGGTGGCGCAAACACACTGCTTTCGTCTTCACTGTCATTTCTCAGGTTACTTTGGAGCCTAGTATTACGTTTTTCACACGTCATTATTGTCACAATATTTCACATGAGAACACAGAAAAACACAATTTGAAGAGCAAAGATAAGAGAACACATTAACATAGCACTGAAAATAATATCTAGTTAATTGCAAGCGCAGCTGCAAAATACTTGGTGCAAATCTACATGCATGCCACAAGTGTTTTACTGTACAACAATGAAAAACTACAACTACAAAGGAAATTCTCTCTATAATTATGCGCTAGCAATAAACAAGAGGTACACTAATTACACAAACTACAAGAAAAAAATCGGAAGATTCCAGTGAGGTATCCTGGCAGGGTCGCCATATGAAACGTCCCCTTTGAACAATTATATAAGAGTGTGCTTATACTGCCACACAATATTTTTGAACGCAACGCAATCTGACTTTCAATAATCCCTACAAAAGAGTGGCCCTGACTAACATTAACCTACACCTTTCACTACTGCCAGCTAAATAAAAGATCCAAACTACGGAAGGCACTAACTTCTGATAGGCATAGTTAGCAAATGAAAGATTTTAATAGAGAACAAAGAATGTATTTACCTTAATAGTGTTGAAAAATCATGCTGCCCAACACTACAATGGCAGACAACAATGCAAACTAGCCACAGACTGCACACAGCAGAGCCAGCGATTTTCATACAGAGTGCTACGTAACGTTGCCAATAAAAAAACATAAACAGCCTACTTACATTTCTAAGTGTCCTGCCAATGAATCGCAGTCTTTGGTTTGCTCTGCCCACAATACTATCTATGTGACTGTTCCAGTTTGGGTTATTTGTAATTGTAATCCCTAATTATTTAGTTGAATTTACAGCCTTCAGATCTGTGTGACTTATGGCGTAATCTAAATTTATCTGATTTCTTTTAGTACTCATGTGAGTAACTTCACACTTTTCCTTATTCAGGGTCAAGTGCCACTTTTCGTACCATACAGATATCTTGTCTAAATCATTTTGTAAGTCGTTTTGATCATCTGATGACTTTACAAGACGGTAAATGACAGCATCATCTGCAAAAAATCTAAGACGACTACTCAGGTTGTCTCCTATGTCGTTAATATATATCAGGAACAATAGAGGGCCTATAACAGTTTCTTGGAGAACGCCGGATATTACTTCTGTTTTACTCGATGACTTTCCGTCTATTACTACGAACTGTGACCTTTCTGACAGGAAACCACGAATCCAGTCGCACAACTGAGGCGATACTCCGTAGGCACGTAGTTTGGTTAGAAGACGCTTGTGAGGAACGGTGTCGAAAGCCTTCTGGAGATCTAAAAATATGGAATCAGTTTGACATCCCCTGTCTATAGCACTTACTACTTCATGAGTGTAAAGAGCTATTTGTGTTTCACAAGAACGATATTTTCTGAAACCGTGCTGACTATGTGACAATAAATCGTTTTCTTCGAGGTACTTCATAATGTTCGAATACAGTATATGTTCCAAAACCCTACTGCAGATCAACGTTAGTGATATAGGCCTGTTATTCAGCGGATTATTCCTATCTCCCTTTTTGGGTATTGGGGTGACTTGAGCAATTTTCCAGTCTTTAGGTACAGATCTTTCTGTGAGCGTGTGATTGTATATAATCGCTAAATATGGAGCTATTTTATCAGCGTACTCTCAGAGTAACCTGACTGGTATCTGGACCGGAGGCCTTGCCTTTATCAAGCGATTTAAGCTGCTTCGTTACTCCAAGGATATCTATTTCTATGTTTCTCATCATGGCAGCTGTTCTTGATTGGAATTCACATCCTGAGGCACCTGTTTGGGAATGCAGGTACACCTACATCTACATCTACATGATTACTCTGCAATTCACATTTAAGTGCTTGGCAGAGGGTTCATCGAACCACAATCATACTATCTCTCTACGATTTCACTCCCGAACAGCGCGCGGGAAAAACGAACACCTAAACCTTTCTGTTCGAGCTCTGATTTATTTTATTTTGATGCTCGTTCCTACCTATGTAGGTTGGGCTCAACAAAATATTTTCGAATTCGGAAGAGAAAGTTGGTGCCTGAAATTTCGTAAATAGCTCTCGCCGCGACGAAAAAGTCTTTGCTTTAATGACTACCATCCCAACTCGCGTATCATATCTGCCACACTCTCTCCCCTATTACGTGATAATACAAAACGAGCTGCCCCTTTTTGCACCCTTTCGATGTCCTCTGTCAATCCCACCTGGTAAGGCTCCCACACCGCGCAGCAATATTCTAACAGAGGACGAACGAGTGTAGTGTAAGCTGTCTCTTTAGTGGACTTGTTGCATCTTCTAAGTGTCCTGCCAATGAAACGCAACCTTTGGCTCGCCTTCCCCACAATATTATCTATGTGGTCTTTGCAACTGAAGTTGTTCGTAATATTAACACCCAGGTACTTAGTTGAATTGACAGCCTTGAGAATTGTACTATTTATCGAGTAATCGAATTCCAACGGATTTCTTTTGGAACTCATGTGGATCACCTCACACTTTTCGTTACTTAGCGTCAACTGCCACCTGCCACACCATACAGCAATCTTTTCTAAATCGCATTGCAACTGATACTGGTCTTCGGATGACCTTACTAGACGGTAAATTACATCATCATCTGCGAACAACCTAAAAGAACTGCTCAGATTGTCACCCAGGTTATTTATATAGATCAGGAACAGCAGAGGTCCCAGGACGCTTCCCTGGGGAACACCTGATATCACTTCAGTTTTACTCGATGATTTGCCGTCTATTGCTACGAACTGCGACCTTCCTGACAGGAAATCACGAATCCAGTCGCACAACTGAGACGATACCCCATAGGCCCGCAGCTTGATTAGAAGTCGCTTGTGAGGAACGGTGTCAAAAGCTTTCCGGAAATCTAGAAATACGGAATCAACTTGAGATCCCCTGTCGATAGCGGCCATTACTTCGTGCGTGTGGAGAGCAGGACACCGCAGGCGGATGTGGGTTGCAGTTGTTATGCAGACATGAAGTAGCTTCCACAGGATACAGTAGCTGCGCCAAACCAGTCTTCTGGCTGAAAACCGCAGCAGCAGCAAAAGAAGTGGAGACCGGCTGGCCGTGGAACGCGTTCTGCAGACGTCAGAGGGTGCCGGCGGCGCAAAAACACCCGCAGGAGCGCCGTGTCAGTAAATTTCCTCTCACTCAGCCACTCCGACCTTCGCGTTTTACGAAACATCACCTGCTGCTGTTACTATTTTTTTTTTCAGCGCCAGTGGATTACTGTCACACGGCGCAGTGCCAGCTTTACCGAGACAAGTTCTCCTTTCTGCTGTAGTAATATAAAAAATTCCTATCTACAAAAACAGAGGACAAAATATTTACCCCTATTTGAACGCATGAAAAATAGTTGATTTTCGTGATTTATGTTTGCAGCTAAAATAAAAAGTAATGCTAAATCTGATGACATAGTTTTACTCCTTAAACTTTAGCTTTTAAGAAATCATTTTTGTGTCTACATAGGGCGCTCCCAGTAACCGCCGCACTAGCTGGAAAAACCCCTTCCATGCGGAACATTTGTCATCGACGGGAATTCCCGAAACCCTCCTACAGGACGTGCAACAAAGTCATTTTCAATACATTTTCTATCAGCATGCATAGGATAATTGAAAAATATTAACAAAATGATGACATGTTGGAACAAATGTCGTTTTCTTCGTCCGCAAAATCAAGACAAAAGCGTGCACGGAAAATAGGCTTTTGAAGATATAGTCAAACGGCTACCTATGCCGATAAAGAATTCAATTCAGAATTCCGACACTTCACAAAACACGAGAATCACAGTACGGTATAACTATGAAAAAAAAATAGTCACAAATGGAATCAATCAACTCGCACAAATAACGGGATGTAACAGTCAGTGTGAAACTGAAATTTAATAGTCGCAATGGCTCATTCTTCGGTGTAGCAAGTTGTTTGTTGATAGTACAGTGAGAAAATACAGTCTACAAAAGGGATTGCTTAAAAAGCACTCGCCTACCTCATCATATTGATCGTGTGGGGCCAAATAGAATTAACAGTGCATACTGAACATATACCAAGCCCAGCAGCACTAGTGGTCACAGGTGTGCTTCGTTAGTAGGAGAGCACCAGGGATAAACACAGGGATGTGACTTGGCATACGCATCAAGGCAGACGTGAGCTATACCGTGAATCCCTATCAACGGAGTTTCAAGGACTAGTATCAAGTGAAGAATCTACGAACACGCTATCCTGTGCTTCCGTAGGGACCGCGAAAGCTGCATTGGGCGAAATACGGCACACGCTGAGCCGTCTATGCCGACATTGTTCGCATGCTCCACACGAGAATAGAACGAGAAGAAATTCAAATACATTTCACGATAATGATTTACAGAATATGGATGCCGATGTAGCTGTTTCTCTTGTGATCTTCAGTCCGAAGAATGGTTTGATGCAACTCTATTCTATCCTATGCAAACCTCTTCATCTCTGTACAACTATTGAGACCTACAACGCTCTAAACCTGCTTACTATAGCCAAGACTCGGTCTTCCTCTACAATTTTTAACCCCCCCTCCTCCCCCACATCTCCATCCATTACCAAAGTGAAGGTTCCATAACGTCTCAGATGTGTCCTATGGACCAATTCCACTTTTTTCTCCAAATTGCACCATAATTTTCTTTTCTCCTCAATTTGATTGCCGGCCGGTGTGTCCGAGCGATTGATTCTAGGCGCTTCAGTCTGGAACCGCGCGGCCACTACGATCGCAGGTTCGAATCCTGCCTCGGACATGGATGTGTGTGATGTCCTTAGGTTAGTTAGGTTTAAGTAGTTCTAAGTTCTAGGGGACGGATGACCTCAGATGTTAAGTCCCATAGTGCTCAGAGCCATTTGAACCATTTTCCATTTCAATTTGATACAATACCTCCTCAATGCTAAACTTCAGCATTCGTCTCTGGCCCCACATTTCAAAAGCTCCCAATCTCGTCTCAGCTGTCCACTGTCCATGTTGCAATTCTGTAGAAGACTGCATTCCAGACAAATAATATTTAAATGCATGTCCGATATTAATAAATTTCTAGTTTTGAGAAGTGCTTTTCTTGTCATTACTAGTCTGCGTTATATAAGAGCCGATCAACAAGTTTCCGCTTGAGAGCGCTGCTGCAGCGTGTATGCAACCCAGCGAGACTCCGACGCGGATACGTAAGCATGGACTGAAGGCCTTCGAAAGGAAACTTTTTGATCGTCCCTTACAATTGCCCTGTACTTCGGCCATCATTAGTTATTCTGATGCTCAAATAGCAAAACGTATCTATCACACGTTGTGTCTCATTTCCCAATCTCATTTTTCAGCATTTTCTCAGTATATTCAGCTCTTCTTCCTCGACATTTGGCGTCTCTGACAAAAGTACAAAATCGTCGGCAAACACCGAAGTTTTAATTTCATCTTCTCAGACTTTTCGTTTCCTTTCCAAAATTCTCCTTGGTTTTCGTCATAGCTCAATCAAGGTGCGGATTGAATAACATCGGATGTAGGCTACAATCCTGTCTCCCTCCCTTCTCAACCACTGCTTCCCTTTCATGCCCTTCGACTATTATAATTCGGTTTCTGTAAAAGTTGTAGATGAACTTTTGCTACTTATAATATATCCCTGTTACTTCCATAACTTCAAAAGTGTATTCCAGTCAACATCGACAAAAGTTTTGTCTTAGTCTACAAAGGTATAAATGTAGGTTTACATTCCTTCAGCTCTTCTCCGTAATCCAAATCAATCTCTTCCGAGATCATCTTCTACGAGTCTATCCATTCTTCCGTAAATAATTCGTGTTACTATTTTTCAGCCATGATGGCTCGATAACATTCCCATCCATTGGCATCTACCTTCTTTGGAATACGAGTTATTATATTGTGCTTTAAGTTTGAGAATATTTCACCTGTACTATTCAGCTTGCATGGCAGGTGGATTACCGTTGTAAAAGCTAGCTCGTCCACAATGCGTACGACTCAGTGCAAAAAATCAGTCAATGCTTCATACGGAGTTCAGCGAGAAGCGGAATGCTTAAGAGCGTAAGATACTGAAACTATATTCAAATCCAATTAATCGTAGGGGCCTGTGACCGACTGCTGTAGGCAGTACGACAGCATCATCGTTAGAGGACGAATGACCGAATAATCCGACGTATGGCTTGCAAGAAAAATTTCACCACATACAAGAAATAACCGGTACAGATATCTCAGAGACGTACTGCGTAAAACGGAATGAAAAGCAATGACGGAGCACAATGAGTATCCGGCCATTAACGTTCACTAACAATGTGGTGTGGACTCGTCTGTTCCAGCCATGCCCCACTCTGAGAACACATCACGTGAATTAAAGAAACATAGAGAAATGAGGACCTTCAAAATATAGTTAAAAGGCAGAGCAACTTGGACACTGTACTATTTTAGGAAAACTTATATAACATTTTCTTAGTAATCTTTAGACGAGCGCAGCAGAATGACTGCAGTATCTTACCAAGATAACACACAAAAGATGACTCTGACAAGCTCATTCGATTCATAGAAGAACACAAATAGCGGACGAACGAAATTAGTCTAGCGTTTGTAGTTATCTTGTAGACATGAGGTTTTAACGGTCGATACAGCAAAATGCGTGAGTAAATTCAGGGTAAGTGCACAGGTGCATCGTTTACACAGTTATTGTATGAACAATTCATACGTGCAAATTCTGGTAAACAAAATGTAGTATTACATGACGTTGATTTGAGCAACGCCAAGGAAAGAAAGCGAAATTTTGTTGCTGATGAATATGCTTGAAAAACAAAGTGATGGGTAGAAAAGGCTTTCATCACATAATGTTACAAATAAACGTTTTTTTAACAATTTCAGAAGTAAAAAAATGTGCTCTTTAAATTGCAAAGGGTCTTTTTGTTGAGAAATTATAACCAAAGGAGTCATTCGGTTTTTCTCTACTGTGCTTGCGGTCTGTTTCAGTTCTGCTCTGCACCATGCCGGTGCCTTTATATATACCTGCAACCTGACAGTGGTTCCCATGTTCCCCGAATTCAGTCTTTCACTTCGTCTCATTTCGAAAACACAATGATAGCATCAGTACCTGCGACGAGATCTCCCCAAAAATAATAAAACCAATTTAAGTCTTCCCAAATGCGACGAACTGGAAAAGTGACAGAATTCAGAGATGAAATGTGCCCTACGTGCTCTCGCGAAAAACTTACAGTTGTGTCGTTTTGCATTAATTTTGCAACAGAAAGATTATTTACACATTGTAAATTGTAATTTTCTACTGTTAAAATTCCCAAGATACAATTTTGATAATTAGAGACGTAAGGTACAGTTTCCTTGTTTCCGTACACCATTGAAAACTTATCATTTGCATACCTATTACGCTAGTATCTTCCTGTTTCTTACTGATAGCTCAGTTTTTGTCGGTGTGTCTGATCAATTGTGTACTTTCTGGCGTTTAGACGAGTTGTTGTTTCCATTTTATACACAATTTTTCGATTGTCGACCAAAATAACAATTTGGTTGGAGGCCGGGAAGTACACAAAATCAGCCACGCCAAGAAAACCATCTACGGGGAGAAAATATTCCACGACGTATACTAGATGAACGATCTTCACCAAGAGAAAGATCGATTTCTCAGTACATCGGCGTTCCTAACAAGATGTCGAGATGACACACAATCGTTATAGACTAAATAGCGCCGCGAGACGAACAGTAAGCAGTTGATAGTTTGGCTGGAGCCCATGAGACGAGTAGACGTAACACTTAACTCGCAGCACCTGGTCCGGTCGTCGAAACACTGTACCGAAAATGGAAACAGCGACGCGGTCGAACACCCGGATGTACGCAATTAATTTGTGTTCCTTTCCTCAAACGCTGCTCATCTAATCAGGAGCAAGGAGAATATGACGCACCGTATGCCTTCGCAGGAGGCATAATTTCCATGCACAGGCTGTTTCACGGTTACTATTACAGGCTTCTAGCTGTTGTAGAGGGGACTGTGTTCATGAAGTTCTCATAAGGAACCCATGTGTGTAAATGTACAGTTTGATTGCGAAATTTGTCTGAAGATCTGATCGCTTTCAAACCTTCCTCCTAACAGTACCCACACAGTGGAGACAATGAGCTCTGACTTATCTGCTACACCTGAGCCCACGCTGTGGTCGATGTTTCCAGTACTTGCCATCGGATCTCTTCTGCCCGATGAAGGACGTCCTCTCCAATGCCACGAGCGCGGTACGTCCATGTTTGTTGACACTGTTCTGATAGCGTTGGCGCGTAGGCACAGTTCACAGGAGACGGAAGTCTCTCCACTCCCCGACGGTTAATACGGACTGTGTCATGCCGACCACGCAGCGCAACAGCGTCACTCTGACTTAAAGTTCCCTGGGACAGAACTGCCCTCCTGGCCTGTGTCGATGCTGCTTCAGCGCTGAGGTGCGGCACTGACGCCTCACTGACGCCTCGTGATATGATACCTCTTTGTTGTGCAACATCTCTGCTGTGGCCGATACTTCTTGCGCCGCTCTCGACACTCTACGATATCGCAGCTGCGTCATAGGCTTTTAATTCCACGTTTTTCTCTGTAGGGCTCACACCGCGTAATAAGGCCAGCGATCTGCAGGTACAGGTGGGAAAAACCGACCGGTTGAAACCGATAACGGTCTTTTGGTTCTAAATAACCGGTATTGTTCAGCACTTCTTTGGTCTAGGCTACAAAATGTGTTTTCTATTTTTGGCTAATAAGGGAGTAAAAAAACTGAAACAGCAATAAGTCATAGCACCACTGCTAAAATTTTTCGTTTCTAAATCAATGTTTTTTTTTAATATACTAACAGAATCTTCCGTCGGTTCTTCGTAGAACAACATTATAATAAATGAAAAGCACCAGTTTGCTTTTGTTCTACAATATTACTTTTATTGTTAACCGGTTTTCGGCTTACAAGGCCATCTTCAGACATTTACTGAGTATTATCACCAAAGAAGTTAAATGTTAGCAAACAACACTGGAAGAGAAGTAACACATCTAGACTGAAGTAGAAACATACAGTAAGTAACATCTTTGCAATGAAAAGTAAAATCTGAACAGTACATAAACAACAATGGAGTAGACAGGAAAACTTTTAGCACAAAATAGGAATAGCATGCCTACATAACAGTTTCTATTAATAAACAAAACTAATAAAATAAAATTAGTACTAGACAAGGCTCCATCAGGAGGTATGAAACATGAAGAGTGATACACAACCAATTAAAAGAAGAGACAGTTATCAATGTAAATACAGAATACATAAGGAACCTATGCAATATCAATAAGATAAACATAAATAACCTACAGTTTGAGTGTGGTGGTACTGGAATTTAATATTAACATTATAATGAAGCTGTGGCTATGTAAATGGCTGAAGATGGCCTTGTAAGCCGAAAACCGTTAGTTTTTAATAATTCTTAAAATTTGCATTGGTTTGAAATAGTGTGTTATTAGAGAAAATAGGAAAAACTCAAAAATGGTTCAAATGGCTCTGAGCACTATGGGACTTAACATCTGAGATCATCAGTCCCCTAGAACTTAGAACTACTTAAACCTAACTAACCTAAGGACATCTCACACATCCATGCCCGAGGCAGGATTCGAACCTGTGACCGTTGCGGTCGCGCGGTTCCAGACTGAAGCGCCCAGAACCGCTCCGCCACAGCGGCCGGCTGGAAAAACTATCAGTGCTATTTCAAGAACAATACCGACAGAAACGAGCAACAAACACGGGGCGTAAAAATTGGTACAGCATTGCTGAGACAGTAACGTCCCTGTTTCCATGTGCTGTGGCTTAAAGTACGCCTGTGCGCGTAATGTGTTAGACCTGCCCCCACCTGATCTGTACGGTGGTCTTTCTCCGTCGTCGCCGGACACCCATTGCCTTGCAGAACGGCACCAGCCATAGTATGGAAATATTTTTACGAAGTGCCATAGCAACGAAGTAGAATGCTTCACTTATTTTAAAAGATTAAAGAACTGTCTGCCATTTCTATGAAATAACAAAAAAGGAAGAAAATTATGGTAACAGTAATAAATTAAAAACTTAGCAATAATTCATTCACAGTGTATAACAAAAGTAGAAAGTAGCTCATGGGCTGCCTGTGTCTACATAACATGCCTTTATCTGCTTGTAGCCCTCGAAAGCGGACAAATTGACACGAAAAATAGTTCTTCAACCACCGCTACGGTCGCAGGTTCGAATCGTGCCTCTGGCGTGGCTGTCTGTGATGTCCTTAGGTTAGTTAGGTTTAAGTAGTTCTAAGTTCTAGGGGACTGGTGACCTCAGATGTTGAGACCCATAGTGCTCAGAGCCATTTGAACCATTTTTGAACCAGTTCTTCAACCTCGGTTTTCACCCTTAAGCACCGATTCTTTGTAATGCCCATATAGCGATGATCCCGATTACAGCGTGGTTTTTGAGCAGGGTTTCAAAAAACTAATTGTCAATAGAAGAATGCTGGTTATTTTTTGTAGTATTGAACTACCTATCAATTTTAATGAATAGCGTCGAACGGTGGATGGAGTGTGTTTTCTTTTCTTTGTCTCTTTAATTTAATATTTTGTTTCTGCATATATTTAAACTGAGTGAGTCAAGTATTTTTCAGTCTTTGTTCGCTGTCTGCGTTTATTACAGAAAATGACAGGTTGGTTCGTTGATTCGGGGGAGGGGACCAAACAACGAGGTCATCGGTCCCATCGGATTAGGGAAGGATGGGGAAGGAAGTCTGCCGGCCTTTCCGCGGGAGCCGTCCCGCCATTTTCCCGAAGTGATTTAGGGAAATCATGGAAAACCTAAAGCAGGATAGCCGGACGTAAGTTTGACCGGTCGTCCTCCCGAATGCGAGTCCAGTGTGTTTAACCATTGCACCACCTGGCTCGCTGAAATAATGGGAATAAGAAACTGAAAATCTTATAAGCTCCCGTCTCCTTGGAGATTATATGGGTTAATTAATGATTATTATGTTACTTTCCTCTTGTTTTAGTTGACCGTGTATATAGAGACTTCGTTCATTGTTAAAAGCAGTGGTGTGGTACTAACTGATGGAAACGCATTAAGACCTGGTAAAATTTCATTTATTTCCTTATCACTCTGCACAAACATAAACACACTATTATTCAAACTGGGTGCCACTATTATTAAACATAGAGATAAATCCTTCGCTATGCAACCGCCTTTGGCTCACGCAGCCCACACCCTCCACAGCCTCTCAACAACCGCCTCTGCTTGCGACTCTCTGCGCCACTGGGCATTGTCACCCTCCAAAGAACAACCACTTACAGATACTACACACCACTAACCTCACAATCTGTTACTTCATAAACCGGTTCTAGTGAGTGGTTTTAACAAACTGGGAGAGACAAAAATTTTTAAATCCTAATCCGATTACAACATTTATTGAAACTTCCTGGCAGATTAAAACTGCGTGCCCGACCGAGACTTGCCCGCGAAAGGCAAAGGTCCCGAGTTCGAGTCTCGGTCGGGCACGCAGTTTTAATCTGCCAGGAAGTTTCATATCAGCGCACACTCCGCTGCAGAGTGAAAATCTCATTCTGGACAACATTTATTGCTGGAAATAAAGGGAAAAAATGGAAATGGTTATTTCGTAAACCGGTTATATTGAGTGGTTGTAAGTCAGGTTAAAGCGGCGGTTTCTGCAGCGATAACCGCCGTTGCTACCCGCTGGTCTCAGATCGGGACCTGCCGCCAGAGTCGGGGTACGGCACAGCTGGCTGAGGACTCGCGAGGAACCGACAGCCGCGCCGGCGCACTACAGAAACTTTCCGCCCATTTTCGGGGCCGGGTAAACAGCTGCCGGCCGCCGGCGACCGTCCCGGGTCAACAGCTCGGCCGGTGTGCAGCCTCGCAGAAAGGGGGGGGAGTTTTCCGACGTGTGCGACACTGCCTGTGGCGAGCGTACCGTACATCAGGGAGACCGCCCACCGCTTGCGGCGACGCGTCGCTCTGGTCACACATCGCGACTCTGCGGTCTCCTCCGACGTCACCGGTACGAGCGTCCTGGAGTGGGAGCAGCGATTTTGTACTATAGTAGCGGCCCGAATCGAGCATTCCTGCTGCCCACCTCTCTCACTCGGATCTTATAATAATATACACGACATTAAAACTGCTACACCAAGAAGAAATACAGATGATAAACGGGTATTCATTGGGCAAATAGATTATACTAGAACTGACATCTGATTACATTTTCACGAAATTTGGGTGCATGGAGCCTGAGAAATCAGTACCCAGAACAACCACCTCTGGCCGTAATAACGGCCTTGATACGCCTGGGCATTGAGTCAAACAGAGCTTGAATGGCGTGTACAGGTACTGCTGTCCATGCAGCTTCAACACGATACCACAGTTCATCAAGAGTAGTGACTGGCGTATTGTGACGAGCCAGTTGCTCGGCCACCATTGACCAGACGTTTTCAATTGGTGAGAGATCTGGAGAATGTGCTGGCCAGGGCAGCAGTCGAACATTTTCTGCATCCAGAAAGGCCCGTACAGGATCTGCAACATGCGGTCGTGCATTATCCTACTGAAATGTAAGGTTTCGCAGGGATCGTAACCCATCTGAAATGTTACGTCCTCTGTTCAACGTGACGTCAGTGGGAACAAGAGGTGACCGAGATGTGTAATCAATGGCACCCCATACCATCACGCCGGGTGATACGCCGGCATGGCGATGACGAATACACCCTTCCATTGTGCGTTCACCGCGATGTCGCCAAACACGCATGCGACCATTTTGATGCAGTAAACAGAACCCAGATTCATCAGAAAAAATGACGTTTTGCCATTCGTGCACCCAGGTTCGTCGTCGAGTACACCATTGCAGGCGCTCCTGTCTATGATGCAGCGTCAAGGGTAACCGCAGCCATGGTCTCCGAGCTGATAGTCCATGCTGCTGCAAACGTCGTCGAACTGTTCCTGCAGATGGTTGTTGTCTTGCAAACGTCCCCGTGTGTTGATTCAGGGATCGAGACGTGGCTGCACGATCCGTTACAGCCATGCGGATAAGATGCCTGTCATCTCGACTGCTAGTGATACGAGGCCTTTGGGATCCAGCACGGCGTTCCGTAGTACCCTCCTGAACCCACCGTTTCCATATTCTGCTAACAGTCATTGTATGTCGACCAACGCGAGCGGCAATGTCGCGAAACGATAAACCGCAATCGCGATGAGCTACAAACCGACCTTTATCAAAGTCGGAAACGTGATGCTACGCATTTCTCCTCTTTACACGAGGCATCACAACAACGTTTCACCAGGCAACGCCGGTCAACTGCTGTTTGTGTATCAGAAATCGGTAGAAAGTTTCCTCATGTCAGCACGTTGTAGGCGTCGCCATTGGCGGCAACCTTGTGTGTATGATCTGAAAAGCTAATCATTTGCATATCACAGCATCATCTTCCTGTCGGTTAAATTTCGCGTCTGTAGCACGTCATCTTCGTGGTGTAGCAATTTTAATGGCCAGTAGTGTACATGCAGGAGGTCATGATAAAAACTGATGCCGCCGCGTTTTTAATGCGAAAACTTTTAAAGCTTTTGAAACGAAACAGTCGATATTAACGTTCTACGCCTTTATTCTTCGTGTCTACATATTTTCTGCCCTTTGCCGCTAGATGATTCCGAATTGCAGCGTGTAACTTAACTATGTCGGTGCGTGAGAAACGGCGTGCCGTAACCGAGTTTCGAATCTGAAGAGTTGGAACACGCAGAGAGCAGCCTGTGCTGCAGCGTCACAGTGCCAGACCACACACCAGCTCTGCGACGTCAAAAACAATCCGGCCCTTGCGTTCGCTGTCGTCGATCGTCCTCCACAAAGTGCCGACTTGCCCCCCCCCCCTCTCCGAATTTCGTCTGTTTTCAAAGCTTAAAGAACCTCTCCCAGGACTTAACCTTCATAGTGATGAAGCGGTAACGGATGCGCCACAAAAAATGGCTCTGAGCACTATGGCACTTAACTTCTGTGGTCATCAGTCTCCTATAACTTAGAACTACTTAAACCTAACTAACCTAAGGACATCACACACATCCATGCCCGAGGCAGGATTTGAACCTGCGACCGTAGTGGTCGCGCGGTTCCAGACTGTAGCGCCTAGAACCGCTCGACCACTCTGGCCGGCTCCGCCACAAAAACAGGTCCTACTGTTTGCTACTCGAGAGGAAAAGAGCTGAAAGTGTGTTGCAGTGTGAAAAGTATGACGTTTCTCTGCATTTAGAAGACTGTTTTGTGATCTTCCATACCCAACAGATATGCACAATGTCTCATGATGGATAAATTCCGGAACCTGTCATGTGAGCAATAAAGTCATTCGTTGCCTGATGGTTGGCTTTTACCATTACGATCCACTCAGCCTGAATACAGAATTAATGTCAAGTTTCAAGTTGAATAACAAATAACACAACAAATATTTTGTTCGTGTGATGTACTTAAAAATACAAAATTTCCGGATTGTTGCCCTTTACTTGTACAGCTAAACCTTGCTTCTTCCCAAATTTCATGATGCTAGGTCAACGAGAAGTACGCTGTAAGTTTTAGTGAGAGAGATTGTGAGTATCAAAACGTGTGACATGAATGGTCGTACCTTTGATTGCACTGACTTAGAACCATCACTTTTTGCACTGCGAAGGGCTCCTAGAATTTAATATGTGACATAAATTTCAACTTTATACCCGTCTTCTGGTTCCTGAGAAAAAGAGTTCCCAACAGTCGGACGGCCATATAGACAGACAGACAACAAAGTGGATCTACACTGAAGAGCCAAATAGGCTGGTACACCTGCCTAATACCGTATAGGGCCCACGAAAGCACGCAGAAGTGCCGCAACACGATGTGGCGTGGACTCGACTAATGCCCGAATAAATAAATAAAATAAATAAAAAACACGTTCACAGGCTCTGTGTAATAATAATCTGCCCTTTGTCATAGTCGCTTATCTTCTCTACGGTTATCCTCCACCGTTCTCTGCTCCGCTTACATACTTTTGTTACCGCGTAATGTGACCGCATCGCCACCAGGCGGTAGACAAAGTCGCAGGGCAGTGGATGTAACTTTTTGGCTCATGAGTGTACGATGTCAGTGAATTAACGAGATATCGATACTGTCGCCGTATTGGTATCGATACCAAATAATCGATGTATGGAGAGGTACACCGCGATTGTCACTGGGTGCGCACGCTGAGAGACCACCAGCCGCTGGAGGCGCAAACACAGAATGGCGCCCGAGCGCACCGAGGCGGTCGGTGTCGAAACGACGTCCGCAGCAAAATCCGTAGGAACATTCCAGCAGCGGCGGCGGTGACGACACTGCCGGCCGCTGCCGCTGTTTGCCGTCAATTCCAGTGTTCCGGCGTCTGTGCGACACGTGCTTAGCGGACGTGGCAGCGGTTACCGCCGCTACTGTGGCTCGCACATTAGGCCGTCCCATTTGTACGCAACGAGTCGCCTCCAGCGAGGTCCGCATCATTATTCACCTGGCATTTGGAGAGCTGCTCGCAAGTTACTGGCTTCAAATCACTGGCCGGCCGCGTGATTTACTTGTGACACGGCAGGCAATCTGACGCTGAGCTTGATAATGGAAGTTAGACTTAAGAGAAATCGAGGCCCTTTCGTATGATTTTATGGTACAAATGTCCACGTAATTCGAGTAATCTATAGTGAAAGACAGATATGTACAATATACAAGACCCAAGAAAAAACCATATGAATAGATGATCAAGAACCAAGTATAAGGCAGGATGTAGTCTCTCGGCCGTACAGTTCAAACTGTACACCGAAAAACAGCTACAAAAGTAGGATTAAAAGATCAGGGTGAAAGGGTAAGATTAATTGATAATATTCCCTGATGACAATGCCATCTTCAGGAATATTAAACAGTAGCTACACCATCTGTTGAACGGAATCAAGTGTGATGAGCACACACTGTGAACTGAGACGAAATCAAATAAAGACGAGAGTGATGGGTGATAATAGGTGTTATTTTATTAATAAAATTAACGTTAGTATTGGAGATCACGAATCAAACAAAGCAATTATGCCACGTTAGAAGTAAAATAACACAACAGACGAAGTAAGGACGACATGAAAAGCAGGATAACACATGCTAGGACGGTTTTCCTGCCCAAAAGTAATCTAACAGTGTCAAACATCGCCCTTACTTTGAAGAAGAAATTTCTAAGAATTTACGTCTGGAGCACAGCATTGTATGGACTGTGGGAAAATTGGGAAACAGGAATGTCAAAACGTTTAAAGTATGGTGCTACAGATGGATGTTGAAAGTCTCTGCAGAATTGACGACCATAAAAATATGAGGAAAACACTGACAAGAGAAAGAGACATTTGTTAAGACAGCAAGCAGTAGCTTCCATGGTATCGAATGAAACAACAAGTTTACTGTTACCAATCGCTAATTTATTCGCATACACAAAGCGTTTCGACATTTTACACCTTCATCATTAGGTGGATCTACATGTGTTAGTATGACATGTGTGCGTATTGTGTTACGATTTTGCCTGCCGGGATGGCCAAGCGGTTCTAGGCGCTACAGTCTGGAACCGCGCAACCGCTACGGTCACAGGTTCGAATGCTGCCTCGGGCATGGATGTGTGTGATGTCCTTAGGTTAGTTAGGTATAAGTAGTTCTAGGGGACTGATGACCTCAGAAGTTAAGTCCCATAGTGCTTTGAGCCATTTGAACCATTTTGTTACGATTCTGGGGTAAGTTGTGGCGCTGCCTTTAGTGGTCACAGGCTCCTTCCTCTATAGTAACACATCACATAACTGTCATATTTTGTAAACAAAGATGCTCTCCATCACCTTCCAGACACTATGATTGTTTACAAGATATGACAGTTACAAGGAATGTGTTCCGATAGAGAAAGGAGCCTGTGATCACTAAATACAGTGCCACAACTTACCCCAAAATCGTAACACAACACGTACATATGTCATACTAACATATGTAAATCCGCCTAATGATGGAGAAGAAACTTTAGAAACGCATTGTGGATACAATCAAATCAGTGGCTGGTAACAGTGAACTTGTTGTTTCATTCGATATGAATAACAGTCACGGTAAAGTCTAACCTAAAATGTTCGCATTTAAACTTCCATGATACTTCAGACAGATGTAGAGGACAAACCTGTAAAGTACGACAGAAACTGGAATACATCCGACAAGTAACTGAGGACATTGGCTGCAAGTGCTGCTCTCAGACGAAGAAGTAAGTAGAGGGGAGTATAATCTGCGGAATGTTCACGTATACCGAAACATTAGTATCGAATAATTTGATAACCTACTTCTCCTAATTCACAGATCTGAGAGCGAGTGAAAGTTGTTCTTTTTATTATAGTCTACTATCTCAACCTAGCTCTTTAAGTTACGTAAACAACTTTCATACCACATCTTTAACTTCGATACACGAAATTCTATGGTAAATTTGCTCATGCTACTACGTACTACAAACATCTGTAGACCTATGTTTCCGCACCAGATATTCTGAACGCATTCACTATTACACGGAGTGAACATTAATAAAACCGACAAACTAGAGGGACGGGTTCCTGACTGGATATGGAGGAAAAAGGGTCCTATGTGTCCGGAAATGGACGGTGTGCGTGCAACGACAAACCATCCCGGAACACTGTACAGAACACATCGAATTCACGTCACAAAAGTGGTCTCCATGGGAGGCAATGCGCGCACTCACAGGTCGCATACTTTCGCACGTTGTACTAGGATGGTACTTTGGTTCGTCTCAATATCCTATAGAACCAGGTCCTACAAATCTGGTAAACGCACAATCCGCCGCCTCCCTGAACTTTCGTCTGTCTGAAAGGACCCATGGTCTCTGTAACTACCAAAAAGGATTTGAAGTGTTGCTTGATGTGGTTCGCATCTGTGAGAGTACTTGTTTCGGTATAGCTGTACTGCCTCTCACCCGTCGTACACAAACACCACCTCGGCTCGTTCCCGACATGAATACCGGACCACTTTGCTGTTTGCAGTACGCTGCGTCAGTCACACAGCGTGCAACACACAAGAAACACACTGTACGACGTCAGAGGAAGTTTCATTCGTCAGCGCTATCTACAGTGGCAACGATGCGTTTCCGGATACATGTTCATAGGACCATTTTTCCTGCATTTCCAGTCAGGAATCCGTCCTTCCAATTTGTCGGTTTTTTTTAAATGTTAACCACGTATATCAAATCAAAAAATCAAAACTAGCAACGCAAAGCAGGGACCCGACTTCGAATACCGATCCGGCACAAATTTTCAACTTTCCGCATTGATGTAAATCAGTGCCTACTAGCAGCTACGTGTAATAATTCCTTTGTATCTTGATGAACTACTATGTTGGTAATGAATCGACTAAAGTAATTAAAACTTCCGGGCTAAGAGGCCGTGGTCCAATAGTAGAAATACTTCTCCCTGACGTTTCGTTGCCAGCTGCGGGCAACATCATCTGAGGTGAGTCTTAGACAGTCGTAGACTCACCTCAGATGATGTTGCCCGCAGCTGGCAACAAAACGTCAGGAAGAAGTATTTCTACTATTGGACCGCGGCCTCTTAGCCCGGAAGTTTTAATTACTGAAGACGCCGGCCGTGAAAGCCTACACGCTATGAATCGACTAAAGTTCTCAAATATTTTCTTGCATATAATAATAACACGAAAAGACTGTCTGATGGCATAGGATTTTCACTAGATAGCTTACCCATGGCCTTTGCTGAAGTATATGCAAATTTGACTAGCAAATGATATCGTGATCTCTTTATATTGTGTTTGTTACGTGGTTCAAATGGTTCAAATCGCTCTGAGCATTATGGGACTTAACATTTGAGGTCAACAGTCTTCTAGAACTTCGAACTACTTAAAGCTAACTAATGTAAGGCAATCACACACATCCATGCCCGAGGCAGGATTCGAACCTGCGACCGTAGCGGTTGCGCGGCTCCAGATTAAAGCGCCTAGAACCGCTCGGCCGGCGTTTGTTACGTGACGTCAAAATTTTGCAAATGGTACGTTAATTGCGTACATCTCAGCAGTGGGAAAGATTCGCTGAAGTCGTAAGTGGATAAGACACAATTTAAGTTTCACGTCAATTTTTTTTTCTTAACAATATTACCACAATTTTCCGCACCGCAGTGCGAAAGTAGATGGAGACTGCTCTCAGACAAGGAACAAGACTGACGCAGATACCATTTTCAAGTACGGGTCGATACCGCAGCACTTGAGGATGGAACAAATTACCGAAACGTGGCTCCGCTCACACAATAAAACGTAACCAGTGCAGGTACTTTGTTATTTTGGATCTATCTTGGTAGAGTAGCACTCATTCTCAAAATTTTCGCGCCACTACTCCAGATTTCGCGTATCATGTAGGCTCTGTCTCTGACCCGTCGAAGTGTTGAACGAGATGCTGCTGCCGTTTAGGCGTACTGGCCCACACGGCCGGACCACGGGTATCCTTCTTGCAGAAGTAAAAGACTCGGAGTCTTAACGAGTGTTTACTGATTAAATTCGCTGTTATTTTCCGTCCCGCTCGAAGTGAGGATGTTTCCGTAATGAAGGCGACGTCCGTTAACCGCCACGAGCTGAGGATGTGTCAGCGCAATTCTCCTCCTCGCCAGTCACAGCTGTGTCCCGTGACTTCCAGACCATCGGACGGCCACCACGTGAGACAGAGACTGCGTTGACAGCGCGGTTCCGCGCTGTGCTGCACCAGAATTGCCTCTACAGCCTTACACAGCGGTCAGGCCTGCGACCTTCGCATTCTGTCGGGAGACGTGGACGTCGGACACCGTGTCGCCTACTCGTGGGTTCACCGTCCTTCACTGTCTTTCCAGCCGGCCAGCTTCAACGTTTTCAAGAGGCTCGCGTTCCCAGACCCTGGACAGTAACAACTTTCCATCAGTCAGAGCCGCTCATGTCAGCGGATTTTTCCCTTGCAGTCCAAATCTTCACTAGAATGATTCCCCATTCCTCTCCACCGCGCCTTTCGGTATCCGTGCGACAGAACGCATACCTACGAGGGTAATCCCAAAAGTAAAGTCTCCTATTTTTCTATAAGTACATAGACCTGTTTATTTCTACAATGGTTTTCATCAGTTTACAGCTTGAACATTTAGCTGTTTTTCGACATAATCACCATTTCTGTCTATGTATTTTTGTAGACGCTGTGGCAGTTTTTGTATGCCCATGTCACACCAGCTCGTCACCACGCTGCTCAGAAAGTTATGAACCTGTTCTTTCATCTCGTCGTCGGAGCTGAATCGCTGGGACCACAATTAACACTGATACGTATTGTGAGACTCTCAAAAAACTCAAACGGGCAATTCAGAACCGGAGAAGAGGAATACTGAGCAAGGGCGTACACATACTCCATGACATCGCTCGGCAAACCGTTGCTCTCCTGCAACAGTTTCAGCGGAACATAATCACCCACACACCCTATAGTACTGACTTGGCGCCCAGTGACTATCACCTGTTCCCTAGGTCAAAAAACATTTGGCTGGAAAGCGATTCAGCTCCGACGACGAGGAGAAAGAAGAGGTTCATAACTTTCTGAACAGCATGGCGGAGAGCTGGTATGACATGGGTTTACGAAAAGTGCCACAGCGTCTACAAAAATGCATCGACAGAAATGGTGATTATGTCCAAAAATAGCTAAATGCCTATAAACTGATGTAAACCATTGTAGAAATAAAAAGGTCAATTTACTTATAAAAAAATAGGAGATCTTACTTTTGGGATTACCCTCGTAATATGTTCCAAAACGCCGCACATAAAAAGGGGGTTTCCCGGTGCTCATACCTTGGTGATAAAAATATTGGACAACCCTTGGGCTCGGGTCCATTTGTATAACCAATAACAGGATCGTACTCGTGTCACTATCCTACACTACAGGGTCAAAGCATGAGTATTACATACTTCCTCCTGAGTAAACAAAAGGACAAAATCGTTGGTGTTTTTTGCGTTTATGTCTTCTACAGTGGGATTGATGGGACTTATGGAGCCACCATTAATTCATGGATGGTTCCTTGGAAAATCCCACAAAAGTGTTTTTTACTATACTTTCGGCGATCAGCGGGCCAAAACTCAGCCGAGGAGTCCGAAATTGCTATGGACAGAAAATGACTAAAATTTTTACGTTATATTCTTAAGATCGAGATGACAAACAACATTGAAAATTTTTTTGATTCTTTATCCATTTCCGAGATACAGAGGTTCAAAAATATCCTACTTGCACATGTAAAGTACGCATGCAAAATCCACTGTGAGGTGAAAGTGAAGTTTATAAAGTGACGTAGAACGGAGAAACATGCCGTAAAGTGTCTCCCCGTATCATCTTGGAACCCCATGTTGTAGTAGTGAAGCACATGCAGTTAAAATCCGATCTGAGGTGTAAAATTAGATTTGCGTTATTTTGTTTCACATAAGTAAACTACACAAATTTTATTGACCAATAAATTTCTGTTCATATAAGTTACATGCTCAGTGCAGCAGGGAGAAAAAAGGAACAAACAGAAAAATGCTCCGATCGGAACAGAAAACATGCGCATATATTCATGTTTATTTAAAAGAGTCGGACTGAAAAGTTGGGTACCAGCTGCCGTATTGTACACTCCTCAGCACCTTTAATAACTTTCCCAAAAGTTTTGGCACGCAGACGTATTCGCGCTTTTTTATCGTGAGAGAGAAGAAGGCAATGGCAGTGACGAAGAGATGGAAAAGAAATAAATACTGGCAGGTGGTAGGCAGTGGTTGCGGCACATAGAGAGAGCGAAGGGGACAATGACAGTGTGAAAGAAAGAGAGGGACACAGCGGCAGTGGAACATAGTTGACAGTGTTAGGAAAAAGGTGAAGGAGACAGTGATGGAGGAGGAATGAAGAGAAAGTGGAAGTGGGCGAGAGCCAGTGAAAACGAGAGTCAGAATATGTGACAATCACAACGAGGTAGTGACGACGAGAAGCGATAGTAACAGTAGGAAGGAATGGATGAGATAGTAGCAGTAACAGAAGAAAAGAGGGAGACAGTGAAAGTGAGAGGAGACTGTAGTAGTAGGGCAGAACGAGGGGGACACAGGAGACAACGACAGAGAGACGCAAAGGAATAATGGTCATGAGTTGGGCTGAGTATGAGCGATTTACGGTTAGGGGGGCTTTTGGGAGTTTGAGGGGCGTCGCATGTTAAAAAAAGCGTGAATATGTTCACATGCAAATGTTTTGGGAAATTTTTTAAAAGTGGTGGGAGAGGTAGAATGAGGCAGCGGGTACCTCACCTTTCAATCAGTCTTTTAAATAAATAGGGACATATTCCCATTTTTTTGTGCTCCGATACGAGCGCGCTGGTATACTTTCCTTACTCCACAATGTGTTCACCACTACGGGATGGACAGAGGTTGGGTTGGGTTGTTTTGGGGGAAGAGACCAAACTGCGAGGTCATCGGTCTCATCGGATTAGGGAAGGACGGGTAAGGAAGTCGGCCGTTCCCTTTCAAAGGAACCATCCCGGCTTTTGCCTGGAGTGGTTTAGGGAAATCACGGAAAACCTAAATCAGGATGGCTTGACGCGGGATTGAACCGACGTGGACAGAGGTGATAATGTTTTGGGTTATAAGTGTCTTTGCGTAGTTAGGTATCAGATAACCGTAGGGCTAGCCATCTCAACACAACGTAAGGAAGTTATCTGAAGGTATAACACTCTTGCAGTAGCCTCTTTAACAGACAGCAGAAAACCGATGGCAGGAAACTCTGGGCGATGCCCACATAACCGCAAATTACACAAAACAGCGAATCGTCACAGAAGAGCGCGCTCTGGCAGAGAACAGACAATTCAAATGCTGTCCGCCGCGGATCAGAGATAATGGTAACGCTGTTGTAGCGAAGCGATACAGCTAACGCGATAATAGCGGATAATTTATGTACAATGTCGTTGCAGTGGCCTCGCGGCGACGCCCGAGTCGGCAGCGCCGGACGCCTCTGGTGTCCAGCGGCGTGTGCGTGGGCGTCAGATGTGGGCAGGCGGGAGGGGGAGGGGAGGGGGGGAGGGGCGGAAACTTACGGCAAGGCCTCGCGGGGCGGCCGGCCGGCTGTTTGGGTGCAGCGCGCACCAGCCCCGTGTCCGCGTGTTACTGGCCTTCCAGCCACTCTACAAAAGTTGGTGCTATATTTAGACTGAGACCACAAATTTAGGAACCCACGAAGCAATACTGACCCCACGTCTCGCAAGGGGAACCTCCATACTGTAAATCACGGATTTTGATGCGCTTCAAATATGTTGTAGAGGCACTTACGCTGAGTACCTGGCTATCCGGTTTTTTTAGCGACGGGTCATGGTTTTTGAGAAAATCGATTTTGAAGTTCATTGCGGGATTTGTATACCAGTAACATTACGTATATTTCTTTCAAGTCAGCGTAGCGCAACGGTAAAGGTTCACGGCTATCGCTCTAGAAGTACGGTGTTCGAATCCTGCTCGTGTAATTTTTTTTTCTTTTTTTCAAAATCGATCGAATTTTTCAATTTTATTTCAAAGAATATGAACAAACAGTGTAAGGTGTGCGAAATTGTAAGCATATATTCAGTTATTAATTTTTTCAAATATTCCGTTTGTGGTTCGCATCATATTCTCCCAGTTCGTCTTCTTCGCTGAAACCTATCAATTCATCATCAATAATGATCTGTCTTTCAGCCAAGAGATCCTGTATGGCGATACATATCTCATCACCAATTGCAAGGGAATTGGCAGAGATCACGCTAGGCGGTGTATTCGTTACGAGATTCAAATCGCAGAGTAGATTTTCGGCGTATTTAATGGCATTTGTGATTTCGCCTTTTGATTCTTCGTTCAACTCCTCTGCTTGTGGATCTTCTTCTGGCAGAAATACTTGGTTCTTCCATTTCACGGAATTTTTGTAACACACGGCACTAGAGACGCTTTGCGAGCAACTGTCGCTGTAGTTGGATGCGAACGTAAAGGAATGCAACTCGCATCCTCATTGGCCTAGGAGCTGGGGTTCCCGTTACGGCTAACGATATTCACAGGGGAGGGGACGATAATGGGCAATTACACGAGCAGGATTTGAACACGGTACCTCCAGCGTGGTAGCCGTGAACCTTAACCGCTGCGCTGCGATGACTTACTCGAAATGTAAGTAATGTACGGGTATACAAAGCAGGCAATAAACATCAAAATCGATTTTCTCAAAAACCAAGGCCCGTCGCTAAAAAAACTGGATAGCCCGGTGCTCAGGGTAAGTGCACCTACAACATATTTGAAGCGCATCAAAATCCGTGATTTACAGTATGGAGGGTCTCCCTGTCAGAGGACAGTTAAGGAACCTGTGTTTACACTGAGGTGACGAAAGTCACGAGATACCTTCTCATATCGTGTCAGGCTACCTTTTGCCAGTCGTAGTGCAGCAACTCTATGTGGCATGGACTCAGCAAGTCGTTGGAAGCCCTGCAGGATTACTGATCCCCCCTCCCCCCCCCCCCCCCCCCCATATAGTCATCCACAATTACGAAAGTGTTGCCACTGCAGGATTTTGTGCACAAACTGACCTCTCGACTACGCCCTGTGAATGGTGGATGGGATCCATGTGGTGCCATCTAGGTGCCCAAATTATTCGCTCGAATTGTCCACAATATGTTAACGATATACCATTTCGTTCCACACACGAACCAACAGGTCTCTGTTTATTTAATAAACACCTTGAACAATTCGATTTCTCAGCTCTTCTGTCTTTTATGTAACCCTTCCCCTCCCCCCCCCCCCCCCCCCCACACACACACACAGACACACACAGAAAATAATTACAGGGTGTGAGCTCTAGTGACCTGCGAGACCAAAAGCAATGAACAAGATCTTGTTGCTCACCTCTTTGAAAGAATCAGACGTGCGTGACCTACCACTGTTCTTCCCTCTGCATACGCATCAAACTTCCAAGAATTTTGTACGCCAATCATAATATGACTCTGCAGAAGGGGCTTCTAACTGCATCGACAGCGGAATGCAGGTTGCACTTCAACAATGCATTGACTTCGCGCAAATTTCAATAGCCAAAAAAATTCCTCCTGTGGTCTTGCCGTCACATTTTTACAAACGAATAACAGCGCAGCGGTGTCAAAACTTTGAACCTTCCCCTATCCAGTGACGTACATAACGTGCTTCTATCCATAAAGTTTGTCTCTAATGAACATCTGAAATCTGTTCTTTCTTTTTGAGTCGCCCAGTATTTTTCAGTAATGGCAACGGAGCTACGCAGCACACCATATATCCAAAACATCACGTATAAATCACACAATACACGCACTTGAAAACGGGAATGAGTCCCCAAAGCAACTTGCAAAAAAAACAAAAATGAAGTCGTGAGTGGCTGTAGAGAGAGCTAGTTTATACAGAAACCAGTTCTTTTTGCAATCGCAGGCTCTCAACAAACATTTCTAATGCATAAATTATAAATGACAACACATTTTTAATACTATGATACTCACCTGGTAACTGAAATAGGGGTAGACCATATACAGGCAGCAGATAAGTTGCGCAGTCACTTTCCCTAGAGCAGAAACGTCCGATTATTTAAAACAATGACGCATACATGCGATATGAAACAGTTGCAACAATCGTGTCATCAACTGTCTCATAAACTATTCGTTTCAGTTATATTCAACTCTAAACAGAATTTCAGGTTTTTTAATCTTTCTTTAGATATCTTTAGTTAACGTCCGATTTTTTTTTAAAACTACGCCTGTTAGGATCTCATGCTGATTAAAACTGCACTACTGGAATGTCGCAACCGAGACAGTAACGCGCAGATACAGCATTGCGCCATTGAACCGCGGCAAGAAGCGCCCTTACGAAACGAAGAAATGCCCGAAATTGAAGACGCACGAGTCGCGGGAAAGTACGACAGCTGTCGACTGTTTAAGGACCTTCCAGAAAACGTCGCTTTGCAATTCGTAACAGTGGGTTTCCCTCGCGTGTGAAGCGTGGACGAGATGCCTGGGAATTCCGCTGGTGGAACCAGACCACCAGCCCAGATTCAAAAGCGGACAGCGGCGCAGGCAAACCGTTCGGCGCGTCCACAACCGGTGCTGCAAGAGACTGCACGCAGCCCGCTCCGTCTGCACCAGCTCTTGAACACGGCATTCAGCGAATCCAGCACCTTCACCTTGACCGTCTAAAATTGCTTACATACTGATCCGTACGAGGTGCTTTAAACTTCTAAGGTCTCTAATTCTTTTTTCCACAGAAGTCACACAAAAAACCGAAACTGCTATTACTTCCGAAACGTAATCTCCCTTCTTCAGCTGTACTTACTGTTCACAATGTCGACACCGCGATCCCATGGCCGACGCGAATGCTTCTTTGGAAGTTCGTTTTGACCAATGGCCAACGCAGCAACGCCACGACTGAAGAATGTGCGACCATCTTTTTCATCGTCATAAAAAGCCAAAGATGACTAGATTCTTGGTCTGGCGAATAAGGAACATGAGAAATGATTTCAGCGTTGTGCCCACATTGAAACTTCTGTGTCGCGTTCCCCCAAATCTATGATGCTCTGTCTCGGTGAAGGGCGCAAGTACAACCCTTCAGCGCTTCCAGGCTGCATTGCTGGAATGAGTTTTTTCTCCAAAACGTGTTCGTATCTCGCAGCAGACGCCGTAGTCTGGAGGGCAGTGAGTGAGGAATACACCATCGCTGTCGCGAACTGTGGCTCCATCCCTCTTTTTCGCCAGCATTGCTCCTTACTAGAATTCCTTTCATGGATGCGAACCTGCGTACTGCCACTGAGCTGGCTCAGGGTTCGATAAAGCAATGAAAAAGGGTATCTGGATCTCATCCACTGTCATAATTTACAAACTTTGTTTTGGGATTATCGTCGCACCGAATTTTTTAAATGACTCTATATTCGCCACCAAATGGATTCTTTATTACAATTTCCATAACTGCAGTTTCGACCTTAGTTCATTGTCAGATAGTAAGCTACGGTCAATACCCAGGCACTTTATGTTACTAAACGAGTAAAACGATGCAACGCCTCTGTTGCAGGTTGCCTATGTAACTGCTTGCAGGGGTGACGAATTTATTGATTTACAGTACTTCGTATAGTTATTGATCGATTTTGAAAATATTAAATGCTTTCGGGATCAGCTCATCAGGAGGACTAATATTACGCCAAACGTTTGACACAATAAGAAAGATATTTAAGTTAACTGGGCATATATAGTGGGGCAGCGGAACTCACGAGGCGCAAATTACGACGCAGACTCAACTCATTCAGTATTAGAGAACGACACTCGGCGACTTACACACATACACACACACACACACACACACACACACACACACACACACACACACACACACAATAATAATAATAATAATAATAATAATAATAATAATAATAAAACGAAAATGTTTATTGCTTATATTTTTGCTGCTCATGCAGTAAAATTTCACACACCGTCGTCCCGACTTCTGAAATTCATGTTGAGACATCTCCAAGCGAGAGAGCACACGACTTTTACACGCTACAAGGGTTGTGAAAATATTGGCAACTTGCTTTAAATGTTCATAAATGTAAAATGGTGTACTTCACAAAACGAATAAACTATGACTATAATATCAATGAGTCACCGTTGGAATGGAACAATTCATGCAAGTGCAATATTTTGTAGGCATATGAAATTCATAGACAGTTGTAGATAAAGACTTAGGTTGAGTGTCAGAATACGTGGGAAATGCAATCTGATTCACTTATTGAATCATCATCGCCCAGCCCAAACCACTAACGATAAAATTGAAATTCGTAGAAAGTATTTATCTTATACTGTAGGCTACGTTTAAGAAGCAATTTTTCGAACTTTTACCCCTAATGGGGTGAAACAGGGGATTCAATGATGTCTTAGCAGATGTCGTACCATCCTTTCCCTTCTTTTTGACAATGTTTTCCAGACTTTCCTCACCTCAGCAATTCTGCAAATACCTTCCCCATTCCTTACCTTATCACTCCACCTACTTTTTAACATTCTTCTGTAGCACCACATCTCAAATGCTTCGATTCTCTCCTTTTTCGGTTCTCACACAGTCCATGTTTCACTACCCTACGATGCTGTGCTCCAAATGTACATTCTCAGAAATTTCTTCCTCAATTTAAGGCCTATGTTTGATACTAGTAGACTTTCCCTGGTCAGGAATGCCCTTTTTACCGATGCTAGTCTGCTTTGAAGGTGGCAGCTAAGCTAGCAACTAAGACGGTTGAATGGCACAAACAAATGTCGATGTCGAAACTTTTCAAGATACGATATCTCATAAATGACTAGCACTAGAATCCTTCAACAGGCGCCACTGAGACTCTAATTTACACTACTTTTAGTCTGGTAATGTCAATAGGCATTGGCCGTGCGGTTCTAGGCGCTCCAGCCCGGAGCCGCGCTGCAGCTACGGTCGCAGGTTCAAATCTTGCCTCGGGCATGGATGTCTGTGATGTCCTTAGGTTAGTTAGGTTTAAGTAGTTCTAAGATCTAGGGGACTGGTGACCACAGCAGTTGAGTCCCATAGTTCTCAGAGCTATGTTTTTCAATAGGCATTGTTCCACTTAAAAAGTGTATGTTTGCACAAAAATACACTTTCTAACTATTATTACAATCTGTTTATTGGCTAACAATATGAGCCCCTGACTACTTATCCATTCTACGAAAACTGCACATCAATAGCATTTTTCATTTCCGAAATATCTGCGGTGCAAGTTTTACTTTGATATCATCTTACCGTTCGCAGCAGACTGTAGGTCGTTGTTATCAATGTAATACAGGTATGTTGTGTAATATACGATGCTATTTATACAGGCTGCGTCATAATTAATGACGAAACGCATGCAGTTAAAGTACACGATACAAGAAGCAAAACAATGTGAATAAACGTGGAAGTTAAGAGCTATGGACCCTTCATCATCCTTACTGCGAAACAAATCTGTTATACTGCGAGATCTCTGCTTTCCATGTTTTGAAAGGAGGTAGTGTGGACCAAATAAACAAAAAATTTACTGTAAACATGGGCTCTGAAACTCATACCTTAATAGCTACGAGCATTTGCTCAGTAGAAGAGATGTTTTTCACTGTAGCGGAGAATAAGTGCTCATAGCTCTTACGGTATGCATTTAAGAGCCCATGTATACTGCAACTCCTTTGTTTCTGGTATCATACAATTTTGCGATTACGCCATTAATTATGACACCTTTGTACATAAGAGTGCACAGTCCCAGGAATGATTCTGTAACTTCAGCCTGATTAAAAAACGAAAGACGAATTTTTTGCGAATGAAAATAGCCCCGCTGGCTATCTTATTCGTGCTTCTTACAAATAGTTAGCTGTTAATTTCCGAATATGCTGCGGTTTCCAGGAGTGGCTTTTTATTATTATTATTATTGACTTTCGCGACGTGTCCATTAACCCACGTCAACAGTGGAATGTCAATTATGACGATACGAACGTAAGAACCTTTTTTTTTTTATCTTGCTGCTTATGTTTACGGATCCACCGCCTGATTGCTTACGGTAGATCATTTATTGCCTGTTGACCGCTGTTGTCGGTTTATGATACTTTTCGGTGTATGGGACCCGAATGGGTGTAAGTAACAATTCCCCCCGGCGACCACATCAGATCATACCGTTGCCCGCGTCCCGTCACATGGAGGCGGCCTTTTTGTTCATTTCTGTCTTTTGATGTTGTTTGTTTGTTTGTTCGTTTAGCAATTTTGCGCTTTATCAAAATATAATACACGCTACGGTCGCAGGTTCGAATCCTGCCTCGGGCATGGATGTTTGTGATGTCCTTAGGTTAGTTAGGTTTAACTAGTTCTAAGTTCTAGGGGACTAATGACCTCAGCAGTTGAGTCCCATAGTGCTCAGAGCCATTTGAACCATTTGAACCAAAATATAATACATGAACTGGAAACGGGAATATGAAGATTTTGTTGACTTTAAAGAGAAACAAAAAGAAACATACGAAAGAGTTAGAAACATTAGTTCCGCCACCTAGATGTCTGAGTGTGAATATCTCGGAATGTACCTCGGGCCACTGAGTCCCAGACATCTTGCATGTCAGTAAGTAGGATGGTTCAAAAATGGCTCTGAGCACTATGGGTCTGGGTGTTGTGTGATGTCCTTAGGTTGGTTAGGTTTAAGTAGTTCTAAGTTCTAGGGGACTGATGACATTAGATGTTAAGTCCCATAGTGCTCAGAGCCATTTGAGCACTATGGGACTTAACTTCTGAGGTCATCAGTCCCCTAGAACTTAGAACTACTTAAACCTAACTAACCTAAGGACAGCACACACATCCATTCCCGAGGCAGGACTCGAACCTGCGACCGTAGCGGTAGCACGGTTCCAGACTGTAGCGCCAAGAAGCGCTCGGCCATCCCGGCCGGCAAGTAGGATGGTCCTTACACTATATTCCTATATCGTAACTGTTGTGTCTATACACGGATTTACGCGTGTAGTGCCCCTTACCGTAGGCAATTTGCGACAATACGCCTGCGCTTTTAATGCAAATTTATACTAAAATACATCTAGTTATTTATCTAGTTACTATTTACTGGTTTATAGTGCCCGTTGCCTTTGGCAATTTGTTACGATGCATCGGCACTTAACTAACTACCTTAGCCTAATGTGCACAACCAAACGTCGGCGGTTAGAGTATTACTAAATACAGATACAGTTAAATTAATGTCTAAGTTGAGTAGCGGTCTGGTTTCTAAACGTGGTATCGTCTGCAGTGTCCGCCGCATTGCTCTCTTGTGTCGTCTTCCGTGTTGCTATCCACCCTATGGAAGTTATTATCCCATTGCATTGTTTTCTGTACAGTCGTGTGCGCCGGTATTCTTGGTGTGTTGCCTTTGACACTTTGTCTATTATTATATTTAATTATGTCCATTCGGTTTCGTTTCGTAGCGCATCCTATAGCTGGCGCTCCGTGTAAACGTAGTGTGCTTGTATAGTGTGGGTGTTGTGTAGGACGTGACACAACACCCATACCAATCCGGTGAGCTGACAGTGAGGGAGATGGGGGATGGGGGAGGGGGGATAGGGTTTGGCAGTCGCGTAACAGGATTGGTTAAATGTCAACAGAGGTCCACAAAGGCCAAGTCAGTAGGTGGCACGATTAGCCTTCCCGCCTCCGCAAAGGCACCACGAACGTTAGACAGCCTGCAGCGTATTCTCTGGCAGCGAGGAGAGGCGGGTAGCGTACGGAAGGGTCGCACCTTCTGGGTCAGGCGGGCGTGACGCGGCGGGCCCAGGGTCGGGCGTGCCGCGGTAGGGCAGGTGGCGGAGTGCGCATGCGCCCGGAAGCGGCCGCCGGCGCCGCACTTTCTCCTTACGTAAGGCGGGGCGGGGGCAGCCGAGCGTGCTGGAAAGCCGCGCCTGCCGCCTCCTCTCCGATCCACAGCCTCAGTGCCACCTACACCGGAGACAGCTGCCTCACGGCGTGGCGGTCCACCAGAGGAAGGCGGCGATTCCGTCCGACACGATTTCCACGAGTCCTCAACGGCCTTCTTAGGGTCGTCCTAAAGTACGGGCCGGCCGTTCGTGGGCGCCCCACTGAGTGCCAGGTGCGTTCCATCGGGTTCAGATCAGGAGAATCTGAGGCCGAGGCACCAACGCGAGTTCACAACACTGTAGCTGGACCACTGTAGCTGGATCCTGGTCTCGTGACTCGGCCAGTCGTCCCGCTGGAAGATACCCTCGCCGTCTGAAAAGGCAGAAGCCGAAGCGAAGCACCTGGTCCACAAGAATGTCCACTACTCCACAGCGGTGTACCGTAGGTCTCTAGAAGAGCCTAGCGTTCCAAAGGATTGGAAAAGAGCACAGGTCATCCCCGTTTTCAAGAAGAGACGTCGAACAGAGGTGCAGAACTGTAGACCTATATCTCTAACGTCGATCAGTTGTAGAATTTTTGAACACGTATTATGTTCGAGTATAATGACTTTTCTGGAAACTAGAAATCTACTCCGTAGGAATCAGCATGGGTTTCGAAAAAGACGGTGTGAAACCCAGCTCGCGCTATTCGTCCACGAGACTCAGAGGGCCATAGACACGGGTTCCCACGTAGATGCCGTGTTTCTCAACTACCGCAAGGCGTTCGATACAGTTCCCCAAAGTCGTTTAATGAACAAAGTAAGAGCATATGGACTATCAGACCAATTGTGTGATTCGATTGAAGAGTTCCTAGATAACAGAACGCAGCATGTCATTCTCAATGGAGAGAAGTCTTCCGAAGTAAGAGTGATTTCAGGATTGCCGCAGGGGAGTGTCGTAGGACCGTTGCTATTCACAATGTGCATAAATGACCTTGTGGGTGACATCGGAAGTTCACTGAGGCTCTTTGCGGATGATGCTGTAGTATATCGAGAGGTTGTAAAAATGGAAAATTGTACTGAAATGCACGAGGATCTGCAGCGAATCGACGCATGGTGCAGGGAATGGCAATTGAATCTCAATGTAGACAAGTGTAATGTGCTGCGAATACATAGAAAGAAAGATCCCTTATCACTTAGCTACAATATAGCAGGTCAGCAACTGGAAGCAGTTAATTCCATAAATTATGTGGGAGTATGCATTAGAAGTGATTTAAAATGGAATAATCATATAAAGTTGATCGTCGGTAAAGCAGATGCCAGACTGAGATTCATTGGAAGAATCCTAAGGAAATGCAATCCGAAAACAAAGGAAGTAGGTTACAGTACGCTTGTTCGCCCACTGCTTGAATACTGCTCACGAGTGTGGGATCCGTACCATATAGGGTTGATGAGATAGAGAAGATCCAACGGAGAGCAGCGCGCTTCGTTTCAGGATCATTTAGTAATCGCAAAAGCGTTACGGAGATGATAGATAAACTCCAGTGGAAGACTCTGCAGGAGAGACGCTCAGTAGCTCGGTACGGGCTTTTGTTGAAGTTTCGAGAACATACCTTCACTGTGTCAAGCAGTATATTGCTCCCTCCTGCGTATATCTAGCGAAGAGACCATGAGGATAAAATCAGAGAGATTAGAGCCCACACAGAGGCATACCGACAATCCTTTTTTCCACGAACAATACGAGACTGGAATAGAAGGGAGAACCGATAGAGGTACACAAGGTACCCTCCGCCACACACCGTCAGGTGGCTTGCGGAGTATGGGTGTAGATGTCAGTGCTTTCGATTACTACCAATCGTCTCTTGGTAGCTCAGATCCGGACCCTCCGTTGCAGAATACTACTTCCAACGGCCTGCGTCCGTGGTCTGTAGCGTGTTTCGAGCAGCCGTCAGTCGCGACCTGTAATAACGAGAAACCTTCTGTGGAAAGCCACTGCGCTTGCTGTGTCCGGACACGACGAGAATTTACAGCTGTTCCTAAACATTTGGAACCTGCTGTGGACAGGCTTCAGACTACTGCTCGAAACTCAAACGACGTCGGGGCACCAGTGACGAGACGTGCGACGTCTTTGGTACTGGAGGAATCCCCTGGTAACCGTTATGTCGCTGCGTCTTCCGATACGCTACATCTGACAACTCCGCCCCACTCGAGAGTGAACGGCGGACAGTGGTGGGTTCCCGTGTCTCCGGGATGAGGGAGAAAGTGGTAAAACGGGTAGCACGGCGGGCACCTTACGCTTCAGCCGCAGGTACGAGCTGCTACCTCGTGTTGGTAACACTACCTCTCAGCAAGCATGAGCCGCCTCTCCTGTTGGGCCGATTTTCTCGTCCAGTCCGGACAAGCGCGGAGGGCGGTTATAGAAGTGATTTGCAGCTCCAGTATTGGGTGCGTAACGGAGCCCCTCAGGGAAACAGCACGCAGGGCGGGGAAGAAAACCAGTGTGCACTCAGTACGTTTAGCGGGGAGTCTCGTCCGAGACGTGGAGCAGGCTCTGCCGGTGGCTGTCGAGCGCAACCGGATGGACACTTTCAATTTGAAACCCCACATTTCCACTACCATGACGCATAAGGAAAGAACGCACAAGGCAACGATTCCTTTCGGGAAATATGAGTCTGTTACGCGTTACAGCCGGCCGGAGTGGCCGTGCGGTTCTAGGCGTTACAGTCTGGGACCGAGCGACCGCTACGGTCGCAGGTTCGAATCCTGCCTCGGGCATGGATGTGTGTGATGTCCTTAGGTTAGTTAGGTTTAATTAGTTCTAAGTTCTAGGCGACTGATGAACTCAGAAGTTAAGTCGCATAGTGCTCAGAGCCATTTTAACCATTTACGCGTTACAAGTGTCAACATGAATAGTTCCAAGAAAATATTCAGCTTTTTACAAAATGACACTTCATTTGTGACTCGTATACCTGCCGCTCGTACTGTTTCTTCTACGACCTAGGCCTCATTAGATTCGTCAATCTCCAAACAACTATTACACACAAATCCAGAAATTTACATATAAAAAACCTTGATGGGTGATAGGACAGAGCCATCTCCACATTTTAAAATCGCTTTTGTTCAGTTTTAGCAGTTACCGTCAGTACCTGCCCTGAATTGTGACCTCTATCACTAAACGGCTAAAACGGTCACACTATACAAGTTGCAAGTTGCCTATTCAGCAGGTTCCAGGGGCAACAAAAATTTGATTTTCAGTCTTTTATACAATTACTGACCGCGTTTAAAAATTTAAATGCTGTCGTAATCTACTCATTAACACATATAATCTTACGTTAAAGGTTTAACTCAATAAGATAAGTTAGAACCGATGAATTTCTCAGACCAGTTTAACTCACTGCGTGCAAATTACCTAGAGTATATTCAATAATGACCGCACTTAGCGACTTCCAGCATACTTCGCTTTTGTAGCTTACTTTTTGCTGTGGTTAAACCTTGAAAATAATTTGACACTACACCCTACTTACCAGAAAGATCTTATTCGAAATTATTCGCCGAATGCCAATTTAGTCACAGGAACTGTATAATTTGAAATAATATTTCATTTAGCTCCTGATCGTCAAATACATAAAAACATCTTACATGAGTATGTAAAGAAGGCCTTACCAGTATTGGTTCTGAAGTTTTCATTAGCATAATCCGGAACTAATAAAACCGTCGTAATTACGATTTTGTATCTTCACCCAAAAAGACTTTAGACTCTTAACGTCAAATGTTTAACACTCTACGTCATTCGTAGGGTAAACGGACGTTTAAAGCTGATTTATACATTCGAATTCAATTTTTTAAAGAATCTGGGATGAGTTTCTGCAGTACCCATTTTAATAAATATTGGATTCCGGGGCCGAGAAGTTTTTCTTGGATGGTTACCGCTAAAAACAATACCGCATGATGTTACAGGATGCGGCCGAACCCTTTTCTCAACGCTCCCTGATATCAAAGCGTGAAGGTCATCGCACGAACGTCACTGGGTTTCACGGCCGTAACATTCACGTCGGCAGTCGTAAATGAGAAACCTGTTCCAGCAGGTAGGGAAATTTACAGTAATGGTCAGACCTGCAATCATATAGTTGCTAACACACCATGAAATTGAAGGTGGCGTCTTGCTGGAAAACTGAGCGCACCATTGAACAACAGTCTTCGCTCGAGGACACTGTGGTTACATTCGTGACGTAGATACCGCGAGTTACGCTGCCCGCATCTTCCGGAGAGTCCAGCTACGGATGCGCCTGGACACAGCCTTTATCTCACGCACTGGAGTGCGTGTCGCTTTCACACACCGATCGGTGCACATGCGAGAACATTGCTCCCCTAGAACAGTTCCTGTCAAAAGGCATTAGATACACACACACTTACGTAACAACATAGAACACAACGAAAAATACTCTTTACGATGCACTGAAGAACCAAAATACAAGGACACAACTGAACACCATCACTAACAACGTCTTAAAAGCAGAGAAGGCGCAGAATACAACGACAAGTCGACATAGATAGTTCGAATAGTTGTACCCTGACGATGAAACGAGTAACACAGACAACGCTGACAGAACATAGACACACAAAACATAACATAAAACACACAAAACGAACACAATTAAGATGCACGTTAGTCAAAGATCACCATTGTGCATGAAGGAAATTAAAAGTGGAAGCAATTAGAATAGTCTGCGGATAGAAACTATTCTAAACCTGTACACATCATTATAAAGTAATAATAAAAATGAACATGTCATGGTAAATGTAACAATATGAATGTAATATAAAGTAACACATAGACACAAGGCAATCAGGCAGTGTTCATACGCTGGATATTACTCAATATGTAGAAAATTTACGAATACATTACTCAAAGAAATTAGTTTTATTATACAAATACGTATTTACAGGAGTGATAATTGAGTTAGTTGCGTCTTATTATTTTTTTCTACAGCTACATAATATGTGTACATAACTTAATTAGATTAAATCACGCAAGATATCGTTCCAAAGCCACACAAAATTTATTTACTTAATAATGTATCAGCAGTGTTTCTTTTGTAACCTAACAAACATTAACACACAGCACGCCAACAAACAACACCAATCCATTCTAGATTAGCTCCGCATCGACTGAACACGTCGGGTTTTCCCGAGGAGTGACTTTCATGCGGATAATACTAGCAAGGATAGCACCATGTACGAACACTGGACATGAAGTTCCATACAAAGTCCTCTTCTCCGGATGGTGTTCGTGAAGAGACGTATGTAATTACTCTTTCCTCTCTTCTTTCTGTTCTCTTCTTAAAATATCCCATAGAAATATTTTTTCTCACTCTCGAGTTCATCTAAATCCGCATGATTATTCTGCAGTTCACAATTATGTGCCTGGCAGAAGGTTCACCGACCCACCTTCAAGGTGCTTCTCTACTACTACACTCTTCAACAGCGCGAGGTAAAAACGAACACTTGCATCTTTCCGTGCGAGTTCTGATTTCCCTTATTTTATTACGATGGTCATTTCTCGCTGTGTAGATGGGTTCCACCAAAATATTTTCACATTCTGAGGAGAGCGTTGGTGACTGAAATTTCATGAGAAGGTTCTGCCGCAGCGAAAAACACCTTTGTTTTAATGACTTTCACCCCAAATCGTGTATCGTATTGGTGGCGCCGCCTCCTTAATTTCGCGATAATACAAAACGAGACGCCCCTTTGGCCTTCTTCGAAATCCTCCGTCAGTCTTACCTGAAGCGGATCCCCCACTCCAGAAGAGGGCGGGCAAGCTTAGAGTACGCAGTCTCGTTACATTTTCTAAGTGTTCTGCCAATAAGTCGCAGTCTTTGGTTTGCTTTTCTCACAGCGTTATTTACGTGATCGTTCCAATTTACGTTATTCGTATTTGTAATCGCTAAGTATTTTGTTGAGTTCAAACCCTTTATATTTGTGTGATATATCATATAGGTTAAATTCAGCAGGTTCCTTTTAGTACCCATGTGGATGACATCACACTTTTCGTTATTTTGAGTCAATTGCCACTTTTTGTACCATGTAGTTACCTTGTCTAAGTCATTCTGTAATTCTTTTTGATCATCTGAAGACTTTTCAAGAAGGTAAATGACGGCATCATCTGCAAACAGTCCAAGGGCGCTGCCCAAATTTTCTCCTAAATTGGGTATATAGATCAGGAGCAGCAGGGGGCTTTTGAGACGCCAGATATTTCTGTTTTACTCGATGACTCCTTCTATTACTACGAACTGTGACCTTTCTGACACGATATCACGAATGCAGTCACGCAACTAAGACGGCACTCCACAGGCACGTAATTTGGTTAGAAATCACTTGTAAGGAACGCCATCAAAGCCTTCTGGGAATCTAAAAATTACGGAATCAATTTGACGTTCCCTGTCGATAGCGCTCATTACTTCGTGAGAATTTTGTTCTTAGAAAAATTAGTATAACTGCTGCAAGTCAATTAGAGTTAATATCACAGAGCAGATAAAATAAAACGACGTAGACCCAGTTCCATGTGTTGCTGCGTGGGCAGCAGTGCCCGGGGCCGCAGCTACACAACGCAGCTCCACCGTGCGCTGGGCGCCGTGTGGATCACAGCGGCCTGCGGGAAGTAACACGGTGGCAGGCCCTAGTACTCATAATGTCGCCTGGAAGAAGAAGGGATAAAGCGTCCTGACGGTAGCTCATAATGGAACAATCGTTACTCTGCAAGTAAAACAGTTTCTGCGTCAGTCACTTGTTTATTTTGTCACTATGCGTTTCGATGGTTCAGACCATCATCTTCAGGTGGAGAATTGTTTAGTTACACGGCTGGTGCTGGCGAAAAGTACAGACGCCTTTTTACTATCTCAAACCATTGGCAGTGTACGTTATTTTGCGACTTTTGCTAATGACAAAAATTGTTTACTTAGCAAAGGCACATCAGAGGCGAAAAAACACAAATTACTGACAGTGAATCGTACTTATTACTGAACCATCTCTGTAAGTACAATTCACAGTTAGGAATTCATGTTTTTAATCTCTAAAGTGCCTTTTCCGAATAAACAGTTTTTATGATTAGCAGAAGACGCAAAATAACCTACACTGCCCTGCACGTGTGTACTCTTCACTAACGCCAGCCGTATAAGTAAACAATTCTCCATCTGAAGATTACGGTGTGAACCATCGAAACGCGTAGTGGCAAAAGAAACAAATGACTGACGCAGAAACTCCTCTACTTGTATTTACCAACAGTCGCACTCCTCTTAACGCCGTCCCTTATGGATAAAATATTCAGCCGACACTCTGTTATTGGCAGGCAGCGTGTCGGGTTTAACTGGGGAGAATCTAAACGAGTGAGCAGAGCGGCCCTGGATTGCAGATCGGGTCTAATAGCGTTTCACACTGCTGTTGCATTAGCATCTCCCCACGGAGCTTCACTGTAAAAAATATGAAATGAATATGCAGTTCATGAAGAACAGTATAAATAAAAATGCAAATGTTCGTTTGTTTAAAGTCATGTATCTCCGAAAGTTCTGCAACGACCGCTTTGAAATTTTGACGCAAGATTACATGCGAATGTGCACGTGTTTTGTGTTATATATAAGGGGGAAAACGTTATTAACAAAAACCTCGAAAAGTTCTTGATCGATTTACACGTTGTTAGCAAACAAGAACGATGTATTTGTGACTTATCGACTTATGAAAAACTGAATTTGCAACAATAATGAACAAGACTTAAGATCAGAGAGAAGAGGAACAAGAGATGGACAGAGGGATGGGAGGAATGGACATAGAAAGTGGAAAGGACGAGATGGACAGACACAGGGGCAGGAGGAGATGGAGAGAATGAGTGAGTAGAAGGTGGACAGATAGAGGAGGGAGGAGAAGATGGAGGCAAGGTGAGGATGCAGATAAAGAGGAGAGGAAGAGGTGGAGGAGGGGGAGAGGGAGAGGAGGTGGACAGAGGTTAATAGCTGGATACAGGCCAAATACAATTTAAAAAATAATTAAGGCTGCAGGCGTTGGCAGGTGTCAGTCATTTAAAGGGGTGTCATGCAGCATTGGCGCAGGTGCATTTGCTTTCCTTCCGACGTAGCGGATGGTGGTACCAGTCCCCCAAGGCAGGCAGCCAGCTTCATTCAGCCGTGACCCACAAGCTTTCACACTCCGCACCATATACGCAGCTGAAGCTGGCGTGTACACATCTTCAAGGACAGCGTCCACTGGCACGTTTTTCGTGTTAGATAAGACACACGTATCGATTCCCGATTACGCCATTCTAGTTAAGCGTTGCTTCGGGCTCCTTAGACATAAAGTGCCGTCACCCATACAAACAAACAAAAATAGTCGAAGTACTGTACTCGTGCATAGTATTCAGGTCAGAAGAACCTAGATCTTTAAATTTTTTGGGTACAGAGCTTTAAATTCTTCAAATTCAAGAAGAGCAAACAAATGTTTTTCGTAAATGACTCGGCTTACATTTCAGTTCAAATGGAGACTGACGTTTGGTTATGACCTCGGAAATAGGACGGCGTTTTCCCGAATTTTTTTTAATTCAGCTGACGGAACCAAACAGCCAGGTTATCGGTCCCGGTGGAATAGGGAAGGATGGGGACGAAAGTCGGCCGTGTCCTTTCAAAGGAACCATTCCGGAATTTGCCTGAAGCGATTTAGGGAAATGACGAAAAACCTGAATCAGGAGGGCCGGACGTGGGTTTGAACCGTCATCCTCCCGAATGCGAGTCCAGTGTGCTAACGACTGCGCCACTTCGCTCAGTAGTTTCCTTCCCTGGTGATATTGTGGGAATACTACTGTCCAAAGATGATATATTTTTCTCTGAACATAATGAAAACGTAGAACAAGTGTGAAATAAAAAGCTTAGTACCGATCCGGCATCAGGATAAACAAAGTCAGCAGTGAATAAAATAACATGGCGGACACTAGTGGCCATGTAAGGGTAATGAAGCTCTTATGCTAATCCGGAAGAATGTTTTCCTAGGTAAACGAAGCAAATATGTAACACTTACATTCCAGCACCGACCTGATTTGGTAATGCAAACAGACGCGTAACATTACCGGTTGCAAAGGGACCCATACTAAATGCACAGCATTCAACATGTAACTTTACATGTTTGATGCATGGACGCTCACTAGCAATAATTTGTTGAAGTGAAAAACGGCCGGCCGGTGTGGCCGAGCGGTTATAGGCGCTACAGTCTGGAAACGCGCGACCGCTACGGTCGCAGGTTCGAATCCTGCCTCGGGCATGGATGTGTGTGATGTCCTTGGGTTAGTTAGGTTTAAATAGTTCTAAGTTCTAGGGGACTGATGACCTCAGAAGTTAAGTCCTATAGTGCTCAGAGCCATTTGAATTTTTTTGTGAAAAACGTGAAGGTCCATCATGGTGCGGAACACCATTAAACTGTAGCTCCATCTACGGCTGGTCCGATCGGAAGAACAGACAAAGGAAACGCCGTGCCACCTCCAACACGACAATGCCTAGTAAAGCCCCGTGATGCTCGTATCATCTACATCTACATCCAGATGACTACTCTACAATTCACACTTAAGTGTTGGGTAGTGTGTTCATAGAACCACCTTCACACTATATCCCGAATACCACGTGGGAAAAATATCTTCTCTAGTATATGTCGGCATCAACAAAATATTTCCGCATCCAGAGGAGTACGTTTGAAATTTCTTTAAAAGATCTCACCACGACGAAAAAATGCCCTTTGAATTAATGATTGCCATCCCAACTCGCATGTCATAACCGTGACACTCTCTCTCCTCTATTCCACCGCAAAACAAAACGAGCTACCCTTCTTTGAACGTTTCCATGCAGACCGTCAATCCTATTTGGTATAAATATAGCGCTGCTCACTAATGTCCCAGAAGTGGGCGGACGAGGGTAGTCTTGACAGTTTCTTTAGTAGATCTGTTACATCTTCTAAGCTCTCTGCCAATAAAATACAGTGGTTCACTCTACCCAAATATTTTTGTGTCTAAAGGTGGCAGTTTAAGTTGTTCGTAATTGTAATCCTTAGATATTTAGCTGAATCGTTAGTCTTTAGATTTCTGTGATTTATCGTGTAACCAAAACTTAAAGGATTGCTTTTAGTACTCGTGTGTACGACCTCACACTTTCCATTATTTACAGTCAATATCTTGTCTAAATCATTCTGTAATTGGTTTTGATCACCTGATGACGTTATTAGAAGTTCAACGACAGCCTTACCTGCAAACAGTAAAGAGGGTTGCTCACACTGTCTCCTAAATGGGTAATGTATACTCATGCTCAGAAAACAATACATTGAACGACCAGAGATAGGACGTTCATATTCGCAGGACATGTACATTACAATGTTCTGCAGAGATGATTAGCATCTGAACCACGTCGGCCAGGGGTTCAAGGTCAGCAGCGCGGGATTAGCCGAGCGGCCTAAGGCGCAGCAGTCATAGACTCTGCGGCTGGTCCCGGCGGATATTCGAGTCCTCCCTCGGGCATGGATGTGTGTGTTTGTCCTTAGGATAATTTAGGTTAAGTAGTGTGTAAGCTTAGGGACTGGTGACCTTAGCAGTTAAGTTGAAACGTCCCCTTTGAACAGTTATACAAGACTGTGCTTAACCTGACACACAATATTTTTTTGCGCAACGCAATCTGACTTTCAAAAAATCCCTACGAAAGAATGGCCCTGACTAACATTAACCTATACGTTTCACAAATCACTTACCTCACAAAAATCTTCCCTACTCAAGCTACTGCAATACAGCGAGCGCCACTACTGCCAGCTGAATAAAAGATTCAAACTACTGAAGGCACTAACTACTGATAGGGATAGTTAGCAAATGAAAGATATTAATAGAGAACAAACAATGTATTTACCTTGATATCATCATATATAAATATAGCAGTTCATGACAAATTTCAAAACTCCGCCATCTCTCTCCCCACATCCACCACTGCTGGCGGCTCACCTCCAACTGCGCAACGCTACGCGCTGTTCACAGCCAACTGCCTAACACTACAATGGCGAGTATTACAACAATGCAAAGCAGCCACAGACTGCACACAGCACAGCCAGTGATTTTCATACAGAGGTGGCGTTACCAATAAAAAAACCTAAACAGCCTACTTACAAAGTCCCATAAGATTTCACACATTTGAACATTTTTTTGGTTCAAGGTCAACATCGACATGGCGACGCAACTCCACCTACCGGTAAAATGTGCCTATTGTTCTCGTTGTCGTTATAAGCCGAAGGTAATGAGCAGACGTGAAGGAGCTTCGCAGACGCACGCGCGAACCGTACCGTCAAATCAGTGAGTTTGAAAGAGGGCGCGTTATTGGCGTGAGAGAATGTGATGCATCCGTCCAGGAAATAGCTGCTCGTGTAGGATGAAGTGTTTCGGCAGGGCAACAAGTGTGTGCAGAACGGTCCACGGAAGGCCGCGGAACACGACGAGATGGGTCAGGTCGCACCACCCAGGCCACACCCCGAGAAGTCATCTTATCCCAATGGCATTTCAGAATAGATCTGCGTTTTTCTCAGCTCTGGCGCAGCAGTGGAACATTTTATCACATCGCATACTAACAGAAGTGACAGTCCATCGCCGTTTATTACGCTATTGGTTACGTGCGCGTCGACCACTTCTCCGCTTACCTTTGACGAATGTGCAAAAACATACTAGACAGCAATGGTGTATGGAGCGACATTAATAGGTACAGGAATGGCATGAGATAGTGTTTTGGAACGAATTCAGGTTCTCGTTGTTTCAAAATGATGGCCACATTTTGGTTCGCCGCAGACAGGGGGAGCGACATCACAGTGACTGCATTCGCACAAGGCATACAGTGCCAACTCCCCCTTATTGTGTGGGGTGCTATTGGGTACAACCACAAATCACAGTTAGCGCGTGTCCTGGGCATGTGACCTACGTGAATACTATCCTGCGACCCGTAGCCTCACTCTTTCTGCACATTGCCCCAGACACCATTTTTCAGCAAAACCACATGTTGCTGCGTGAACACGTGCCTTCTTGGTGTCGTAGGACGTCAGCCTTTTACCGTGGCCCACCAAGTCACCAAACATGTCGCGAGTCTAAATTGGAACGAGGTGAGAGCCGCACGGATGGCTGTGCCACAGGACGCCGTTCGCGCCTTATACGCGTCGATGCCATCGCGCACGGAACATAGTATTATGGCCCATGGCGGATCCTGTGCCTAGTAGGCAACAGGACACATGCTGAACCGACATGACTGAAATGATCATTTCTGAGGAACATACTAACGTACAAGTCTTTTAAATATGAGCGTCCTATCTCTAGTCGTTCAAGATGTTCTGTTTTTTCTGAACATGAGTCTTGGTCAGGAACAACAGGAGGCCTGTAACACTGCCGGGAACGCCAGATATTAGTTTTGTCTTACTCGATGAGTTTTCGTCATTTACTACCAAGTGTGACCTGCATAACAGAGGCGATACTACAAACACATGGAATCGCATTAGCAGAAGCTTGTGAGGAACGGTAACAAAAGCCTTCTGGGAATCTAGAAATAAGGAATCAACTTGAGAGAGCCCGTGTCGATAGCACTCACTCATTACATCACCAGCAGGACAGGAAAAGCATCTCTCCCAATAATCTGTCCGATACACTCTCTGTGTCGCAGGAGATAAAGGGGAATTTCCATTTATCAGTGACAAGATAATAAAACGTATAGATATCTCTTCGACTTCCTCTTTTATCCTTTTTTTTGTTTTTTGTTTTTTCTTCCCTCCAGCTTATGAGGACACTGTACCCTCAGATGGGACGTGTGCTTAAGCTGCGAGCGGCTGGAGTCGGTGTGCGATTGGCGGTTGTTCGAAGAGCGTGGTCGTGTTACGTATGTCGTGTGGGCGGCGTTAGATAACTGTTTTCCGAGGCTCATGTTGGACACAGAAATATGTAAAAAGTTGACGACACGTGTGAAATAGAAAAAAATGCATTTGTCCATCGTATTTAAATATAAAGTTGCAGTACGTAAGTTCGAATAATAATCGTGGCATACTGCATATTTGCATGTGATGAGTTACGTATAATCTGTCTCGGAACAATAAATGATCGCTCCTTTCACGATAGTTGTATTTCAACGTTATCAAACAAAATCTTTTATGAACCACATTCGTACCAAACCATCCCGACGCAAAGAATGAAATCTGAGTGCTGAAAAGACAACAGCAATTGATTAGAATGAAAAATATTCCTATCATAGCACAAAAAGTCGAAAATGTCCTGAGCAGAGTTAGGAATGCAAAAGAAGGAAACCAGCTTTCCGACTTATCTGGCACATTCGGAGATATTGTTTAAAATAAAACATCTTGACATTTACGCGCTATTAATCCAGCCCCGCAAATTTTATCGCCCCAGAAAAACTTTGTTAGCTCTTACTTGTATGGTCTTCAGGCATATGATATTGTTGTTTAGTATGGCTCACGAATCTTCATGATTTTGGGCACAGGAAGAGGGACCTTAGTCTATGCATTGCAAGATGCAGGTGTACCAATTCCCTTGCAGCTAACAGAGCCGACTGAACTGGGGAAGTAGGGTTAACTGGTAAAAAATATGTCAAGATATTTTGACTTAGAAGTCTTCGTAGCTGCTAGATAAGTCGAAAAGCTACTTCCCTTCTTTTACATCCCTAAAACCACCCAGGATATATTGATCTTATTTTGTGCCACGACAGGAGGTTTTTCATTCTCGTTCTCAACTTTTACTCTATGTTAATTCTGACATTGAGGCCGTCATAGCGTGCAGCTTTTTGTTGACTCGGGTGGCAACTGATGCGGCATAGGTTTTTGTACTGTCTTTCGAACCATGTTGCTTATGTCGTGGCAACGAGTAAAGCTTTCGCGAAACAACAGGACGATTATTAATTTGATGTATTTGTCTACCTTCTTAAAAAAAAAAGTTGGACCGATTCGCACAAGTTCGAGACATAGAAGTGACGCGGATAAAAAAACTCATAAAAAACGTGCTTTTGTACGCGAAGTGCGTATGAAGCCAGATTTCTGAAATCGACTTATCCATTTTATCAGAACAATGCTTTTTTTATGTATCTTATTCACTTTAAACCGTTTCTACGGATTCAGTTCACGTAAGAACGAATTTTAATTGCTACACTTAGCCCGACTTAGAGATTACTGGGTATAAAAATTTCTTTTTGACTTTATCCATTAATTCCTTCGTGCAAAGTTTGAACGAATTCGTACAAATCTTAAAGTACACGTGTGATGCACTTCGAAAACCTCGCAGAAAATGTATTCTTTTTTCCTTTTGCACTTAAAACTCAAACGAAGCAAGATTTTGCCAAAAGGTTCACACTTACCTTAGACCAAGGTCCGATGCACCAGTGGACCAACTTCAAACCATCAGCTCCACTCCTGTCCGGAGTTATTCAGGGGTGACTATTTTTGCACCTAAAATCCCCACTGTTTAAATACAAATGGCGCCATTACCTGAGAATTTAATTCAGACCAAATACGATCTCTTGCAAAAGGAATTAATCAAAATGGTTCAAATGGCTCTAACCACTATGGGACTTAAAATTTGAGGTCATCAGTCCCCTAGACTTAGAACTACTTAAACCTAACTAACCTAAGGACATTACACACAGGCAGCATTCGAACCTGCGACCGTAGCAGCAGTGCGGTTCCGGACTGAAGCGCCTAGAACCGCTCGGCCACAGCGGCCGGTAGGAATTAATCGATTGCCACAAATAGCCTGGGAGCCAGCTCTGGTTCATCGTTCAAACATTGCTTAATATACTGCAAGATAGCTACAGTAAAACCGATGTTCGAAAGGGTAGCTCAAATAGGAACCGAGCACCAAGACTCGAAAGCGCTGTAACGGTACAATAGGTAACGGCCGGTACCACAATGTCGGAGCATTAATCGAAGACAGTTATAAGCTTGAACATTAGTTACAGGATATCTCATAGTGCGACGGCTGAGGAGGAGACGAAATCAGACAGGACGGGAGAGGGACCCGCAGCTTACAAGCTGCGCCTCGCGACTCCATAGACTCTACCGTGAAAGCCTGCCCGCAGCTACGGCGGCCCACACGGCGGGTTTCTCTTGCCGGGAACTGGCTGTGTCAGATCCGCGCGTTACGACGCCTCTGCTACTGTTGAGTCACTATTACGCGGCGCAGACTCGCCAGATGTCACTGCCGTCGTGGATTACTTTCACCAGCGGGCCACAGAGAATCCCAGACCAGCTGAGCTCCGTTCTCGTGTTAGAAACTGTTCGACGCTGTAGTTTCTCGTCGCCCAGTCAGCGCACGGTCGCCTCGTGTTGTGCCAGAGAAGAATCTGCTCCCCTCAGCGCTAATGAGAAAATTTTCAGGCCGTAGAGCAGTAGCCTTTGGGACGCAGAACGTCATCACGGCTAGAGAGTCATCGACAGATGTAGATGTATCTTCGGGTGTACCCACGAAATTATGTTGGGTCTCGTCCTGTTCATGTTGTATATTAATGACTTTTTCCGTATGATGCAGTTATCTACAATGAAATACTATCTCAATGTACCTTTGCAAATATTCAGCAGGATGTCGGTAAGATCTCAAAGTGACGCAGAGACTGGCAACTTGCTTTAAATGCTCAGAAAAGTGAAACTGTTCACTTCATAAAACAAAAAAACCTAGTGTCCTATGACTAAAATACCAGCGAGCCAAATGGTACAAATCCGTCGCTGCGACAATGTGTGACAATATGGAATGCAATGATCACGTAGGATCAGTCACCGATAAAGCGGTTGGAAGACTTCGATTCATGGGCAGAATACTAGGAAAATTAATCAAAGCAGATTGCTTACAAAACACTCGTGCGAAACATGCTAGAATACTGCCCACGTTTGTGGGACCCGTACCAAATAAGAGGAACAGCGTCTACAGAGAACGGCAACACGAATTATCAGGGGCTTGTGTCACAGTGGTGCTGAAGAAACTGAAGTAGCAGACTCTTGAACACAGATGTAAATTATACCGAGAAAGTCTACTAACAAAGGTTCAGGAACCGGCTTTAAATGGTGACCCTAGGAATATACTACAACTCACTACGTATCGTTCACATAGGGATCGTGAGGGCAAGATCAGATTAATCACAGAGCCGTTTAAACACCTATTCTCCCCACTCCGTACGTAAATGAAAAGGGGAGAAGCCCTAATTACAAGTACAATGGGAAGTATCTTCTGGCATACACCACTTTTGATTTTTTGTGCTTTGTGGATATACTACTTACAAGAACGTGAACCTGTACAGTTTAGCCGCGCGGGATTAGCCGAGCGGTCTCGGACTGTGTGGCTGGTCCCGGCAGAGGTTAGTCCTCCCTTGGGCATGGGTGTGTGTGTTTGTCCTTAGGTTAAGTAGTGTGTAAGCTTAGGGACTGATGACCTTAGCAGTTAAGTCCCATACGATTTCACACACATTTGAACATTTTTTGAATCTGTACAGTTTAGGAACTTCATGTATGGCTCTGTATGAATGTACGCATACATAGACAACTGTGTTTTATTGTTTATTTTTATTCTCAGCTGCATGTCCATCTTTGGTAGTCCTGTAGAAGACGCACAACACACCAAACTATATGATATGGCACGAGTTCACAATTTTGCGTTACTTTGTTCAATACTTACATATAATTTACTGTTATGCCCTCATAGACTTTCCGTACGTGTTGTCTCTGGATATTTCACTTCAACTTTTAATTTGTTTTTAGCGCGTCTTGGCCGTGTTACAGATGAGGCAGTTTGCCTTAGATTGCCAGTTATTTATTTTGTCGTCACACATCGATATTGTGGGTTTGTGTTATTTGTATCTTCCGTAGTGTGCATGTTGCTTCCTGTGACTTAAGTGCAGTGTTTGTTTAACTTGATTACTTTGGTTGTTTCGATTATTGAAAGTAAAATACATAAAATATAATTAGTATAAAGGAAAACCGTATAAAATATACCTAGCATAAATTCAGCTGTGTGTGTTTTGAATTGGTTTCATCTCTTGAGTAGTTCTTTATTGGGAGGAAGTTTGTGAAATTTGCGATAAAATTCTCGTTTCATTGCTCTGTTTGTTCATTTAGATTTTAGAATATTATTTATATCTTTCGTCGCATGGGTGTCGAGAGGTCTGCTCGTATAATAGTTATATATTTCACTTCCAATACTCGAAACAACCAAAGTAATCAAATGAAACGAATGTACAGATCACCTATCACAGCAAACAATAACCATATTATGCAAAACACAGATGACTTGAACCTACAATGTCGATGTCATAGAATACACCGATCTAAATATAAACCACACTGCGTCGTGTGTAATATGCCAAGAACGATCTGCAGTCCAATCAAAAGTTAACGTAGAATATCCAAAAAGAGTCTACGAAAATTGTATGAGAGCACAATAGTAAATTACTCGTAACTACGGGGCAAAGTAATCCAGAATAACAAACGCGTCACGTAGAGTGCAGCATTATGTATTGTGTGTGTTCTGCAGGACTGGCATGTAGCCCGATGCTGGTTCAACCAAAGCAAAAATAAAAATGAAACAGGCAGCCTTGTCTGCGTCATTCGTCAATAGTTCAAGGGTGCGTGTTGCTAAAAGCAACGGGTGAGGAGTGAGGTTAAGAGCTGAGGTGGGCGTTAGCTGCGAGCGGCCGTGTTACGCCACCGACCACCTTTGGACCCGCAGACGCGGTTTCCCCGGGTGAGGCCTGGATTGTGAAACACGCGGAAAGCCAACTCGTAATGCGGCCTCAGGGGCGAGAGGAGCCGACTCTGCAAGAGCAGACCGCGGTGTCACGGCTCCACACCAGCTCCCCCTCATTCCCATACAAACCGCGTTCTCCACATTCATCCCTTCCCCATACTCTGCACCCACACACTATAAAAATACTGCTGCAATAGTAAATGTAGAATTATAACCGCTCGAATCGGAGTTCTTCCGTGAAGCGAACGAAGTACTGTTTTCAACTAACAAAATATTGATCATCAATTCTGTAACCAGGATAGCAGTGGCAAATCCGATTGTATACTAAATAAAATGAGTTCGCTGGTAGAAATTATAAAGTCCAATCTGAAGTGGCCAGTGAAGCTAAGATTTTTCTAATGCCTCTTTCCACGAGAAATATCGCTCTTTACCGCTGCTTTAAGGGGGGTAGGACGTCAAACGGGCCGACTTGGAGCAGGAGAGGCATCACAGGACATTTTAATTTCTAGTGTCTATACTTTTACAAATAAATTCATCAAACTTTGTCAGCATCACCAGGAAGGATGCAGGATTCACACCCATTGCAGTGGAATTTCGAAAACATAACAAAATAATTTTTTTTACGTGCGAAATTTCATCATTTTTTCACTTACTAGTGGCTGCATTTGTTGCTATAGGTACACTTTTCTTCATATGTTAGAGATATTCTTCGATGAATTTTGCACAACATACTTACCATACTCACATGTGTATGATACTCCAGAATTTATTTAATTTATGAAAAAACGAATGAACTGTTATATTTTGAACTTCATGTTCAGGAAAAACACAAATTTTATAGTTAATTACCTCAATTTTTACCACAGTTTTTAATAGATTTGGAAAATTCTAGAGTTTCATACACCTTTAAGTATGGTTTGTATGCTGTGCAAAATTCATCGAAGAATCTCTCTTACTTATGAAGAAAAGTGTACCTACAGCAACAAATGCTGCCATTAGTAAGTGAAAAAAATGAAGAAATTATCTCGTATGTTTTCGAACTTCCACTGCTAAGAGTGTGAATTCTGAATCCTTCCTGGTCATGCTGAAAAAGTTTTATGAATTTATTTGTAAAAGTATAGACAGTGGAATTTAAAGTGTTCAGTGGTGCCTCTCATGCTCCAAGTCAGCCCGTTTGACGCCCTACCAAGACTCGGTAACTTGACATGAAAGACATCACAAAAACGGTCCATTCGATTCTCTGCCTGCATTGTTTTTAACAAGGAAAGACAAGAGGTCTTGCTCACAGACTTGATGAGATTCAACCGATAACCTATTGATACTTTTCTCAGTACCAAAGAAAGTCTCTATAGAAAAGTTCTAGCTAAAACACAAATAAAGCTATATAGGAAAGATATGGACCGAAGAACAGAAGAATACTCGTCGGAGAAGAATGCCAGAACACTCGAACGAAACTAAAGGACGAAAGTGTTGAAATTTTGCGGCCGATAGGTGGCCGGAATGAAAATGAAATTAAGTACTCTAGGATGCCTCAGTATGTGTTCTATCAACTGATTCCTTTTTTTGTCAGATTGTGTCATAAACACTATTTTCCTCAGTTCGAGTCAATGTATCCTCATTAGTTACTCGTTCGACCCCTCTGATCTTCAACAGGCTTCTGTAACGTTATATTTCAAAAGCTTCTATTCTCTTCTTGTTTCACTTCCGTACAAGGCTACATTTCACATAAATAGCTCCAGAAAAGACTTCTTAACACGTACGTCTGTACTAGATGTTAAAAAATTACTCTTTTTCAGTAACTCTTTTCTTGCAATCGATAGTCTGAATTTTATTTCGCCTCTGCTTCCGTCATCATCAGTCATTTTGCTGTCCAAATATCATAATTCATCTACTACTTTTAGTGTCTCATTTCCTAACCTAATTCCTTCAGCATCGCCTCATTTAATTCGACTACTTTCCATTAACAGTATTGGTTAAAAACAGTCCTGGTTGCAATTTTAGTTTTTTTTATTTTTCAACGACGCGTTTCGCCTTATTTAGGCGTATTCAGGTTATCTAAATAGAAAACAGAGAACAAATACATCTATTTAAGAATCGCGATCGCGTTGTGCAGACTTGGCTAACCTATAAGCATGTATAAACAGATCACCTATTGAAAATATAAACAGATCACCTATTGAAAGAGCAAATACCTTAATTTGGTATTTCTTAAGAAACCTTTAGTCAATGTAGCCAAAGGGCATCGTCGAATATATCAGGCCATCATCGCCTCAGTAAAAACTAGAAATATAAAACAGTAAAATCATTACCTTTTCTAGATGGGCGCGAGAGGCACCAAGATCTGCATAACGCGTCCCCGTTCACAGGAGCGAGTAACAGTAAGATGGAGGCTCAGGTAGTAAGCATTATGCTTACTGTTACTCGCTCCTGTGAACGGGGACGCGTTATGCAGATCTTGGTGCCTCTCGCGCCCATCTAGAAAAGGTAATGATTTTACTATTTTATATTTCTAGTTTTTACTGAGTTTAACGAAGGCGATGATGGCCTGATATATTCGACAATGCCCTTTGGCTACATTGACTAAAGGATTCTTAAGAAATACCAAATTTAGGTATTTTCTCTTTCAATAGGTGATCTGTTTATATTTTCAATTGGTGATCTGTTTATGTTGTGGATTGGCAAGACAGCCAATCCACAGCGACGGGTAGCCGAAAGGCACGCGTTTAAGCTCACGCAGGCTGGCGTGAGGTCTGGAACAGTTAAAGGATTTGAGTCTAGCAAATAAAGTACGGAGCTTCTGGAATACTTAACTTTAATCCATAATTTGTGAACATCGGTCTGACGGTACATGCATCACAAGATAAATAGCAAATGATAATAGCGCCTTGCTAGGTCGTAGCAAATGACGTAGCTGAAGGCTATGCTAACTATCGTCTCGGCAAATGAGAGCGTAATTTGTCAGTGAACCATCGCTAGCAAAGCCGACTGTACAACTGGGGCGAGTGCTAGTACGTCTCTCTAGACCTGCCGTGTGGCGGCGCTCGGTCTGCAATCACTGACAGTAGCGACACGCGGGGCCGATGTATACTACCGGACCGCGGCCGATTTAAAGGCTACCACCTAGCAAGTTCTGTGTCTGGCGGTGACACCACAGTTTATACATGCTTATAGGTTATCCAAGTCTGCACAACGCGATCGCGATTCTTAAATAGATGTATTTCTTCTCTATTTTCTATTTAGATAACCTGAAGATGCCTAAATAAGGCGAAACGCGTCGTTGAAAAATAAAAAAACTAAATTTGCAACCAAAACTGTTTTTAACCAATACTGTTAAACACTGGTTTGCTGTTATGCCACATATGGACTGGAAGACTCTCCATTAAATTTGTCGGTGTACATCTTACATCCCTGTTAAAGACATTATCCAAGTCCTCTACTGTGTCTGTGCAGTGTAACAGACAAACCTCTTAATTTTTTTCTCTGTGAATTTTAATTCCCTCTCTTTCTCCCGTTTTTCCTGTACTGGTTGCTCAATATAGAGATCGAATAATATTGGCGATAGACTGGCATCCTCTCCCACAGTTTCCCTTTCATATCTTTACAGTTTTGTAACTATTGTCTGTTATAAACGTAAACTCAGGTTTGTCTTTCCTCAGTATATCTTCCGAGGTAAGTCCCAGGTTCAGTATCACCTCGCGTGTACCTGTACTTCTTTGCGACCTAAACTGATGTTCCCCTACGTCGACTTTACACTTTACCATTATTCTGTAAGTAATTCGTGTCAGGGTTTGGCATCTACGACTCAAAATGATGGCTTGGGAGTTTTCGCGCCGCAAAACGGCATCCACTGTATGTCGCCCGCTGCAACCGGCTGACGTTTGTCCGCATTGTTGCAGGTTCGTGGCTGCTGGTGCTGGCAGGCGTGTTCTCCATAGGGCTGGGAGCCGGCATGATGGCGCTCAAACCGTACGACCTGCTCTTCAGAATGGTACGTACCCTCTACGTGTCTTTTGCTTCGCAGCTTTAACCATTTGGCACTGTTTTAAAATTTTCGAGGACAGAACATTTCAGCGGTTTTTTCCGATAAAACGGGGACTTCGGAATGCAATCACGTACACTTTGAGACAAAAAAAAGTACCACAAAGGAGTTATGCAAATTGGTCACAAATTAATATTCATACAGTTATCGACGGAATATGCAAAATTGAAAACTTTGGCGGCTGGTGAGTGACTGTGTGACGCTGAAGCGCAATTTAACCACGCAGCTGTCATGGATAGTAAACAGGAGACATGTCGATACCTTTGCGAATTTCATTCCGCGTACTCAGTTGGACAGTAACCGTGCCTGGCAGACAGAGATGTGGACAATATACGTAGATGTCAGCATTTGAGAGAGGACATGCAGTTGGGCTCAAAGAAGCCGATTGGAGTAATTGGTGAATCGCTCGACTTTTGATTAGGAGCGATGCCACTATTTGACGATATTGGCTGGAATGGGTCAACCATAGCTGAACACAGCGTCAAGAAGCAAGTTTTCGATCTAGAGAGACGACAGAGGCCCGAGCAATCGTCAGGAGGCACTCCAGAGCCTCGAATTTTAAAACTAACATTCCAATAGCTGTTATTTTTGTAGCTTTTTAATTAGTTTAAATTAGTTTCGACTCCTCAATAGGGTTTTCTTCAGGCCCTGCAGCGTGAACGACAAAAAACATCCAGTCGTGCATGTATGTAAGAGAGAATCTATGATTACTCATAAAGTCTTCTATGGAAACCAGGCGCAAATATTGGTTCCCTGTTATGTACGTGCACGACTGGATGCTTTTTGTCGTTCATGCTGGATGCTGAGAGCCACAATCTCAAGAATCGGGAGAAAAACTTACCTTGGAGTAAGAGCTCGAATAAGGACAAATGAAACAGTGGTAGGACTGAAACAAGATCATTAAACCGGTATGGACACTTCTTGCGAATGCCACATGATCCGTGGCTCAGGAAATTTTCGAATATAAACGAAGTGGGAGACAGAAAGGCGGCAGTTGACGGCGTTCTTGGAATGACGGTGAGCTGCAAACGAAATAGCGGGGCACCACCGCGTGTGCAGGGAGGGTACGTTGGACAGAGTGCCTTGACACGAGGCAACGGCAATACAGATTAATGTTCTTGATCTTTGCATTAATTAAAATTTGTATGATGATAAAATAGATGTTTACTTACTTATAGCTCCAGGTATTATCTCAAAATCATATAGGCTTAGTCATCAAATATACACACGCATGTCTCCGTGTCCCATAAGTCCATCTGTAAAACTGAGTCAACATCTCTCCTGATGAGTGAGATACAGAACTCAATGGAATTACTATCATGTACTATAGAGTTTAGTGCATCTCCGCTTGTAAAACATTACACCGAGATCATGTACTGCAAAGTGACAGGTTGTTGCAGTTGCACCCCGCCTACTTTAAGTAATCTATGTGTGTAGTATGCATTACTTACTAAGTATGTTCTAGTTGCCATTTTTTTAAACAGGTGTAGTTCAGTAATCTTTTCATCTCCTTGAACAGTATGTTACAGTGTTCCGTGGTAGAGAATGCTGTTTTAAGTTTTCTGTTTGTTTTTCCTTGTTAAATGTAAGCCCAAGCTGGGTCTTGTTCCTTGATTATGTGCAGAACTATTGGTGCGATCCTGAGTAACGTTTTCTCTGATACGAACAACAGACTGGTGCATGTACTCACTTGGTGCAGTATGCTTACCAATTTTTTAAAAATAGTTCTCTTCAATGAGCCCGACTGCTACTTTTAGTTATTCTTGCGAGTTTTAAAATGATCTATGTTTTGTGAGTTTGACCCGAGAAGAGATTCCCATAGCTAAGAACTGAGTGTACATAGGAATGCGAGTAGTATTGGTGTCAATCGAGAGCTCATTGGAGGTCAGGGTGGAGACCTGTTCCTAAGAAAGTTGGTTATGCCTCGCTTCTAGTGACGACCAAGTGTTGGTTAAGAGGAGGTCAATTCAGGACCTGCACCCACCCTGTCTGCTTACTAGACACAACGGACTTGCGATTTCTGGCTCAAAAAAATGGTTCAAAAGGTTCTCAGCACTATGGGACTTAACATCTGAGGTCATCAGTCCCCTAGACTTATAACTGCTTAAACCTAACTAACCTAAGGACAACATAGACATCCACGTCCGAGGAAGGATTCGAACCTGCGACCGTAGCAGCAGCGCGGTTCCGGACTGAAGCGCCTAGAACCGCTCGGCAACAGCGGCCGGCGCGATTTCTGGCGTGCGATTTCGCATGCCAGTAGGAGCACTTTCGTGGATATTCCACGCACCCTGACTGCAAATTTGTACGTCACTCTGGTAATTCGACCTGTTGTGCTGCCATTCATGAACAACATTCCACGGGTGCTTTGCAACAGGATAACACTCGCCCACATATCGCTGTTGTAATTCGATATGCTCTACAGAGTGTCGATCACCAGCTCTGCCTCCAGTCGAGCACGTATATGACGTCATCGGACGACAACTCCAACTTCATCCACAATCAGCATTAACCGGCCCCCTCTATCGACCGACCAAATGGAACAGGCATGGAAATCCATTCCACAAACTGACATCCGGCAGCTGTACTACACAGTGCGTGCACGTTTGCATGCTTGCATTCAACATCCTGGCGGCTACTTCGGTTATTAAAAAGCACCGGCACTACACGTTTGCGATGGCCTGTCTCGCGCTTACATGAACCCGTGATCTTGGAGTGTTCATCTCTTAAATATGTTACCTAAACAAATGTATTCCCGAAATGTTTGTTATTCTACATTACTTTTTTGGTGTGCGATTTTTATCCGTTAGTGTAATTCCTGATGTTTAAACAAACAGACTAGTTATATCGCTCACTTGGAACTTGTAAGTGAAAATACGTGTGACAAGAGTTTTAGCTTTGGTGGAATTATTCGGTGTCGTTCGCAGTGAACAAGTAGTACTCGTTATACTATCATCTCTGAATGTTGTGAGCACTGACCGCAGGACGGAATAAGTGGCATAAAAGCAACAGAGCGAAGTGGAAAGATTGATTCCAGAAACGTGCGGCTAATGCTGTAGTCTGTTACTTCGTTTCATGCCTAGTGGTAGCAAGAGGTGTAATTGCGGAACGATCGCGTGGAACCCATAGCATGGAAAGCCAGTGGGGAATTTAGATTTGTTGGGGCAGTTTCGCGAAAGTGGAGAGCACCTGTTGAGGAAAGTAAAATTACTGCAACACTCGTAATGTTTCCTTGTGGAATTGAAATACTCTCTGCAAGGATATTTACTTGTCGATGTAATCCGTGCGATAGTGTAACACAAATACTTAGAGGAATGAAACAGCAGTCGTTGATAGACGACAGATTTTATTGCTTGGAGTGAATATTCTGTCTAACAAATTTATGGAACCGTCATTCAAGAAAGACTGTAAGCTGTTCTTACCGTAGACCATATTTGGGGACCACGACAGGAAGACAATACAGACTATGGCGTCTGTGGAGGCAGGCAGACATTTCAACTCTCGCCTGGTGGCTAATGTAACAGATCGAGGAGTGTGTGAAAGCAGAACCGGAGTGATTTTCGCTCTTCTTCAACTGCTCATTTGTCTTTTAGGATCGAACCAAACAGGAAAGACTATCTGGGAAGGTGTTGTACTACACTACTGGCCATTAAAATTGCTACACCAAGAAGAAATGCAGATGATAAACGGGTGTTCATTGGACAAATATATTACACTAGAACTGACATGTGATTACACTTTCACGCAATTTGGGTAAATAGATCCTGAGAAATCAACACCCAGAACAACCATCTCTGGCCGTAATAACGGCCTTGATACTCCTGGACATTGAGTCAAACAGAGCTTGGATGGCGTCTACAGGTACAGCTGCCCATGCAGCTTCAACACGATACCACAGTTCATCAAGAGTAGTGACTGGCGTGTTGTGACGACCCAGGTTCGTCGTTTACACCATCGCAAGCACTCCTGTCTGTGATGCAGCGTCAAGGGTAACCGCAGCCATGGTCTCCTTGCTGATAGTCCATGCTGCTGCAAACGTCGTCGAATTGTTCGTGCAGATGGTTGTTGTCTTGCAAACGTCGCCATCTGTTGACTCAGGCATCGAGACGTGGCTGCACGATCCGTTACAGCCATGCGAATAAGATGCCTGTCATCTCGACTGCTAGTGATACGAGGCCGTTTGGATCCAGCACAGCGTTCCGTATTACCCTCCTGAACTCACCGATTCCATATTCGGCTAGCAGTCATTGGATCTCGGCCAACGCGAGCAGCAATGTCGCGACACGTTAAACCGCAATCGCGATAGGCTACACTCCGCTCCTTTATCAAAGTCGGAAACGTGATGGTACGCATTACTCCTCCTTACACGAGGCATCACAACAACGTTTCACCAGGCAACGCCGGTCAACTGCTGTTTGTGTATGAGAAATCGGTTGGAAACTTTCCTCATGTCAGCACGTTGTAGGTGTCGCCACCGGCGCCAACCTTGTGCGAATGCTCTGAAAAGCTAAGCATTTGCATATCACAGCATCTTCTTCCTGTCGGTTAAATTTCGCGTCTGTAGCACCTCATCTTCGTGGTGTAGCAATTTTAATGGCCAGTAGTGTACATTTATAACTTCCTTACAACATCATTCAATGTGTAAATAGCATAAGAGTCTCGTTGCAACCCTTGTTCACAATACGAGGAGCCCTTAGTGGCTCGCCATCTCACAGCTGTTCATGACGTCGCCTTTCCGGCTCAGATCTTTTTTAATATGTGACTTGTAAGTACTGCATCTTTTCCAGTCAGTACAAACTTTAATTTTATTAATGTACTATATACCTAATATGTTTCAGAACAGTTAGTCTAATTCTGAAGACGACGCTCATAGTAGCGTCGAAACCAGGTCAATTTTGACTTAATATTTGTGACCGAGGGCTTACTTGTTCGAATATAATTCTGACACGGTCACTGAACCTTAGCAGCTATGTTCAAAGTTTTTTCTGCTTTTTAATGTTCTGCAGACTGTTATTGGTACAATAGTTGAAAATTTTTTAATTTAAATTTATTTGTTATCATTTTCCGACACAATCACCAATAATTTAACACACGATTGGTCTCGCCATCAGTAAAGACAGTGTTGTTTGTATCGGAAAGAAAATTGATTTTAAGTATAGGCTTAGATGCAATGTAAGCTGTGTCCTGTTCTAGTGAACCTAGCCAGCCAATTCGCACTACCCAAAGTTGCATATAATTGTGAACAATCCGGAGTTATGTTATGCAATGCACACTGCAGATACGCACAGTATTGTAACGGTGAGGCGGTAGCACTACCTGCCCGTAAACAAAGGTTGAACATTCCGCAAAGCGCGTTCGCCGGACTGTGTACGTTTTGTCTGCCTGCAGTAAGCTTCGCTGAGCGTGGCCCGTCTGTGTGTTTGCCAGAAAATCATGTTCTTCGACGGCGGCGAGTCGTTCGAGCTGTGGCGGAAGCCGCCGGTGGACCTGTTCCTCAAGGTGTACCTCTTCAACATCACCAACGCGGACGCCTTCCTCAGCGGCGAGGACAAGAAGCTGCGCTTCGAGGAGGTCGGCCCCTACGTCTACAGGTCAGTACATTCCGTAGAATTCACTGCCAACAGGAGGGCGCAGTCTCCCCCGCGCACAGTGCAAAGCCGCAGAGGTGTCCAGACCGAGCAGGGGGCACAGTGGTTAGCGACACTGGACGCGCATTCGGGAGGACGATGGGTCAAACCCGCGTCCGGCCATCCCGATTTAGGTGTTTAGAGATTTCCCTAAATCACCGTCCTTCAACCACTCTCCACAGACGCTGGCGACAGCAACGCGCGAACAACTGTCCGATTCCGCCATTTCCGGGATGCTCGTGGCCCGGCGCCTGGCCATAGCACTCTGCCCTTTTTTCAGTGTCGTTTGTGTCAGTGGGTTTCCCCTGTTACGGCTCGCACCGTCGCTAGAATGGTTTGCCATTCGCCTCTGTTCCGTTTACATACTTTCCTTACCGTGCCGTCACGCATCCGCAACTGCACTAGTCTCGCGGTTCGCAGTGGTCACAGTGACTTGGTTCATCATTTTGCAGGTGTTACGTTTCAACATGACAACGCACTGTCCCATACAACATGTACAACACTTGCCACGATGTCAGATGAGAAGTTTGTAGGGATGGTTCCTTTAAACCCGAGCTTGTGTTCCGTTCCTAATGACCTCGTAGTCGACGGCACGTTAAAACGCTAATCCCTTCTTCCTTCCTCCTACGAGGTGTCCAGACGTCCTGTAGCGAAGAGCTCATTACGCAGCTTTCGCACATCGTTCGTGCCCCGCGTAGCGGACCACTCGGTCAGACGTCTCTTTTAGCGTTCCGAAAAGACGAAAACCTCCCGGGAGGTCTGGTGAGTACCTACAACGCAGAAGACAAACTTCTCATCTGACATTGTGGCAAGTGTTGTACATGCCTTCCCGGGTTCGATTCCCAGCGGGGTCAGGGTTTTTCTCTGCCTCGTGATGACTGGGTGTTGTGTGCTGTCCTTAGGTTAGTTAGGTTTAAGTAGTTCTACGTTGTAGGGAACTCATGACCATAGATGTTCAGTCCCATAGTGCTCAGAGCAATTTTTTGTACATGCCGTATGGAACCGTGCGTTGTCATGTTGAAACAGAACACCTGCACAATGATGGACCAAATCACTGTGACCACTGCGAACCGCGAGACTAGAGCAGCTGCGAATGCGTGGTTCAAATGGTTCAAATGGCTCTGAGCACTATGGGACTCAACTGCTGAGGTCATTAGTCCCCTAGAACTTAGAACTAGTTAAACCTAACTAACCTAAGGACATCACAAACATCCATGCCCGAGGCAGGATTCGAACCTGCGACCGTAGCGGTCTTGCGGTTCCAGACTGCAGCGCCTTTAACCGCACGGCCACTGCGGCCGGCGCGAATGCGTGACGGCGCGGTAAGGAAAGTATGTAAACTGGCGTATCACCCGGCGTGATGGTATGGGGTGTTCGCATTGACGGCACTTTGAACAGTGGACGTTACATTTCAGCTGTGTTATGACCCGTGGCTCTATCCTTCATTCGATCCCTGCGAAACTCTACATTTCAGCAGGATAATGCACGACCGCATGTTGCAGGTCCTGTACGGGCCTTTCTGGATACAGAAAGTGTTGTACATGCCGTATGGGACCGTGCGCTGTCATGTTGCAACAGAACACCTGCACAATGATGAACCAAATCACTGTGATCACTGCGAACCGCGAGACTAGTGCAGTTGCGAATGCGTGACGGCGCGGTAAGGAAAGTATGTAAACGGAGCAGAGGTGAATGGCGAACCATTCTAGCGACGATGCGAGCCGTAACAGGGGAAACCCACTGACACAAACGACACTAAAAAAAGGGCAGATTGCTATGGTCAGGCGCCGGGCCACGAGCATCCCGGAAATGGCGGAATCGGACAGTTGTTCGCGCTCTGCTGTCGCCAGAGTGTGTGGAAAGTGGTGGAAGGACGGTGAAACCACGGGCAGGAGACGTCCATGCCTCTTCGTAGAACGTGCCGTTCGGAGGCCTGGCCGCTCTGCAAAGCGGACAGACGACGGCCTATGGCAAATACCTCGAAACATACTTGCCAGTTTACTTCAAATTTTTACATGACATTGTAATGTACATTCGGACGGACATACGCTATGTATTTTTTTAATGTTTGTAATATGTAACTAGCCCGCCCGGTTGGCTGTGCGCTCTAACGCACGGCTTTCCGGGCGGGAAGGAGCGCCTGGTTCCCGGCACGATTCCGCCCAGCGGATTTGTGCCGAGGTCCGGTGAACCGGCCAGTCTGTGGATGGTTTTTTGGCGGTTTTCCATCTGCCTCGGCGAATGCGGGCTGGTTCCCCTTATTCCGCCTCAGCTACACTATGTCAGCGATTGCTGCACAAACAAGTTCTCCACGTACGCGTACACCACCAGTACTCTACCACGCAAACATAGGGGTTACACTCGTCTGGTGTGAGACGTTCCCTGGGGAGTCCACCTGGGGCAGAACCGCACAATAACCCTGGGTTCGGTGTGGGGCGGCGGAGGAGTGAAGTGGACTGCGGTAGTCGTCGTGGGGTTGTGGACCACTGCGGCTGCGGCGGGGACGGAGCCTCTCCGTCGTTTCTAGGTCCCCAGTTCACATACAATACAATACAATACAACACAATATGTAACTCAGTATGTGATATATGAAGGGGAAACGTTGTTACCAAAAATCTCTGAAAGGTGTTGGCCGATTTACTTCAAATTTTTACGTGATTCTCTAACAAACATTCAGATGGACATAGGCTACATACCTTTCGAAACAACAATGTATAGGTTTTCGGTTAAGACGGACTGTGATAAAGAAAATGCTGTGCTGTGTAAATGTGCCATTTTGATTTCTTTCGCACAGTCAGTTTCAGCTGCCATAGGGAGACATGTAAACCACTAGACAAATTGTTTCTCCCATATATGGTCTTTCTCCTTACACATATTTTCAAGCAAAAACTGCATACTCCTCAATGCACTGTTTTGCTTCCTCGCTCAATGTCGGTTTTACGAAAAACAGGAAAGTTGTATATGCGTTATTGGCTTGAGATTAGAATACTACTACGGGATCCGAATCTTCCGAAGCTTTGAAATCCTACCCATTCACACATTAAACTATGCAAAGTTCTGTCACTGAAGCTAGTATCCTCACGAATCCAACAGCTGGAGTTCTCTCCCGTGCTCCTTGTACCAACGACTCCAACCGATTTACCCGTTCATTTTAAGTTACTTCGATTCCCAATCGAGGTGTCGTTAGCAATAAGAATAAGCGAGGGTCACGGTGAGAGAGACGGGCAACAGGACACAGAGGGTGGGGTCAATGGACAGGAGAGGGGCAGGAGGTGATGCACAGAGAGAAAGGGAAGATGGATGAGTTGGACAAAGATAGGGGGGAAGAGGAAGATAGTATCAGAGGAAGGAGAAGGGGGGAGGAGACTGGGAAGTATATCCAACTCCCGCACTTACTTAGCAACTGCAAAGCGTTGCCGATCTCGCTACTAAAATACATACTCCAACTTCGTATCTTCTACCAAGCTTTCATGTGCATTACACGAAAGGTATTAATTATCCCAGTACACTGTCTCCTTTCTACAATTTTACCTTTATCTTAAAATGTAGCTGCTGTGGCCAGAGTTGGTGCTAGGAAAGCAGGTATCTTGACGACAGGAACATCGTGCGTGTACCTACCTAGGTATGAATGGAATCGGCCACGAGCGCATGTCGAGAAAGAGAAGTGCAGCCACACGCATACCTCCTGCTGCGTGTGAAGTACACACATTGGCGTAAGGAGCACAGATCGCGACGCACCTTTACAAGTACGTCCTGTCCTGCGCTGTCGCTTGCGTAGTTGCACCGTGCTAACGCCTGGTCAACGGTGTTGGTGACTTACAAGTTATTGCAGCCATTCTTCACCTTTTCTTCTTTTTTTTTTGTTACATCATGACGGTTTTCGTTTGACTCACTCTCAGAGAAGCTTTGATAATTAAAACTAGCACTGAGTCAGTGGAGAATGGGAGACCTTGTACTTTTGTGGGGCTAAAATTTGTTGCGTGACGTGTCAAAGCTGGTAGTTCAGGAGCACCTCTATGGCGTGGACAAAGTGCGGCAGGGGGGGGGGGGGGCTCTGCTCGATTGTGGACTAGTAGCGAAACTTTACAGTAGTGCCAAGTGTGACTTGGGCCACAATGACTGTTAGGCAGTGGCAAAGAGTGGCATTTGCCCTTGAGACTATCAAACGCCATCCTGTCACGAATCTGATGGATTCGTCATTTGTCCTAAGGGGGTTATTCAGACACAGGTGCCGCATTTTCCAATACGAAAAGTTTAAAATGAACATTAGAATTCTGAACAAACAAGTGGAGACTGTCATGACCAGAGAATGCAGTGTCAGAACACAATGCAAGACCGTGAGAACTAGGTACCAGCAATTGCCGCAAGGAGGGGTGTGTGTGTGTGTGTGTGTGTGTGTGTGTGTGTGTGTGTGTGTGTGTGTGTGTGTGTGTGTGTGTGTGTGGGCGCGCGCGCGCGCGTGGGCGCACGCGTCTACCTTTTCCTATGACTGCACGTACAACCTACATTCATTCAACATGAAAATGAAGTACCTGTAGATCTCTAAATAAATTTTAACGGTTCGAAGCAATTTGGTTTGTAGTATCACGATTGCTACAAAACAATAACAACCGCAGAAAAAATTATTTTCTTTCCACAGCAAGTTAGCGCTACATCTTGTATTCTCTCATCATTGTGTAAGAGGGAAGCTGCCCTTAGAGACGGCGAGCAGTACCGGACGCTGTCCCAGACCGAATAAAAAAAAATCTCACAGCCGACATGAACAGTAACACACTAATCTCTATTTGGAAAGCTACATTAGATTTCATCTTACAGTTCCATATACAATTTGTTGTTACCGTAAATGATGAATATTTCACTTATGAACGTACTTGAACATCTTTCTTAAGTTCTAATCTTCACAAAAGTACGCCACAATAAAATGGGTTAGTTTCTTGAAACACAGTATTCTCCGCGATACGCATCTCTATTTTTTTTGTTATTTTTTTTCCAAGATCTGGACTCTGCCAGTCTCTTACATTTCGAACAGACAGGAAACGCATATCGATTTTTATCCGCTTAAGTACACCATGGTACACCAGGTGAATCAAGTCCCTGCAAAGAGAATTTACCTAATTTGCCAGTAAATGCTATTCTAGGTTTTGCTATAAGTCCTTGTTCCTCAAACCACTTTTGATTCGCATTTGTGTCATTAGTCACTCTTCCTATACCTAAATCGATTCGGTACATATATACTTTTGCCTTGTTAAAGCTTGTATACATTTGCCTAAAAAAATGAATCTCACCTTGCTGCTGATAATGGAAAAGGGCTGGAAAGTTTAAGGCACGATTTTCGAATTGTTCTTTATTACCTTACTGAACCGTGAGGTTAAATGTATCAGTAAATCTCGTAAATAACAAGATTTGACGAAACCGTGTGCGCCTGACGTTCTTCCGTTTGCACGTCTCGTAAACTTTCAGCAGAATGTTCAGATGTAACCCTCGGGCACCGACAGCTCCTACAGAATCTGATGAAAAGGAATTAAAGACCACTGGGAGATGAGGGAATTAAAACTCTGTGGCCACCTGATAGACTGTTTAAACCACCGCGGCTTTCTGACGCAGCTGGAGTTCATTTATTGGTATTTACGTTATTCGCCGAATGCATCTCTCTCCTCTCACTTGTTCCCAGGTATAGAATGCTCATAATAAAGAGTATAGACGCGTGAGAGATCCTCAGCGCCTGTGACGCTCCACACGGAGTGGTCGCAAGCACAGCATAAGCCTGGCTGCTCCGTGGAGACGGGCCGCAGCGCCTGGGGGGCGGCAACCGTGCGCTACACATCGTCCGGCCAGCAGCCGGCGATGGCGGGCCTCACAAGGGGAAGGCCTCAGACACGGCCAACCGATTCGGCTCAGATTTGGCAGGTCGTTTGTGTACAACCTAAAACGAAGGAATCTAAGATTTTTGGGTCAACACCCCCGAGTTTTTGAAAAAATACCCCTAAAGGTATCGATAGATAATTGTAAATAGAGCATTTTTCATCACCAGGTATGGGATCCGAAAACGCATAGTTTTCCAGAAATCGAAGTAAGGAACTTTTACAACTGCCCTTCTGTACCCACATGGTCAACGCTTATCGCCGACAACGCCGATAGCGCAACGGCCAAGGTAAATGGCTGTGAATCTCGAAGAAACGTTGTGGATGTTATTCTTTTGGTTTGTATTTTTCCATATCTCAATTGATGGGGATAGGAAGGTTAATAAAGTAAGGAATGATAGTAAGATAGGCAAATAAATTTCTCAAACCTCTTGGGATAGTAAACAACTAAAATGTTACCAGGTCACTTTACAATGGCTCTTCCAGTCACTGTTATGCGTCCTCACTTTTCTTCGAACAACTATATGGATGGTACTTGTCATATAAACATTCGAAACAAATATACTTACGGCACCAAGAGCACGTAATGAATGCAATCTTTCGACAGCTATACTGTTCCTTCCCTATGATATGACGAAGAGGCAACCCCGCGTGCATTCTATCCCGTGCCTCGCTGTAAACAAGCGTCGCACGATTGGCTATCTGTTATCCCTCGTGAGGAAGTCGCAGCACTTTTATTCGGAGTTGTTTTCATGTGACAAGGCTTAAAAGTCTAATACTTTTGTAAGTAGGCTGTTTATGTTTTCTCTATGTAAGTAGGCTGTTTATGTTTTCTCTATGTAAGTAGGCTGTTTATGTTTTCTTATTGGCAACGTTACGTAGCGCTCAATATGAAAATCACTGGCTGTGCTGTGTGCAGTCTGTGGCTGCTTTGCATTGTTGTAATACTCGCCATTGTAGTGTTAGGCAGCTGGCTGTGAACAGCGCGTAGCGTTGCGCAGTTGGAGGTGAGCCGCCAGCAGTGGTGGATGTGGGGAGAGAGATGGCGGAGTTTTGAAATTTGTCATGAACTGCTATATTTATATATGATAATATCAAGGTAAATACATTGTTTGTTCTCTATTAATATCTTTCATTTGCTAACTATCCCTATCAGTAGTTAGTGCCTTCCATAGTTTGAATCTTTTATTTAGCTGGCAGTAGTGGCGCTCGCTGTATTGCAGTAGCTTGAGCAGCGAAGATTTTTGTGAGGTAAGTGATTTGTGAAAGGTATAGTTTAATGTTAGTCAGGGCCATTCTTTTGTAGGGAATTTTGAAAGTCAGATTGCGTTGCGCTAAAAATATTGTGTGTCAGTTTAAGCACAGTCATGGATAATTGTTCAAAGGGGACGTTTCACTTTACTAACTCACGGCGTTTGGGAAATCAGTTTGCCTACCTTATTATTATCATTCCTTATTCATTTACTTACCTTATTAACCCTCCTATCCCTATCAATTGAGATATGGAAAAATACAAACGAAAAGAATAACATCCGCTAGGTTTCTTCGAGATTCGAACCCGGGTTTCCCGATTACCAGCCAGTTACCGTGGTCGTTGCGGTATTTTTTTTCAGTTTGTTCATTATGGTTCGTTGTATTTCGTCGTAGCGGACGTCACCTGACATCCGTTGAAGCTCGTTGTTGATCGTTTCTCTCAGATGTTTTATTACAGCGGCCAGTCAGCGCTCTGACCGAACACGCTGAGCTACCGTGCCGGCGACTATCGACGCTGTCGGCGATAGGCGTTAACCATTTGGGTACAGACAGGGCAGTTGTAAAAGTTTCTTACCTCGATTTCTGGAAAAGTGTGCGTTTTTGGACCCCATACCTGATGATGAAAAATGCTCTATTTACAATTATCTATCGATCCCGCCAATTTTGAGTCGATCGCTCGTCATAACATTTAGGGGTGATTTTTCTCAAAAACTTGGGGGTGTTGACCCAAAATATCTTAGATTCCTTCGTTTTAGGTTGTACACAGGCGACCTGCCAAATGTGAGCCGAATCGGTTGGCCGTCTCTGAGGCCTTCCCCTAGTCAGCCCGGGCGGGCGCGACGTGGGACGAGGTCGGACCCCGCAGGAGCCAGGCAATCGCCCCCTGGCGCCCCCAGCTGCCTGCTAGCAATACCAGTCGTGTACGTTTTGCGTTGACGTTCTTCATTGGAAGTTCTTGGCAGTTAAGATGGAAGAGTCGACAAGCCTTATCGTTCAGTATAGAACGTGAATGGCTTTATTTTTCGTATCGTTTGCACGCCATCCAAAGTACATATGCCACCACACTATTATGGGGAAAACACTCATTTCCAATGTCATTACAACACCAATCACAAAAGCAATATGCGGCACGAACAATAGAGCGTACATTAAATCTCTCAGTGCAAGGGGTAAATATTTACTAACAGACGTGACTGAGTGACTGACGAGATTTACACTTTTAAACACAAATTAAAAACGTCTATAAACCAAATTCTAGTTTGTGACGCGCAACGTTTCCCGAAAAAAGTCAGTTGTCGACAACACACACGACTGGCTATGTTTGAGCGACTGAAACGCTTCATTACGAATTCTGAAACAAATTGCAAGACCTTGTACGACTGTATGATTTCGATTGGTGGAACCGTTCTCGCTTTATGAAATATTACCGCAAGAGCAAGATGCTCGAATCCACAGACAAGCTGCTACAGTCGTTTATATGTTTGATTCAACGTGTGTGGCTCAGCTATTATTTATTTATTATTTTATTCGTGGCTGCAATTTTGAGCAAGTACAGTACTATTTTTTTCGGGACAAATGTATAAATAGATGTGATACAGTTATTTTAAATTGTCAAAGAGTGTTTAAAATAATCGCATACAATATTTAAATTTCCGAGCATACCGTGACGTAATCCTTCTATGTAAAAGATATTGACTGTCTGCTAAACTAAGCTTCTGAATATGACAAATTTATTTGCAACTGATGACTGAAACTTAACCTGAAAAAAAAATTCTGTTTTGAAACTGACAATCAAGCCAGCACATTGAATCACTTCCTATGAAGCTCACCGTTAATGACTAGTGGATTATAGCCTAACAGTTTAAAATAGTTTGGCCGTATGCCCATCGGTTAACAGCACGGGAGCTTTTCGTATCAAATCCAACAAAGCTAATTAGAATGTCTGGTAACAATAATCGGTACATACTTTGTTGTTAATGTTCTATATCTTTTGTCTAAACAGCACGAATAAGGCAGTTACTCCTTCATCCGACAAAGTAATAACGGTTAATTCGTCACAGGTTACCTATTAATATCGTCACACGAAAAAATTCTTCATGTGGCAATGAATACACAATCATCACTGCAATCCAAATCGCGGGTGTCCGGCACTGTTGTCGCGTAATCACGGTGCACAATTGAACACTTAAACACATCAAACAAATCACTCAGTTAACGCCATCTACGTATTTGCTGGACTTCAGGCCCACGGCTTTGGGTGACACACACAGTCGTTAAACAATTGCAAACGCGGTCGGCTGTCCTGCCGAAATCCATCCCGCTCCCTTAACAGCCAACAACTTACTTGCCCGGAACCTCAACATCGACTCCCGTCTGGCGCATTGGGCGCTCGACTATCGATAGTACCTACGGCGACCTGCAAGAGGCAAAGATATATTACACTACTGGCCATTAAAATTGCTACACCAAGAAGAAACGCATATGATAAAAGGGTATTCATTGGACAAATATATTATACTAGAACGAACATGTGATTACATTTTCACGCAATTTATGAGCATAGATCCTGAAAAATCAGTATCCAGAACAACCACCTCTATCCATAATAACGGCCTTGATACACCTGGGCATTGAGTCAAACAGAGCTTGGATGGCGTGTATAGGTACAGCTGCCCATGCAGGTTCAAAACGATATCACAGTTCATCAAGAGTAGTGACTGGAGTTTTGTGACGAGCCAGTTGCTCGGACACCATTGACCTGACGTTTTCAATTCATGAGACATCTCGAGAACGTGTTGGCCAGGGCAGCAGTCGGACATTTTCTGTATCCAGAAAGGCCCGTACACGACCTGCAACACGCGGTCGTGCATTATCCTGCTGAAATGTAGGGTTTCACAAGAATCGAATGAAGGGTAGAGGCTCGGGTGGTAACACATCTGAAATGTAACGTCCACTGTTCAAAGTGCAGTCAATACGAACAAGAGGTGACCGAGACGTGTAACCAATGACACCCCACACCATCACGCCGGGTGATACGCCAGTATAGCGATGACGAATACATGCTTCCAATGTGCGTTCACCGCGATGTCGCCAAACACGAATGCGACCATCGTGATGCTGTAAACAGAACCTGGATTCATCCGAAAAAATTACGTATTGCCATTCGTGCACCCAGGTTCGTCGTCGAGTACGCCATTGCAGGCTCTCCTGTCTGTGATGCGGCGTCAAGGGTAACTCCTGCCATGGTCTCCGAGCTAATAGTCCATGCTGCTGCAAACGTCGTCGAACTGTTCGTCCAGATGGTTGTTGTCTTACAAACGTCCCCATCTGTTGACTCAGGGATCGAGACGCGGCTGCACGATCCGTTACAGCCATGCGGATAAGATGTCTGTCATCTCGACTGCTAGTGATACGATGCCGTTTGGATCCAGCACGGCGTTCCATATTACCCTCCTGAACCCACCGATTCCATATTCTGCTAACACTCATTGGATCTCCGCCAACGCGAGCAGCAATGTCGCGATACGATAAACCACAATCGTGATAGGCTACAATCCGACCTTTATCAAAGTCGGAAACGTGATGGTACGCATTTCTCCTCCTTACACGAGGCATCACAATAACGTTTCACCATGCAACGCCGGTCAACTGCCGTTTGTGTATGAGAAATCGGTTGGAAACTTTCCTCATGTCAGCACGTTGTAGGTGTCACCACCGGCGCCAACCTTGTGTGAATGCTCTGAAAAGCTAATCATTTGCATATCACAGCATCTTCTTCCTGTCGGTTACATTTCGCGTCTGTAGCACGTCATCTTCGTGGTGTAGCAATTTTAATGACCAGTAGTGTATTCTCGATACGATAGAGGCGGTTGACCCCTTACAAGATTTTGAACTCCATTACTTTATGTGTTTGCCTGTATTACGAATCATAGTTACTGATATATTAGATACTATAAAATCGAAATACATATAAATTCGTAAAATCAAAACTTAATTCTATATTTCTATATGTAAAGTTATGTTTAATAGTTGGAATGCTTATTAAAATTCTCTTATCTAATTATTTAATAAAGAAATAAAGTTACCGCTTTGGCAGACGGATAAAAAGTTGGCAAAAAACACCTCACAGTATTTTGGTAACTTGAGAATATTGGCATTCCTTTATAGTTCGTTATACTTGTGACAGTGGTGAAAATTGTAGGCAATTTAAGGGGGGGGGGGGGGGGTAGGACGTCAAACGGGCCGTCTTGGAGCAGGAGAGACACCCCATGACATTTTAATTTCCACTGTCTACACTTTTATGAATAAATTCATAAAACTTTGTCAGCTTGACCAGGAAGGATTCAGGTTTCACAATCATAGCAATGGAAGTTCAAAAATATAACAAAATAATTTTTTTTACGTGTGAAAATTCATCATTTCTTCACTTCTATTGGCTGCGTTTGTTGCTATAGGTACCCATTTCTTCATATGTAAGAGATTCTTCGATGAATTTTGCACAGCATACAAATCATACTTACAGATTTATGAAACTCTAGAAATTATTTAATTTATGAAAAAATGAATGTGCTGCTATATTTTATGGTTCATGTTTAGAAAAAACTCAAATTTTATAGTTAATTACCTCAATTTTTACCACAGTTTTTAATAGATTTGGAAAATTCTAGAGTTTCATACACCTGTAGGTATGGTTTGTATGCTGTGCAAAAGTCATCTCTCCCTTACTTATTGTGGTGTGCGTACTGTAAGACCTTCGCTACACACACCATCAGATTATTTGACTTGTCGCTCTAACGAAGTAGGCGAGTGTCAGCAATATGTCTCGTGGTCTTATCGTGGCGTGTTTATCTTCTGCCGTTAGGTCAGACGATAGAAATGCCACTTGCACGCTTAGAGTAGCAGATTGACGGTGACCAACTTTAAACAGAACTTGTTTAATTTTCACCCACATTTATTAAAATAATAAAAAAACCTACATATTACGTAACTTGATTCTGCATGCTGTTTACAATTGACAATCTGAAGCTCCTTTGGTCTTGGTACGTTAATCTTATTCTCACATATCTCTGATACTAGACAAAGTGTCTATATATTTCTCTTCATGGCTATGTACAGGTTTTTTTTTCTTTATTGTGGTTTTAAACACCTTATACAAAGGCGGGCTGGCAGCAGCACAATACGCCGCTCTTCAGCCTTGAGTTTGACAACAAGTAGTACATAAAGGTGGCGCAGAGAAGACAGTCAAAACGGTGGGCAAAAAATGTAGACACTAAAAACCGAAAAAACATGGAGCCGTTCACACTGGACGAGAAACAGCACTAACACTAGGCGACACGGTTCACATAACATGGATAATGGCGACGGCACGTGAACGGTGGTGGCGTGGCGGCGAACAACACTACACACAAACGAAGGCACACACACGAAACACTGACGGCGACGATCTCCGGCGCGCGAATGTTCACTGAGCGTGTACGAGTCCGGGGACCTGCCAAGAGTGGAGGAGGAGGAGGAGGAGGAGGAGGGGAATGGGAGAGGGGAGAGCAGAGATGCCATGGGCAGAGGAGAGAGGGGGAGGGAGGGAGGGGAAGCCCGGGGGAAGAGGGGAGGAGGAAGGGGGGAAAGGAAAGAGAAGGGAAGGGAAGGGAGGGAGGGTGCCTAAAGGAAAGGACACAGGAAGGGGAGGGGAGGATCAAAGTAGATAGGAGGGGTAGATGGAGGGGAGGAGGACATCATCAGGGAGGGGGAGCTGGCGGAAGCCACCTTGGGAGAGGGTAAGGAGGGTGGAGAGATGGAGACCGGGTGGGACGTGGGAATACAGGCGCGGCAGCGGGCGGGGGTGGGAGAGGACCGGGGAGACTAGCGCTATGTACAGGAATATGATAATCTTATTAGGTGCAGACTGAAACTTGACTATGGACTGGTACAAATAAATGCAGACTAATGCAGACTGACTAATCGGAGGTCTGTACCGCGAGCGTTCAGGTATCACTGCGCGAGTGTGATCCGCGAGGTGAAAAGGTTCTACGTTAGCAGCAATCTCATTGGCTGCGTTACATATTAATACGCGGATCGGCGCAAGCAGAATTTGGTCCGTCTTTATGACAGCGCCATCTCGTAGAGCGGAGACGGACGAGCGCTGCGCCTGCGCTGTTCTGTTTAGTGGGGGGGCGCGCTCTAGTGGGAAAGTTGTGTACGCGCTGACTACGCGGAACTATGTACACAACAGTTATGAAGAAAAGTGTACCTATAGCAACTAATGCAGCCAATGGTTGGTTTGGGGAAGGAGACCAGACAGTGAGGTCATCGATCTCATCGGATTAGGGAAGGACGGGGAAGGAAGTCGACCGTGCCCTTTGAAAGGAACCATCCCGGCATTTGCCTGGAGCGATTTAGGGAAATCACCGAAAACCTAAATCAGGATGGCCGGACGCGGGATTGAACCGTCGTCCTCCCGAATGCGAGTTTAGTGTCTAACCACTGCGCCACCTCGCTCGGTAACGCAGCCAATGGCAAGTGAAAAAAAGGTGAAATACAAACGTAAAATAATAAATTATTTTCTTATTTTTTTGAAGTTCCACCACTATAAGTGTAAATCCTGAATCCTTTCTGGTCATTCTGACAAAGTTTTATGAATTTATTTTTAAAAGTATAGACAGTGGAAATTAAACTGTCCTATGGTGTCTCTCCTGCTCCAAGTCGTCCCGTTTGACGTCCTACCCCCCTTAAGTTCTACGAGAGTACTTTATTTTATCGTAAAAAGTTGTAAAGAAAAAAGTGAAAGGTTTCCAAAATATAGCAGTTTTTCAGTCTTTCTGGGACTCTCCTCCGTTAGCTGACGGTTCTCGTGGTGTAAAACTTGTAATGTGCACAGCTTGCTAGACCTTCAACGGGGTGCGCGGCAGGGCAGTGACGCGGCGCTGTGTTGGCAGGGAGCTGCTGGAGCACGCGAACATCACGTTCAACGAGAACGGCACGCTGAGCACGTCGCCGCGCCACCCGCTGCTGTGGGCGCCCGACCACAACCCGGTGCGCCGCGAGGACGACCTGCTCGTGCTGCCGCACATCGCCCTCATGGTGAGTCGCCAGCGGTCAGCTCGCACAACTTTCCTCCCCTATCCATCTAGTGTCTGCTTTGATGCGGCGTGCTACGAAATCCTCTTCTGTGCCAATGAGTAGTGAAAACAAAAGACGGCTAGAACTAATCACGAATGCCTGTGTGCGTTACACCTGCAACAATCGCCGATATGATCATGTTAGTGCTTCATACTCCGAGCTAGGGTGGCTGCGACCGGACAAATTGCGTGACTACCACACTCTATGTCTACTTCACCGACTCTTCGTCGCGCAAGCACCCCAGTACCTTGCTTCAGAGATTAAAAACCTGTCATGCCATCATAATCGAAACACGAGGTCTCTCTTATTTGGTATCCTAACTGTGCCCACTCACAAAACAAAAACTTTTGCAAACTCCTTCTCAGTTGCCGCTGTCCGCCTCTGGAACAAACTGCCACTTACCTTGAGCAAAATTCAATCTCCTGCTGCTTTTAAGAAGAAGCTGAAGCATTTCCTACTATCATCCTCATAACGTTCTCCACAAAATTAATGTACAAGGCCAATGCTCTCATCTGTCAAATAGCAAAGCTAGCGTCTCCTATCTTGCTCCTGAGATGCCTTCATCTATATTAGCCACGCAATCTTCTTTTCCTTTATATTTCCTTAATTATGTTTCATCATGTCTCTCTGTTCTTCTCCTCTCTTCACCATCAGTCTCCCTCATACTCTCCGCCGCTAGCACTCCTATTCTAAATCTGTCTCTTCAATAATGTCTAATTATAACAGTACTTATTATCTACGAATATAAACTCTATATGTATGTATTTTTCCAGGTGTGCCTTTGTAATTGTTTATTTCATTTTTAGTATTAGATGTAGTTTAACATGCCTACTAAAACATATAAATGTAAAATAAGTAGAACGTCTCGTTAGATGTAAGAGAGGGCCTGATGGCCCTAATCTTGCCAGGTTAAATAAATCAATAACTCCTCACCTCACAACGAGACCACGCGGCAATCGGATTTTTGTAACTGTGGTACGTCAAGTTCGGAACTCAGGCATCAATAACACAAAACCGTTCGATACAACTGTCAAAAAATATTGATAAAGTCGACTGTGAACTTTTCCGACCACCCTAATTACCGAAAAGTAAAGTCGATTTTTCAACAGGCAGCTCGGCTCTGTGAGAGTCGGCAGTCTGGGTGCGCTTCCTGGCTGTGGTAAACTTTAAATATTGGTGCCTTTCTACGATCATTTCACTGAATATATGAAATATGAAAAAAAAATTTGTATTCTTTTTATTCAAACAATCTTTGTTGACAATCCTTTATAAAAGATCGGTAACTAGGAATGTACGTTTGCAATCTTTTGTGTGCGATATGTGATTAGAAATAACAAGGCGCGTATTTTTCATAAAAATCGCATTTACATACCCATTAGGGAGCAGCCGCTGATCAGCTGGAGCTTTATCACCATCTAACTGCTGGCCAGTGTGTCCACCCTTGCCACGGATAACAGCAGCATGGCATGGAAGCAGTGAGGCTTTGGTAGGTCACTGGAGAGAGTTGCCATCACATCTACACACACAAACAAGTCACTTGTGTTTTGTTGTAGTCTTCAGTCCTGAGACTGGTTTGATGCAGCTCTCCATGCTACTCTATCCTGTGCAAGCTTCTTCATCTCCCAGTACGTACTGCAACCTACATCCTTCTGAATCTGCTTAGAGTATTCATCTCTTGGCCTCCCTCTACGATTTTTACCCTCCACGCTGCCCTCCAATGCTAAATTTGTTATCCCTTGATGTCTCAGAACATGTCCTACCAACCGGTCCCTTCTTCTTGTCAAGTTGTGCCACAAACTCCTCTTTTCCCCAATTCTATTCAATACCTCCTTATTAGTTATGTGATCTGCCCATCTAATCTTCAGCATTCTTCTGTAACACCACATTTCGAAAGCTGCTATTCTCTTCTTCTATAAACTATTTATCTTCCATGTTTCACTTCCATACATGGCTACACTTCATACAAATACTTTCAGAAACGACTTCCTGACACTTAAATCTAGACTCGATGTTAAAAAATTTCTCTTCTTCAGAAACGCTTTCCTTTCCATTGCCAGTCTACATTTTATATCCTCTCTACTTCGACCATCATCAGTTATATTGCTCCCCAAATAGCAAAACTCCTTTACTACTTTAAGTGTCTCATTTCCTAATCTAATTCCCTCTGCGTCACCCGACTTAATTCGACTACATTCCATTATCCTCGTTTTGCTTTTGTTGATGTTCATCTTATATCCTCCTTTCAAGACACTGTTTATTCCGTTCACTGCTTTTCCAAGTCATTTGCTGTCTCTGACAGAATTACAATGTCATCGGCGAACCTCAAAGTTTTTATTTCTTCTCCATGGATTTTAATACCTACTCCGAACTTTTCTTTTGTTTCCTTTACTGCTTGCTCAATATACAGATTGAATAACGTCGGGGAGAGGCTACAACCCTGTCTCGCTCCCTTCCCAACCACTGCTTCCCCTTCATGCCCCTCGACTCTTATAGCTACCATCTGGTTTCTGTACAAATTGTAAATAGCCTCTTGATCCTTGTATATTAACCCTGCCATCTTTAGAATTTGAAAGAGGGTATACCAGTCAACATTGTCAAAAGCTTTCTCGAAGTCTACAAATACTAGAAACGTAGGTTTGCCTTCCCTTAATCTTTCTTCTAAGATAAGTCGCAGGGTCAGTATCGCATCGCGTGTTCCAATATTTCTACGGAATCCAAGCTGATCTTCCCCGAGGTCGGCTTTTACCAGTTTTTCCATTCGTCTGTAAAGAATTCGTGTTAGTATTTTGCAGCTGTGACTTATTAAACTGATACTTCGGTAATTTTCACATCTGTCAACACCTGCTTTCTTTGGGATTGGAATTATTATATTCTTCTTGAAGTCTGAGGGTATTTCGCCTGTCTCATACATCTTGCTCACCAGGATTGGCTCTCCCAAGACCGACCGTAGTTCTAATTGAGTGTTATCTACTCCCCGGGCCTTGTTTCGACTCAGGTCTTTCAGTGCTCTGTCGAACTCTTCACACAGTATCATATCTCCCATTTCATCTTCATCTACAAGTCACCTTAATTCCTGTAAATTCAGGGAGGGGAGGCGATGAGCCACGTTCAACCTCATCCCAGATGTGTTTGATCGGTTTAGGGGGCCATCACATCAATTGGAACTCGCCACTGTGTCCTCGAACCACCCCATCATACTCCTAGCCTTGTGACATGGCGCATTATCTTACTGAAAAGTGCCACTGCTATCGGGAAACATGATCGCCATAAAGAGGTATACGTAGTCTGCAACGAATGTACGATACTCGCCGTGCGGGGTTAGCCGAGCGGTCTAGGGCGCTACAGTCATGGACTGTGCGGCTGGTCCCGGCGGAGGTTCCAGTCCTCCCTCGGGCATCGGTGTGTGTGTTTGTCCTTAGGATAATTTAGTTTAAGTAGTGTGTAAGCTTAGGGACTGATGACCTTAGCAGTTAAGTCCCATAAGATTTCATACGCATTTGAACATTTTTTGTACGATACTCCTTGGCCGACATGGTGCCTTGCACGAGATCCATTGATCCCATAGAAGCCCACGTGAATGCTCCCGAGAGCACAATGGAGCCTTCGCCAGCTTTTCTCCGTCCCATACTACAGGTGTCAAGGACCTGTTACGCTGGAAGACGACAGATTCGTGCCCTCTCATCGGCACGATGAAGAAGGTATCGGGATTCACCAGACCATGCAACACTCTGTCACTGCGCCAACGTCTAGCGCCGATGGTCAGTCGTAGTTGCCGATGTCGTGGTGTTAACTGTTGTGGACTGGCAAGACAGCCAATCCACAGTAACTGAAAGGCATGCGCTTAAACTCACGCAGGCTGGCGTGAGGTCTGAAACAGGATACGTAATGAATGCTATAAAGAAAAGTACGTAGCTGCTGGAATACTTAACTTTAATCCACAATTGGTGAACATTGGTCTCGTTGATACAGTATATGCGTCATTAGATACATAGCAAAGGATAATTGGCGCCTTGCTAGGTCGTAGCAATTGACGTAGCTGAAGGCTATACTAACTATCGTCTCGGCAATTGAGAGTGTAATTCTCAGTGAACCATGGCTAGCAACGTCGGCTGTACAACTGGGGCGAGTGCTATTAGGTCTCTCTAGACGTGCCGTGTGGCGGCGCTCGGTCTGCTATCACTGATAGTGGCGACACGCGGGTCCGTCGTATACTAGCGGACCGCGGCCGATTTAAAAGTCTACCACCTAGCAAGTGTGGTGACTGGCGGTGACACCACATTCCCCCCCCCCCCCCGCAAATCGGCGTACGGCTGTGTAATAAGGCTTCCGTCGGCCGTGGAGAGGACCCCATGTTGGCGTATGCGACGAGGTGGGGAGCCTAACAACAGGCGAGGCTGCGCCACCCGCACCCGGCCATTCGGTCCGAGGGGAGCTAGGAAAGGCCTGAAAACCTAGTCCAGGGTGCACGCCAACAGGCGGGTTATGCGCCCTAAGATAGTCAGGAGGGGCCGAAGGGTCGACCTCCATCGAGTCGGAGCACCCGACGGGCGAAGACGACATCTGGTCCGGAGCGGGCAAGAGTTCCATGTCGGAGGACAGCTGGTCACGGGAAGCGATAGGCGGCGCGTGACACAGGGAGGCGCTTGGCGGCTGCAGCGAAGCGTCCTCTGCGGGCGGTGCCGGCGGGATAACAAGCGGCGGCGGCGGCGGCGCGTCGCCATGGGGCAAAATGGAAAGCAGCGTCGGTAACACCTGGGGATGAGGCGAGCCAGTAGATGGGTCCCCAGGGCGCTGACCGGACGGCACCGTTGCTGAAAGCAGACGGGGAGCGGCAGAACCCGTGCGACGACAGAAGCGCAGCTGATTGAGATGCCGACGCACCCCACCAGAGGCCCCCAAAACCAGATACATAGCGCGGCCGAGGCAGCGAAGAATGCGCCCTGCGAGCCAACGCTGTGAACCGCGATAGTTGCGATAGTATACAACGTCGCCTGGAGCAAAAGCAGGTGGCTGCCGCTGCACAGGAACCTGATGCGGCGGATGCAGCAAAGACATCAAGGTTCGATGAGGACGACCGTGGAGCAACTCAGCCGGCGAGCGACCATCTCGGGGCTGAGAGCGATACGAAGACAAGAAGAGCAATAACGCGTCCTCCCGAGAATGCGACTCTATCAACTTCAACATCTGTGACTTGAAAGTCCGGACCAATAGTTCAGCGGCACCGTTTGACTGAGGCGAAAACGGCGCGGACGTTAGATGTTGAATACCATTGGCCTTGCACAATGACTGAAATTCTGCGGACATGAATTGTGGGCCATTGTCGGAAACAATAGTCTGTGGAAGACCTTCAATGCAAAAGATAGCGGACAACGCTTGGATGGTGGCAGATGACGTCGTGGAAGACATCCGGACAACAAAAGGAAAATTACTGAATGAATCGACAACAACCAACCATCGCGCATTCCAGAATGGACCAGCAAAATCGATGTGTAAGCGTTGCCAAGGGGAAGTGGCTTTTGGCCATGCAAAGAATTTCCGCGGTGGTGCGGATTGTTGGTCGGCACACGCCATGCAAGAAGAACACATATTCGTAATCGCAGCATCGATTCCGAACCAAGTACAGTGCTGACGAGCAAGTTGTTTCGTTCGCACTATACCCCAATGTCCTTGGTGGAGAAGCCGTAAGACAGAGGACTGTAACGAACGTGGGACCACGACCCTGGACTGATCATTATCAGAACGCAACAGCAAAACACCACGTCGTACAAAAAGTCTCTCCTTGTGAGCAAAAAATTGGCGAACCAACGGATCCTCGATCCGTGACTTTGACAAGGGCCATTGCGTAGCAACAAAACGCAAAACGGTAGCAAGGGCAGGGTCAGCAGCTGTGGCTGTAGCTATACGACGAAAATCGATCGGAAACGATTCGACCACGTCATCGGTTTCCGCATCAATGAACATGCAAGCAAGTTCGGAGGAATCGAATGCTCTATCCTCAGCAACAGGCAAACGGGACAACGCATCGGCGTTTCAGTGCTTAGCAGTGGACCGATACAAGATATCGTAGCAGTACTGCGAGAGGAAAATAGACCAGCGAATGAATTTCTGCGCTGTACGTGGAGGTACAGGCATGTACGGATGAAAAAGCGATGTCAAAGGTTTGTGGTCTGTGATGATGGTAAATTGACGACCATACAAGAAATCATGAAACTTTGTAACACCAAATACGAGAGCCAAAGCTTCTTTCTCGATCTGTGAATAATTTCTTTGCGCTGACGAGAGCAATTTGGACGCAAAGGCAATAGGGCGATCATGCGAACCATCTTTGTGCGCAAGCTCAGCACCGATCCCGAAATCCGATGCATCTACCATCAACAAAAGGGGTTTCTGTGGATCGAATGGCGTAAGGCAAGTATTAGAAAGCAACGCCGATTTCAACTGGCGAAAGGCGCGTTCGCATTCCGTCGTCCAGACGAACGGAACACCTTTACGGCGTAAGCGATGAAGCGGAGCTGAAATGGAAGAGGCATTGCGCACATAGCGACGATAGTAATTTATTTTACCCAGCACACTCTGCAGCTGCTTCAAATTCTGCGGTGAAGGCAAGACTTGTATGGCACGGAGGTGCTCTGGACTGGGATGTATGCCTTGGGCATTGAGTACATGGCCCAGATATGGTAAGTCCCGAGCAAAAAACACACATTTGTCCTCCCGCAAGCGAAGACCATGTTGTCGCAAGGCCTGAAATAATGTTCGGAGGTTGGCTAAATGTTCTTCTTCTGTCTTTCCGGAGATCACAATATCGTCCAGATAGTTTGCTGCAGTAGGGACCGACGCACAAACAGTTTGTAAATATTGCTGGAACAATGCAGGGACGGATGCACACCCGAATGGCAGTCTTTTGAAGCGATACAAACCAAGATGCGTGTTAACCACCAATACGCACTGGGATTCTTCGTCCACCGGTATTTGCAAGTACGCATCTGCTAGGTCCAACTTAGAAAAATATTTACCCTGGCACAGTTTGTCAAAAAGATCTTCCGGGCTGGGTAAAGGAAAAGTGGCAATCACTAGTTGTGGATTCACTGTTGCCTTGAAGTCCATGCAAAGTCTCAATTTTCCGGAAAGTTTTGGCAAAATTACTAAGGGTGAAGCCCAGAGAGAAGCCTGCACACGTTCAATTACACCTTGTGATTCTAAATCGTGTAATGTTCTTGCGACCTCATCACGCAATGCGTAGGGAACATTGCGCGCTTGGAAAAATTTCGGTTGCGCGCTTACTTTCAGTTCCAAATGTGCTTTATAGTTCTTAGCGCAACCAAGGCCCGGTGCAAAAATGTCTGCAAATTCTTCACATAGACGAGAAACACTGGCTGAAGGCACAGTCTGGTTCACTGATAGGACCTGATTTACTATAGACAAGTTAAACAACTGAAATAAATCTAAACTAAACAAGTTCACTGCAGAAGAAGAACGAAGGACGTAAAATGACACAAGTTTTGTTTGTCCTTCGTATGTTGCAAGAAGGCTGCACTGTCCGAACACAGGGATATGCTGTCCGGAATAACTATGTAACTTAACATTTGCGGCACGTAACGGAGGTGTGCCCAGTTGTTCGTACGTGTCTTTATTGATCAGTGAAACTGTAGCTCCGGTATCGAGCTGGAATGGGATCACGTTGCCATTAATGTCAAAGTCGACAAAAAGTTTATTGTCCTGCTGACGACAAGAGCGACTGTTTTGTGCAACGTGAACAGACACTGGTACAGAATCACTCGCGACTTGACGTGATTTCCGTCGATGTCGACGCACACTTTTTGTGGGACGAACACAGTCACCGTGAGAGAGAGTGGCACTGGGCGGAGTGGAATTAACTACATGAATGTCCATGGGTGAAGGTTCACGAGCCTGAGTATTCTTGGTTCGATTCCGGCGCGAAGCAAAGGGCCGGGAATGGTTGTGAATGTCCGATCGGAGCTTTTACTGGCAAACACTCTGAACATGTCCTTTTTTATTACAGAAAAAGCAAATAGCTTGGCGTGACGGGCAATTCTCACGCGAATGTCTAGTAGCACACTGCGGGTATGATTTCACTGCATTTGCATGCTGGCGCGGGACACGTGGCTGCGCGGACGTGCGCGAGGGCTGTTTACAGTTCCGTGCAGCTCGCCCGGCGGGCCGGTTAATGTGACACACAGCTGGCGAAGTTCCAAATGATTCCTGAGCAAAGTCAAGTGTGTCTTGCCTATCCAATATGTCTATCACTTGTTGAAGGCAGGGATTGACTAGTTTCAAAATTTGCTCCCGTATACGAACATCAGAAACGTTCTGTGCAATTGCATCACGTACCATAGTATCTGAATAAGGGAGTCCACATTCACACTCAAAAGCACAATCCCTGGTAAGGCCTTGCAAAGTTGCAACCCACTCCCGATTAGTTTGACCGGCTGTACGTTTTGTACGAAAGAACGTATACCGTTTTGCAACTACATTAACTGATTCCTTGAAATAGGCATCTAAAGCAGACAAAATTTCGTCGTAGGACAGAGTTGCTACGTCACGTCGGGGAAATAATTTCACTATCACACGGTACGTTTGCACCCCTACACACGCCAATAAATGAGGCTGCCGCTCGTTACCTTGAATTCTGTAGGCGGCGAGATGAAATCCAAATTGGCGTGACCACTCCGTCCAGCTTTCCATCGCCGCATTGAATTGACGAAAAGGTGGTGCAACTGCATGTTGTGGCTGCGGTAGCGGTGGAGCGGCGGCCGCCGCATCGTTTTGCATTGCACGGTGACCCTGGACGAGCTGTCCAAGGGCATCCAATAACGCCTGCGTCTGCTGATTCTGCAAGTGATAAAATTAGGACAGCACATCTGGAGATTGTGGCGAAGCCATGACACAAGTAAATTAGAGTAATACGACCGTTAAATCGTCGTCGCCAAAAATGTTGTGGACTGGCAAGACAGCCAATCCACAGTGACGGGTAACCGAAAGGCACGCGCTTAAACTCACGCAGGCTGGCGTGAGGTCTGAAACAGGATACGTAATGAATCCTATAAAGTAAAGTACGTAGCTGCTGGAATACTTAACTTTAATCCACAATTTGTGAACATTGGTCTTGTTGATACAGTATATGCGTCATTAGATACATAGCAAAGGATAATTGGCGCCTTGCTAGGTCGTAGCAATTGACGTAGCTGATGGCTATGCTAACTATCGTCTCGGCAATTGAGAGCGTAATTCTCAGTGAACCATGGCTAGCAACGTCGGCTGTACAACTGGGGCTAGTGCTATTAAGTCTCTCTAGACCTGCCGTGTGGCGGCGCTTAGTGGCGAGACGCGGGTTCGTCGTATACTAGCTGACCGCGGCCGATTTAAAAGGCTACCACCTAGCAAGTGTGGTGTCTGGCGGTGACACCACATTAACACTGGCACATGCATAAGTCATCGGCTGCGGTGGCCAATCGTTAGCAGTGTTCGGTGCACTGCGTGTTCGGACACACTTGTACTCTGCCCAGCTTTAAAGTCTGATGTTATTTCCGTCACAGTTCACCGCCTGTCCTGTTTTACCAGTCTGCCGAGCCTACACCTCCGACATCTGTAATCAGGTATCGCATGCAACATCTCGACGTCTGGATATAGTTTCAACTCAGTTTCGCCACGTGTTGAAGACACTCGCCATAGCACTTCTCAAACACCCGACTTCTCGTGCTGTATCCTAATTGCTCGCGCCGAGCCTCTGGGCCATCACAATCTGATTCAAAAATGGCTCTGAGCATCTACTACTGGATTACCAGGAAAGATTCCAATCACAGTCCGTTTGAAGCACTACTCCCCTAGATTGAAGATGGTATGGTTGCTGTTGTATTCAATCCCGATGCAATTTCAGTGTTTTATCGTCATTGTTAATGTCCAAGGGTTAGAGTAAATCAGCTGTGATGCATAGGAAACTACAACTGGATTCCCAGGAAAGGTTCCAAGCACAGACCGTTTGAACCAGTACTCCCCTAGACTGTATTTGGCATGGTTGCTGTTGTATTCAATCCCGATGCTATTTCAGTGTTTTATCGTCAATGTGAATGTCCAAGGGTTAGAGTAAACCATCTGCGATGCATAGGAAACTTTAACTGGATTCCCAGGAAAGGTTCAGAGCACAGACCGTTTGAACCAATACTCCCCTAGACTGTAGTTGGCATAGTTGTCGTTGTATTCAATCGCGATGCAGTTTCAGTGTTTTATGGTCAATGTGAATTTCCAAGGATTAGAGTAAACCAGCTGTGATGCATGGGAAACTATTACTGGATTCCTAGGAAAGGTTACAATCACAACCTGTTTAAAGCAGTACTCTGGTGGACACATGTAGTCATGGTGGCTATTGTATTCAATCCCGATGCTATTACTGTGTATCATCGTCAATTGGAAGGTCCATGAGCACAGTTTGGATTCTGTAGAAATATGGGAACACGTGAGGCAATACTGACCCTACGACTTATTTTAGAAGCTAGATTAAGAAAAGGCAAACCTAAATTTCTAGCATTTGTAGACTTAGAGAAAGCTTTTGACAGTGTTGACTGGAATACTCTCTTTCAAATTCTGAAGATGGCAGGGGTAAAATACAGGGAGCGAAAGGCTACTTACAATTTGTATAGAAACCAGATGGCAGTTATAAGAGTCGAGGGACATGAAAGGGAAGCAGTGGTTGGGAAGGGAGTGAGACAGGGTTGTAGCCTCTCCCCGATGTTATTCAATCTGTACATTGAGCAAGCAGTAAAGGAAACAAAAGAAAATTTCGGAGTAGGTATTAAAATCCATGGAGAAGAAATAAAAACTTTGAGGTTCGCCGATGACATTGTAATTCTGTCAGAGACAGCAAATGACTTGGAAGAGCAGTTGAACGGAATAAACAGTGTCTTGAAACGAGGATATAAGATGAACATCAACAAAAGCAAAACGAGGATAATGGAATATAGTCGGATTAAGTCGGGTGACGCTGAGGGCATTAGATTCGGAAATGAGACATTTAAAGTAGTAAAGGAGTTTTGCTATTTGGAGAGCAAAATAACTGATGATGGTCGAAGTAGAGAGGATATAAAATGTAGACTAGCAATGGCAAGGAAAGCGTTTCTGAAGAAGAGAAATTTTTTAACATCGAGTCTAGATTTAAGTGTCAGGAAGTCGTTTCTGAAAGTATTTGTATGAAGTGTAGCCATGTATGGAAGTGAAACATGGACGATAAATAGTTTATAGAAGAAGAGAATAGCAGCTTTCGAAATGTGGTGCTACAGAAGAATGCTGAAGATTAGATGGGTAGATCACATAACTAATGAGGTGGTACTGAATAGGATTGGGGAGAAGAGGAGTTTGTGGCACAACTTGAGTAGAAGAAGGGATCGGTTGGTAGGACATGTTCTGAGGCATCAAGGGATCACCAGTGTAGTATTGGAGGGCAGTGTGTACGGTAAAAATCGTAGAAGGAGATCAAGAGATGAATACACTAAGCAGATTCAGAAGGATGTAGGCTCCAGTACGTACTGGGAGATGAAGAAGCTTGCACAGGATAGAGTAGCATGGAGAGCTGCATCAAACCAGTCTCAGGACTGAAGACCACAACAACAACAACATTTGAAACAACAAGATTTATATAAATTTTACAATGTGGAACCATGGTAGGCACGCCATAAAACTTTTAACAAATTGCTTAAAGTGCTGCTGATGGCTGAACAATCCATTTTCATATCATATAATGCTGTCATGAGGACTTATGGGTTCATATAAGTTTAATGAATGGTTAGTATATTTCCTAAATTAATGGCTCATACATAACAGGCTTTGTTAATGAGCATGTATAGTAAACCTACTTAATCCTGTGACTCAATCAGGTAAGGAAATATGTGGTGTCACCACCAGACACCACACTTGCTAGGTGGTAGCCTTTAAATCGGCCGCGGTCCATTATTATACGTCGGACCCGCGTGTCGCCACTGTCAGTGATAGCAGACCGAGCGCCACCACACGGCAGGTCTAGAGAGACGTACTGGCACTCGCCCCAGTTGTACAGCCAACGTTGCTAGCCATGGTTCACTGACAATTACGCTCTCATTTGCCGAGACAATAGTTAGCATAGCCTTCAGCTACATCATTTGCTACGACCTCGCAAGGCGCCATTACCAACCTCACGCCAGCCTGCGTGAGCTTAAACGCGTGCCTTTCGGCTACCCGTCCTAGTGGATTGGCTGTCGGGTCAGTCCACTACAAAATATATATAATGATTAATTAGCTTAACAACATCTTTGCTTCAAACAATTGTTCTCCTGCTGAGCACAACCATCGTCACCCAGTTTCTGTTTTTAATACATTCCAACCCAACCATTTCCTCCATTAGTGGTATCTGGAGCTCTGCTCTCCTGTGGACAGAGATCTCCCACACAAGACTACATCCTATCACAAACTCTTTGTAAAACTATGTTTTCTCAGTAATTTCACAAGAACATTTTGCCCTTCTGGTCCTTAAAATCAGTTTGCTGCAGAATTATAGAACACATCCTGAGTTTGAATATTATAAATTTTGTAGAGAGCAAAAAGCTCAAGTCCACAAATCAGCACAGCTTTAGAAAACATCACTCATGTAAAACCCAGCTTGCTCTTTTCTCTCATGCAAACTGCAAACTATAGATGAAGGGCAGCAGGATGATTTCAAATTTCCAGATTTCTGAAAAGGCTATGACACAGTAGCCCACTGCAGATTTTTAACAAAGGTATGTGCATATGGAACAGGCTCCCAGATATGTGACTGGCTCAAAGACTTCTTAAGTAATAAAACCCAGTATGTTCTCCTTGATGCTGAGATTTCATTTGAGACAGGGTAATACCAGGAGTGCCCCACAGAAGTGTGATAAGACCGTTGCTATTTTCTACATACATAAATGATCTGGCAGACAGGGTTGCAGCAATCTACTGTTGTTTGCTGATGATGCTATGGTATACAGGAAAGTATTGAAGATAAGTGATTGTAAGTTGATATAAAATGACCTAGGCAAAATTTCTCGTTGGTGCGGTGAATGGCGGCTGGCTCTTAATGAGGAAAAATCTAAATTAATGTGGATGAGTAGGAAAAAGAAACCGGTAACATTCAGATATAGCATTAGTAATATCCTGCTTGACACAGTCACATCATTTAAATATCTGAGCATAATGTTGTGAAGCGATATGAAATAGAATGACCATGTAAGGATTGTAGTAGGGAAGGCAAATGATCAACTTCGGTTTAGTGGGAGAATTTTAGGAAAGTGTGGTTCATCTGTAAAAGAGACCACATATAGGATGCTAGTGTGACCTATTCTTGAGTACTGCTTGAGTGTTTGGGATCCACAGAAGGTTCAATTGCAACAAAACAGCGAAGCAATTCGGAGGTGAGTTGTTAGATTTGTTACAGGTGGGTTCCATCAGCATGCAAGTGTTACTGATATGCTTCAGGAGCTCAAGTGGGAATCCCTGGAAGGAAGACGACATTCATTTCAAAGAACACTACCAAGAAAGTTTACAGAACCAGCAATTGAGCTGATTGTAGAATGATACTGCTGCTGCCAACATACATTTTTTGTAGGGGCCACAAAGATAAGATTCAAGAAATTAGGGCTCATGTGCATGTGTATAGATAGTCGTTTTTCCCTCATTCTATCTGTGAGTGCATCAGGAAAGGAAACAACCAGTTGTGGTACAGGGTACCCTCCACCACACACTGTACAGTCGCTTGCAGAGTATGTACGTATACGTAGATACAGATGTTGGTGTAACTAATATTCTCATGTTCTTGCCCACTCCTTCCTTTTCCTTTCTTCCTGCCTTGAAAATTCTATGCAGTTCCTGATTAATTATCTTGCAATGTTGTACCCCCATCCTTGATGGTTATCAACTTGTATTTTTTTGGATGGTGTTTTATTCTTGAGATGAGTCAATTGTGGTAACAGAGTTGAGCTGCATGGCATCTTGTTGAGATGTCATGGAATTCTTTTAACAGTACACCCCATATCTCGTACTAATTGTGACAGTAGATTCTGTACAAATTTCCTAATTCTTTCATATATGTCCTGCGGGATTTGAACTTGGATGGTACACTGAGATATACATCAACTGTGTCCTGTGCCTCCTCATAATTGTTTTTCATCACTCCCATTTAAACTGAGGTCCATTACCTGAGATTATCCTAACTACACACCCTATTTGTACCAAGAAGTCACTGTACAGTGTCTTTGATACAGTGAGTGCAGTAGCCCTACTTAATGGTGTGAGCATGACAAATTTAGATCTGAGTTCAACTACTAGTATGGACCAAAAGCCACACTATGTCACAAGATTTGGTCCCATTAAGTCTTCTGCTGTGACTGATGCAACTTATTGGGTGCAATAGGATAGAGCAGCACTTAAATTGTCTGTGTACTTCATTTTGCCTTGTGACATGCTTTGCTAGTGGAGAGACATTTCTTATCCTAAGTTTCATGTTATTAAAGTGGAATAAGTTTTACAATTTCAGAAATCATTTCTTCATCCCAAAATGCACATATCTGAGGTGTGTATACCATATTACTTTATTATTTCTTCTGGTATTCAAAGGGCCGACAGTGAGTCAGTGACCTCTTCCAGCAAAAAAGGATTCTCTTCCTAAATAAATAAAATAGTCTGATATTGGCTTCTCCTCTATTTCACCATTTCTCCTTTAGCCCTATGAGTGCTATATTCTGCATTGAAGTAGTGATGAAGTTCTCAGATGACATTTTCTCAGATTGACTAAAACGAGAATCTCCAATGTCCTCTCTGACCCTTCCATCTGGCCCACTAATGAGCATGAGAATGCATCATCTCTGTGTGTGTGTGTGTGTGTGTGTGTGTGTGTGTGTGTATGTATGTATGTATGTTTTCCCTTCTGGTTTTGTGTCGAAAGAATAAATAGCTGAACTTCTTAAAGCCCCAAACCACAGTAAAGTCTTGATCTCAGTCACTGGGTAGTTCTTGTCATGCTTTGATAGCACACAATACCACATGCCGTTGTCTTCTTCACTCTCTCTATTTTCCTCAATGTCCTGGAATATGGTGACTCTGATTCCCATCTTGACTAAATCAGTGGCCATGCAAAACCATCTGATAGATGGAAATGGAAATGCCATGTGGCTACGGCCTCCTGTCGGGTAGACCGTTTGCCAGGTGCAGGTCTTTCGAGTTGACACCACGTCGGTGACTTGGGTGTTGATGGGGATGAAATGATGATGATTAGTACAATACAACACCCAGTCCCTGATTGGAGAAAATCTCTGACCCAGCCGGGAATCGAACCCAAGGCATTAGGTATGACATTCCATTGCGCTGACCACTCTCAGCTACCAGGGGCGGACATCTGATAAATCGGGATGACAGTATTGGTGCTATTACCAATGTATGTTTCAGTGCCTGAAATTCTCTATCTTTATTTGCATACCACACTCCTGGAGTCTTTTTTTCTCATTAATGCACAGAGTCTCAGAGCTAACATGTCCATTTTGATGAGCTTTTTATAAAAAGCTCTAAGAAACTCTAAGAAATTTTCTTAAATCCTTTCTGATGGAAGGTGTTGAGAACTGTGTGATTGCCTATACTAACTTTTCTGAATTTGGTGAAATTATTTTCATGTTCCAAAATAAGATTTCTCTAAATTTATGGTTATTCTGTGGTTCCTCAGAGCACTGATCAATACCTTTAGTGTTCTGTTTGATCCTTCCAAGTTTCTTTTGCAATTAACATAACCAAAGATTTGTTTTGGTTGAAGGGGAGTCATTGATAGTAAAGCTGTGTATTTGTGGCAAAATGGATGTACTCCTATCTGCTAGAAGCTTAATCTGAGATCAATCAACAAGAAGACTTTCACCCTATAAAATCTCTGAAATAGTTCTTCTAGTTTCTCCGGCTTGTCCATCTATGGTGGCATGATTGTGCTGGTCTGTCTGGAATCTAACACAGGACATATAGATCTGTCCTCCTTCTCAATGACTCTCAGTGGATTTTCATATACAGAAATTGCACGTTGAATCACATCTTCATGTAATATGCATCATATTTCTTGCCCTATTTTTCCTCTGTATGCAAGTTGTATTGTGCAAGTCAGTACAAATAACTTGCTGTGTTACCTCACATTGAATTTATATTGAAAACTTACTGCTCCTGTCTTTTGTAGTAATGATTGTTGATTAATATTTCCATCATTTCCCCTCTATTGTCTGCACTGATGATAGTAATACCTCCAGCTCACTGCCTGAGTAATTGTGTGTAAAGATGACTGCCTGCATATGGGCATACTGTTTCCAATGAGAAAAATATACTTTGAACCTTGCTTGTTTTTTATATCAATTAACTAAAGTGTGGATAATTTTTGAGTTATTGTAGTGTGTATTAGTTTACAAGTAGTCACTATAAAGTTTTTTATTGTCATTTTGTTAATTTCATGTGACAGATTCTCCAAGAAGACCCTGAGGTTAATAGTTTGTTGGTGTAATTTGAGCATACCTTGTATCTGCTGTATACATTGCCCACTAGAATCATAAATATTTTAGTTACTCCTAATAAAACTGTGAAAGAAAAGTCTACAACGATTTACAAATAGTAAGTTATCATTCAATATTGAACTAACAATAATTGGATGTATCTAAATAGTTAACACAAAACTTCATGCTAATTGGATTACATAATAAATTATTATAAGTGTTAATAATACTACTCCTGTATAACAACATCCCTGATTATTTAAAGCTATAATCCTGGATTTCTACTGTCATAATGTGATTGATTGTTACACCATGCATAGTAAACTTTCAACCTATTTCTCAGTATCTCTTACTAAGTGTAACAGTGTGCCACATTTTCCATAAGTTGCAATCAGCTGCCCAACAAATCTGTGCAAAATTTAAAAGGCAAATTATCCTCACATGTTAATGAGTGTACCTTAGTAGCCGTATTCAGCCTGTCAGAATGATATGCCTCTCACTACACTGCCTTCTTTCACACAGAGTATTACACACGTCATGAAGGACTCTTCATTCTTCATGAAAATGGGGCTGAATCTCGTGATTGGACAGACCAACTCACAGCCTCTGGTGCGAATGACGGCACGTGAGTTCATGTTTGGCTACGAGAGCACACTGACTACGCTCGGCAATACATTGATGCCTTCTTGGATCTACTTTGGAAAAGTTGGCCTTGTCGACCGGGTAAGTTACACGCGCGCACATGCGCACACGCACACGCGCACACGCATGCGCACGCGCACGCGCACGCACACACGCACGCACACGCACACACAGAGACAGAGAGAGTTTAGTGAGAATTTACTTGAGGCCTGTCTGAAATGCTTAACACCAAAAGCAGATTACAGATACATATGTTTTCAGTTTGGTGTTTGGGTTCAAAGGTGCATATGCTAAAGACTTCTGTCTGCCCTGAGAATAGTTCATACATCATTGAAGTAAAAGTGTTCAACAGGACACCTTTTTCTAATTTATTTTCAAATTTTCTTGTGTTTAATTTTTGGTGTGTTTGGCATTGTTTTATAATATCTGAGATATTAGGCTGATAACAGCAGGCTATAGACAGGGAAGAATGATGAGTACCTGAAAATATGTAATACAGAACAATTGCTAAAATAGTAATAAGTGCATTGGGAAAAAGCAGAATGAAAATCTGAAAGAAGTGGAAGAGTCACTGGGGGAAAAAGCTACAGGTGGTGAAGATTATGACAAGTGACCATAAAGTGCCTTTGTGAAAGGCATGATAGCAACCTGAAAGTAAGAAAGTAGAGTCAGAGTTTCTCAAAAATTGCTGAACATAGAAACTTTCACAGAAGTTTTAACTCTGAATTACTGCAGAGAGAACAGTTGAGGTCAAAAAGCCACCAGAATGAAATCAAAGATCAGTAAGACTATAGCTAATGATATCATCTGCACTGAAAAACTTACAAGAGGTGGTCTGGTGACAGGGGGTAATATATACAAAACAACAGACTTCTGCTTGGAATGGCTAGGAAGAAGCACTCATTCTGGTAGTGTACTATAATATATAGGTGACAAAGATATTGCACAACTGCAGAAGTATTTCCTTACTGCATGTCAGGTATCTCATATTCTTAAGATTGTTGTTGAATTTGGTGGAAAAGCAGCCCAAGTCATGTATTGGAAATTGTCAGGGTGGTTTGTGAAAGGATAGAACTGTTCTATATAATTTATGAAATGCCACATTGCTAACATGCTAATGCAGCTGAAATTGTGACAGAAACATAAAATAGTGGTTTATTAAATGAGGAACTGAGAACATGTCAGGTCAACAGCTTATGAGAAAAGCACATTTTCAGTATAAAAATAAGCATGTAATTTCTTCACTTAAGCTGTTGCAAAGCCACACTAATTTTCATTTTGCCAATTATTGCTCATACTTAAAAAATGATATTATTCTGTTCAAAAAGTCTGTAAATACTCGCATATTGAAGTAGATAAGAAAGTTCTACATTTAAACCACATGCAAAAATAATATCCTATTTGTGTGCTGCCATTTACCAAAAACTTGTTTTCACATCTCAAACTGTTTATGAAATTCAAGGGATGTTACAAATATTTCATTATCATTAGCGTGCCTGAGTGTAAGTAAATGCACTAAATATGACCCATTATATCAAGATCCTGGCAAACAATGTGTCATACATTCCGGCTCATAGGCTGGTGTGTTTCTGCTGCTGCCTGTGCTGACATCCTGCTACCACTCTGTGCTGCTCCATTAGATAACACAGACATATTTCTTACAGCAGTTCAAGCTGCCTCACAATGGTCTCTCCTATGCAGATTAACTTGCTTTCTTTGTGTATGCACCTTAAGTTCAAGTGGGTGATTATGTTGACAGCAACATAGTAATAACAGGTGAAAATCCAACACAACTATCAGAAAGAGCGAACGAGGCTCTCAATGATGTCCACAACTGGTCATTAAAAAATAAAGTAGCCCTAAATGTAAAGAAAACTAACTATACTAACTTCCAATTGAACAAAAAATGCAATGCCACTAGAATAAAAGTTAATAATAATGAATTAGAATGTGTAACAAGTACCAAATTCTTAGGGATGAATGTAGACAGCCAACTGAAATGGACAAACCATGTCAACATTTTGGAAAAGAAATTATCCACAGCATGCTATGCTCTTAGAATCCTTGCACCGGTATGCAGTAATACCTGTCTTAAAATAACATATTACAGATATCTACACTGAGTCCTCAGCTATGGGATCATGTTTTGGGGAACAAGTGCCAGTAACGTACAAACTGTGTTCAAAGTACAAAAAAAGCCATAAGGATAATAACAAACAGCAACAACAGGGTCCACTGTCTAGGATTATTTAGAAAGCTAGGCATTCTAACTGTTTCTTGTGAGTATATCTTTCAGAACATAATGTTCATTAAGAAAAATCTCAACATGTACAACACAAACAGCCTAATACATGACCATGAAACAAGAGCTTGTCAGCACCTCCATCTAGATAGAAAGAACAAGGCAAAGACGCAAAAAAGTATATTTTATAATGGGATAAAACTGTATAACAAATTACCACAAGAAATTAAAGAAATTAATGAGCCCCTCACTTTCAGACAAAAGCTTAAAACCTTTTTAGTAAGTAAAAGTTGTTATACTGTAAAAGAATATTTAACATAGATGTAGATTATTAGCAACATATGACATTATCACCAAAATATTATGTAATTATAAATGTGTGTAAGACTAGTTATAAAAACTACACAAAATATGAGAAACCTGTTTCATTGTAAATGTAAATGTGTGCTCATGTGTTGTAAACTGATGACATCCATACAATATTTATTGTTCCACAGATGAATAAATAAATAAATACATAAAATAAATGTAAACAGATTCCAGTTCCTCAAAACTTTGATAAGTTAACTTACAACAGAGTAGTGAACCACTTCTCTGAAAGTAAAGTTGTAACTACAGCTCAGTTTGGTGTCTGAAAAGGTTTCTGTAATGACTGAAAATGGTGCAAGATCATGTATTCATACATTGAATAAATGTAACATATGTAGGAGAATAAATTCACTGCTGTAAAACTACACCAGTGATGAAAAGACTGTTGGAAACAGTCTCTACCAAAAGTATCTAAGAGTAAACATCCAAATCAACCTCAAGTGGAATGCCTACATAAAACAAATTGCTGAAAAAGTAGATGACAGACTGATATCCATAGGAAAAATTTTAAGGAAATGTAACTTGTGCAGGATAAAGTGGCTAGCTAAACAAATGTTAGACTGATTCTTGAATATTGCTCAACATACTGGTATGATCCATACCAGGTAGGATTAATAGAAGAGTTAGAGAAGACCCAACAAAGAGTGATGCATTTCATCACAAGTTCACGTATTCGGTGTGAGAGTGTTACAGAAATATGCAAGAAACTCCAATGGCAGATGCTACAAGAGAAGCATTGTGCATCAGGTAGAGGCTTACTATGAAAGTCCAGGACAATACATTCTGGGAAGAGCTGGGCAACATACTATTTCCTCTCATATATGTCTCATAAAATGATCACAATGAGAAAAATACAGAAATTAAGAGTTGATATGGAGGTCTACTGACAAGTGTTCTTTCCACGTAACATTTTCAACTGCACAGGATATAGACATATTGATTTCAAGCATTTACAGGTTACTAGCCTGCAACAGCTGATTGCCATGGTGGGCTGCCACCTTTGAGCCTGTGCAGTTGCTCCCAATCAAGGTGTTACACGTGGGGAGGGAATGTTATTTCCTACAATTCCCTTTGTGTACTCAGCTGTCAGAGCCTCATTTGTGGCAATAGGCTCCACCACAGGAAGGGGAAGTTGACACAGCAGAGGCTGTCTGAGTCACACCAACACTATTAATCACTGCTACTACAATTTATAAGAATATTTGGACTTGTTTTATATATATAATGCTACTGTTTGTATTAAAGAATTCTTGAGTTTGCCAATATGTAGGCAGGTGAGAGTGTTCTGTGGAATGTAACATAAATGCTTGTGTCACTGTAGTGTTTTAAGAGGAGTAATATGGCCTTTTTTGAAGTAGCTTTTTTGTGTCCTAATAAACATATATAATCATGCACAGAGTAGTCTAGAAGTAAGACTCATTATCATCAGCATGAGTAGATTAACTGTAGCCAAAATTTGTAGTTAGTATAGTTTAGAGAAACAAAATTTCAAATCCTTGAAGGCTCTATGTTATGACAATTACAGAACAGAATGTGTGAATGAATGAATAGTGAAAACGGTGCCTGAGAAGAGAGTTCTGGTGTAACATACCACTCTGTTTACAGATGTACGACTTCTCAGGTGACACAGCAACAATCTTCACAGGGTCAAAACATCTGGGGAAGGCAGGCTTAATTGACACGTACCGTGGCTCGCAGCACCTGCCACATTGGCATGGAGATCACTGCAGCAGTGTTGTGGGTGCCAGTGACGCTTCCAAATTTCCATCACTCATCAATCCCAATGACACATTGCTCATGTATCGCAAGTCTGTGTGTCGTGCAATGCCCATGGTGAGTCATAACTCTGTATTTATGATTTTATTTGTTTTCTGGTTACTGCTAAATATGTAGCTAAAAATTGTATTTTTCACTGAATCAGAGTAAAAAAGAACACCTTATTAATTGATGGAGCAGACATTTGAAATTTCCTGAAAATGTACCATTATTCTCCCTTCTTTATGTTTAACTCTTTTCAAGGTGTCAGTGTTTTGAAAAATAAAATAGTTTCATGTGTTTTACTCAACCCCTGTCCTTCAGCCCTGATTGTTGCTAACAACTTTCAATAATCTACTTATTATTTCTAATATCTTTGTCTCAGTAAGAGTCTATAGCTCCCTCCATTATAATATTAGGAGAAAATATTGTTGCAATATGAACAATTTATTCCCATCAATCACAAGAAAATCTTTAAAGTTCTGACACCCTCATCTGCCTAGTAACCACTTCGGTTTTAGTCCAATGAGGTATCATATCCCACATATTCCTGAATGAGGTTTCAGTAAAACCAGGCTTTCTTAACAAAACTTGAAAATAAAAAAATTGAAAAACGTCATTCAAATGTTTTGTGAAATATTTTGTATAAAAGTAAAACATTTTACAAAACATTTGACCAATTTTTCTTTTTCAGAATAATAATTTTTTCCTCCTATGAATTCGTTTTGTAAGTGGTATGTAAGACAAGACACCCTGCAAAATAACATTAAATGCCTTCTCTGAAAACTGACTAGAACAGATAGTACAGAAGCCTACTCATCATGGAAATATGTTGGAGTTAATGGCAATGAACAGACTTGACTTCTTTGAGGATGTTCACATTGGAACTGGTATCTTTGCCCATGAGGTAGTTGCAGCAAAAATGATAACCAAATCGCAAAGGGCAGTGAAAGCATGTAGAAAGATTTCAGTAAGCTAGATAAACTGAAGTAGTATTGTATCTCAGTAAAGAGATGTAAGCATTCAGCTCTGGAGAGGAGCATGCAGAGGAATTGTGGCTCAAGTCTATGATGCCATGGAGAGATATGAAGAATATATTATTTATTTTTATTTATTTATTCAGCCATTTGATGTATTGCAATTGATACATGTTGTATCATTAAATGAAGACCTGGATATTCTGTTCCTTATAATGAAATGGATTCAAAGTGTATACAGTAAAATGTTTTAAGGAGTTCAATACCAACTATGTCAGCTGACTTCCATAATGCATAGTAGACTGAATTTAATTTACTACTTCCAGTTTTGATTTGCTCTGTCTATGTTAATTTATCATAAAGGTGGTGACCCAAAAATGTTACAAAGATACTTGCTCAAGTTTATTGATTTTTAGCTCTGGCTTCTACTGTGTTGGTTAACTGCTTTTAAGGCTTATGATGCTGCTTTTTTAAGGTGCCCTACAGAATTGGTAAAAACAAAACCCATTATAGGATCACTTTGTTGTCTGTTGTCTGTCTGTCTGTCCTACTGTAAAAACACTTTTTCTCAGGAATGGGTAGGAATTTGTGCCACATCCTATAGTCTACGTTTCCATGGTAATGTAAAATATTTACATTTCTATGTCAATACAGTCAAAAGATATAGCCATTTATGTCACACAGTTCGATATTTTGCAGTATAGATATCGATAACGAGCAAAAATCATTGAAATTCTCAATTCCTGGGATGAATGAACTGTCTATATACATAATTAAGTTTTATATATGGATGATTTCTGTTCTTTTAAACATACAAGTCAAAGAACATAGACACCATCGCTGTATAACATTTATATATTTCACACAGAATTATGATATTTCAGTGTGGATGCACAACAGTACCTGAATCCTTGTGGGAATATAGCTAGGCAGCAAGCATGTGGGTTAATTGACAGGGGGCATTTCTCTCTAGCTGGCGGCATATGAAGATATGGGTCAGGCAGGGGATGAACTTGGACAGCTGAAGTGGCTGAGGCAATTACTTGCATAAAGCGGGAAATGAACATTCGACTCTTTGCCTGTCACAAATTTTCATCTGCACCATTGAGTTCACTCAGTGCTCTGATGCAGCTAAATGTGAGACATTTCTTTCATCATAATTATATCTGTACACTACCCTTGCTGCTCTTATCTTAATTTGTGTATTTTAGCATCAGTTTTCAGTTTCTAAAGCAGTTATCTTGCGTAAGTAAAACTCTTTTAGCTCAATGTGTAGCTCTTCCAGATCCATCCCCTCAATAAAAACACAGGTATCATCTGAAAATATGATGGATTTTTGTTGTATTTCATCAGGAACATTCCTAATATATTCTAAGGAAAGTAGTTGCCCTCTAACATTTTCCTGTAGCACACTGTTTAGGATGTTCCCCATCTTTGAATAATATTTATTACCCTCCTCATGTAATATTTCTACTTCTGATAGTGTTCATTAAGTATGATTGTATCAGATTGAAAGCAGTGTCTTGCACTCACAGAATTTTATGTCTTCAAAAAGAATCATGTGATTAACCAAATAAAAAGCTTTTGTGATGGGTTGCAGAATACACCATTTGTTAATTCTTCCTTGTCCAGTGTTTGTAGTGTATAATCAACAAATCATTGGGTCACTGAAGTAGTAGATTCTTTTTAAAAAATAAAAGGGGGGGGGGCATATTCCATGATATAAGGATGTTTATTAATCTACACTCCTGGAAATGGAAAAAAGAACACATTGACACCGGTGTGTCAGACCCACCATACTTGCTCCGGACACTGCGAGAGGGCTGTACAAGCAATGATCACACGCACGGCACAGCGGACACACCAGGAACCGCGGTGTTGGCCGTCGAATGGCGCTAGCTGCGCAGCATTTGTGCACCGCCGCCGTCAGTGTCAGCCAGTTTGCCGTGGCATACGGAGCTCCATCGCAGTCTTTAACACTGGTAGCATGCCGCGACAGCGTGGACATGAACCGTATGTGCAGTTGACGGACTTTGAGCGAGGGCGTATAGTGGGCATGCGGGAGGCCGGGTGGAAGTACCGCCGAATTGCTCAACACGTGGGGCGTGAGGTCTCCACAGTACATCGATGTTGTCGCCAATGGTCGGCGGAAGGTGCACGTGCCCGTCGACCTGGGACCGGACCGCAGCGACGCACGGATGCACGCCAAGACCGTAGGATCCTACGCAGTGCCGTAGGGACCGCACCGCCACTTCCCAGCAAATTAGGGACACTGTTGCTCCTGGGGTATCGGCGAGGACCATTCGCAACCGTCTCCATGAAGCTGGGCTACGGTCCCGCACACCGTTAGGCCGTCTTCCGCTCACGCCCCAACATCGTGCAGCCCGCCTCCAGTGGTGTCACGACAGGCGTGAATGGAGGGACGAATGGAAACGTGTCGTCTTCAGCGATGAGAGTCGCTTCTGCCTTGGTGCCAATGATGGTCGTATGCGTGTTTGGCGCCGTGCAGGTCAGCGCCACAATCAGGACTGCATACGACCGAGGCACACAGGGCCAACACCCGGCTTCATGGTGTGGGGAGCGATCTCCTACACTGGCCGTACACCACTGGTGATCGTCGAGGGGACACTGAATAGTGCACGGTACATCCAAACCGTCATCGAACCCATCGTTCTACCATTCCTAGACCGGCAAGGAAACTTGCTGTTCCAACAGGACAATGCACGTCCGCATGTATCCCGTGCCACCCAACGTGCTCTAGAAGGTGTAAGTCAACTACCCTGGCCAGCAAGATCTCCGGATCTGTCCCCCATTGAGCATGTTTGGGACTGGATGAAGTGTCGTCTCACGCGGTCTGCACGTCCAGCACGAACGCTGGTCCAACTGAGGCGCCAGGTGGAAATGGCATGGCAAGCCATTCCACAGGACTACATCCAGCATCTCTACGATCGTCTCCATGGGAGAATAGCAGCCTGCATTGCTGCGAAAGGTGGATATACACTGTACTACTGCCGACATTGTGCATGCTCTGTTGCCTGTGTCTATGTGCCTGTGGTTCTGTCAGTGTGATCATGTGATGTATCTGACCAATAAAGTTTCCCCTTCCTGGGACAATGAATTCACGGTGTTCTTATTTCAATTTCCAGGAGTGTATTTCACAGAAAATGTTCAGAGATTTTTTTATATATAATACTAACTTTAGTTTTCAGGTGCCATACAACCACCTTCTTTGTACAGTGGTAACATCCTAACCGTTTTTTAACTCTCAGAGTACAGTCCTCCTGTGATGACTTTATTAATCATGTTGCTCAGGGTTTTAAAAATAAAATTAGGTGACAGTTTGATAGTCTTATCTGAGATACCATTGATGTCTTGGATCATGTTTTTCAACTAATTTATGATTATCATGACTTCTTTACCACTTACAGGAAACAAATGTATGGAATTTCTTAGTGGACATTTTTCTCTAGTAAAACATTTAGTGGTATAGCAGTTGTTGTAAGAGGTGACATATTCTTTGTTAGATTTGTGCATACATTTATTAAAGTAATCATTACATGCTTTGGCAATAGTTTTCAAGTTTGTTCATGAAGAATTGCTCACCTGATTTCCTTGGGGCTACCACTTTTGTGTATCCCTTGTTCCATTCCTGAATTCATGTTCATCTACACTGTTTTTGCCTTGTTGTCTGAGTTTATGATGAACTTTTCAATATCTATTTCAATGTGCAATTTGATTTTGTTGTAGTTTTTTATATTCCTTATAGTACAATTCTATACAAGCACTTCGTTTTATGTTTACTGTTGCTCAAAACAGTGATACCCTTTGTAATTCATTTTTTTCATCTTTTCTTATTTATTACACATCTATTTTTGATGGGAATGCCTCCTCAGTACATTCACAATATCTAATTGTGAAGAAGCTAGAACTGTTTACACTGCCTTTATCACTTGTGAAGTCTTGTTAGCCAGATTGTGGGTTGAAGGTACTTACATTGTTGTCATTCATTGTTGGTATTTAATATAGGATTTCTTAGGCTTCACATTTTTTTTCTACTGAGATGACTAGATATCAGTAGTCATGCAATTTTCAGCCATTGTTGTATAGCTATCTGCCTGAATCTGAGTGATGGTATAATCTATAACAGTAGTTATGTTTCTAGAAATTCTATTATGGTTATTGACTCTGTAAGGCATATTATATGAGATTTATGTTGAGGAAAGATCTTCTTTCAATTTTGGTACCTTAATATGATTGATTTTAAAATCACAACATATTCTTATTTTGTAGTTACTGCTGCAACTGCTAACTGCATTTAGCATGCTATCCATTTTTTCCCAAAACTAGCTTAGAACTACTGCTAGGATTATTGTAAACATTAACCATTATATACCTTGTATTCTAATTAAAATTTCAATTTTTAAACACTAAAAGTCTTTTTCAGTACTGACATATTATGACAAAGATAGATTGATATTCCTTGTACAATGGAGATGTTGAGTCACAGACAGGCTATGAAAACACTGCTTGCTCTATAAGTGAGATTTTGGTCAAAATGCCTTCTTTTGACATAGAATACATACACATATTCATGCAAGAACAACTCACATACAAATGGCCACTGTCTCTGGCTATTGGGGCTGGACTCAGCACTCAGCAGCCACAGACATGTGTGTGTGAACTGTGCTTCAATGAAAAAAAGAGGGAAACATTCCACGTGGGAAAAATATATTTAAAAACAAAGATGATGTGACTTACCAAACGAAAGTGCTGGCAGGTCAATAGACACACAAACAAACACAAACATACACACAAAATTCAAGCTTTTGCAACAAATGGTTGCTTCGTCGGGAAAGAGGGAAGGAGAGGGAAAGACGAAAGGATGTGGGTTTTAAGGGAGAGGGTAAGGAGTCATTCCAATCCCGGGAGTGGAAAGACTTACCTTAGGGGGAAAGAAGGACAGGTATACACTCGCTCACACACACATATCCATCCGCACATACACAGACACAAGCAGACATTTGTAAAGGCAAAGAGTTTGGGCAGAGATGTCACTCGAGGCGGAAGTACAGAGGCAAAGATGTTGTTGAAAGACAGGTGAGGTATTAGCGGCAGCAAATTGAAATTAGAAATTAATGACCTCTAATTTCTAATTTCAATTTGCCGCCACTCATAAGTCACCTGTCTTTCAACATCTATGCCTCTGTACTTCTGCCTCGAGTGACATCTCTGCCCAAACTCTTTGCCTTTACAAATGTCTGCTTGTGTCTGTGTGTGTGCGGATGGATATGTGTGTGTGTGCGAGTGTATACCTGTCCTTTTTTCCCCCCCTAAGGTAAGTCTTTCCGCTCCCAGGATTGGAATGACTCCTTACCCTCTCCCTTAAAACCCACATCCTTTCGTCTTTCCCTCTCCTTCCCTCTTTCCTGATGAAGCAACCGTTGGTTGCGAAAGCTTGAATTTTGTGAGTATGTTTGTGTTTGTTTGTGTGTCTATCGACCTGCCAGCACTTTCGTTTGGTAGGTCACACCATCTTTGTTTTTTTTATATATGAGTGTGTCTTTTTCTACATTAGAAAAAGACATTTTGACTGAAAGTTCACATGAATAGCAGTCTTTTCATGTGACTCTGTAACTCAACTCCCTGTATGGGGAGTAGCAGTCTATTATTTTCACAATATTATGGTTATTCCATCTCCATCTATATCTGTACCTATACTCTGCAAATGACCATGAGGTATGTGGCAGATGGTGTGCCCCATTGTACCAGTTATTGGGCTTTCTTCTTGTTCCATTCATGTATGGAGCATGGGAAGAATGACCACTTGAAAGCCTCCATGCATGCAGTAATTACTCCAATTTTATCCTCGTGATTCGTATGTGAGTGACATGCAGGGAGTTATAGTATATCCCTAGTGTATTTATTTAAAGTCAGTCCTTGAAACTTTGTTAATAGACTTACTACGAATAGTTTACATGTGTCTTAAAGAGTATGTCAGTTCAGTTCCTTCAGTATCTTTGTCACACTCTCCCACATATTAAAAAAACCTGTGAGTACCTGTGCTGCCCTTCTCTGTATGTGTTCAATATCCCCTGTTAGTCCTATCTCATACGTGTCACACAAACTTGAGCAATATTCAAGGATGGGACACATGAGTGATTTGTAAGCAATCTCTTTTGTAGACTGATTGCACTTCCCCAGTATTCTACCAATAAACTGAAGTCTACCACCTGCTTTACCCATGACTGAACCTATGTGATCATTTCATTTCATATCACTACAAAGTGTTACACCCAGGTACCGTATTTACTCGAATCTAAGCCGCACTCAATCTAAGCTGCACCTGAAAAATGAGACTCGAAATAAAGGAAAAAAATTTCCCGAATCTAAGCCACACCTGTAATTTTAGACTCGAAATTCATGGGGAGAGAATAGTTTTAGGCCGCACCTCCAAATCGAAACAAAGTTGGTCCATTGTAATATGAGACACAATTTAGGTCGAATGAATGACGATACAGCTACAGTAGTTTGGTTCGAGTCGTAAGCATAGCAGTTAAGCTTTACCAGGTAGCCATTGCTATGCATCAGGCGTTCCTCCGTATTTATTCAGGTACCCTTCCTTTTTCACGTGCTTCGTCTGGTTTAAATCGATTGCTTAGTTTGCTTCGATCTGATAATTGCCGTTTTCTTTGTTATAGGTGTTTACGTCACTCTTAAGCTGAAAATGCATTACTGTACTGTGTCATGCATTGTTAGTCGCATTCTGATAGTGCGTGTTTACGACCTGTCGCGGCTCGCGGCATGGCTTGCTTTTGTGCGCGCTACCACCACCGCTTTTTTTTTTAAAAAAAAAAAAAAAACGGAATCGTCTCATTAGCAAAACAATGGCAAGAGACTGCTATTTGTTGTTACTTACACTGATGCTTTCTTTGATAATGATCAACAAGAACCAAATAATAGACTGCGTATGATAGAACATGTTCTGAACGAGAATTAGGTGAAAATTTTTCTCCGTTTGAAAATCTTTGCGGCCGCTTCTGTAGTACATCAAATTCTGCACAGAAATTAGTCATCTTAGGTTTAAAAATCTAGTCAGTTGCCGTGCTTCATTTCTGACTGTATCACTATTAGGCATAAGAATAATACAAATATGAACATGACACAATACGTATATCCTGCCGCGTTTGCTGTTGTCTCACTCTAGTTTCGTAGTTTATTAGTCAGACAGGATTTAAATGAGACAGCAGCAAACATGAAAAATACGTGGCACAATGTTTATATTCGTATTATTCTTATGGTGAAGAATATCACTGCATGTGATTTACATTTCATCAGGTTCCTATTAGCGACCATCTCTTCTCACAGGTAGGAAAAAATTGAGTACGTAGAGTTGGCCATATTGACAAACATCCCAAACAGTCTTACCAGTCGGATTTTCGTAGTACATTGAAATTCTGCTACATTCGAAGATGAGCAACACGGAATTTGTATTTACTTCGTTGGACAATGTATGAAAATGCAGTGGTCAAAACTCGGGGCGGAGAAAAAAAGCTCGTCTTGCACCCTTCTTTTTTTTACTGGCGCAGAGGTTTTGGCGCCAGTATTTATCTTTGTGCCTACAAAGCTTGCCTTTGTAGCGCTACATATATTCGACGGCAGAAGTTAGTTGTGGCGGCACCTACCAACATTTTTCAGAACCTCCGCTTGCTTTGCACTCGATTCTAAGCCGCAGCCGGTTTTTTGGATTACAAAAAGCGAAAAAAAAGTGCGGCTTAGATTTGAGTAAATACGGTATTTGTGTAAGTTGGCGAATTGCAACAGTTACTTATTTATGTTATAGTCATAGGATATGACATTTTTTGTTTTGTGAAGTGCAAAATTTTACACATCTGAACATTTAGAGCAAGTTGCCAACTTTTACACCACAATGAAATCTTGTCAAGATCTGACTGAATATTTACGCAGCTTCTCTCAGATTTTAATTCATTATAAATAACTGCGTCATCTACAAAAAGGGTGATGTTACTACTAATATTGTCTCTAAGATCATACATACACAACATGGACAACAAGGGTCCCAACACACTTCCTTGAGGTACACCCGAAGTTGCTTCTACATATGACGATGACTTGCCATCCAAGGTAACATGCTGTGTCCTCCCTACCAAAAAAACCTCAATCCAGTCACAAATTTCACATGATATCCCATCCGACAATAAGAGAATCTTGGATTTTCTACCCTTTTTTTTTTTTTTTTTTTTTTTTTTTTTTTTTTTTTTTTTTTTTAGTACTGAATTTTAGCAGGTCAGCACTATTGTTTACCACATTCATAAGCCAATTTTACACACACACACACACACACACACACACACACACAGGTATGTACATATATAATAGTCTGACCTACAAAAACTTGTTGCTAGTGAACAGTTCTGTATGTTACACAGTAGCATTTCCTATTTTTGAGACAATTGTTCATTAAAACACACCACTGTAACTTTTCTGCAGCACCCAATAGTGCATCTATACTGAAAATTTTACACTTTTAAAGATGAAATATTTTAGTGTGTGAGTGACAGTCCCTATCTGGTGGTTTTGACTGTGGTATGTATATCCACAAAAATTATTTATGGATAACATATGGGTGGTAGCATTATCCTTCATCTTGGCTGCTGTAGTGGCTGTGACTGCAATTTTAGTGATGTTAGGGCTCATTGGTGGTACTGCAGGAACGAGTGATGTTGCCTTTTCAATGCAAACCACTTCATCAATTGCATTTATTTTATCTTCTCATGTATTAGTGTTTATCTCATCTAAATGATCCTTACCTGTCATCAGTGTATTCAATTTCAGATCGAGCCAGAATACCAGATAGCTTATGCTTCCTATGAAGGTTATTTGTGTGTTCTATTAACTGGGAACTAATTTGAGCTTTTCTTGCATTATTGAGATGAAGTCAATGCTGTTCTTTCTATCAGAGAAGTCTAGAATAATGAATGACACACCTGGATTAGATTTAGTACTTTTCTGATACATTCAATTTGTTTTCCTGATTTATTCTCTCAAGCAAGGTGTTTCCATTATGTCATATCTATATCAGTTCTGTGTGTCATATATGACATGCAGGAAACACAGAGGTTATGATGAACTTGAACTCAGAGTACTAGGCACAGATCTATGGCTGCAACTACGACATAAAATTTTAAAAACTTATCGCATGGAATGGCAGGCTACTGTAACCCTCAACAAGTTGAGAGCATCCCAGGGGACCACCAAGGTGTGACATACTTCTCTCCAGGCCTCACAGAAAGATGCCATCATACTGTGCTGACTGTGTATCGGCCACTGCAGATTTACTCATGAGGATGTTTTGCATCAAGAGGATTTCCCTCCATGCAGCTGTTGCGTTCATCTCATGATAGCCCACATTCTCATAACATGTACACTACTCACTAATCAGAGATGAAACATCAACCAGTCTATCTCCCTACTCCGGACAGGACAGCAGCTTACAAAATCAAGTGGATTTTGTAGTAAAATTTTATATATGTTAACATTCTGTCTCAGGAAAGGGTGTGGAGAAAGCTACAGTGTGTAGCTGGTCTCCAGCTGGTCTCCAGCTACTTTCTACCTCTGCACTGTTATGCATTTTTAATTTGTTTCATCTAATGGAAATTTCATTTAACTAACAGTTTAAGCTAACTGACTCTCTACTCCACACGGTCTTGAGTTTAGTAGTACTGACTGTGATGGCCCTTCTTGGGGTATTCTTCCTCAAGTGGATATAGTTTTTAGTTCCCTGAGTTGTACCTCCCATTTAACCATCTGACTTATGCCACTACCACATGAATTTTCAACCATGTTGGCAATGACTGTTTTTCTTTTCTCAGTTCACATCATTTTATGTGAATTTCCAGGGCAATGAGGGACTGATGGTCAAGATGTTAAGAACCCTTGAACATATAATCACCATCACATATGTAGACCTTGTGAGCCACAAGTGAAGTCATTGACTACAGTCAGTCTATTTTATAGATTTTTTTAAGTGAAATATATATTTCCTACATTGCAGATCATTTCACCTGATGAATCTTTTACAGGTTCGTACAGGAAGTACAGTAAAGAATGGTTTATATGCTTATAGCTACAAGTTCGTAGATGGAGTTTTGGATAATGGTCGCACAGACCCACGAAACAAATGCTTTTGTCGGAATGGGCACTGTCTCCAGGAGGGCTTAATTGATGTAACAGACTGCTATTATGGTAAGTTCTATAACTTTTACTCAAGCCACCCTGTTTTCACTTGATCTTAGAAACATTACATTCCAAGTAAATTGTTTAAATAAATATAGTCATAAATGAAAAATTTCATTTACAGTTATGTTGTTCAACTAAAAAGCAATGGAAGAATAAGTTAACATTAATGTAGTTCTTGGTAAAACAGTTGTGTCTTTCCTTCACTGAAATATTTTAGTAGCTCTTGTTGGGTGAAGGTACCAAAAGTTAATTCTTCTGTGTGTGTGTGTGTGTGTGTGTGTGTGTGTGTGTGTGTGTGTGAGGGGTGGGGGACATTTTGCCTTTATTTTTTTGTATCTGTGTTTGGCAGTACTCTCTCTCTTTATATGTAATGCAGCACAGTTAACAAAGTCTTCAATGTAGCTGATTATTTATTTGATTATAAAACTACATTATGATTAACATCACTTAGCATTACAACAGTTTCCTAACTGAAATCAATTTATGGCTGCTGTAGTCTTCAGGCCTTCATATAAGAGACAGTCAAATGAAAGTGAGATAGATGGAAAAAAGTTAGCAAACTTATTATTATTTCAAAGGCAGCTGCCACAGCTGTTGATACATTTATTCCACTGTGAGACAAGAGGGGCAATGCCTTCATGGAAAAATGTTTGTGGATGCCTAGGGAACTACAATTTTATCCAGGTCTGCAGGTCCAAAACAAACTGATGGCTGCAAACGTCCTTCTTCAGGGCTCAAAAAATATGGAGATTACATGGAGAGAGATCAGAACTGTATAGAGGCTGTATGAGGGCTTCCAAGCGAAACTTTTGCAGTGTGCTGAAAACAACCTCGGCAACATGTAGGCAGGCCAGGTGTTCAAACTACACTACAGGAATTTTGCTGTGAAATCTTTAAACATCCTCCATAAAATCTCAATTCCACCCCATGCAATTTCCATATTTTTAGAGCCCTCAAGAAAGTCATTTGAGGCAGTCGATTTGTTTCAGTGATGAGGTGCATGCCTGGGTACATTAGTTTTTCTTTAGGCAACTGCAAACATTCTTCCATGAAGACATTGACCATCCTGTCTCACAGTGGGATAAATGTATTGACAGTTATGCCAATTACCTTTGAAATAATAAACAGTTTACTTACTTTTTTCCACCTGTAATGTTTTCATTTGACTCTTGGTATCAGTAGCAAGATGTCTGTCTGCCTTTCATAAATCAAGAGTGTACATAGCCCAACAACTGCTGTGCATCAACAACTAATTTATTGAACCTCAGATGGCTGATTATTTTCACACATGGGATCGGTGTTCAAGTTTACATTTGCACTTTTATCATCCTCTGACAATGTCAACATTCCTGAGTTTTCCCTCACACAAGAGTTATTGGCAAATTTTAGCTTTTTGTATGCATGAACACAAGTAAACTACTTTAAGCAATGGAAAGTCCAGTTTGGAATATCAAGAATATTATGAAAAGGATAGATTGCTACTCTCTCTGGCCAGAGAGAGCATTCCCACATGTGTGTTAGCCTGAATGAGTGTGCATTTTTCTTTTCTGAACAAGGCTTTGACCAAAAGCTCATATATAACACCTTTTCTTTGTGCCTATCTACATCTCAATGTGTCCTCTTTACAGTAAGTAACAATCTATCATTTTCATAATACTGTTAAGTAAAATATTTGTTCTTTTGCCACTGATCTTGCCTTAATGTCTAAGCTGCCTTTCAGCAAAAGGCACCACACAACGTACAGTCATGTGTACAAGCAATAAGGAGGGAAAAGTAAGTGAATAACCAAGTGTGCTATACCCCATCTGTCATCTCACTAACAGAACATGAAAGCCGACTTTCATACTGGATGCCAGCAATTCAACTGTCAAGAACAGTTGCCTGCTGCTTCAAAACATTTGAAACAGTTGAGTGTGTCATTTTTCCAGCCAAGACTGCACTGCACCATTTATATTGTTATTATCAACATGAAAAAATGAAGTAAATCTGATTTACTAGCATGAAATTATTTGTTGGCAAACTTTTAAGTTCTCCAACATCAGAAAGAAGTTACTTTGCAGACAAAAAATGTTTAGAGATACATGTCCCCAAGTGCCCTCCCAGAAAAAGAGCACTGTATATATCTACTGGTACCTTTTGTTTTTGCTTCTATTTGATTATACATTCTACATATGGTACATTTTTCATTTTCTCTTATTTTGTTATTGTGATTCATGTCCAAACTTTATGCTTCAGCATTAAAAAATTTTCTCAACATCTTACAAAGGCAAGTTTGCTGAATTTTCAAGTAATCCAGCATCTTTTTTTCACATTACCCTCAGTGTAGTTTTTTAATTATTTTTAGAAAATTTGTATGAACTAAAGATGTTTGTCACAAATGACACAACTCTTCTAGAAAATCTTACATTGTTTGCTCTTTCCGGTTGCTTAATGTAATAGTTGGAAGGGGGAGGACAAGTAGTATTTTCACCAGTTGTTCATATTTGTCTTCCTGTGTCTTATGCTACTTATCATGTAATAGCTTATCTGAGTGGAAGTAATTGAACAAACGAGTATTATAGTACTATATTTCTGAAAATGTTTGACAATTATTTTACTTTTTCACAGGTTTTCCTATTGCAGTTTCATATCCTCACTTCTACAAAGCTGACAAAAGTCTTATAGAAGGTGTGGAAGGAATACATCCTGATCCAGAGAAACACGAGTCGAGATTTCTTATTCAGCCAGTAAGATACCACCAATATTTATGAAAGCTGCATTTTTGTGGTTGAAAACAAGGCACTGTTTCTGAAGTTAAATAACCAGGACATTTAAGATGTACAAATAAAATTCTTCTAGTTTAAAAGTTTTCTCATAGTCAGTAACACCCTGTTCACACAAGAGGGGAGTAATGTAGTTTTCTTCTTCCTCATCCTCACCAAACCAGTGCCATATTACAGTTCTGTCAATGGCTTTTTTTATGTTACCACTGATTATGATGGTGACAAATAGTTTCCATACCACTGTCTTAAAATTTGCAAAACTGGATGATCCAGTAATCCAGTTGACATGAAGCATGATGCTTGATATCATCATCTTGGTTGGCAACAACTGATATGCCTCAATCACCACTGGGTACTTATCTCCCTGACCCCATCAGTGAGTCACAATTTGCATGGTGTGCTTGTCACATAACAGTGGTAAGGAGATGCAGCCACACACACAGTGCTGGAACTAGATCAGTAATATAAATAACACATCATTAAGGCTACTTCTAACAGTGGACCAAAACACTGAGGCATTTTATGGTGTGACAATGTCGTCTGCCCAGAAGAATTTTGTTACAATTGATGCACAGTCCACACAAATGATTTGTAATTAAAATTTCTCTTTTGAAATTATATGAAAATAATACCTCTTGGAGGTACAGTTCAAGCCTGGCCTTGAATTTTCATTTGACTTGGCAATGTACCATGGTGTATTTCCAGAAAGCATGGAATCTGTTACTGCAAACCCTGGCCTGTTCCAAGAATGTGAGTGGCTTCAAATGTGAGCAATTACAGATCTGTTTCACTTCTTACAGTATTCTCTTGTTTAATGAATCTTCATTGCTCAGAAATGAGTGATTAGAATCACTTTTAGAGAAAGTCCAAGAGCCTCCTGTTGCAAATTGTGTACATATTCTTTTCTCTTTCAAATCAACTCAACAGTGTGAATACGGATTTTTGTTACATATGCTTACACATTTATTGCTGACTTCCCAGAAGTATAGCAAACTGTTCTGAACACAACATTGAAATGTGAAGATAATGATGTTTCCATATTTGTGATACTATATTACCTGTTTGTATATCTGTGGGATAGTAAATGCAATCTTCATGCAAATGTCGACTATTATGTCCCTATTCTTATTTCATTATATATCTGGCATGAAATTTGTTAAATGGTTAATTTCACTTTTATTAGGTACTATAGTTCTTGGAATTTCACATTTCAACATAGGCACCAGCATTAGTGGCACACTATTTCAATTGGGATGCTATATTGCTGGCCAACAGGGGAAACATACTGTTTGGTATGTGTGTGCACTACCCCAATCACTGCTTCCAACATGTCCAATGTGTCCAAATCACACAGTTTTCCAGTGTGTGCCTTCTCTTTTAAATGTCTCCCAGAGAAGGAAATCTATTACTGTCACTTCTGGACTTTATGATAGCACTCAACATTTCTGCAGTGTGCAATAACATGGCCTGCAAAAACACCACCAAACCTATCTTGTGAAATCAATGCAAAATGGGAAGATCCTCCATCCTTTATGAAATGTACATTGTCCCAGTTTTCAGTGACAGGACAGATGAAAGTTTGTAGCATGTACACATACTTCAACATGTTTGCTGTTTCCTGAAGAAAGTACAGAGCAACAAGAGGTTCATCGTGAATACCACAACATACAGTCAACACTAGACATAACTGCAATTTTTCTATTTCAGCTTCAGGATTGTTTTTGTTAAGTATGACAGCTAGTGATTTATGAGCCCACCCCCATGGAACGTGGCCTCATCTGACACAGAATGCTGCTGAAGATGTCTGGTACCTCTTCCACCCATACAGCATTCATGCGTTCAGAAAACTCCATGCTAACATCACAGTCTTCTGCTGAAAATGTGTGGACAAAGTGTGGTTTCCATGGCCTCTTCTTTATCCATTGAACCAAACCATATGATAAACCAGGGATATTGTCTCAAGGATTCTCGCAACTTCGCAAATTTGTTGTGTATGGGTTTGATTACTCACCAGAAGGGTGCTTGGCCCCCAGAGATAGTTATCACTGAAGAGATTAAAGCTAACACTGCTTTGCCAGTTGCATAAACAGTCTATTGCTTCCACATCCAGAGTCATATATCTCCCCTTCTCCTGTCTCTACCATCTCTGTTCTGCTGTGGGAGATTACCATATATCCATTTTAACTGCTGTCTGAGAAGAGTCAGAAACATTTAACATATGTATAATCTTTACTTATTCATGGTTACACTTGGAACAAACTACATAATATAACATTAAAATTATTATTATTTCATTTCTGACTGAACAGCAGCGAAACAAAAATAGGGACAGTTGTGGATCATACTGTATGTAATCATAATTTTAGCATTTTACACATCAGAGCTGGCTCACCAATGTAAGGATTCACTGAATATGCATGCATGAATGAGTAATGTAAAATGAACTAATAAATTTACCCCTGGACTCAAAACATTTCTTAACAATGTTAATTGGATCAACATGAAAATTCTCCCAAAAAACTATAGAATTATGAGACAGACTGCAAGCCAGCACCTAATTTTACAAGAAATGTTGGTACTGCCAGTACACATACGTAAAAGTACGCAAATCATCATAGCTCTCTGAATTAAGAGTGCCTTCTGTGGAGGGAGGGAAGGTAGGTTGAGTGCCTCTCATCCTGAAGTCTGTGATCCACGCCTTCCTTTTTAACTTACCCCAATTTATCCGTCTCCTGTGCAAGGAGGGAACAATTAGTGCCAAAAGCTACAATAGCGTATGTACTTAGATGTCTGTTTTGGCTGTTCTGACATTACTCTTGAAGATATATACTGCCCAGAAACTGTTAAATATTACATATTCATAAAAAATAATGAAAAATCTTGTATTTTCAGTTTTCATAAGTCATACAGTATTGCTGAAAGTTCCAGGAAAGTTTTGTTGTTGTTATTAAAAATGTCTGAATGTAAACTGTATGTAAATTCTCAGAAACTTAGTCATGTATTCTGTCTCAGTAAACACAGTGCTTAATAGAAATCTTGTAACAATTATCATGTAAATTATGTGGGAAAAATTAACTTTGATGCTTTCTTGTCTGACAGGATGCTGGACTACCAGTTGAGGTAAAAGTCAGATTCCAGATAAACATGGCGATGGGAGACGTATCATCATTTCGCTCTGTTCGTCAGTTTAGCAACATGGTTATACCGATGCTCTGGACAGAAGTGGTATGTGAAACTCTTTTAGATCTTTATCTGCTAAATTATTATAGTCTTGTTTGAGGAAATATTGATATCAGGTTCCAAAATTTTTCATAAAAATAATTAATTTTAATTAAAAAATCTGTAGAGTGTAATAACTCACTCTCCCAGAAGCACTCCTGTTCTTTCTTAATTGGAAAAAAGGGGAAAAAACTTTGCAGCATAGCTTTCTTGCTTAACAGTCTCACTGTTGTAGTGGATATTATTACAAACTAGTGAACTCAGGAATGCTTTGCAATTGTTAAATATGTATATCAATTTGATATACGTCCCAAACTACTCCTCACCCTTTTTTGTCCTCCTCCTCCTCCTTTTCTCTTTTTTCATCTCCTCCTCCTCCTCCTCCTCCTCCTCTTCCTCTTCCTCCTCCTCCTCCTCCACCTCCCCCCTCTCCTGCCCATTCCCCTCTCCCCTCTCTCTCTACTCATCCCCTCCTTCCCCTCTCTATGTCCATTTGCTCCTCCCTCTCTCTGTTCTCCAACCCTTCTCTCTGCCATTGAGCCATGTTTACTATCATTGAAAATGAAATACTGATTAGAAACTGAAGTCACATATAATGAAAGTGTAAATTGCTTGGGATTATTGGTATATGGGATATGAGAGACACCTCTCTAGCTGCTGGGCTTGCGAGGACAGTTGCCTTGATGACAGTATTTTGTGCTGTTTTAATCTACGCAGGGCTAGGATTACAAAGTTTCAGACTATTCATATGATTTCTACTCATAGGCCAATAAGCCATAAATACATCTTTCCTGTTTTCTGTTTTGTTTTTTTCCTCTCACCAGTTTTACAGAATATTGTTATGTACACAATTTGAGTTTGAAAATACCTATAGGGAGAAAGAATGTATGTGGGAGAAACAATTTGTGTAGTGATTTACCTGCTCTCTTAACGTAGTTCAAAATGACTGCAAGAAAAATATCAAAATTGTTGCACACTTTCTCAGCACAGCACAGCATTTTTGTTCTCAGGGTTCGTTTTCATACAAAACCTGTAAATTGTCATTTAAAAAATATGTAACACATCTCCGTCTGAATGTTTATCAGAGGATCATGTAAAAGTTTGAAGTAAATCAATTAAGAACTTTTCAAGATTTTTGGTAAAAACATTTACCCTTTATATATTACACGTATATTTGTATACTATAAACATCAAAAATGTATATAGCCTATGTACAATGGAATGTTCATTAGGGTATTGTGTAAAAATATGCAGTAAATTGGTCAACAACTTTTCAAGATTTTTCATTTGATTGAGCCTACAGGATATATATATATCATAACATGACAGTTTGAAAGGAAAGGTCCAGACTAGCTGCAACAGTCTTTGTCCTTATTGCCATTCTCAGGTAACCAGCAATACAACATTGGTGACAGTATCTATATATGTAGTGATTGTCCATGTCCATAATTATACATAGGTACTTACACTATGTGATCAAAAGTATCCAGACACCCCCAAAAACACATTTTTCATATTAGGTGTATTGTGCTGCCACCTACTGCCAGGTGCTCCATACCGGTGACCTCCATAGTCATTAGAGATCATGAGAGAGCAGACTGGGGCACTCCACAGAACTCACGGACTTAGAATGTGGTCAGATGATTGTGTGTCACTTGTGTCATTCACCCGTACATGAAATTTCCACACTCCTAAACATTCCTAGATCCATTGCTTCCAATGTCATAGTGAAGTGGAAACGTGCAAGGACATGTACAGCACAAAAGTGTACAGGCCAAACTCGTCTATTGACTGACAGAGACCGCCGACAGTTGAAGAGGGTCATAATGTGTAATAGGCAGACATCTATCCAGATCATCACACAGGAATTCCAAACTGCATCAGGATCAATTGCAAGTACTATGACAGCTAGTCAGGAGGTGAGAAAACTTGGATTTCACAGTTGAACAGCTGCTCATAAGCCACACATCATGCCAGTAAATGCCAAACAATGCCTTGCTTGGTGTAAGGAGTGTAAGCATTGCATGATTGAACAGTGGAAAAACATTGTGTGGAATGACGAGTCAAGGTACACAATGTTGTGATCCAATGGCAGGGTGTAGATATGGTGAATGCCTGGTGAACATCACATCATCTGTCATTGTGTGTAGTGCCAACAGTAAAATTCAGAGGTGGTGGTGTTATGGTGTGGTCATGTTTTTGATGGAGAGGGCTTGCACCCCTTGTTGTTTTGCATCACACTATCACAGCACAGGCCTACATTGATGTTTTAAGCACCTTCATGGTTGCACTGTTGAATAGCAACTTGGGGATGGCGACTGCATCTTTCAACATAATTGAGCACCTGTTCATAGTGCATGACCTGTGGTGGAGTGGTTACACAACAATAACATCCCTGTAATGGACTGGCCAGCACAGAGTCCTGACCTGAATCCTGTGTTTTGGAATGCCGACTTCATGTCAGGCTTCACAGACCAACATCGATACCTCTCCTCAGTGCAGCACTCCAGGAAGAATGGGCTGCCAGTCCCCAAGAAACCTACCAGCCCCCGATTGAATGTATGCTTGTGAGAAAGGAAGCTGTCATCAAGGCTAAGGGTGGTCCAACACCATATTGAATTCCAGCATTACCGATGGAGGGCACCATGAACTTGTAAGTCATTTTCAGCCAGGTGTCCAGATGCTTTTGATCACATAGTGTATGTCTACAATATTATGAAAAGGATAGTTGCTACTCACCATATAGTGGAGATGCTGAGTTGCAGATATGCAAAACAAAAAGACTGTCATAAAGTGAACTTTTGCACAGGTGATGGGGGTAAAGATGATGTTGGAGTGGGGAGGGAGAGGGATAGCAGGGTATGGGGGGGGGGGGGGAGGGGGGTTGGTAATGTGCTGCTTGTGGAAGCATACCGGGACAAGGTGGAGAGAGGGTAGAGCAGCTAAGTGTAGTCAGGAGATTAGACTGAGGGCAGGAAGGAGGGGGAGGAGGGTCTCAGAAAAGGAGAGAAGAATGTGGGTGCATTGGTGGAATAGAGGTCTGTGTAGTGCTGGAATGGGAACAGGGAAGGGGCTATGTGAGTAAGGACAATGGCTAACGAAGGTTGAGTCCAGGATGGTTATGGGAATGAAGGATATATTGCAGGGAGACTTCCCATCCACACAATTCAGAAAAGCTGGTGTTGGTGGGAAGGATCCAGATGGCACAGGCTGTGAAACAGCCATTGAAATGATAAATGCCATGTTGGGCACTGTGCTTAGCAATGAGGTGGTCCAGCTGTTTCATGGCCATAGTTTGTACATGGCCATTCATGTGGACAGGAAGCTTCTTGGTTGCCATGCCCACATAGAGTGCAGCACAGTGGTTATAGTTGAGCTGGTAAATTGCATGACTTGTTTCACAGATAGCCCTGTCTTTGGTGGGATAGGTGATGCTTGTGATCGGATTGGAGTAGGTGGTGGTGGGAGGGTCTTGCACCTAGGTCTATTGTAGGGTTATGATCCATGAGGCAAGGGGTTGGGAGCAGGAGTTGTTTAGGAGTGGATGAGGATATTGTGTATGTTCCATGGGCAACTGAATACCACTGTAAGAGGGGTGGAAAGGATAGTAGGTAGGGCATTACTCATTTCAGGGCATAACAAGAGGTAATCAAAATCCTGACAAACAATTTGATTCATGGTACTGAGTCACAAGGGGAATGCTCCTCTGTGGCTGGACAGTGGGATTTGAGAAATGGTGGGTGACTGGTAATTACGGTCTCTGAAGGCTTCAGTGAGATCCTCAGTATATTTTGTGAGGGACCACTCATCACTGCAGCTGTTGCATCTGTAATGACAAGTGATCCCTCTCAAAATATACTGAGGACCTCACTGAGGCCTTCAGAGACCGTAATTACCCTCCCAACCTATCTGCCCTACCTTCTCTCCAGCTTCTCCCTGTATGCTCCCATAAGCAGCACTTTTCCGTCCCCCCATCCCTACCTTTCTACCCCTCCCTCTACCCACCACAGCCTCCTCTTTAGCCCCACCAACCATTGCTACTCCTATCATGTGTTGCTGCTTGAGTGTGACCTCAGCAGCAGTCATGTGTGTGTGAGTTGCATTTGCATAAGCATTTTTCTGTATGTTGACTGTTTCTGATGAAAACCTTGTTGGGCAAAAGCTCACTTTCTGATAGTCTTCCTGTTGTGTGTATCTGTGACTCATCATCTCCAATATATGGGGATTATATTGTCTAATTATTTTATGTCATGTAACAATTATAAACATATGGAATACATTTTGCCACTTACTTGACTATTTGTTTGCAATAAAGTAAGATCTGGCATTTATTTGACAGTTCATTTACTATGATGCCAAATGTTTACAAATTATAATTAGCTAAGCAATGATAATGTTATATTGCATGGATTGGCTTTTTTTGAGTATTATGTTTTTGGTCTGAGTATGTTTTTTTGACCATATCTGTTATGCTTTTATGTGTTCCAATTTGTTAATAAAGTTTTGTAGATAATATTTATGTTTAAAATCTGTGCATTCATTTAGTATTTTGTGCAGATAGTCCCTTTTATGTATATATATTCCAATTCTTCAAGGGTGAACTATGAACAAACTTGAATTGGAGATATTTCTCCTCTTTAATATATAAGAAAGAAACAAATGAATAAATAAAATAAGGCAACATGAGAGAAGAAAAGAAGATACACCTAAGAACAAGAAGTGCAAGGCATGGCTCCCACTCAAATATAATGAATTGGATGGAGTACAGTCAGAAGAAAAAAGTGAAAAGATTATGACAAAAAGTGGTATAAAGATATCGGAATAAATTAATACCACAGTACTAGTGGGAATAAAGCATATATTTTGCCTCTAGTTTCTGCCTGTAAAACTCTGATGTGCTGCCACTGTCAGGTTCCAACATCCTTGTATGAAGGTTCCTACAGTGCTGAACAACAGACTGATTTGTTTTATTTGGTTTTATTTGATTATCCATATCCATGGTCTCTTACTATCATCTCGTGCCAGTCATACAGACATTTACAGAAGACATCAGTTTGAGTGTAAACAAAAAAAATTGTAAATAAATTAATTTTATATATTTTAAAGTGTTTGTGGGTAAACTCTATGCCAGACACTGCATTTCACATCTGATGCTACTCTTGGTTCCCTGTCATTTGCTGTAATAGTTGTGTTAGTAGCTGTCATGTTTGTGGAGATAAGAGAGTGTGTTTGAAGTCATTGGCATGACATTGTTGTAGCTACCAGAACATATTTTGTCTCTTTTGTATTAATGAATATTCTCAAAGATTAACAAATGTTCTTGAATGTTCTAGAATACAGCTTGGAGAAGGCACATATTGCATTGATCTCTGACAAGATTGCCTTAACTGATAAGCTGAGCAAAGCAAAACATACAAATTATGGCAGGGAAAGAAAAAAATATTTAAATCCATTGATACAGTGATAAACTGTGATGACAGAAACAATGTCCCAATAGAATTCCTAAATTCAGCCAGTTTTCTCAGCATTCCCTCACAAAAACAGCATCTAAATGTTGTCATAGAAGTGAAAATATTAACTGACAGTGGAATTGTGGTCCAAATACTGACTTGCATGTTTCTCACATGGGCAAACATATGGCAATATATATGAGATCCTAGTTACAACTAGAAAGAAAGATAGGCAGACCAACTAATGAAATAGAAATTGGAGGTAAACAACTGAATAAGGTAGCAAGTACCAAGTAATTGATTAGTGTGATATAGGAAAATGGAAGAAATGAGAAAGAGATCAGTGAACATGGCAGATAGGCAAAAGTATTCCTGCAAATTTGTTGGGAGCGTCATTTGGAACAAAGATGTCCCACAAAAAAGCAAAGTAGTAGTACATAGAAGTTACTCCATTCCATGCATCTGAAACATTGGTAATGAAGAAAAGAGATGTAAGCAGATTACAGGCATGTGAAATGAAGTTCCTCAGAAGTAAGATAGGAGTAATAAAGAAAAGATATGGGATGAGGAATGAAAGAGTAAGAGAAATACTACAACAGGAACGCTTGCAGAACAGAATAGAAACATCAGAGCTAAGATGGTAAGAGAACGTGAAGAGAATGGAAAATAAGAAGATTCTCAAGAAGATACACAAAATTGAGATGTGAGAGGAATGACCAGGAGAAAGACCAGGGATAGAGGGCTGAAAAGTGTGAAGGAGTGTCTGGACCAAAGTGAATGCAGAAATATGGTGGGTAAACAGGACTAGATTGTGAGGCTTATGTTCCAAACAGACCCAGCCTGGGGCTGAAAACTGTTCAAGATGATGATGATGATGATCATGATGATGAGGGTGATAATGGTGATTGATGATGATGATGATGATGATTTGCATGTTGTAGAAGCATAAAACTTATTCATCTTTGCACCCTAAAGCAAAACATTACTTTCAATAAGGTAGATGCTATCAAAATAAGATGATTAAATGTACATTTTTCCAATTCAAAAAAGAAATTGAAAAAAGACCAAGTGAAGCACATTCTGAATGCAATAAAGTAATCCAGGGGAAGTGTCATTGTACCTGAAAGTGAATAGAAAATAATTGTTTTATATCATGATTATATTTGTTTTCTCAGTAACTGCAAATATTGTTTCCTCATTGCCTATTTCTTTTTCAGGGAATGTATGGCCTGCCACAGTTTCTTAACATACGTTACTATCTGTACCTGAATGTACTACCAGTCTTAGAAAAGGTGATAGTGTATTTATCATTCATTGTTGGTGTTGGATTATTTGCCATTGTGCTCCTAAGAGTATGGGTTCAAAGAGCATCAAATGGAGGGCAAATGTATGACTTCAAGTATCTCCCTCAGTCAGTGGGACCTGTTGCAGAGGCAGCACAAATTGTGCGCAGGTGAGGAACAGCAGCAAATTTATTTAAATGGACACAAATTTGTTTGCACCACATTTCACTGAACGCCTTTTTTAGTTTAAAATGTTAAAATATAAGTGTACAATACTCATTCCATTCAAATTTCTCTCATTATTTTCTTAAAGATTAGTGCATTGGTAATTTTCTTCCAAACTTTTCAAGTGTTCACTTTTACAAGAGATAAAAGTAGCTTTCTCTCTCTTCTTGTTTCAGACACAGCATGAGGGCAAAAGAGCTAGATTTATACTACAGCTCCTTACTTGTTCCTCCACCAGAAGCTGAAGAAGAAACTGCCGAGGAAGATGAGGATTTCAGTGATGTGCCTGAGTGTACAAAGATCATGATGGATTCTGCTCTTGATGAGGTTTCTGTGTGATCATAAAGACCATTCTTGTGTGAAAGTTGTATAACATACTCAAGTCAGAACTTCAAATAGAAGTCTGTGTTGGGACACATGCTGAAAGGAACTGCTCCCAGCAGTCTATATATCAGCATGTTACATAAAGTTCAGCTTTACATGTATGCCAAAAATAAGGGCACAATGGAGTGTAAGATAGTCAGAGGAATAGGGCTAGTTGAAGTGCAGAGGCTTATTGGATTTATAAGGTTGCACATAATTGACCAAAGCAGCCCCTGGCAATTTGAAGGTAGAAGGTGTCATTGGGCACCCAATTATTCATTCTCTTCTTTAAAACTGTGAGAAGGAAATGAATTTTAACTTCTGAGAAAAATGGATATTCAGTTTTCTTTTAAAGTGAAAGAAAAGTATTTAAGACTGTTGAACAGCATACAAAAGACAACTTTGGTAAAAGAATTGTTGTTGCACTGTTTTATGTTGTATTTGAAGTGAAACATATGTTTTTAAAATGAAAATTTATGTCACCTGTGAGAACATTACTTTTGTTCCAGTTCAACTCTGGTACAATCTCCAGCACACCGACAAATATATACATTTTGTACAATAGTTTGAACACTTGCCTTTTCTAAAAATTAAAATGTAATTCTACATATTGTAAAATAAAGTTAATGTAGTTTAAATTAATTTTGTATCTGAAGAACATAATAGTATCATGCGGACTCTGCAATAGGCCTCTAAATTATTTTATTTTCTAGCAGATAATTCATGTTAAAGCCAAATATAAAAGCATATACAGTTATAAAAGTGTGCACAGCACATACATACTGTATGTATAAAATGGAAAATACTGTGTGAAAAAGTTGAGTGATCAGTGTGTTTAGTGTTATGTTTCTTTCATATAATATTATATACAGAACATATCTTCACTGTGCACTGGTCATTCAGTGATATGTTAGGTGAATACCATTCATCACTGCATTGTGATTATGAACCACTTCATCTGTAAATGATGCCTCAAAAAGATTCTAAACAAACTGTTCTGCATACCCGCTGCAGTAGTGTGTGTTAATTTAAGACAACTGAACGTAATTAGTTGAGGCATAAGTTACTTTCAGAGGTCAGTTTTTGGTGTTCAGGGTCGCCTTATGTAATGTTCATAGGAATGTCGTCATTTTACTAATGGTCAGCTGTGAAACTGTTATTCATTAGGAATTTTTCTTGCAACATCATTGCTGCAATTGTTTCCAGATATAGAAAATTATAAATATATGTATAAAAAAGAACTATACAGAGGTAGCTTACAAACAATATCTGACACAGTTTACTAAATTGCTGTCTTCCATATTTTCAATACCACATGTAAATGTGACATACCTGATATGATGTAATAAGATACGTTTTTATATTGTAAAGATGAGTTTTTAGTGACAAAATAATTTTAGAAGCAGCTATTTGTGAAGTGAACATTTGAGGTAATAGAGAGTAAATGTGTTGAACTGTAGTTACAGTTGATGGTTTTCCACAATACATACCAGTGCAACATATTTCTAAAACAGTACTGTGATCTGAAAATTGTGTACAATTCTTCCCCTGTTGAGAACCTATATTTTTGTGCTTCAAACTTGTAGGAAGAGGCAAAGAATATCCAATTTTTAAGTTAAAGAGAAATCAGTCTACATGTGTTGACATCATAAAAAGGAGTTGTAGTTTCCTTTTCTTAAATATGAACACATTGTAAGATCAGTTTGACCTTTAACTTTTTTTTCTTCTTTAAAATGAAGAAATGTTACATTAGTTGCACAGTCCAGTTTTAATGGATCCATATTTTTCATGAAGACTTTTCTTCTAAGATGTTACAAATGTTTGCTCATTATCATGTGTGTTTACCACATTGAACACACACATTTACAAAAGGTAATAACCTTGCTACTGTTAATTTTTAAATAAAACTAAGTTATTTGAGTTGAGTTTTGTATTTTAATTAGATCATAGGAACTACTTTTCACATGTTTCTCTTCTTCATACCAAATTTTGTTTTGTGTACATAATTGTGTATAAATCATAAGTTCAATTTTAGCATTAGGCACTGATCCTTCTTTGATGTCATCTGGGTAAAAAAAATTCCAGCTACAGAAAAGGAAAGTAGGTGATGGAAGGTGAAGTTGCATGTTTATTGAGTTTTGTCACTGACATTAATGAAGAGTTATAAGACATCAAAACACTGGCCCATGAAGCCGTGACCAGCATCAGCAATCTCTGTTTCCATTTTGTCCTTTCTGTTTTGTTCAGCACAAATGTTTGGTGTGCCCTAAGCACTGAGCTACATGTAACACTTGTCAGAAGAAAGGCCACATTACCTTCCTGTTCATATGCTGAAGGTTGTTATATGGACATGGATGTGAACTATGTGACTCCAAAACCTGTGACTCCTCCCATGTTTATCAACTTAAGTTTTTTTCACCAAGTGCTCTGGGTAGAGGTTGACACCAGTCACACAGAAGCTGGTGAGTTATAAGAAACAGAGCATTACACTGTTGGGACAATTTATGGCATCTTCCTCTTACAAGTTAGTGGTTCATACCATTATATTTTTGGCAGTTGCTGATGCCACTGTTGAGAACTTGTTTGGAATGGATGGTTTTCAGGCATTTCGATTTTCTATCACTGAAACAGCACACCTTGTGCCCAGTCAGGTATCATATTCTCAACTGGAAACACTGTTTGAGGAGTTCTCAGACCCATTTTTTGGAGGTGTAAAGGAAACTTAATCTCTTGAGGTGACTTCAGTACTACTGTTAACACATAGTCAATTGTGGATACATATCCTCTCTCAAGCCAGGAGGAACTATCAGCAAAACTATCAGGTGGCCAATACTTTTCTAAAACTGATTTGTCTGAAGCATATCTTCAGGTTCCTGTGGACAAAGACTCTCAGTGAGCCCTGGTTATGAATCATCTTTTTGGTCTCTATCAATATTTGTGTCTCCCTTTTGGTGTGACTAGTGCCCCTGCTATTTTCCAGCAATTCTTAGTGCAATTGACTTTACCTGTTTTGGGTTGCATTAATTATCTGGATGTTGTCTCATGTAGACAGGAGAGTGTTGTGGTGATATAACAGATGGTTAAGAAGAAACGTGTGGTTTATGCATGATGGAGCTCCTGACAGATGGAGTTTGTAACATTTTACAATTATAGAGTATTATTCCAATGTCTGGAATCAGTACCAAAAAGGTACTGGAAAAAGAGAAATGATTGTAGAGCATAAACACACAGACTCCCAAGGCTACATGGATGTGCCACTAAAAATGCTATTTTGTTAAAGCTGTATGGTTTCCATCATATTAGCCAGTTTTAATACTCTAACGCAGGTCATACACACCAATCATCTGACATACAATCACCTTGCAAGTATTCGACCCAAATCACTACAGCAGGGCTTAACAACTGGCCGGTTTTAAGCGCAAGTACTCGCGTCTGCTCAGGCACGTGCTCACGAGCAGGTACAAGGTCATGGAGTAAGGAGGGAGGGGAGGGAGGGGAAATGCGCGCGCACGTATGAATAGGACCGCAACGTGCCTATTGAATTCGTGCCGACTGTGTAATGTTAAAAGTACTACGATCAGCTCTAACAGTCACTTTGCTGGTTAACAATCATGTCAAGTCGCCGTTGGGTAACCCCAACCATGCTTTCGCAGTTCAACCCCCATTGGGAGGAATTGTATCTGTTTACAGAAAAAGATGGTGTTGGAAAATGTTTAGTATGTCACAAAACACTGAATTCTTTTAGGAAATTTAATTTGCAGCGACATTATATGTGGTACCACGCGAAAGACTATGGAAGTGGAAAATGTGATGGACCAGATCGTGCACAGGAAGTTATTAAACTTAAAAGGAAGCTATCTGAAGAAGATCTGGATGACGAAGAAAAATCAACTGAGGCAGCTCTCAGAGCGAGCTACAAAATTGCTTTGTTTTTAGCAAAATCCCTGTGCCCCTTCACTGATGGCGATTTAATAAAAGATGTTTGGTAGTTGCAGCGGAACATTTGTGTCCATCTCAAGTTGAACAGTTTCGGATTGTGCCATTATCTGACATGACCATTATGCGTCGCATACAGAACATGGCAGACGACGTCCAGAGCCGGCTTGCAAATATCTATAAAGATTTTATGGCATATTCTCTAGCTCTGGACAGAAGTGTTGATATCACTGGAACAGCGCAGCTTTCCATATTTATTAGATGTGTTAATAGAGATCTTCAGGTGAGGAAGGAGCTCCTCAATGTAGTAGCCATGAAGAACACTACAACCGGAGGTGTATTTTAAGTAGTGTTGAAGAAAGTGTTGAAAATATAGGATTGTCATGGAATTCTTTAGTTTCAGTGTCTACAGATGGTGGACCAGAGCGGACAGGCAAAAAAATTAGGTTTCGTTGCACTGTTGAAGGAGAAAATGCAAAAACTGACCGTGCTGAATGAAATCAGGGGCGTTCACTGTGTAATCCACCAGGACAATTTATGTGCAAAGAGTATCACTCTAAAAAATGTGATGAGTGTTGTTTTTCATACAACCAATTATATAAGGAAGCATGGGCTACAACACAGACAATTTAAAAGCTTTCTTGAGGATGTAGAAAGCCAGTATGGTAGCCTGCCTTATTACAGCGAGGTCTGCTGGCTTAGTCGTGGCGAATTATTAAATCGAATTTTTGCCTATTAGATGAGATAAATATGTTCATGGAAATAAATAACATGTGTGTTCCTGAATTGAAAGAGCCTTCATGGAAATGTGATCTCGCGTTCTTAGCAGATTTAACTAGCCATCTGAATGCTTTGAACATTTCACTACAAGGTAAAGATCTGCTAATTACTCATTTCATAGATCGAACATGAGCTTTTAAAATGAAATTGACACTTTGGGTGAGTCAGTTGGAAACAGGAAATCTAGCTCATTTTCCTAAATTATCATCCATGCAAGATGTTCACAAAGACTGTGAATGTTATTCACATAGTTTAGTTGCCCTTAAGGAAGAATTTGATCAATGCTTCAAGATCTGACAGCACTAGACAGTGATTCTGATCTGTTCTCCTCTCCATATTCAGCGAATATTGAAGAGATTCATCCTGAGCTGCAACTAGAAATTATTGACCTGCAGTGTGACAGAGAATACAGAGACAAATTTCAGAACAAGAAAAACATTTTAGAATTTTACAGACACTTCCCTCAGGATAGATTTCCTCACTTGCACAAACTGGCGGCTACAATAATATCAATGTTCGGTTCCATGTATGTTTGTGAATAACTGCTCTCTGCAATGAAATGTAACAAGACGTGCCTGAGAAACACATTGTCTGATCAAAATTTAAACTGCACACTGCGCCTATGATGCACAAGAACAATTACTCTGAACATTGACGCAATTGTAAAAGGCAAAAAGTACAAGATAACAGAGAATCACACACATCAGTGACACCTTTTATTGTGTAACAGTTCACAAATTAATATGAATGTAGAGGCGTACACTAAGCTAATAAAATTATGTGGCATGTGTACATTATGCTTTATTTGTTTCATTTGTCACAGTAATAATTCTCCCCACTCTCCGCTCTGGTCCAGTAGTGGGGGTAGTGTGCTTGCGCTGCTCCGTGCTTGCACCTTGCTGCTCACAGCTTGCTCCACGAGCACATATGTTGTGAAGCCCTGCACTACAGTGACAAACTTTAATATGAACTACTTCCTTCTGCACTATTCAGAGGTCCTAGGAAGTGATCAAGCTGTTTCTCACTATGAAGGTATCATCAATGTGTATCTGCCACTCAATCTGCTTATAAACCAACTAGAATGAAGTCAGAAGACTGCTGTTCTGTCTCTTAGGAAACTGACAGATTTTATACATCTTTTTAAGTCAGGAACATGTGTAGCCTCAATCACATTTCCCAAGTCAGTTGTGCTTACTAGTAATAGTAGTGGTTTTGACAGATGCAGACATGTGAGGAAACACGGCATGAAAATTTTTGATAGTTGGTACACTGAGTTACCATCCTCCCCCTGCTGCATGAAGATGCATACAAAAAAACAGCAACTTCTTGCAAGGGTGTAAGCACCATGATCAGTTGCAAAAGGAGATGTAACAGTCTTATTGCTGTTTATAGAAGCATCACCACAGCCCTGGTAGCCTTTCTCTTGCACACAGAAGTCATGGTCACATGGTAGGTAGTTTTGCTCATGTGTAGGATAATATACCAATTTCTTCCTAACACCATATCTCTAGAGTACATCCTCCTTATACTATTAAGGCAGATACAGAACACTCTAGGGATCAGCTTAAGTCTATTAAACACATTGATTCTTCTCCTAAATACTCATGGAATAACATTGCTTGTGGGAACCAACCGTAACTCGGTAATATCTGTATTCAACTACATGTGTGAGAACACTGTCCTGGATTGGGATACATGTGTTCCACCTGCTTTAATATTGTGCTTCTGTGTAATACTTATATTGCCTTTGTTGAAGTATATGTTACAAAAAGCCACATTGTTTACAGGGGGAGATGGAGGGTTAAAATGAATGCAGGCAGAGCATAATTTTTACGCTTTTCTCAGTCATGAGTATCCAGGTACCCCCAACCCACCTCAATTCCCCACATTTCAGGGTAATTTTTCTTTAATTTTATGTATTCTCATCAATTTACATAATTTTGCAAAGTTTTCATAATTTACATATTTTGTCATATTTCCTTCAATTTTACATATTTCTCATCAATTTGTCATAATTATATCATGTTTTTCTCGATCTTTACTGATTTTATGCCAGTTTTATACTTTTTTGGTAGTTTTCTGTATGTACATGGTCATATTGCTGACATACTCATCTGTTGTTCAATATTCTATTAGCATATTTGTGCATCCCATACAACAACCTATTAAAAAATCCTAAGAATTCCCCCCTTCCCAATGATCTACAAGCATGCATTTTGAATAGGATGATCATGAAAAGTATAGTAACACTCACTTCATACCTAGTTGAGACTCAAAAACTGCTGCAGATGATGGATACATTGGAAACAATTCCATGTGCTGCTATGACACATCAGAGAACTTGTCTGCAGACTCATGTAGTGATGCACTTGATGGAAACTCAAAGTCTGGAAACAATTCTACATGTTCATTTGACTTCCACTCTATTGTGTACGGATCTGCAATGGGGAGTTGAGATGTGTATAGAGTTGACTTCTGTTGCTGCTCTGGTATTTTTCCCATAGGTATATGTTCTTATTGCTTACCAGATGAACTTTACTACTTTGTTTATATGTTCCATCTCTGGTATGTTCTCATAACCCTGACAGGACATCTACAAACTGTGGATTTTGGGTAATTTTTTTACACTAGTAATAAATTATTCATTAGTTGACAGTGTGTCAAGTGCACTTAGCATCTTAGACAGTAAGAGTTTCTCTTCTCCCTACCTATGGAGTGCATTTCTCTGGCACTGTCATTTATAAACAAACAGTTCAGCACCACACATATACACATAGAGACTTTGCATGCATATTGCCAATCATGAAGGCTCAATCTCAACCACTTGTACTTTATTTCTGACAGTGCTACAGCTGTGCAAATAGCAAAAAACTCTTCGCAAAACAGTTCTGTAGGGTGTGTAAGCACATTTAAATTCCTCCTGCTAAAGAGCATAACAGCTTTCATGCAAGTTATATTACCAGTATTTCGAAAAAAGATTGTCTAGATTCTCCAGTAATAACAACAAACCAAGGAATCCTGATGCACCTATCACACCTCTTATATATTCTTAAAGATCTACGATTATGGCACGTGATCATCCCAATACCAATATTTTGTGTGTTAGATGTCTGTTGATGGAGAGAGACAGCCCTTTGTGACTATTATTCTTATGTATGAGACAGAACAGTACATTAGTCAGAGAGTATAGTATAGCACTGTGCTCGAATGCACCCAGTCACTTAAAACCATATATTCTTCAGATGCAGCGCATTTGCTCTATTTTCTGTATTTCTAGCTCCACATTTTGGTCATCTGTAAACAGAGGTAAGGCGGTAGCTGTTTTTTCAGATTGTTGGATGTCACAAAATAATAGGAGAGAGGAGAGAGGAGAGAGGGATGTGAATTGCATCCTGCAGTCGAGCGTAAAAGAATGGCTGTATAGATGCTGTTCTATATTGATAATTCAAGCAACTGAACAGAATGTAATGCCCATGTACATGACAATTTATAATCTTAATATGAGGAGTGCTGCCAAACTATACCTACTTTGCTGATAAAATTAAAAGGAAATGGACTGTGCCTATTTTTATATTTTCTTCTTGCCCATGCCGTTTTTCTGTCATAATTGTGTTCTTCTTAAATAGATTCTCACTTATAAGGGGTGTACTGACAACAGATACAAGTGTTTCTCACAGAATGGTGGGTGCCAATGGAAGCAATCAGTTGCAGCAGGGTGAGTGTGGCACAACAAACCACACAAGTTTGGGATGGCTGTCATTTATTTGGCTTTGTTCTGTGGCCCACTGGAGTCATTGGCTATTGTGTACGTGTAGCTTTTGTTGGCATTGATAGCACTGAGTGCTCAGACTGCCTGCTTAAGGAAACAGAGAGCCTCTAGCTACTGCTGGCCAGTGCCTGCTTGCTGGGGTGAGTTGGGCAGTTGCACGCAGAAGTGGTGCCAGCTGCCCGTTTTCCAACCAGCAGATGTTAGAAAAAGCAACATGATAGAATAGATCTGTAGCCCTACCTACAGTGTGGAGAAAGAGGGATGAGGGGTGATTGGAGGGGAGGTGAGACTGGCTCTAAGTTGGTTAGTCCATGACCACAGTTTGATGTGAACACATGCAGTTTCCACCCCTCTCTCCTAGTGCAATGTTTAGGGGATCAGTTTTTGCAATAATTATGGTATTACAATGGTTTTTCTCAATTCCCTGTACATGTGTCGCATCATGACCCATTTTTTATGAGTGCTGGTTTCTTCACGACCATTTTGATGTTTAATTGGAACAGTGAAGCATTTTCCATCAGTTGCAGCAGCATGTATTGGCCTTCCTACACTTCAGTAATGGTTTGCTGCCCTATCCCTTCTTGTTATGTATGGATTATTCAGCAACTATACTAAGGTGACCTCTCAGGGGCAATGGAATAGGGCAAAGTTGTCAAAAAATAAAGAGAGTACCATTTCTTTGAATTTGAAGCACCAGGGTGTTTGTCGAGCAATACAGCAGGAGGTGCCTGTAGTGAACTCTGATGTCAAAAAGTGATAGACATAGTCCTCAGCTGTATGCTTACAGACTCCTGTATGTTCAATGTCAACATCTTGTCACTTGAACTCATTTCCCGCAAAAATAAAGATAGTACCTTCATCTCCAGCCTTCTTCCCAACAGCTTCTAGGTGAAGGGATCATTCTACGTAGAGTTTATTTGAATATGTCTGCCTCTAGTTTCGAGGGGTATTGTGAATTTTTTTTTCCCAGAAGGCTAACATCAACTGTATGACGTCGACAATTTTTTACCTGTATTGCAATTTTAGCCACTCCCTGTGGAGTATTATACATATAGATATATAATTAGGCCTGATGTTTATGATCAGTTATGTAATTAGGTCCAATCTGTACTACAGTTTCACACCAAAATTAATAAAGTACACAAAGCTAACCTTCCTTTCCTCCAGCTGGACAGTTTCCCTGTAGATGGGGGGTGCACTTGGGCTTTCTGCCTAGATGGGCCGAGGCTCGATTCCCAGTAAGGGTACTGCCATTTTGAATTCCCACAAGTTCCCAGGTGGGGAGGGGGGGGAGTGAGACACAATATCAGCAAAGCGTTTGGACAAAGAAATTCCCACCATCTTTCAAATTTTCACCAGTTTTTGAATTTTCCACTAAAATTTGAAATTCCCGCCAATAGGGCAGGTGGGGGGAAGGGGAGGGGGAAGGGGTAGGGACCTACATGGTGGCTGGGGAAAACCCATGACATCATCTGGGGTGGGATTGATGGTGGAAGGAGGTAGTTAATTGATCAATTAAATAATCTGATATCAATTTGATATCAAAATTGGAGTAGTACCAGCCTTGTCCCTCTACTCACACTCAAAACAGGGTAAAAGAAGCAGTAACATATTGTTGTACAGAAGGCATTCCAACACAAACTGTTAGTGTGTATGCACAGTGTATGAAAGTGAAGGCAAACTTATCAAGTAACTACATTTTGACAGCAGGAAAACCCGGAACACTGTTAACCGATAATGCACCTTACTTTACTGGATGTTTGGTTGATTTGAGTGAGGGGACCAAACAGCACAGTCGTCAAACCATACTTTACTGGGTACAAAAGGAGAATGTTTTTACAAGAAAATAACATACATATAATTTTATTATCCTGATATAGCCCACAAGGAAATCCATGGAATGAGTATTCCATGAGGTTAATCATTTTATGAGGATCCGTAGGCCTACACACAATCAACACATCACTAGGTAGAATATCTTGATTTATTTGAGCAAGTAGTGAATTACCTTCCTATCTGTGATACACAATACACTCCTGCAGACTTGATGCTGAACAGTGATAAATATAACGAGTGGGTGGATCCTCTTTCAAAAATTCCATGTAATGCTGAATCCTATGAAATCAATATAATAGAGGGAAACATTCCACGCGGGAAAAATATATTTAAAAACAAAGATGATGTGACTTACCATACGAAAGCGCTGGCAGGTCGATAGAAACACAAACACACACATACATACACACAAAATTCAAGCTTTCGCAACAAACTGTTGCCTCATCAGGAAAGAGGGAAGGAGAGGGAAAGACCAAAGGAAGTGGGTTTTAAGGGAGAGGGTAAGGAGTCATTCCAATCCCAGGAGCGGAAAGACTTACCTTAGGGGGAAAAAAGGACGGGTATACACTCGCACACACACACATATCCATCCACACATATACAGACACAAGCCGACATATTTGTCTTTAATTATGTCTGCTTGTGTCTGTATGTGTGGATGGATATGTGTGTGTGTGCGCGCGAGTGTATACCTGTCCTTTTTTCCCCCTAAGGTAAGTCTTTCCGCTCCCGGGATTGGAATGACTCCTTACCCTCTCCCTTAAAACCCACTTCCTTTGGTCTTTCCCTCTCCTTCCCTCTTTCCTGATGAGGCAACAGTTTGTTGCGAAAGCTTGAATTTTGTGTGTATGTATGTGTGTCTTTGTGTTTCTATCGACCTGCCAGCGCTTTCGTATGGTAAGTCACATCATCTTTGTTTTTAAATATATGAATTCTATGAAAGGAAGATAATGACTGTATTGGTTGCACACAATCATCAGGCACACATTAGGAAATTACAGTACTATAAGAACCTCAAACATATACAAAATCATGAAGTGAGGAACTATGCTTTACTGAAAACTCATTGAAAACCTTTGCAGCTCAAATACAAGAATAGCAAATGTTTATTACTTAATGAAAAACTATACATCATCACATGAATTCCACATCCTGTTTGCTATCTACTCATGAAGCCTAGAACCAGCAAGATCCAAAGTTTATATCAGCATAAAGATTTAAAAATATTTGAACTTACACAAAATGTTGTAAATCAGTAGCTTGAAAAGTAAGTATAATCCACGACAAAAGGCTCCTACACAACATGCTAAACTCTGAGTGAGAGAAAAGACACATGAAACCTTAGTAGACTTACTTAAATTACTGCACTAATCCAATGACTCTGCAAATTTGTGAGCTAAGTGTAAAAAATACCTAAATTGAAGCATCAGATGTCCTGACTTTGTTTTCAAATGAACACTACACTTACAACATGATCAAGTTATCTATATAATATGTTTAGGATTTATTTTTCTGAGTGCAGATGTGCGCCACAGATCAAAGCAATGTTGAACATCCAACATGCCTATGGCAAAGTAATACTATGACACTCGTTTCATGCAAAGGGAAGATAATCATAAAATGTTATGAAACTGATTAAATGATTTTGTAGAATGATAGCATATTACGGGAAGAGCAACATTTATGTAGGAACAACTCGAGACAGATACACTGAACTATATGTTCTGAACCAGCTAAACTTCACCAAAATGACACGCAAATACTGAACCCACTACCTTGTTTACAAAGTAGAATCAAGGAGTACTTCTTTAATACTAAGCAACAAAGGGAGCAGTGTGTCGCTGACATGAAATTTGTCAGTTGAGATTTTATTTCTGCCACTGTGTCTGTTTGATGCTTAATCTGTTTTTTAGTGGAAGTTTTGTTAATTTGGACACACATACTTTGGGTAATGGTGTGCAGTAGTGGCATTTCTCTTACCTGTATTTTATATGAATGTGATCTATTGCAATTTTAGTTTTAGTGATGTCTAAACACTTTCATCCAGTCTTTAAAACTTATTGAAATTACAAGCCAATAACCTAACATTTTAACCTTTGTAAAAACAATAGTAATAATAACACATAGATGATTAAGGAAAGTGAATGCAAGAGACTTGGAAATAGTGCATGAAAATGTGAAAAACTCACCATAAACATAAGAAATTGTACAAGTGTACTTGGACTTTTAACCAAATAAACCAAAAACCTATAACAGCAAATTATTAATCCAGTGGCTAATGAGTGTTTTTAAGTTGAAGAAAAGGTGCTTGCATGTAATCTCAGTCCCCTGTGTAACACTACAAAACCACTAGGATGAGAAGACAGCATTTCCATCATGTAAAGGAATGTGTACTTACCTTCTGGAGAGCTAGGACTGTTTTCTCCTAAGGATGTGGCACCAAACAGAAGTCCATCGATTCCAAGGCACAGGACTCCTTAAAACATGTTTCCAGTACCAGCCTTCAACAATGAAGCTTTAAAATACATGCACACTGTGTCGCTCATTTGCAAACTGAACTGCAGATGGACCCACACATAAATGGTACTGTTGCAGAACTGAACTGTATCACCCAATCTTAAACATCAGCGCTCACACTCAGGCTGTCGTCCCCAACCAGTTGACATCAAAGAAGCCACCTGGATGTCGATCCAGCAGTGGACTAACATGCTGCACAATTCCCACATGCAAACACATCATTTAACTGATTTAACCTCCTACCCTTGAAACAATGATACTGCTTGGATATTAAATTAATGCATTGTGTACAGATAACTCCCATGTGAATGACTTGAAACTGACCTGTCCAACTATTTGTTTAAAATATGTAAAATTGTATACTGTTTTTACTTGTATATATCTGCCTTGTAATTTTGTGGTATTGATAAGTCAAATGATGACTCATGTAACTGCCTGTATTTTAGTCATTCAACAGATCCCAAGGAAAATAAGCAAATTATCAGATCTTTCATTGTGCACCAATGAAACTGCAGTCCTCAGAAATGAAGCCTGACACTCGGTTAACCACACAGCATAACGTGACTGACATGATTGACTGATGGCATTATGCACTCACATTTTCAAAATTATTTTGGCCATGTCTGTAACTTTATGCTTTTATCCAACACCAGTCTGGAGTAATAGTAAATCATAACAGAAATTGACAAGCACTGCTTATCTAATTTCAATTAACATACTGAGATGACATCCCACTGGGAAGTGGTTGGTGATTACGACTATTTTCTTTACATTCTCCACCTTCGCAAGCAGCAACATAATGGTTACAGCTCACACTCTCTAGCTATCCTTCGTTGCACTGGTGGCCTAAGATAAACTGCTGCTAGAAGAGGAGCAAGTTCTTCTGTTTTATCTCTGTGGAATCTTACATGTATCTCATTTTGTCCTGATGCCTTTCCACTACAACTGGTTGTAGTTGTCCTTCTATTTCACCATCATTTATCTCAATATCTTCCATCTCAAAATTCATATGATGATTAAAAGGAGGGGTCATGACACAATCTTCCACAGGGAAACAGTTTTGGAAGACAGTATTCAATATTTGGGCTTCTCTATGTTATTTTCCATTTCAGTGCCATTATGGTCACTGAGTGTGTGAATAGATGATTTCTCACTGTTTATTGATTTTATGTAAGACCAAAACCTCTTAGGGTTTGCAGATGGAACAGTTGACTAAATTTTACTTCCAAAGTCATTGAACACATCTCTCATTCTTCTCCGTACCCTCATTTTCACTGCATTCAGCTTTTGTTTGTCATCTAGATTTCATCAACATCTACATCTACATGATTACTCTGTAATTCACAATTAAGTGCCTGAAAGTCTTCAAGCTACACTGCCAGAAAAAAAAGAAATAGTACACCATTTTCAGAGGTTTCCATTTCACTCAATATTTATTACTAAAACAGTGCATGCATATTACATGAAATGATTACATTTACAGATCAATAACACAAGTGGTTCCAAGGTATTTGATATCGACCCATGCTGGAACACCCATATTAGCACGTGGTGTAGCCTCCACAGGTGGCAATGCGGGCACTGACTCTGTCACCTAGTTAGTCACACAGATGGCAAATTCTGTCCAGGGATATGTTATGCCATACCTGTTCAACCTGTTCTTGTAGTGCTGTGACAGTTGTTGGCTGACAAGCTGCACAAGTCACTTCTCATCCAGTCATATCCTACACGTGCTCGAGTCGAGACAAGTCCAGAGATCAAGCTGAGAAGTGAAATTGCTGCACATCTTGTAGAGCACATTGCGTTTCACAGGCAGTGTGTGGATGAGCATTATCCTCTTTGAATAAAACACCACCTTCCTGTTGCAAGAACAGCAAAAGAACATGTCTTGCACCATTCTGCTTGTACTGAGCACTGGTTAGCAGCCCCTCCAGAGACACCAAGGATGAACGAGAGTTGTTGCTTATTGTGCACTAGACCATAAGGCGTGGGGATAGGGCCAGTTTATCTTGGATGAATGCACCCTATGAGACAGCATTCACCACTTCTATGTCATATGCACAAACAACTATCACTTGCATGCAGGCAGAATGTGTTTTCATCACTGAAGATGACGGCGTGCCATTCCATATTCAAAGTGATCCTCTGACGGCATCAGTTGAGCCATGCACATTTATGCTGTAGCATGAGTTGAAGACGGACTAGGGGTGCACATGCCCATAGTCGTACTGCTAATAACCGATTCACAATAGTTCATGTTGACACAACTGGGCTCACAAGCCCTCTTATCTGAGCTGTGGTAGCTGCACGATATACCACTGCTGCCCTTACAATACGACAATCCTTGCAGCCATTGGTGCTACCTGAACAACCAGAACCTCGTCCACGAGTGTGAGAATATTCACTTGGCCACTGATACCAGCACTGTTGCACAATTGACGCAGCACATCCAACTTGTGTGGCAGTTCTCTGAAAGGACCATCCTGCCATTTGGAAGGCACATTTTGACACCTTTCAGAGTCACTCAGTCAGCTGAAGAAAGCACGAGAGTGTCTCTGTGGCATGGTTGCCTGCTTGCTTCATGTATTTGCACCACAATGAACCTTCTGGCTGAGAGCGTTCTCTATTAAAGGGCAGACACAGATGGCTACCTTTTTGCAGACTACATTAAAATCATTATCATTACGTTTACTATCCCCCAAGTGACATATGCCATCATCAGATCAAAATTGATGTCATCTTTCCATGTGCACTAATTTTTCATTTTTGGCAGTGTATTTCTCTACCATTCCACTCTAAAAAAACATATGGGAGAAATGAGCACCAAATCTTTCTGTGTGAATTTTGATTTCACTTATTTTTCCATAACTATTATTTCTCTGTATGTGTATAGGCGCCAACAGAATATTTTTGCAGTTGCAGGAGAAAGCAGCTGATCGAAATCAGATGAGAAGATTCTGGCACAACAAAAAATGTTTTTGTTTTAATTATTGACACCCCACTTCACAAATCATGTGCATGGCACTGTCTCCCCTATTTCATTATAATACAAAATGAGCTGCCATTCTTTGAACTTTTTAATGTCCTCCATCAGTCTCATCTGTTTCGGATCTCATACTGCACAACAATACTCCAGAAGAAGGCAGACAAGTATGGTGTTAGTAGTCTCTTTTGTAGACCTGTTGCACTTTCTAAGTGTTCCACCAATAAATCGCAGTCCTTGGTTTGCTTTAGCGACAACATTATCTGTGTAATCATTCCAATTTAAGTTATTCACAATTGTAATCCGTAGGTATTTAGTTGAATTTACAACCTTTAGATTTATGTGATTTATCATGTAATTCGAATGACTTCATGCCTTTCATTATTTAGAGTCAATTCCCACTTTTTGGAACATACAGACATCATGTGTAAATCGTTTTGCCATTGGCTTTAATCATCTGCTTACTTTACAAGATGGTAAATGACAGCACCATCTGCAAACAATCTGAAAGGGCTGCTCAGATAGTCTTCCATGTCATTTATGTAGATCAGGAACAGCAATAGGTCTGTAACTATTCTTTTTTTTTTTTTTTTTTTTTTTTCGGTACACCAGATATTACTTCAGTTTTATTCAAAGACTTTCTGGTAATTGCTACAAACTGTAACTTTTTTGTCAGGAACTCAAGAATACAGTCACACAACTGAGATGATACTCCATAAGCAGGCAATGTGATTAGAATATTGTCAATAAATTGTATTCTTTGATTGCAATATATGTTTCAAAACCCCATTGCAGATCAATTTTAGTGATATGTATCTATAATTCATCCTTCCTATTTCCTTTCTTGGGTGTTGGGGTTATTTGTACAACTTTCCAGTCTTTAGATGTTGGACTTTCAATGAGGAATGTTGGATATGATAGTTAAATATGGAGTTATTCTATCAGCATACTCTGAAAGGAATCTGACTGGTATATAATGTGGACCACAAGCCTTCCTTTTATTAAGTGATTTATGCTGCTTGACTACACATAGGATGTCTACTTCTAACTCATGTTGGTAGTTGTTCTAGATTCGAATTCTGAAATATTAATTTCATCTTTTTCGGTGAAGGAGTTTCAGATAACTTAGTAACTCTGCTTTAGTGACACTGTCATCAGTGACATCACAGTACTTATCATGTGGCGAAGGTACTGATTGTGACTTGCCACTTGTATGCTTTGGCCGGCCGGAGTGGCCGTGCGGTTCTAGGCGCTACAGTCTGGAACCGAGCGACCACTATGGTCGCAGGTTCGAATCCTGCCTCGGGCATGGATGTGAGTGATGTCCTTAGGTTAGTTAGGTTTAATTAGTTCTAGGCGACTGATGACCTCAGAAGTTAAGTCGCATAGTGCTCAGAGCCATTTGAACCATTTTGAATATGTATGCTTTACATATGACCAGAATCACTTTCAGTTTTCTGCCAGATTTCGAGACAGAGTTTAGTTGTGGAAACTATTAAAAGCATCTTGCTCTGAAGTTAGAACTAAATTTTCAACATCTGTAAAATTTCTCCAATCTTAGAGATTTTGTGCTCTTTTAAATTTGGCATGCTTTTTTTGTTGTTTCTGCAACAGTGTTCTGCCCAGTTTTGTGTACCATGGGGGATCAGTACCATTGTTTATTAATTTATGTGGTATGTATTTCTCAACTGCATTCAATACTAGGCATATTTCTTTGAATTGAGAAGACACATGATCTATGTGTACATAGTCAGAGAGGAGGAAGTAAAGATTATCTTTTAGCAACGCTTTTTTTTTCATAGATGTACTTTGCATTTGTTTTTGATGGGTTTGGATGTTAAGGTATTTAGTCTCAGTACAACAACCTTGTGGTCAGTAATCACTGTACCCATCATGATGCTCCCTATTTGCTCGAGGTTATTTGTTACTAAGAGGTCATCTATGTATTCGCAACCGTTTAAATTTCAAGTTGTCTCTTGAACTAAATGTTCACAATAATTTTCTGAGAAAGCACTGAGCACAATTTAAGATGATCTTTTATGCCTACCATCAGTTTTAAACATGTATTTTTTCCAACATATTGAAAGTAGATTGAAATCACCACCAACTACAATTGTATAAGTGGCGTGCCTATTTGAAATATGATTCAAGTTTTCTCTGAACTATTCAGGAACCGTATCATCTGACCCAGCAGTTTGTTAAATGAATCAATTATTAATTTATTCCAGTTCCCAATGTCCACCCCTTATCTGAGTGGACAGCACATGGGACTGCCATGCAGTTGGGTTCGATTCCCAGCCAGGTTGGAGAAACGTCCACTCTGGAACTGCGTGTTGTATTGTCTTCATCATCGTTTCATCATCATTGGCATGCAAGTTGCCCATTGTGGTGTCAACTGAATAGACATGCAACTTGGCGGATGAACGTCTTCATGAAATACATCACTTCTACTACAATCTTCTGCTTTCCATATTTTGGTAGGAGGTAGTATGGACCAAAACAAGACGAAAGTGGCTAGTAAACATGGGCAACAAAATGAATAACTAAAGTGCTTGAGCACTTGTTCATCTTCGATACGAAGAAATAAGTCACTTCTAGTTTAATATCTCTGGGAGGAAGTAGTGCAGTCCAAAATAAGAAAAAATGCCTCATATATAAGGGCCTTTCTGCTTTCCCACTTTGGAAGGAGGTAGTATGCACCAAAACAAGAAAAAAGGCCAACAAGCATCAGCTCTAAAATGCATATCTTAAGAGCCATGAGCACTTGTTCATCTTTGGTACCATGAAATATATCACATCTGTTAAAATCTCTCTGCTTTCCATCTTTTGGTAAGAGATAGTATGGACCAAAACAATAAAACATACATGTAGTAAATGTGCGCTCTGATATGCATACCTTAAGAGCTACGAGCTCTTGTTCGTCTTTGATACTATGAAATACTGCCTTTGTACTACAAGTTTTCTGCATTCCTAATTCTGGGAGGAAGGTAGTATGGACCCAAACAAGAAAAAAATGAGTAGTAGACATGGCCTTAAAATACATATCTTATCAGCTATGACCACTTGTTCCCCCAATAGTATGAAATACACCACTTCTACTTCAAGCTCTCTGCTATCCAAATTTTGTGAGGATGTAGTATGGACTAAAACAATAAAAAAAAATTCTGTTAAATATGGGCTCTAAAATGAATACCTTGAAAGCTATGAGTGTTTGTTCATTTGCACTGCTATGAAATACTTCAGCTGTTCTACATGCTCTCTGCTTTCCTTATTTTGGGAGGAAGGCCATTTCTACATCTACATCTACAGGGCATGGAAAATGATATGAACCATTGTATCAGTTATTAGGGTTTCTTCCAGTTCCATTAATGTATGGAGTGTGAGAAAAATGGTTGCTTGAATGCCTCCATGCATGCTGTATTTATTCCAGTCTTAAAGCTGGTTCTTGAAACTTTGGCAGCAGACTTTCTCAGGGTAGTGTCACTTTTCAAGAGTCTTCCAAGTCTTCCAGTTCAGTTTCTTCAGTATCTATGTGACACGCTCCCATGCATCAAACATAGCAGTGACCATTCATGCTGCTCTTCTCTGTACACATTCAATATACCCTGTTAGTCCTGTTTGGTACTGGTCTCACACACTTGAGCAATAGTCTAGAACCAGTTGCATGAATGATTTGTAAGCAGTCTCCATTGTAGACAGATTACACTTCCTAGTATTCTACCAATAAACTGAAGTCTGACACGTGCTTTACCCAAAACTGAGCCTATGTGGCCTTACCATTTCATGTCACTACAAAGTGTTGTTACACCCAAGTATTTGTATAAGTTTCTGATTTGAACAGTTACTCACTGATATGAGATATGTTCAAATTCTGGAACTTTGTCCACAAAATTTTTCTCCACTTAACTTTTGCTTATTGTGCATGGTCTTCTTTGAAATACTCTCCTCTACAATTGATACATTATTCCCAACGCCATTTCCACTTGCAAAAGCTGTCTTGGCACGCCTCTTGCAGAATTGCAAGAAATGAAATCTATGAATTTTCTTTTATGTTGTCTACTGGTGCAAATCTTCATTCTTTCAGTGTCTCAACATCATAACCACAACCCACATCTCATCACCATTTATGATTCTGTGAAAGAACATCTCTTTCTCATTTGCATGATCCAAAATCTCTTCACAAATTGCGAAGCATAGTTCTTTTTGATCGTAGCTCATGAGTCATATGATGAACCTGGTTGCAGCACAATGCATTCCAAGATGCTGTGTCAGGATTTTATGACATGATCCATCTGAAATGTTATATTCTTCTCCAAACTCTCAGACAGCAGTCTTTGATTGGCATGCACAGTTTCATTGACGTTTCTGACGTGAGACATCACTAGACTCTGAGAGCTATGAGAACTTGTTCATCTTTGATACTAAGAAATACATCACTTCTACCTCTACATCAGTATTCTACAAGCCACCTTATGGCACATGGCAGAGGGTATCCTATATTCCTACTAATCATTTCCTTTCCCTTTCCAATAGGAAATAGAAAGAGGGAAATTTGACTGTCTATATACCTCTCACATCTTATCTTCATAGTCCTCACACACAATATATGTTGGAGACAACAGAATCATTCAGCAGTCAACTTCAAATGCCTATTCTATAAATTTTCTCAGCAGAGTCCCTCGATAAGAATGTCACCTTTTCTCAAGGGATTCCCATTTGATTTACGTAAGCATATATGTGACACTTACTTGTTGTTTGACCTATCTGTAACAAATCCAGCAGCCTGCCCCTGAATTGTGTCAATATCTTCCTCTAATCTGACCTGGTGTGGATCCCAAACATTCAAGCCGTACTCAAGAGTAGGTCACACTAGCACCCTATATGCAGTCTCCTTTACAGATGAACCACACTTTCCTAGAACTCTCCAAATAAATAAAAGTTGACTATTCACCTTTCCTACCATGTGCTTTTCCTCACATGCCCATTCCATTTCATATTGCTTTGCAACATTACACCATGGCATTTAAATGATGTAGACACTACTAATGCAGTATCCAAACATTAGTGGTTTATTTTTCCTACTCAGCTGCATTAACTTACATTTTTCTTGATTTAGAACTAGCTACCATTCATCACACCAACTATAAATTTTGTCTAAGTCATCTCGTATCTTCCTACAGGCATTCAACTTCGACACCTTACTGTACACCACAGCATCATCAGCAAACAACTGCAGGTTGCTGCCCACCCTGTCCACCAAGTCATTTATGTACATAGAGGATGACAGTGGTCCTATCACACTTCCTTGGGACACTCCTGATGATACCTTTGGCTCCAATGAATACCTTTTGTTGAAGGTAACATAAGGGGTTCTATAAATTAAAAGTCTTTGAACCACTCACTTATCTGTGAACCTAATCCATACACTTGTACTTCTTTAACAGTCTACAGTGGGGTACCATGTCAAACACTTTTTGGAAATCTAGAAATATGGAATTTTCCTGTTGCCCTTCATCTACAGTTTGCAGCATATCATGTGAGAAAAGGTAAAGCAGAATTTCACATGAACAGTGCCTTCTAAAACCATGCTGATTCAAGGACATAAGCTTTGCAGTCTCAAGAAAATTTATTATATTCAAACTGAGAATATGTTCAAGGATTCTGCAGTAAACCAATGTTAGGGATATTGGTCTCTAATTTTGTGACTCCATTCTTTTGCCCTTCTTATACACAAGAGTCACCTGCACTTTTTCCATTCACTTGTGACTTTGCACTGGGCGAGAGATTTGTGATAAATGCAAGCTAAGTAATGGGCCAAAGTCATAGAGGACTCTTTGAAAAACTGAATTGGGATTCCATTGAGACCTTGTGGCTTCTTTGCTTTCAACTCCTTCATTTGTTTCTCTATACCAGGGGTGCTAATTACTACGTCATCCATACAGGCATCTGTTCGATGATCAAATGATGGTATGTTTGTCTGAGTCTCCTGCGTGAAGGATTTCTTGAATGTTAAATTTAAAACTTTGGTTTTTGTATTACTATATGATGTCATTTCACTGTCTAAGTGAAATGCTGTCGATTGCTTATCTGCTATTTCTAGCAGAAATGCTCTCCTAGCTTCCTTAACTGATTTATTAACTTCTGTAATCATACTTGCTATAATGACATCATGATCACTAATCCCTGTTTCTGTACTGATGTCGATAAGATCTGGCCTACTTGCAGCTACAAGGTCTACGATATTTCCATTGCATGTGGGGAGCTGAACTAGTTGCTCAAGACAGTTTTCAGAAAACGTGCTCACTTCTACTTCACACACTCTGTTTTCCAAATCTTGGAGAAGATAGTATGGACCATACCAAGAATAAAATGTGTGGTAAATATGGGTTCTAAAATGTACACCTTATTAGCTATGAGCACTTGTTCATCTTTGATACTATGAAATACATTGCTTCTACTACAGTCTCTCTGCTTTCTATATTTTAATTCTGTTCTTGAGTTGCTAATGACTACAATTAACCTCAAAAAGTTTTAGGAAACTCATAATTTTTACGACAGGTTTTTGTTTTGCCTTAATAGAAATCTGATTTTGTGTATTTGCTCAGATTAAAAGACAGTCATCAGGTTTCATTTAAAGTTATTTGTTCACTGTCTTGTAATACATTGCACAAGTCAAAATGCAGCCCAACTGTGAATGCTGCTCTTGAACACAGGATGAGTTGATTGAAATTTGTAAGCCATTGGAAATTTCCCCGACTACTGTCAACCAATTGGCAGCTGCAGAGAACCAGTGTGTTGGAAGAGCTCCCAAGAGTTGTGTACTGTGATATCAGTACAAGAGGTACCCCAAGTACTATACTTTCCTGCAGATCCTGTTTCTTCTGCAGGAAGTACAGGGTCTGTCATTACTCACTCACTTGACTGTAGTGGTATGTCAATGGTAGATCTAGGCATCCTGTATGTAGTGGATGGGGACAAGGGAGGACTCAGAGTGTTGCGCCAACCCCCTAATCAGCAAGTTTGAGGTGCTGTCTTTCACTGAAGCAGCCAGTGGACCTCACTTCACCTGTTTTGGGGAAACCTGCTTTGTCAAGTGTCAAGAGGAGGCAATCACAAAAGGGTAGAATCTATTAATCGTTGGCAGTTCAAACATACAGGGGATGACAGTACCCTTCAGGGAAACAGCAGCAAGGGACAGGAAAGGACACCACATGCACTCAGTACGTATGCCTGGGGGCCTGATTTAATGTTTTGAAGAGGCTATTCCAGCAGCCATTGAGGGAACGTTGTGCAAGCAACTACAGATTGTGATGCATGTTGGAACAAATGATGCCTGTTGTCTGGGCTCTAAGGTCATAGACTAAGTAATAAAAAGCATCCAGACACATGGCTGAAAATGACTTACAAATTCATGGTGCCTTCCAACAGCAATGTTGTAATTCAATATGGAGTTGGCCCACGCTTAGCCTTGTTGACAGCTTACACTCTCATAGGCATATGTTCAATCAGGCGCTGGAAGGTTTCTTGGGGAATGGCAGCCCATTCTTCATGGAGTGCTGCACTGAGGAGAGGTATCGACATTGGTCAGTGAGGCCTGGCACAAAGTAAGCATTCCAAAACATCCCAAAGATGTTCTATAGGATTCCGGTCAAGACTCTGTGTAGGCCAGTCCATCACAGGGATGTCATTGTTGTGTAACCACTTTGCCACAAGCCACGCATTATGAACATGTGCTCGATCATGTCAAAAGACGCAATAACTGTCTTCAACAGTGGGAAGCAAAAAGGTGCTTAAAACATCAATGTAGGTCTGTGCTGTGATGGCGCCATGCAAAACATCAAGGGGCGCAAGTCCCCTCCATGAAAAACACGACCACACCATAACAACACCGACTCTGAATTTTACTGTTCTAATGCCTCGAGAATTTTGGGGTAAATTCTAGAGACACTCATATTTCCACCATCTCGAACACACGTTCTTTTAAAGATGAGTGTGTGGAAGTGGAACTGTATCTACTGCGCCACGATTATGTGGGTGCAGGAATGGCGTGTATCAGATGGTTGATTGGCACGGGCAGGTAGTCGCACCCGCCGCCTCAGAAGTTACATGCCCAGCACAAGGAGCAAACGAAATGTACTCCGTGACAGTGCTACATCAATCATTATTGAGAGCAGCTGAATGTTGTTAAAGAAAAGAAAAGACACTTACTTATTCACTTACTTTTGTGAGGTCCAGATGGTGGACTTGCTAGAGCTTTCTAGATTGTATTTGTTATAAAGTATGTAAGAGTATCTGTTGGACCAGTAATTGTTGGGCTTACAAAAAAATGAATCATTTATATGGTGTCTTGTTTGTGGAAGTGAAAATATAGTGAGATTGGTTTAAATGTATCCTGAGTGTATGGAGTTATTTTAAGAGTATTAATAATTCCTCGAAAACAGCATCTTATCTTTGGAGAATAAGTTGGGCAGACAATCGCAGCTGGCTATCCTGAAAAGAACATTAGCAAAACAACTCCACATAAGCTCAATAATAAAGTGGGAGTGGCAGTCTGGCACACCAGCACCACACTGCTCCCTCTAGTCACCAGAAACCGCCAGAATGTGGTGACCAAAGTGATCAGGACTCCAAAAGGAGGAATTTTTTTGGAGTAAATTGAGACAAGAAGAAGTTGTCACAGGTGCAGATTCTACACCTCACTGATGCAGCCTAGAACTCTATGCCAGGTGAGCTTAAGACAATAACTATTTGAATGTAAAGTAGTGGGGTCATTATTCACAGAGGTGATTTTTTTATTAATCACAAGGTAAAAAAGAATAAAAATATGGAGCAGGAACAACAACTTACAGAAACTTCTGAACTAGGAATGGCTGTAAGAATTAGTAGAGAAATCCCATATTGGACTAAATTATCAAATTTAATAACTGCTCAAATTTCCTCGTTAAGTGAAAAATTAGGTGCACATTCAGCTTCTTTAAGACAAGAACTAAATGCTCAAAATGCTTTGTTAAGAGAAAAAATAGAGAGACAAAGTGTAACTGCAACTGCTCAGATTGACTCCTTGAAAAATGAAATAAGTACAACTTTAAGTGAAAAATTAGAAGCACAGGGTGAAGCTTTAATTCCTAAATTTGAGGTGTTAAATGATAAAGTGGAAAATTTATGAGTAGATTTAAAGAATTAATTAAGTAATTCTTTAACTGTACAAATAAATCAAATGTTTATGGACTTTAACCAAAAGCAGGATGATCAATTTCAGCAGCTGACCCAGAAATTAGAATTTGATATTGAGGACAAGTGTAACCATATAGAGTCTGAATTTAATGAAAAATTAGGATCATTTCAAAATATATGTAATGTTATGTTCAATGCAGTGAAACAAAGACTACACACCTTAAAAGATAGCAGCAAAAAATAAGATTGCCCAATCACAAATTGCTGGAGTCAACACTCGAGTAGATGATGTGGAGAGAAATTTTAAGGGAAAGCTAGCAACCTCAGACACCATAAATATAAGCGGTCTGGAGGAACAGGTAGAGGAGTTGAATGACTCTTGACTTTTGCATTTATTATGAAAGGGAATACCATAGAGTTGGGACCAAGAGGCACATGATGCATTCAAAAATGTAAAGCAGATACTATCAGAATCACCGATATTGCATCATCTGGTGATGGGGGAACCATTTAAGATTTCAACTGATGCATCAGACTATGGTATCACCGCAGAACTTTTCCAAGGCAAATGGGGTACAGAAAGTATAGACCATAGGCCAATAGCTTTTGCTAGCAGGAGTCTCAACAAACATGAATTAAATTATATGGCAACAGAAAAGGAATTATTGGCCATAGTATGGGGTATACAAAAATTCCAAACACTGATATGGGGATCTGAAATATATGTCTATACAGATCACCAAGAACTGTCACTTCTAATGAATAGCCAATTACTACATAGCAGATTGATGCAGTGGATGTTGCATCTTCAAGAATATGACATTAAGATCCAGTATGTAAATGCTTCGGAGAATATTGTACCCGACACTTTGTCTCGGCTACCACTAGGCATGAAAGAACTAAAGCATATGGAAGAACCTGGTGTAATTTTTGTGATTCATTTTCTAACATTATAATATCCATGTAACAAGGTGCAAGAGATGGCTCAGAAAATAACAGAGAACATCCAACATGGTCCTTATTTTACGGATATCTTTGCTATGTGTGTTAAGAATTCGCTACTGCCTAATCAAGAGGGAAGGTGGAAGATTGTAGGACATAATCTGTTCTGGAGAGACAGTAAGACAACGCAACATTGGCGTTTATGAATACCGAATTTAGTAGAAGACGAGTTAGTGTGGTACATTCACATGAGGTATGGACATTTCGGTATAAAGAAATGTATTACACATATGAATAAGTTCTATTACTTTAAAAAGTTGGGACATAAAATAGCATCAGTCATTAAAACTTGTGAGATCTGTCAGAGGGTAAAGGAGGATAACACTCATGTTAAATATAAAACGTATCCAATTAATCCTAAAGCGTTACATGATCTAACAGCAGCAGATTTCTTTGGACCAATTCCAAAAGGAAAGGGAGGAGTAGCTTACATTTTTGTCTTCATAGAATGTTGGTCGAAGTATGTGAAGTTTTACCCTATTAAGAAAGCAAACACACTGACAGTGATACATTGTCTACAACAATACTTTCTCGAAGTAGGCAAACCAAAACTATTTCTTTCTGACAATGGACCTACATTTGCTAGTAACAACTTTAGAGAGTTTTTAGCATGGGAAGGGATTCATCAAATATTAATATCCAGTTATAACCCATCTTCTAACCTGTGTGAAAGAGTTATGAAGGAAATTGAGAAACTATGCTGCACTTACTGTCATGAAAACCAAATGTCATGGGTGACAAAAATTAAAGATTTTGAGCTTATTTTAAATGAATTACCACATTTATCTACTGGACTAACACCTTTGGAAGTAGAAGGTAAACCCTTTGTAGGTGGACCACTTATTAAATGTTTTACTTGACCAGAACAACTTGCTACTAATTACCAACTGAATCAAATAATAGTTGCTAAAAACTTAGTTAAGAGAACACAATGAAGTAAGCAAACATAATGAGAAGGCTATAGAACCTCAGTATAAGGTCGATGCCCTAGTCCTAGTAAAACAGCATCTTCAGAGCTCTGCCCTGAAGAAAGAAACGCAAAAATTTTTTCAAAAGTATTTGGTGCCTTACTGAGTGCAATCGGTAATCCACCCAAAAACCTTATTTTTAGTGGATCCTACAACAGGAGAAGAAAAAGGGAAATATAATCAAGGATATAAAGTGGTATTTTCCCCAAGAATGTTAACATTCTGTGTTAACAGGTGGAGTGACAACCGTCAGATCCCGAGTTGGGTTCGGCGTTACTTCCATATTCGTTTTCCCGCACTGAATTCTCTTCAAGTCTTGTACTCTCCTGTACTCTGTTCTCATCCTCTTATACTGTCATATAGTTCAGTACTTCAGCATACTCGTCTTGATGTGGCAGACAAGCAAGAGTTGCAGCAAATCACTAATATTAAGGTCATATTGCTTCTTGTGGAGATAGCAGTAAGTGATCTTGTCATTATACGCAGTCTTACTTTTTTTACGGGCGCTAGGATCCCCAGTTATTTAATCACATTGATGGATTTGTTGTTATATAGTGTCAAGACTGAAGCATTTTGTAATGCCTTGTAATATGCAAGTCAAATGCATGCTCTGCTCTAGTCTTGATGTAAGAGAGAATTGACAGCATGCTCCACTCTAGTCCTGATGCTCCATGCTAGTCATCAAGGATCTCGAATCCAATCATATTTAGGTTTTATTTTTGTTAAAAGTAGTCTCTGGACGTAATCTCTTCACCAGTTTTCCATATGAACCTGTGTGCAGAGGTATTCATGAATGGCAACGGAAAAAAAATTATACCTGCTGGAACATTTTATGACATCCTTCTCGGTTATTCCAGGAGCGCCATTGCTGGTCTTCATGACTTGTCCTGTGGTCTCTATTGTAGCGTCAACAGCAGCTGATGCAGTCTCCATGGATTGTTAGGTCATATTTTTGCCTAACCAGCCAGTCTCTCACGCCATCCGCGTATAGTTAGGTCGTATTTTTGCCTACCCAATCAACGTAGAGTTAAGCCTGATTTGGGCCTAAACTATTGGAGGATACAATGTAATATGAATATTTATATATCTGTGATAATATGATACTTACTACTGAATATTTTATAACTTTTGTAAGAAATGATGTGAATGATACAGTAAGATGTAATATGAATAATTATATATTTGTGATGATATGATACATAGTTTTCTACTTGCTACTGAATATTTTATACCTTTTGTGAGATGTGATGTGAATGGGGAGGGTTTATATAAATTTTGAAGGGGTGGATAGCATAGGCACAAACATGACAATTAATTTCAATTTTAATAATCAACAGCCTCAGTTGCACTGTTTACCTAGAATTTACCTAGGTTTCAGTCGGAATAACCCAACCTTCTTCAGAATAACAGTAACTACCATTTGTTCATAGTGGACATTGTCAAGGTAAAACTACAAAGCCATAATTCCAGTATAGCACTCGTGGCTGCCACATCATGGTCGTGAAGTGGGGCCAAGGCAGTTTCAGATAAGTTTTTACAGTCTGATGATAATTTATGGATTTGTAGTTTTAGCTTGACGATGTCCACTATGGACAAATGGTAGTTGCTGTTATTCTGAAGAAGGTTGGGTTACCTCGACTGAAACCTAGGTAAATTCTAGGTAAACGGTACAACTAAGGCTGTTGATTATTAAAATTAAAATTAATATTTATACAGTTGCTGACAGGGCCATGAAATGTTGAAAATATTTACCAAACATGACTAACACTACACACACACCCAACCTTTCAGACAACCCTCACAGACAAGTGTGATTGATTCTCCACTATTTGCCATTTCATAGGAGTTGCTAAGATCTTTCTTTGGGGACTTCGGAGGTGAAGGTGAGAATGTCCATTCTGCAGGAGATGTTTAACATCATACCTCCTCGAGCTTCTCACTCAAGTACCGGTTTGTAGGGATCCTGTGGAAGGGGGTGGGAAGGGTTTCCTGTCTTTGGGGATATCTTCTTTCACTTCTTCAATCTTAGCAACCATTTCTATCTTTTCCTTTCTTACTTCTCATCTCAGTACTGGTTTATCTTTCCCTCTTTCCATACACATGTACTTCTATCACTGAAGTCCTTCTCAATTTCCATGGTTTTCTATAACCTTCAACATTTTACATAAGCAGGCCAAAGAATCATGCTACAAGACTAACCATATGCATCTACGCAATGAAACACAAAGATACAAACAGAAAAAACAATGTGAGAACTGTCATGTGTTGGAGGGGGAAAATTGTGCACATAATGATGGGTATGCACACATGGTTATGTGCAGGGATATATATGTAAGAACTAAGAGTATTCATGGTTGTTATGATGGTACACATTGTGGTTCATTATGCTACATCATATACCTAAGTGTACAGAAATATATTTGGATTTGATGTCAGTCTAACAACTATTCTGACAGATTGTAGGATAGTGGAAGAAGTAGAGTATAAGTAAGAATATATACACACATATATATATATATATGTCTGCTTGTGTCTGTGTATGTGTGGATGGATATGTGTGTGTGTGCGAGTGTATACCTGTCCTTTTTTCCCCCTAAGGTAAGTCTTTCCGCTCCCGGGATTGGAATGACTCCTTACCCTCTCCCTTAAAACCCATATCCTTTTGTCTTTCCTTCTCCTTCCCTCTTTCCTGACGAGGCAACCATTGGTTGCGAAAGCTAGAATTTTGTGTGTATGTTTGTGTTTGTTTGTGTGTCTATCGACCTGCCAGCGCTTTTGTTTGGTAAGTTTCATCATCTTTCTTTTTAGATATATTTTTCCCACGTGGAATGTTTCCCTCTATTATATATATATATATATATATATATATATATATATATATATATATATATATATATATATATATATATATATATATATATATATATATATATATATATTAAATAATATTTCCAAGTGTGGTGTCTATCATAAAATAAGGACTGAGAGAGTAAGGGAGAACTCTAAGGGGTTAAAAGAAGTATTGAGAAGCAAGTAGGAGGGGTAAAGTAGAGTTCTAGTTTTTCTAGGAGGTAGTTTTGAATTAAAGTGTACATAAAGATGTATACTAGGGCAATGGACTATGAAGCCTACTCAGGAAGGAGAAGAAGGGCGCACTCAGCATTGATTGGATGGAAAAGGGCAGGCAGGCAGACCCAAGAAGGGCTGACCTATACTGTGCGGGCAAGGGCACCAAGAAGGGGATTGACCTGTACCACCGTATATTAGGAATTTGCGTAAAGGGAAAGTACATACGAAAATGGAAGGAGGGAGTGCATTCATAGTATCAACCCATATGTGAGGTATAGGTACTGTGCCTAAAAGGAAAAGGGCAGTATTGTGACAAAAGTCACACATTTTGGTAGAGATTATTCTGGTAAGTTTGAATTCTCTTTTCCACTCACACTGTTATGTGGTGTGTGAAGTTACAAGGGTCGAAAAGAGCCCCTATATTTACCCAGAGTTCCTCCAGATTGTAATAAGTAAGGAATAAATTAAGGAATAAATACAAACTTATAAAAAGTAGTAAGCAAAGTAAGAGCAAACAACAGAATACACATGGGACATGCACACTTGGAATTTACAAATGGAAAAGGGAACAGAAAATGGAAAAATTCTTGTCCTCATGAAATTTACATTATGAAAGAGCTGACCCCAACATTGATCAAAAGGTTCAAGTTTTATTATGGTAGTAAAACAAAAAGTAGAAGAGCTATAGATTAAGTACACAACTGTTAAAAGAAAGGTCATGCAAACTGATCGCACTATAAATTAATTTTATATGAATATGATATTGATGTACATAATAAACATGTATAAAATATCAAGTATTCAAGCTGAGGGGAGGGATATGTAGTGCCTCGAGAATTTCGGGGTCATTTATAGAGACACTTGTGTCTCCTCGGTCTCGAACACATGTTATTTTAAAGATGAATGTGTGAAAGTGGAACTGTGTCTACTGCACCATGATTATGTGGGTGCAGGACTAGCATGTATCGGACAGTTGATCGGCATGGGCAGGTAGTCGCACCGCTCACCTCAGAAGTTACACGCTCAGCACTAGGAGCAAATGAAACATGCTCCATGATGGTGCTATGTCAGTCATTATTGAGAGCTGTTGAATGTTATTAAAGAAAAGAAAAGACACTTATTTATTCACTTACTTTAGTGATGTCCAGATGGTGGACTTGCTAGAGCTTTCCAGATTGTATTTGTTATAAAGTATGTAAGAGTATCTGTCAGACCGGTAATTGTTGGCCTTACAAAAAATGAATCATTTATATGGTGTCTTGTTTGTGGAAGTTAAAATATAGTGAGATTGGTTTAAAAGTATCCTGAGTGTACGGAGTTATTTTAAGAGTATAAGAAATTCCTCGAAAACAGCATCTTATCTTCAGAGAAGAAGTTGGGCAGACAATCGCAGCCAGCTATTCTGAAAAGAAGATCGGCGAAACAACTCCAAGTAAGCTCAATAATAAAGTGAGAGTGGGAGTCTGGCACACCAGCACCACACTGCTCCCTCTAGTCATCGGAAACCGCCAGACTGTTGGCACCACACACGCTGGCAGATGACGTTCACCGGGCATTTTCTATCCCACACCCCGCCATCAGATCGCCATGTTGTGTACCATGATTCGTCACTCCACACAATGTTTTTCCACTGTTCAATCATCCAATGTTTATGCTCCTTACACCAAGCGGGGTGTTATTTGGCATTTACCGGCATGATGTGTGGTTTATGAGCAGCTGCTAAGCCATGAAATTCAAGTTTTCTTACATCCTGCCTAACTGTCATAGTACCTGCAGTGGATTTATTTATTTATTTATTTACATGTCAAGTTCTGTAGGAGCAAATCTCCAAGGTCATGGAACGTGTCAGTACATGAACTTACAACATAAAAGTAATAACAGATAAAAATAAATGTTCATGAACCTGAAAGAAAATCAGTCCATAAGTTTAAGCATACACTATCAGCAATACAAAGAGAATCAGCTTAATTTTTCAAGGAACTCCTCGACAGAATATGAGTGACCATGAGGAAACTCTTCAGTTTCGATTTGAAAGCACATGGATTACTGCTAAGATTTTTGAATTCGAGTGGCAGTTTACTGAAAATGGATGCAGCAGTATACTGCACACCTTCCTGCACAAGAGTTAAGGAAGTCCAATCCAAATGTAGGTTTGATTTCTGCTGAGTATTAACCGAGTGAAAGCTGCTTATTGTTAGAAATAAACTAATATTGGTAACAATAAACGACAATAAGGAATATACATATTGAGAGGCCAATGTCAAAATACCCAGACTCGTGAACAGAGGTCGACAAGAGGTTCGTGAACTCACACCACTTATTGCCCAAACCGCCCGTTTCTGAGCCAAAAATATCCTTCTAGAATGGGAAGAGTTACCCTAAAACATAATACCATACGACATAAGTGAATGAAAATAAGCAAAGTAGACTAATTTACGTGTTGAAGTATCACTCACTTTCAATACCGTTCGAATAGTGAAAATGGCAGTATTAAGTCTTTGAGCAAGATCCTGAACGTGGGCTTTCCACGACAGCTTACTATCTATCTGAACACCTAGGAATTTGAACTGTTCAGTTTCACTAATCATATGCCCATTTTGTGAGATTAAAACATCAGGTTTTGTTGAATTGTGTGTTAGAAACTGTAAAAACTGAGTCTTACTGTGATTTAACATTAGTTTATTTTCTACAAGCCATGAACTGAGGTCATGTACTGCACTACTTGAAACCGAGTCAATGTTGCACACAACATCCTTTACTATCAAGCTAGTGTCATCAGCAAACAGAAATATTTTAGAGTTACCCATAATACTAGAGGGCATATCATTTATATAAATAAGGAACAGGAGCAGCCCCAACACTGATCCCTGGGGCACCCTGCACTTGACAGTACCCCACTCAGATCCCACATCACAGCCGTTATCAAAATTGTGAATAATGACCTTTTGCTGCCTGTTGCTAAAGTAAGAGGTGAACCAATTGTGAGCTACTCCCCTTATTTCGTAATGGTCCAACTTCTGGAGCAATATTGTGAGATCAACACAGTCAAATACCTTTCTTAAATCAAAAAATACGCCAAGCGTTCGAAACTTTTTGTTTAGCCCATCCAGTACCTCACAGAGAAAAGAGAATATAGCATTTTCAGTTGTCAAACAACTTCTAAAGCCGAACTGTACATTTGATAGCAAATCGTGTGATATAAAATGATCAATTAACCTTACATACACAGCCTTTTCAATAACTTTTGCAAACACTGATGGCATAGAAATAGGTCTAAAATTATCTACATTATCCCTTTCTCCCTTTTTATAAAGCGGCTTTACTACTGAGTACTTTAATCACTCAGGAAACTGACCATTCCTAAAGAAAAAATTACAAATATGGCTAAATACAGGGCTAACATGTGGAGCACAGTACTTTAATATTCTACTAGACACTCCATCATAACCATGAGAGTCCTTAGTCTTCAGTGATTTAATTATTGACTCAATCTCCCTCTTGTCTGTATCACAGAGGAGTATTTCAGACGTCAATCTCGGAAAGGCATTTGCTAAGAAATTTATATGATTTCCTGTAGAAAATAAATTTTTATTTAATTCACCAGCAATGCTCAGAAAATGGTTGTTAAATACTGTACATATATCTGATTTATCAGTAACAGAAATATTATTACAGCGAACTGATTTATATCATCAACCTTGTGCTGCTGACCAGACACTTCCTTCACAACTGACCATATGGCTTTAATTTTGTCCTGTGAATTAGCTATTCTATTTGCATACCACATACTTTTTGCCTTGCTGATAACATTTTTAAGCACCTTACAATACTGTTTGTAATGGGCTACTGTAGCTTGATTGTAACTACTACTAACATTTTGATATAATTCCCACTTTGTTCTACATGATATCCTTATCCCACTAGTCAGCCAACTGGGCTGTCCATTACTGCTAGTACCCCATTTAGAATGTTCTAATGGAAAGCAACTCTCAAAGAGCATGAGAAATGTGTTATGGAAAGCATTGTATTTATCATCTATATTATCGCCACTATAAACATCTTGCCACTCTTGTTCCTTGACAAGTTTTGAAAAACTCTCTATTGCTGTTGGATTAACTTTCCTACGTAGTTTGTAATTAAATACGACATTGGTTTGAGTACAAAGACCTTTTAGTGTTAAAATTTGTACATCATGGTCTGAAAGGCCATTCACCCTTTTACTAACAGAATGCCCATCTAGTAATGAAGAATGAATAAAAATATTGCCTATGACTGTGCTACTGCTCCCCTGCACCCTAGTTGGAAAAAACACAGTTTGCATCAGATCATATGAATTTAGGAGATCTACTAACATCCTTTTTCTTGCACAATCATGTACAAAATTAATATTGAAGTCACCACATATAACTAATTTCTGGTACTTCCTACTAAGCGAACCAAGAACCCTCTCTAGCTTAAGCAAAAATGCTCTGAAGTCAGTGTTAGGGGACCTATAAACAACAGCAATTAGAAATTTAGTTTCACTAAATTCAACTAATGCTGCACAACTTTCAAATATCTGTTCAGTGCAGTGTCGTGATACATCTATGGACACAAATGAAATACTGTTTTTTACGTACAGAGCCACTCCACCACCCCGCAAGGAACTCCTTGAGAAACAGCCAGCTAATCTGTAGCCTGGTAAAGGAAGCCTCTGAATTATCAAATTATTTAAGTGGTGCTCTGATATACCAATAATTTCAGAGTTAACATCTATTAGCAGTTCACTAACTTTATCTCTAATACCTCTTATATTTTGATGAAATATGCTAATTCCTTCTCTACTTGGAAACATTACATCCTCTGGAGGTGAGCCCTTAGTTAGAGGCACTTCCTTTAAGCAGGTATACCTATCAGCTGACTTCAGTCTAAAAAAGGTGCAGCTCTAACACCAACTACTACAGGAATTTTTCCATGAGTGATACCACTACCATCACCACCACCCACTACACTGTCACCTATAAGCTTAGCCACCCTCCCCTTCCCATACCTATTGAGGTGCAGGCCATGCCTAGTGAAAGCCCATCTACTGATAGACCAAACTGGCACCACTGAGATGTGATCCATGCCCTCCGCCATCAGTGCCCTCCCCAGCCCCACATTAACGCGCCTAACAGCCGCATTAAGGTGAGGCCGATCATGACGCTGAAACAGTTGCACGAAATGCACATTAGTGCCACCAGTTTGAGTAGCTATCTTAACCAAGTCACCACTGACATCATATTCCCCGTCCCTACCGAGACTGTTCCCTGCTCCCTATCACTACCTGATCCTCTTTCATAAAATTCTTACATAACTCTCCTATGCTTTCAGTCACCTGGGCCAACCCTGCACTAGGCTTCACAATGCTGGTGACCTGGTACTCACTCCCCAACACTTCCTGCAACTGCTGGCCCACACCTCTTCCATGGAAACTACCTAGCAGCAGAACCTTCTTTCTGCTAGACTTTGCAACTAACCTAGGCCTCGTAATTGTTGAGGACTGCTGCAAGTTATCTACATCTACGGCTACACGAGGCTCCTCTCCACTCAATTCTGACAGTTGGTTATATCTATTGCATGTATGCAAAGTAAAACTGTCTGAATACCTCCTCTTCCTAGCTACCTTCTTGCCATCTGCCAGTTCCCATTCCCCACCACCCTTCACCCTCCTCAACCTATCTAGTTCCTACTTTGCACATTGTAACTGCACCTGAAGGGCACAGATCTTATGCTCCTGCTCCTCTATTAACTTGTTTCTAATACAGATTCTACATTCCCAGGAGAGGATCTCCATAAAATGACCACTGGCTTCCCCACTGCATTCCCATTCCCCCCAATGAAAATACTTTGAACAAATCCCACACCATAATCCACTACTCACAAACCTATGACAGAGCCCACACTTTTCACTCATGGTAAAATTTTACAGTTGCTGAAAAAAACTATACGTCTATATTACCAAAGTTCAGTTACACCAGAAGAACTATTTAAGAACTAACAATAATGGTCTCGAAATTCTCTGCCTGCTAAGAAAGCAGCTACTTGTATTAATACTACTACAACACAGCCGATACCAACACCAATACCAGCAAAACTTCACAAAATTATTAGCTAAAACCAAAAAATTAAAACGACCACTGTAACACTAAGTGAAGTTAAAACACTAAATGAAAATTTTACTGAAATATTTCACTAGAAAGAATAATAAACATCAGTTGAAAACTAAAGCACAAAATTTACTAAACGACTTCAACACACTGAAAACTCTATAAGACACAGTGAGTGAACGATTACAAAAGTTTATTAAGTCGTTATTTCGCCACAAACAGCACGCAACACCGCTGAAATCTATTAAATTTAATAACTGTATTACAGAGCACAAATAAGTTTGTCAGTACTTAGCTTATAACCACTACAGCTGCAGTGCACGCCACAAAATGTAAACACATTCTGATGCAGTTTGAAGTTCCTGTGTGATGGTCTGGATAGATGTCTGCCTATTATGCATTATGACCCTCTTCAACTGTCAGTGGCAACAGACGAGATCGGCCTGTACACATTTGTACTATACATGACCCTTCACATTTCCACTTCAATATCACATAAGAAATAGTGGACCTAGGGATGTTTAGGAGTCTGTAAATCTCATGTACCGACGAATGACACAAGTGACACCCAATCGCCTGACCACGTTCGAAGTCCGTGAGTTCCATGGACCACCCCATTCTACTCTCTCACAATTCCTAATGACTACTGAGGTCGCTGATATGGAGTATTTGGCAGCAGATGGCAGCGCAATGCACCTAATATGAAAAATGTATGTTTTGGGGGTGTTTGAATACTTTTGATCACATAGTGTACTTAGGTCATTTTAGCAACTGGCAGAGAAATTTTAGAGGACCAGCCTTGTGCATGGAGTTTGAATGAAGCTAATCATTTGCAGCATTGTCCCCAGAACTGATCATGGCCCTTTGGTTCTGAGTTGAGTGGAAGGACTGAATCAGAGATTTTGAAGATTCTGTGACAAGCTAGGCTGTGACTTCCTACTTGCGCCATAGGGTTGAGAACTGCAGGATCCTCCTAAATGAGTCAGATGTGCACTATACATCAGACGCTGACTGTGAGTGGAGTGCACACAAGGATCTCCATTCATTACATGTAATGATAGTGGAGGTATCAGCATAAAATCAAAATAAATACCTCCCACAGGTCCACAGGTGAGAGTATGGAAATACTAATGGCTAATTACTGAATCATTTGCAACAAAATGCCAGACATTGAAACACTGCTGAAAGTTCTCATAATATGAGGAACAGAAAGCTGAAATCGATAAGCAGTGAGATTACTGGAGAAAATTTAAGTGCTGGTATATATACAAAGAATAGGCAAACGGGAAATGGAGGTGGTGTATTTGTTGCAGTAGACAAGATACTCGGATCCACAAAGATTGAAATTGAAGCTGCATGTGAGAGTGTTCGGACAAGACTCAGTATCAGGGGTGGGCTAAAGGGGTAACTGGATCCTTCTATCACCTACCAGACTCATTTCCTGATGTAACCGGAAACTTTGAAGAAAATCTCATTTCGCTTGTGTGTAAGTCCCCCATCATACTGTAATCATTGGCAGAGACATTAATCATCGAACAATCGACTGGGAAAATTACAGTTTTCTTAGGAGTGGACATGATAAGACATCCTGTGAAATATTACTAATTACCCTGTTTGAAAAATACCTCCAACAGATATTTGGACCATCACTCATGATGGATATATTTTGAATTTAATGGCAACAAATAGACCTGACTTGAGAATGTCCATACTGAAACTGGTATCAGTGACCATGATGTGAATGTGGTGACAATGATTACCAAAGTACAAAGGACAGCTAAATCAAGCAGAAAGACACATATGTTCAGCAAAGTAAATAAAAGGTCAGTAGTTTCATATCTCAGTGAGGAACTTAAAATTTTCAGCACAGGCAGCTTGCCACTGCACCGAGTGAACGATGTTTCTATAGTGACGTTTGATGACCAAGTGCTCATTCTTTTGACAGATACCAAGGTTCCGCCATCAGACGGTCCCTTACACATCAACATTGCACACAACCTCACACTCCAACATGAGTGTGACTCATCATCTCTACGTGCTTTCATTTCCACAAGGGGGGGGGGGGGGGGGAGGGTAGGTGGAGGGGGGAGGGGGGAGGCTGTGTGGCGCCGATAGTTCGTATCGACCACGAAACTTAATATCTGTGAACTCTAAGTGCTCTGTTGAGCCTCCATCTCAACTTTACTTTAGTCAGTTCTTTGTTATACCTCATTCTGTACAGATGCGGTGTCAAGTGTAAATATACATGAGCTACGACATTTATGGGAATTAAGTTTTCTATATCCCGATTACCAATCCTGTTCCCATTCTATGAAATACGAGGGGCGTTTGAAAAGTCCGTGCAAAAATAAAAACTACTTATGCGTTTGGGGTAAACCTTTTTTATTTTTTGGCATAGCCTCCTTTTAGACTTATACACTTCATCCAATGTTGTTCTTATTTGTTGATCCATTCTGAATAATAGGAATTGTCCAAGTCTGCAAAATAGCTATTAGTTGCTGCAATCGCCTCCTTGTTTGAATAAAATCTTTGTCCTGCCAGCCATTTCTTCAAATTGGGGAACAAATAGTAGTCTGAGGGAGCCAAGTCTGGAGAATAGGGGGGTTGTGAAAAGAGTTGGAATTCTATTTCCATCAATTTTGTGACCACAACTGTTGAGGTGTGGGCTGGCGCATTGTCGTGATCGAAAAGGACTTTTTTGCAGTCCAATCTCCAGTGTTTTTCTTGCAGCTCGGTTTTCAAACAGTCCAATAATGATGAATAATATGCACCTGTAATAGTTTTACCTTTTCCAGATAGCCGATGAGGATTACCCTTGCCAATTCCAAAATACAGTCGCCATAACCTTTCCGGCCAAAGGAATGGTCTTCGCCTTTTTTGGTGCAGATTCTCCCTTGCTAACCCATTGTTTAGACTTTTTGGTCTCAGGAGTATAGTAATGTATCCATGTTTCATCCACAGTGACAAAATGACGCTTAAAGTCCTGCGGATTCTTCCTGAACACCATCCTTGGAAAACTTCACACGATTCTGTTTTTGGTCAAGCATGAGCAATCGTGGCACTCATCTTTCGGATAGCTTCCTCATATTCAAATGTTTATGCAAAATATTATGTACCCATTCATTTGAGATGCTCACAGCACTAGCAATCTCATGCACCTTAACTCTTCTGTCACCCATCACCATATCATGGATTTTATCAATGATTTCTGGAGTCGTAACCTCCACAGGGTGTCCAGAACGTTCAGCATCACTTGTGCCCATATGGCCACTCCGAAAATTTTGAAACCACTTGTAAACTGTTCTAATCGAAGGTGAAGAGTCACCATAATGTTTATCAAGCTCCTCTTTAGTCTCCTGAGGCATTTTGCCTTCCATAAAGTTATGTTTAATCACCAGACGAAATTCTTTTTCATCCATTTTTCGACAATCATTCGACTTCCTTGATTCACACGAATGCCAAACACAAAGAAATAGAGCACTATGGCTGAAACTTGGTGTGGGTTCTTTCCAAAGATGCAACTAGCTAAACATGACATCGATATGTGCTGGTGGTGCCATCTCTCAGACTTTGCACAGACTTTTCAAATGCCCCTCGTACATTACTTCTACTACAAGATCCCTGCTTTCAGTATTTTGGGAGGAAGGTATTATTTGCCAAAACAAGAACAAAATGTTTAGTAGACATGGGTTCTAAAATGAATACCTTGACAACAATGAGCACTTGTTCATCCTCTATACTGTGAAATACACCCCTTCTACTACATGCTCTCTATTCTCCATATTTTGAGAAGATATACAGTGTGATTATAATTAAAGTTTACACTAGAATGGAAGAGTTTTTGATGTTCCTAAACCAGCAGAAAGGGGTCATTTTGACCCCACATAAAATATTTTCATATTCAATTTAAACAAGTATTTTGTTTTAGTGTTTATTAATCCATACTTTTTTCTAGTAATCACAGTAATTATTTATCACAATAATTAATAATTACTTATTTATTTCAACAACAAAATATCTTACAAATTTATTTTTGCTAATGCTAACAAGTTTGGTAAACAGTAGATTTTTATTTTTAATTATATGTGCAACTTTCCCAACACATTTAGTATATTTGGTCCATATTACTTTCGCATGTGTTCTAGACACAGCTTTGTATTATTTTTCACTGAAGTCTCTCCAATCTGAAAGGCACACTTAGCACAGGTGATTTCTGTTTTGCAGGCACATTTTCCATACCTGGCTTAGAGGCACTTTACACAGTTTTCGCTGGTCTTGTTGCCTTTTCAGAGGCCAGTCTGGCACTTCCTCTGATTTCTGGGTGATTTTAGTCACATATCCTCTTCCTTTGCCTGCTGTTCTTAGTCTTTCATTCACCAGCTGCAGCATGAACTTCTTTCTTTCCATTCTCTTGCTTGTTTCTATGTTGTAGATGACCCATGCATTTACTGATGCCATGCTCGAGTTGTTTCTGAAGAAATGCAGTGGCCAACTCCTACATGCAACCTCTGTAGTACAGGTCGTATGCTCAACCATGTCCACCCTGTACTTTGTTGCGTTGCAGAATGTTACTGTTACAGGTTACTTATTTCCTTCCTTTCTTATTGCTACTTCAGCATGCAGTGTACTCATAAGATTGACATTTTTATTCTTCTTTCTTTGGTATACAGTCATGGTGCAGTCTGTGTTGCCACTATGTTGCAGGATGGTGGTGGAGTGTATTTCAGCATTGGACTTCTTCGCTTCATTGGGGATTTTATGACAGATCTTGTTCATTGTAACAAATAATGAAGTTTTCTTTTCTTTGAATTTCTTATCAAGTTATCAACTCGTCTGTCATTTCTTCCTTGATTTACAAATGGCTCCATGAGACATGCAATGACGTACTCTACAAGTGCTTACTTCTCTCGATGCTTGTTCTCTTTGCTGAAGTTACATAGAAAGTCAATCAGAATTTGAGACCATATTTTTGTGGTTTGTCGTACATGAACTGATTGAACCTGCATCTTGTTTTGTTTGGTAATAGTTGCTCTTCAATGGTTATATTTCCTCCAGGATGGTAAGAATGTATACTGTTTTCGATGAACTTTTTTCAAATTTCTAATACAAGAGTGAAATTGTTGCTTGCCAGGTGTTCAGCTTGAGTTGATTTTTCATTCAAATGGAGAAATCTGAGAATCTCCTGAAATCTGTCTCTTGGCATAATGTCCTTGATAAAAGTAGACCCCCAAGAGTGTGACCAGAGATCATTCACAGACATATTTTTTGTACAAATGACATCCCAAGCACACATAATGCCTATCAATTTCTCCAGTCCCTCAAGTGACACAGTCCAGCATTTGATGCTGTGTATTTCTTCAAGAGACGCAGCAATGCTTCATCAAAAATACGATGGGGGGCCTCATGACAGGGTCCTCTACTCATTGCTTTAGAACATTCATAGCCAACCTTCTTCCAGAAAATGAAAAATTGGCAGTCTTCCACATGTTTCCATCACTAGAAACCACCTTTGTAGACGCTTCCAACTGTGCTTGTTGTGATGAAAGAGGTTAGGACTGATGTAGATCAGCATATGAATCCTCTTTCACTATTGCTCCTCAATCACAAAGTCTTCAAGTATATAATCATCAGGCAAGTGCAAGTCAATTTCTGATTCAGCTTCAGTATTCTCCAAGTGATGTAACACTTCTTCATCAGAAAGTCTATGCTGATGATACATGTTCGAAAATGTGTTTCACAGACAAAGAATGACAATAAATGACAAGATATAAAGTGTGGTAGATTGAAATTTACACTTTGCAAGCTGCAACAATGAGCAGCAACTGCCCTGCATGACAGATAACTGTTGGCACTTCACTGCTGGATAATTTACATATAGTCAGAAGACAAATGACAGTGGGCCACACTAGGTGTATTGAATGAAAAGTTGAAAAAATGTAAATATTTTGTGAATTCTAATACATCATCATAAAGAGGAGAAAAAATTACAAAAAGTCATTTGAGTTCATTAATGAAGTAAATAAATTGGATATGACTATGAATGAAAAAAGTAAGCCAGGAGTCATTTTCACCACTTCCGCAGTTCTAGTGTTAAACTTTCAAAATGCTGTAAAAATAACACCACTGGTCAGAATGATGTCAAATTGCAACAGAATATTAACGGAGAAGGGAGAAAACATATGGAAGAAGAAAAAAATAGTGTGAAAATTGACCAACAGATGGTGCTGTGTATGTTAGAATGTTAGAATACATAAATGAAAACACCTGTCTTGCACACAACCCATTGAAGTTGGTATAAACACCCCGGGTACATGGCTTTTCCTCCTTTCACGTCTGCGATGTTCACCATGACTGCCTCAATGCAGGATCACATTCTGTTTGTGAAGCTGTATTACAAGAATAATAACTGTGCACACTTTGATCTGCAGAAGTTCTGGACTCTGAAGGGTTTGAAAAATGACATTGGTCTGATGACTGCCATGGGTCTGGAGAAAATTATTCAGAAATTCAAAAAGACAGGTGCTTTTGGTGTGCAACATTAGACATACCCGTGAGCACGGTGTGTAAAATCCTATGAAACATCCATCTTTGCTATCCATTCAAAATTACCCATGTGCATGAGTTGCTTTCTATTTACCTTCCAGCAAGAGAGACTTTTGCTTCAGAATTTCTTGCTCACATGGAAATGAACAATGATTGGCCGTGGAAGATTTTGTGGACAGACAAAGCCAACTCCCATCAGAAAGGATATCTCAATACACAGAATTATCAAATATGAGCAATGGAATATCCACATGCAAATCAACCAATACCACTTCATCCTGAAAAGGTCACTGTGTGGTGTGGGTTTAGAGCACCATTTATCATACGGCCATATTTTTTCGCTTCTGATCCTGTTACCCGTACCATGACTGGTAAGTGCTATGAGTGTCTTTTGTTCAACCATGCCATTCCAGCTCTCCAACAGTGTGAATGTGTGGATGGGATCATTTTTATGAAGATGGCACACCTCTGCACATTGCAAATCTACTTAAGCAGCTGCCATTTCAGAAATGCTAGAATTATCAGCCACCAATTCCCTACAGCCTGGCCATCTTGATCACCTGATCTTAATCTGTGTGACTTCTGGCTATGGGGCTATCTGAAAGATGTTGTGCTCAGTGTTCTGATTGCAAACTTAGCTGCATCGAAGGCATGCATTGCACAATACATTCTGAACATCACCGCAGAACATGTTTTGCACCAGTCACACAGAATTTAATAATCTGATTTATTTTTGACTGATATTTTTTATGCAGTTCTTGTCCTCAGAACAATTAAAAACCAATGTGGTTGATGCTTTTTATGTGGTATTTGGCCTCAGTACAATTAAAAACTGATGTAAGTGATGCTTTGTATGCAGTTTTTCGCCCCATAACAATTAAAACCCAACGTGAATAATACTTTTTATGCGGTTTTTGGCGTTAGGACAATTAAAAACCAATGTGAGTGATACTTTTTTGTAGTTTTTGGCCTCAGGACAATTAAAAACCAAAACCAATTTTTCCCATCCAAAGTGATATGACCTTGCTTACATAACAAACAGTATCACACCTGTACACCCATGCACATTGAGTAATACAGTTTGTTTAATGTCAAACATACACCTTAGGCATTCTTGTATGATTCATTTGTCATTTGTAGTTGACCATTATTAAATTATGATGCATACATTGCTATTTATTGCTACATTCTGTAACTATTTATTTTTCTTCTGCCATACATTTTCCCCTTCTTCGATAACATTCCATTGCAATTTAATTCATTCTGACCAGTGGTGTTATTTCTAAAGCGGTTTGAAAGTTTAACTTTAATTTAACTTAAGAGCTACGAGCACTATTTTATCTTTGATACTATGTGATCTATCACTTCTGCTGCACGCCTTAGTCTTTCCATATTCTTGGAGGAGGTGGTATGGACTAAATAGGAAAAAAAATTTAGCAGACATAAAGTAAAATAAGTCACTTTTACTATAGAGTCTCTGCTTTCTACATTTTGGGAGGAAATAGTGTGGACCAGAACAGTGGTAGATAAGAAAAACCTTGAGTAGGGGACACTAAAGATGTCTTGAGCTACCTTTACTTTTACTGTAATAAAAAATAATCAAGTCACATGCAAGGTTGTATTTAAACTGATTACACACATATACAGGACAATGCCATCTTATGATTGTGGTTCTCTTCCTATGATTGTGGTTCTCTTCCTTAAAGGATGAATTCCATGTGCCTATTCTTGCTAGCAGATTGGTTAATTACATTGTCAATAGGACAATCAATGTCAGGGTGAGTGTTCAACAGCGCTATACCATTAAGTTGATCCTCCTCCATTGTTGACCCCAGTGATGTCTTTGTATGCTGCTATGTTGAAAACTTACTGTTTCTACTGTAGCAATAGATGCAGATAGACAAATAAATATTTTGTACAGTGTGTGCAAAGTAGGATAGTCAGATCTAAGGGAAACAGACAATGCTTGTGTAACAGAATCAAGATCATTGAGGGCATTTATGTTCATTTGCTTGTACTGAAGAATCTCTCCCATTAGTCTCCTTTAAATCACAATGAGTGATTCTTCTTCGAAGAACAGTAGTGCAGTTAAGCAATGATTCAATTTATGTGCCACATTATTACCGTCATGTCTCAGTAGTTGTGAGGGCAAAAGTATGTTGAATTTCAAATGATAAATATTTTCTTCAGCAAAACATTCTCTCATATCAGTCGTAATATGGTCCAGTGATGGAATAAAAACAGATCTTTTCCAATATGTCATAGCATCGTCATTAAGATCACAGCTTTCCCTATGTCTTTGCCTGTAAGATGAGGAACACTCATCTCCACGTCTAACTCTTCCATAACAGCCTTCACTTCTTCAACAATACGAGCAAAGTGGCTATCAGCATTAGCTCTCATGCCATCATACACCTTAACAGTCAAATCTAATTCCATCACAACTTACAAGCTAGGGTCTTCTAAGATTTTGCTGACTGGATATGTCAACAAAGTGATAATAAACTCGCAATTACAGAGAGCTCAAAGGAAAATATGCACTTTGGTAGCAGTTGTTCTATCCCTCCAACATTTTTTTCATTAAGAAGTTTGCAAACTGTTTGGAGGTCAGCTGCCAATTGAATAACAGCATCATGTCACTCAATCCCTCTTGTTTGACAATATGACTGTAGCGAGTGTTTTAGGTGACTCCTCAATGTTGCGAACTACTTGTTAGATGCTGTAAAGAACTATACTACTACTTCAACAGTACCAGGTGAGTTTCTCACACTTGCAACTTTGCAACTGCGAGGGACAGCAAGGTTGAGCTGATGACTTCGACACAGTGCTACTCGTGCATTGATAGCTTTCTTTTTTATTGTAGCCACAGCTCCTTTCAATTCTGAGCAACCATCATAGCCTATATCCACACAGTTCTCCAGTGACAGAGAAAGGCTTTACATTCTCCTTAGAACCATAGTACCGAATACTTCACCAGTAATGCTACACTCTTCATCTTGACTCTCTTGAGATTCACCATCAATGTTTCCACTACAATCATTGTTTTTATGGATGTCCACGAAACCCAAAAATCTTTTGTGTAATTTTCCATCACCATCAACATATCTTGCAGCGAAACTCAGTTGGGCAATATGCTCTATGTCCATAGTCTCATCAAAGATTATGCTTTAGTAGTGAGAATCTTTGATTTCCTCCAGTATTCTTGATAACATCACTGTTTCACAGCATGAAATAAGTTCGTTACACATTGTTTTACTTCTCTGAGTGGGGTTCGCTTTAGTGGTCTCAAGGTGATGTTTTAGTTGCAAGTCTCCAGTATCAATTCTAAATCTTAGAAGAGATCTAAAGTTTCCCTCATTACTCACTATACTTTCACAATCATTTTCTTTTCCTGACAGACTCCCATCATCTCTAAGCCCCCACAGACGAATATTTTGCTTTTAATCCATGAAATATGAGTGTTTTTATCATAGGTGGAAGACAGTCTCTGCTATCCCTAATGCTTTCCATTCTCTGTATTGACAACTGATTTATGACCTCATGTTCACGGATGTCTCATGTCACCAAAAATAACTTTGTATATGTTGGCACTTAAATGTAGTACTTGAGCTGAGACTGGGTCTCATGGTCACCATCTTTACCAGTAAGTTTGGCAAACTTTGTTGGTGGTTCAGTCACAAGTTTCTTGACAACTATTTTATTATTCACAAAAATTGAACAGCTAATGCAAAGAAGCCCCTTTTTAACTTGTGAGAACACCAGTCATGGATACTGTTCCAAGTCATTATCAGGCACTTGTCTGCGCTCAACCCGTCCCGTCTTGTTGCGCTCGGAAGTTGGAAAGATATAACCTTCTTCAGGCTTCCATGGAGCTGTGATCAGCTAGTGTTTTATATTGTCATTAATACTTCCTGATGCTAATATATCAAAATAATTGCCAATATTCGTGGAATTAAAGGAATCAGTCAATGAACTTTGCTGTGGAAGTTTCGATGAAGTTCTGGGCTCTGCCTGTACATCTGGTGGTGTTTTTGCAGCTGAATGGTGACTGGAGTCTTCAGATGTTTCTACTTTTATTTTTCTCATTACATAATGATCCATTTTATTATATTGTTATGACATAGGTAAAGTAGATATCAATTATTCTTAAATAAACACTTTATTCGAACTGAAAAATGCAACACTAGTACACTTAGCACTAAAACACATGGTCACATTCTGCGTATTTCTAATATCACTAAGCGCAACACTGACTAAAGTCCATGGTAATAGGCAATAATTGCAGTTGTTCACTTTTTACCACTTCCAAGTTATCGCAACAATTGTAGCTTTCAAACTGACTACCTGGCAGCGACTCTGCTTCCCTTATATTTGTGGCTCAGTTGTTTCAAGAACATTCGCTGCCAGACTGTTCACTTCCAGACTTTTATGGAGTGTGAACAAATACCTACTATGAAAGCGACAAGCCAATATGTACCTTACAATGTATAATATAAGGGCGAGCTTTCAATGAAGACGTCATCTGGCAATTTATTTATATGGAACTTTTATTGTCAATTCCATTCCTTTTCAGTGCATTCAATACAGGTCTTATATAGTAACATTGTGTTTTTATCTCAAAAGTCACTATTACCAGAGATATACGCATCAATAGTTTCCCATACCTAACTCGTATTATGAGTTAGGTATGGGAAATTATTGTTACATTATTAGTAAAAATATTGTTATGAGTATCATAACAATATTTTTACTGAGAAATTACTGTGAATTACTATTATCGATACTTCACAATCAAATGATCAGTCTCACTCTTGACTAATCTTCACACTTGCACTTGCCACAACTAGTACTTATTACTTATTCATTCTTCAGTCTTAATATTTCTGCTTCTAAATGTAAACTAGCTTCCTATTCGGCAAATATTCCATATTTATAATGCTATGTATCAAAGGTTCTGTACAAGAAATCAGTAGGATATTCGTGACTTTTCTCAAACAAATGCCAGACAGAATAACATATCGAGATCACTAGAATGGACCACGACTTTTGTCGTAGGTATGTGTTAGCTATCCATGTGCCAGACAGAAACATATAAGATACGATGACGTGGACATGCGTACTACATAGGAAAGTACAACTACTCGATAACTTGATTCAGTTGAGTTGACTGATTAAAGAAAAGAATGAATAGCATGCGGGCTGACTGGTGGGGGTGGCTTGGGTGACAATGCGGGCAGCCCCACAACAGGGGGGGCTGGGGGGGGGGGGGGGGCGCACCCCATGTGCCCCCCACATGTATATGCAACTGGACCAGAACAAGAAAAAAGTGTGTGATAAACATGGGCTTTCAAGTGAATATCTTAAGATGTATGAGCAGTTCTTCACCTTCGATCTACATCTACATCTACATCCATACTCCGCAAGCCACCTGACGGTGTGTGGCGGAGGGTACCTTGAGTACCTCTATCAGTTCTCCCTTCTATTCCATTCTCGTATCGTTCGTGGAAAGAAGGATTGTCTGTATGCCTCTGTGCGGGCTCTAATCTCTCTGATTTTATCCTCATGGTCTCTTCGCGAGATATACGTAGGAGGGAGCAATATACTGCTTGACTCTTCGGTGAAGGTATGTTCTCGAAACTTTGACAAAAGCCCGTACCGAGCTACTGAGCGTCTCTCCTGCAGAGTCTTCCACTGGAGTTTATCTATCATCTCCGTAACGCTTTCGCGATTACTAAATGATCCTGTAACGAAGCGCGCTGCTCTCCGTTGGATCTTCTCTATATCTTCTATCAACCCTATCTGGTACGGATCCCACACTGCTGAGCAGTATTCAAGCAGTGGGCGAACAAGCGTACTGTAACCTACTTCCTTTGTTTTCGGATTGCATTTCCTTAGGATTCTTCCAATGAATCTCAGTCTGGCATCTGCTTTACCGACGATCAACATTATATGATCATTCCATTTTAAATCACTCCTAATGCGTACTCCCAGATAATTTATGGTATTAACTGCTTCCAGTTGCTGACCTGCTATTTTGTAGCTAAATGATAAAGGATCTATCTTTCTGTGTATTCGCAGCACATTACACTTGTCTACATTGAGATTCAATTGCCATTCCCTGCACCATGCGTCAATTCGCTGCAGATCATCCTGCATTTCAGTACAATTTTCCATTGTTACAACCTCTCGATACACCACAGCATCATCCGCAAAAAGCCTCAGTGAAGTTCCGATGTCATCCACAAGGTCATTTATGTATATTGTGAATAGAAACGGTCCTATGACACTCCCCTGCGGCACACCTGAAATCACTCTTACTTCGGAAGACTTCTCTCCATTGAGAATGACATGCTGCGTCCTGTTATCTAGGAACTCCTCAATTCAATCACACAATTGGTCTGATAGTCCATATGCTCTTACTTTGTTCATTAAACGACTGTGGGGAACTGTATCGAACGCCTTGCGGAAGTCAAGAAACACGGCATCTACCTGTGAACCCGTATCTATGGGGAATTCAACACATCTACTGCAATCTTTCTGCTTTCCATATTTTGGTAAGAGGTAATAATGATCGAAGAAAGAAGAACATGTCTACTGAACATGGGCCTTAAAATAGATAACTCAAGAGCTGTGACCACTTGTTCATCTTTGATACTATGAGGAATTTCACTTTGACTGCAAGCCCTCTGCATTCGATACTTTGATATCAGATAGTATGAACCAAAACAAGAAAAAAAAATCTAGTACACATGGACTCTAAGATGCATATCTTAAGAGCTATGAGGATTTGTTTTTCATCGATACTATGAAGTATCAAACTTCTGCAACAAGTTCTCTGCTTTCCATGTTTTGAGAAGAGGTAGAATGGACCAAACCAAGAAACAAGTGTCTAGTAAACATTCAGTCTAAAGCACATGCCACAACAGCTATGAGCATTTGTTCATATGAGCTCTAAATGCATGGTAATGAGTACTTGCTCATATTAGGTACTATGAAATATATCACTTCTGCTTCAGCTGATTGCTTTCTACATTTCAGGAGCAGGTAGCATGGACAAAAACAAGAAAAAAATATGTGGTAGGCTTTGGCTGTAAAATATATACCTTCAGAGGTCTGACCACTTATTACTGTTCAATACTGTGCAATGCATCACTTTAACTTCTAGCTCTTTACTTGGCATATTTTTTGAGGATGTACTATGGACTAAAAAATGAAAAAAATGTCCAGGAAACATGGGTTTTAAAATGCGTGCCTTAAGAACTATGAGCAATTGCTCATCTTCGATATACTGATATAAGTTCATTCAACTACAAGCTCTCTGCTTTTCATACTTTGAGAGAAGGTAGTATGTGCAGTAGCCACCAGAAAGATCGCGGGAGGTGCACATCGGCATGGCGCGTCATGGACGGTAGTTGCCGCAAGTAGAGTCCCGTCCACCAGAGGGCATGCGAGAATTCGGACGCGACCTCTGCCGGTATAACAACAACAACAACTCCGGCAGCACGGGCTGTGCCCAGTCAGTTAACATCGGGCATGCCTAGGACACAGTCCCGGTCTACGCTAAGTGAAGTGCGACGTAAACGTGAACAGTGTTATGACACAATTGGCGATGAGTAGGGTCGTTCTTTCGCGTGTTGCATCGTTGTTCCGGTTTTGCTGCTTCTCCACGGCATGGAGGATTTGGTGCGGGTTTTGGTTGCGCAGCAGACGGAGCTCACGGCCACCATGAGACAAGTGCTTCCGGCGTTGCTCTCCACGCCGTCTGCTCCGGCGCAGTTCCCTCCTCCCTTTCCCCCGTATGACGAGACGGCGGAGGATTGGGACACATATGAACATCGCCTTCGGCAGCATTTCCAGGCGTTTCATGTTGCCGATGCGGAGGTATGTCGTGCTCTCTTCTTGTCTTGGATATCTCCCTCGCTGTATTAAGTTTTGCGGCAGCTAGCGGCGTTGCAGGAACCCTCGTCCTTGTCTTTTGACGCATTGTGTTCATTGCTGTCTTCATATTATCGCCGCCGCACGCATGTTGTGGCGGCTAGGGTCGAGTTCTATCAATGCAAGAAACAGCCCCATCAGTCTTACCGGGCGTGGGCCGCTACCCTGCACGGTCTTAGTCACAAGTGTCATTTTGTCACGGATCAGTCGCAAGAGTCGTATGCCCACGTTATGGTACGCGACGTCATTGTTCGTCGGCCTCTGATAGGGAGGTCCGGCAACGGGCCCTGCAGTTAGAAGACCCTTCCCTCGAGGAAGTCCTGTCCATTGCTCAATCGTATGAAGTCTCTCACGCTGCAGGTCAACAGCTGGAAGCGTGGTGCGACGTCGCGGAGGTTCAGGGCGGCGCGGCCGCGTCTACTGTGTCCGGGGTGGACGACGTGCGAGCGGTACAATCCGGCCGTTACGGCCGCTCCCACATGGCGCGTAAACAGAAATCCAGCCGCCGGCCCCTGTTGCCGTCCTGTGCGTCGTGTTATATACATCATGATCGGTCAGAGTGCACCCAGCGTTGGGCCGTTTGTCGCAAATGTAATAAAAAAGGTCACATTGCTAAAGTTTGCCGCTCAGCCTCAAAAGAATCGAAGGAAGCAGGTACAGAGGACATGGACATTGACATTCAGGAAGTTTCATCGGGCCAGGCTACCGACGCATTGGCACGCAAACTCTTTATCGAGGTGTCGGTTCGGTCACGCCGGTTACAACTGCAAGTAGATACGGGCGCGGCAGTTTCGTTGTTGAATGCACAAACTTATTCCGACCTTGGATCGCCCCCGTTGGCGCCAGTTTACTGACGTCTACGCGGTTATGGTAAACAGTTAATTCCCCTACTGGATCAATTCACTACTGACGTGACTTACAAATCAGTCACTCGGCCTATTACTTTTATTGTTGTCAGTGATGCAAGCTCTGCTAACCTTTTTGGCCTGGATGCCTTTCAAGCTTTCGGTTTTTCTATCGCTGACACTATACAGTTGGTCTCCGAAGACGTTCCATATCAATCATTGGAATCTTTGATCTCAGACTTCCCAGATATTTTTGAGGAGGGCCTGGGGCGTGTTTCAGATTTTGAAGCTCACTTAACGTTGAAGGTGTCGGCTCGCCCGCGTTTTCTACGCGCGAGGCAGATCCCCTTGGCTCTCCGCCCTCAGGTAAAGGAAGAGCTAGACCAGCTGACAGCCCTAGGGGTCGTTCTTCCCATTTCTTCCAGTGAGTGGGCTTCGCCCCTCGTTATTGTAAGGAAGCCCTCGGGAAAATTACGTCTTTGTGGCGATTTCAAGGCCACCATTAATTCCCAATTGGTGGTGGACACCTATCCTTTGCCTCGTGCTGATGAATTTTTCTCCACCGTGGCGGGAGGCCAATATTTTTCGAAAATCGATCTGTCAGAGGCTTATCATCAGATACCACTTGATGAGGACTCCAAACGGCTGGCGGTCGTCAACACCCCGTTTGGCCTTTACCAATACCAGCGGTTGGCCTTTGGAATATCCAGTGCCCCGGCGATATTCCAGCGTTATCTTGAGCATGTCACGTCGACAATCCCTCATTGTATTAATTACCTGGATGACATAATTGTCACAGGCCGCAGCACGAAGGAACACTTGCACAACCTTCGCACCCTCTTTCTCAAATTCAGGTCTGTGGGCTTGCGTTGCCACCTGCATAAGTCAACCTTCTTCCAACCGTCCATTGAGTATGTGGGCTACACCATCTCTCGGCACGGCATCCAGCCACTAGGAAGTTTGGTCCAAGGTATCGTCAACCTTCCTCGGCCCACTTCGCTGAAAGAGTAACAAGCTTTTTTAGGCAAGATAGCCTATTACCACCGGTTCATTTCCAGGGCTTCCACTATAGCCCACCCACTGTACTGCCTTCTGCACAAGGGTGTTCCTTTTGATTGGTCGCCTGCATGCGAGCGAGCATTCACCTCATTGAAGGGCCTCCTCACGTCAGCCCCTTGTTTGGCTACTTTTGATCCCCGAAAGCCATTGGTCCTGGCTACAGATGCTTCGCAGTATGGGGTGGGGTGGTCCTGGCCCATCGCAACATAGATGGTTCCGAGCAACCACTGGCGTTTGCATCTAAAACGCTTAGTCCCGCGCAGGCCCATTACTCCCAGGTGGAAAAAGAGGCTTTGGCCATTGTCTACGCTGTTACCAAGTTTCACCCTTTCTTGTATGGCACGAAGTTTCAGTTAATCACTGACCATAAGCCGTTAATATCGTTATTTGGCCCCGCCTCTCAGATTCTGGATAGGGCAGCCCACAGACTACAGCGCTGGGCCGTGTTCCTCTCTAAGTACCATTATGACATTCATTTTCGCCCTACAGGACAGCATGCCAACGCCGACGCTCTTTCCCATCTTCTGGTGGGCCCGAATCCTACGTTCGATCGAGAGGAGATTATGTGTTTTCATTTGAATGTGGTGTCCCGCCAAGCGGTTGATGGCTTCCCGATCACTAGTTCTCGAGTAGCCAGGGAAACAGCAGCTGACCCGGTTCTCCAGCAAGTAGTTTGCCTCATTCAGCAGGGGTGGTCATCCCGCCCTCCGGGCCGGGCCTCGGACCCTCTTCGTAATTATTTTCTTCTACGAGACCACCTCTCGGTCTTGGAAGGAGTTCTCCTTCTGGCTACTGATGATACAGCTCCTCGCGTCGTTGTTCCTGCAAGTTTACGAAAGGAGGTCCTCACGTTACTAAATGCGGGGGCACTGGCGTGTTTCCCGTACTAAAACCTTGGCTCGCAGGCATGTGTACTGGCCCGGTATTGACAGAGAAATTGAGCACTTGGTGGCCGCCTGTTCCCAGTGTGCGAGCCAACAAGCATCTCCCAGGGCAGCATTCTCTTCATGGCCGCTGGCAACCCAAGCATGGGAACATGTTCACATCGATTTTGCGGGCCCATTTCTCAATGGGTTTTGATGCTTATTCCCGATTCCCATATGTGGTTCGCTGCTCCTCAACCACTTCAGAAGTTGCAATCCAGGCACTAGCAAAAATCTTTTCTGTGGTAGGTCTGCCAATCACCCTGGTCTTGGTCAATGGACCACAGTTTATTTCGCAGACCTTCCAGGATTTTTGTAGGCACTTCGGTATTCGGCACGTTTGCTCTCCCCTCTTCCATCCACAATCGAATGAGGAAGCTGAGCGCATGGTGCGCACATTTAAGACGCAGATGAAAAAGTATGTGCACGAATTTCCTGCGGAGGAAGCATTGATGTTTTTCTTGACGGCATACCAGACCACACCAATGGGAGAACGCAGCCCCGCAGAGCTCCTCCATGGGGGTCAACCTAGGACTCTGCTGCACCTCCTGCGGCCTGGTCCTCGCCAGTCTTCACAAAACGGAGTACCTGGCTTTTCACTGGGTATGTTGGTCTGGGCCCGTGGGTTTGGTCACAATCCACGTTGGATACCGGCGGTGGTCCTGCGCCGAAATGGCCACCTTGCAGGCGGGGGACCGGGTGGTACGTCGTCACCAAAATCAGCTACGTCCACGTTCGGGCACCCACCCTCCGACCTCTCGGACACCGGCTTCCCTATTGCCGGCACCTGTGTTGGTTTCACAAGGGACGTTACCTCCTCTCCCTGCTGTGACTCTGCCGCAATGCGATGGTTCTCAGCCTTGGCAGCCTCCAGTAGCTCCAGCACTGGCATCGCCATTGCTCGAGATGCCCCAGCGAGAGCCGGCCCCCCTAGCAGGCCCGGTTTCTCAGGAGGCTGGTTCACCTGTGGTCGTCCCTTCCCCTTCGTCCCCGCCACTGGGTCTTGCCCCTCCTGAGGTGGAACAGGATCTGGAGTTCGACAGCTTGTCGCCCGTTCTGTCCCGGGCTCTGGTTGTGGGACGACGGGGGCCTCTTCGTGTGGGTCACTTCCAGCCGTATTCGAAGGTTCCGGCTCGAGGGTTGGCAGATCCCCTCGACTCCGGCCATCCAATGGATGTGGAGGTCGTCGCTCCTGCCCGACGCTCCACCTTCCGATGCAGTGGATCACAGTGGCTTCACCCCCCGAAGGAGGAGGAGTGCAGTAGCCACCAGAAAGATCGCGGGAGGCGCACATTGGCACGGCGCATCATGGACGGTAGTTGTCGCAAGGAGAGTCCCGTCCACCAGAGGGCACGCGAGAATTCGGACGCGACCTCTGCTGGCATAACAACAACAACAACAACAACAACTCCGGCAGCACGGGCTGTGCCCAGTCAGTTAGCATCTGGCATGCCTAGGACACAGTCCCGGTCTGCGCTAAGTGAAGTACGACGTAAACGTGAACAGTGTTACTACAGTATGAATGAGAAGCAAGAAAAATGATTGATAAATATTGTATTTAATTGCATACCTTACGAACTATGAGCACTTCTTCATCTTCAGTACTGTGAAATACATCACTTCTCCTACAAGCTCTCTGTTCTCCATAGTATGGGTGAAGCCAGTATGGACTGAAACAAGAAAAAAAGTGTCCTATAAACATGGGCTCTAAAATATATACCTTAAGAGCTATAAAAACTTGTTTATCTTAGATACTATGAAATACCTCAGTTCTAATACTGTATAGGCCTACTGCTTTCCACATATAGGGAGTTGGTAGTACGGGCAAAATGAAGAAAAACATGTCTAGTAATGATGGGATCTACAATGCATACCTAAAGAGTTATGAGCACTTGTTCGTCTTCAGTACTATGAAATACATCACTTCTACTACAAGTTCTCTACTATCCATATCTTAGGAGGCAGTAGTAACGACAAAATTAAGAAATAAGTGTCTAGCAAATGTGTGCTGGTAAAAATACCTCAAGAGCTGTGAGAACTTGTTCATCTTCAGCACTAAAAAATACAGCATTTCTCTGCATTCAGTGTTTTGGGAGGATGTAGTATGGACAACAGCAACAACAAGAAACTGTTTAGCAACCAATGGCATTGCTTTGAAATTATGCAGTACATCACTTCAACTTCAAGCGCTTTACTTGGCATATATAGGGTGTTACAAAAAGGTATGGCCAAACTTTCAGGAAACATTCCTCACACACAACTAAAGAAAAGATGTTATGTGGACATGTGTCCAGAAGTGCTTAATTTCCATGTTAGAGCTCATTTTAGTTTCGTCAGTATGTACTCCAACGTGATCAAATTGTAAATTTTCACAATCAATATGTGTGGGCTGACAAGAATCCGCACGCAGTTGTGAAATCACATCATCAACACAGATTTTCTGTGAACGTTTGGGTAGGCACTGTTGGTGATGTCTTGATTTGGCCTCATGTTCTTCCACCTATGCTCAATGGAGTGCGTTATCATGATTTCATACGGGATACTCTACCTGTGCTGCTACAACATGTGCCTTTACAAGTATGACACAACATGTGGTTCATGCACGATGGAGCTCCTGCACATTTCAGTCAAAGTGTTCCTACGCTTCTAAACAACAGATTCGGTGACCGATGGATTGGTAGAGGTGGACCAATTCCATGGCCTCCACACTCTCCTGACCTCAACCCTCTTGACTTTCATTTATGGGGGCATTTGAAAACTCTTGTCTACGCAACCCCGGCACCAAATGTAGAGACTCTTCATGCTCGTATTGTGGACAGCTGTGATACAATACGCCATTCTCCAGGACTGCATCAGCGCATCAGGGATTCCATGCGACGGAGGGTGGATGCATGTATCCTTGCTAATGGAGGACATTTTGAACATTTCCTGTAACAAAGTATTTGAAGTCACGTTGGTACGTTCTGTTGCTGTGTGTTTCCATTCCATGATTAATGTGATTTGAAGAGAAGTAATAAAATGAGCTCTAACATGGAAAGTAAGCATTTCCGGACACATGTCCAAATAACATATTTTCTTCCTTTGTGTGTGAGGAATGTTTCCTGAAAGTTTGGCCGTACCTTTTTGTAACACCCTGCATTTGCATGATGTACCATTGACCAAAGCACAAGAAAAATGTCCAGCAAACATGAGCTTTAAAATACATACCTTAAGAAGTATGAGCAACTGCTGATCTTTGATGCTTTGAAATGTATTTGCTCAACTACAAGCTCTCTGCTTTCCGTACTTTGGACGTTGTTTGAAAAGTTCTCGGAATCACCCCAAGAGGTCAGCACTAGCACAACAAGCTGTTCACGTGATATTAGTTGGAGTGTTGCCTGTAGACATGTGCCATGTCAGTGCTCTTGGAAGAGAGCTGTAGCGGTGAAATGGCTCTGTTGCTGTTGCCATGTAGTGATTTGCAAAGATGGAAAAAAATCGAGATTCGAGCACTGATTAAGTACCTCATAAAGAAAGGTATGACAGCAAAGGACATTCATGCCGATTTCCAGAATACACTGGGGGACTCTGCTCCTTCATATTCAACTGTTGCCAAGCAGACAAATGAATTTAAATGTGGTGAGGAGAGCTTAGAGTACGAGCCACATAGTGGTCAGCCTACATGTGTCACTATTCCAGAAATCATTGCAAAAGTGGACAAAATGGTCACGGAGGAACGCCGATTGAAAGTACATGAAATTGCTCACGCTTACCAGATATCACCTGAAAGGCTATATCATATTTTAACTGAAGAATTTAAGACATTTTAAAGAACATAGTTCCTATATAGGAGAACAGTGATTTGTAATTATTATAAATAAACTGGAAGCAGTCTTGATCGCTTAACTTTTTTAATGGTGACTGGTTTTGATCTATTTATCAGATCACCTTCAGACCATGAATGTTTGCTGGAGGTGTACTCCACCAGCCACAAACAAGAGGACTGCCATGTGCCACCACCTCCTGCAGACATTCATGGTCTGAAGATGATCTGATAAAAAGATCTAAACCGGTCACCATTAAAAAGGTTAAGTGATCAAGACTGCTTCCAGTTTATTTATGAAGAGTTAGAAATGAAAAATTATCTGCAAGAGAAATGAACAAGATTTTTTGAACCAGTTTGTGACCACAGATGAAACTTGGGTGCACTACAATACCCCAGAGACAAAACAACAGTCAAAGCAGTGGAAACATGCTGATCCTCCACCACCAAAGAAAGCAAAGACAATTCCTTCGGGAGGAAAGGTCATGGTATCAGTGCTCTGGGATGCAAAGGGGATTCTGTTTGTACAGGGTGTGGTAGATAAGTAATGAGACTCAGTCTAGAAAAACAAATTTATTGATCCAATTTGTACAAAACGTTAATATTCTTCAAAGTACTCGCCTTGGGCGTCGACACAACGTTGCCAGCGCGTTTTCCAAGCTTCATAGGCCCCACTGTAGTCAGTTTGAGTTATCCCAGTTAGTGCCTTCGTGACAGCACGTTGGATGTTCGGAATATCGTCGAAACGGTGACCCTTCAGGCATCTTTTGACCTTCAGAAATAGGAAGAAATCAGGAGGACTCAAGTCAGGGCTGTATGGTGGCTGTGGCAAAACTTCAACTCCAATTCGGGTCAAGTAGGAGGTCACGAGGAATGCTGTGTGCGCCGGAGCGTTGTCGTGGTGGATACGCCAGCGTTGAGCAAGGTCCTGTCACTTCCGTTTGACGGCTCTGTGCAATTGCTGAAGGGCTTCTTTGTAGAATTCGGCATTGACAGTCTTCCCCTGAGGGACAAACTCTTTGTGAATTAACCCCCGCTTGTCGAAAAACACAATCAGCATTGTCTTGATGCGGGACTTTGACATTCTTGCTTTCTTCGGCTGTGGAGATGCCGGTGTGTGCCACTCCGAGCTCTAGGCTTTTGTCTCCGGGTCGTACTGGAATGTCCACGATTCGTCGCCTGTTACTACGTTGTCTAAAAAGTGTGGATTATTTTCCAAATCATTCAACATCTCACGGCAAACGTCCACTCGTTGTTGCTTTTGTTCGGCGATGAGCACTCGGGGAACCAATTTTGCGCAAACTTTCCTCATCATCAAATCTTGCGTAACAATTTGGTGAACCATAAATTTATTCACGGAGACCTCATCGGCGATCATTTTGAGACTTAAACGACGGTCGGAGTCCAGGAGTTCTTTCACTTTGGCCACCGTATCATCCACACGACTCGTTGAAGGGCGTCCAGATAGTTCCATGTCTTCAACGGATTCCCTCCCGTTTTTAAATTCATTAAACCACCGGAACACTTGAGCTCCTGATAGGGAGTCTTCTTTGTAGGCCTCCGTAATCATAGCAAAAGTTTCTGAAACAGTTTTGCCCAAGCGAAAGCAAAATTTGATTGCATACCGCTGTTCTATCGAGCGATCCATCTTCAGCGTTTTCACAAGTGTCACGGGCACACAAACAACGTAATACGCGAAGCTCGACCCTCACTGCACCAGAGCTCCGACGCGACTGCGAACCGGTTCTATTGTTAGCTCAGATCCCGCACCACGTGACGTACAGGTGGAGACCGCCCTGCGAGCGATTGGGGCGCTGCGCGGCGGCCAGTCTCATTACTTATCTACCACACCCTGTAGATTATCTCCCCACTGGGCAAAAAATTACTGGAGAATACTATGCTAACCTCCTGGACTAATTGCAACAAAAGATATGCAAAAAAGGCCAGGTTTAGCAAGGAAGAAAATCATCTTCCATCAAGACAATGCACGCTCACATAAGTATGTTGTCACCATGGAAAAATTGCGCAAACTATTATGAAATGTTGCCACACCTGCCTTATTCACCAGATATGGCTCCATCAAACTTCCATCTTTTCCCAAAACTGAAAATTTTTCTTGGTGGATGAAGATTCACTTCAAACAATGAATTAATAGCCAGAGTTGACAATTATTTTGCAGGCCTGGAAGAAACACATTTTCAAGATGGGATCAAGGCACTGGAACATCATTTGACCAAGTGCATTAATCTACAAGGAGACTACATTGAATAATAAAAAAAATTACAGTGAGGTAAATACTTTTTTTCAATTCCGTTCCAAGAACTTTTCAAACCCCTCCCCTCCCCCCCCCCCCCCCCCCCCAAAAAAAAAAAAAAAAAAAAAAAAAAAAAAAAAAAAAAAAAAAAAAATCAAACTTTTTGCTTTCCATATTGTAAGAGAAGGTAGTATGGACCAAGTCATCTTCATTACTACAAAATACACACTTCTACTACCAACTCTCCACTCTCCATATTTAGGGATGATTGGGATGAGATAGCATCTACCAAAACAAGAAGAAAATGTGCACTAATTGTGGGATCTAAACTGCATAGCTTAAGAGCTGTGAGCACTTACTCATGTTTGATAATGTGAAATACACCATTTCTACTTCAAGCTCTCTGATTTACATATTCTGGGAAGAGGTAGCATGGATCAAAACAAGAAAAAAAGTCTTAGTAAACAGGCTTCTAAGATATATACCTTAAGATCTATGAACACTTGCTCATCTACATCTACATCCATACTCTACTAACCTCCATGAAGCGCATTGTACAAGTTAATATGGTTTCTTCCCACTCCATTCATGTATGAAGCATGGGGAGAATGATTGTTTGGATGCATCTGTATGTGCTGTAATCATTCTAATTTTATCCTCACAATCCCCATGTGTGCAATACAAAGAGGGTTTTAGTATATTCTTAGAGTCATCACTTAAAGCTGCTTCTCGAAACTTTGTTAATAGACTTCCTTGAGATAGTTATGTCTATCCTCAATTATCTACCAGATCAGTTTCTTCAGCATTTCTGTGACACTCTCGCATGGGGCAAACAATCCTATTACCATTTGTGCTACCCTTCTCTGTATGCATTCAATATTGCTATTAGTCCTATTTGGTACGGGTCCCATAAATATGAGCAGTATTCTAGAATGAATCACATGTGTGATATGTAAGCAATCGCCTTTGTAGACCGATCACATTTGCTCAGTACCCTACCGATAAAGCAAAGTGCACCACCTGTTTTACCCACAAACCTATGTCATCATTCAATTTCACATCCCCACAAAGCTTTACTCCTATGTATTTGTACGAGTAGGCTGATTCCAACTATGACTCATTGATATTATAATTGTAGCATTTTATGTTATTTCATTTTTAAAGTGCATAATTTTACATTTCTGAACATTTAAAGGATGTCGCCAATCTTTGCACCACTTTCAAATATTATCATGATTTGATTGAATATTTATGCAACTTCTTTCAGACAGTACTTCATTACAGATAACTGCATTATTTGCAAAAAATCTGAAGTTACTATTAATATTGTCCACAATGTTATTAATATACAGCTTGAACAGCAACATACTTTCCTGTGGTACACCTGAAGCTACTTCTACATCTGATGATGACTCTCAATCCAAGATAACATACTGTATCTTCTCTACCAAAAAGTCTTCATTCCAGTCACAAATTTCACTTGATACCCCAAATGATGGAAATTTTGACAATAAGCGTAGGGGCGGTTCTGAGCCAAAAACTTTTCAGAAATCAAGAAATACTGCATCTTCCTGATTACCCTGAACAAAAGTTTTCAGCATTCATGTGAAAAAACTACAAGTTGAGTTTCTCATGATCGATGTTTTCAGAATCCATGCTGGTTGACATGGAGGAGGTCATTCTGTTCAAATTACCTATTTATGCTTGAGCACAGAATATGTTCTGAGATTCTACAACAAACTGATGTCAAGCATAATGAATGGTAGTTTTTGGATCACTTCTACTACCCATTCTGTAGACGGGTGTGACATGTGCTTTCTTCCAATCAAAATATTGTTAACATTCATACGTCAATGAACTAGCAACAATCATCAACATAGAGACAGTTGACAATACCACTGTAGATAGTCTTAAATGGCTTGGCCCTGTTTTTGCCTGAAAGTGGATTTTATTCTATGTGCTTACCCAGTACTATATACATATTTACAAATACAGCACACATGTAGAAGAGTAGCTAGTCACTCACATACACTGTTTGTCAGCTTAAATATGTTTGTGTGAAACAGTCATTAAATTGACAGGAGGCAATTTCTGTTTCTGGATAGCCCTTGAACTACATAGAAAATACACACATCAAAAAAAGTTTTGCATCACCCCTGTTCCCAGAACTCCTGAAGACAGATGTTGACTGTAGATGTTGTATCACAGATACAGCCCCTTTGACTGTTCAGAGATATCACTAAACATGCCCAAGGACGTAAACAACCATGCCTATTAGACGGAGGGGTCTGACAGCTGATCAGTTCCAGTCTTTCCACAAGGAAGGAGGTACACGGCTCGTATTGTCTGTAGTTCAACCATGTCTAGACGGTCAATACTGTGGTTTGATCACATCTGCATTGTTATTTTGTGCCAGGAAAGGCTCTCAACAAGGGAAGTGTCCAGGTGCCTCAGAGTGAACCAAAGCGATGTTGTTCGGACATGGAGGAAATACAGAGAGACAGGAACTGTCTATGACATGCCTCACTCAGGCCGACCAAGGGCTACTACTGCAGTGGATGACCGCTACCTACAGACTATGGCTAGGAGGAACCCTGACAGCAACGCCACCATGTTGAATAATGCTTTTTGTGCAACCACAGGACATCATGTTATGCCTCAAACTGTGCACAACTTCACTCCTAACGTCCATGGCAGGGTCCATCTTTGAAATCACGATGCCATGCAGCACAGTACAGATAGGCCCAACAACATGCCAAATGGACTGCTCAGGATTGGCATCATGTTCTCTTCACTGACGAGTGTCACATATGCCTGCGACCAGACAATCGTTGGAGACGTGATTGGAGGCAACCCGGTCAGGCTGAATGCCTTAGACACACTGTCCAGCACGTGCAGCAAGGTGGAGGTTCCCTGCTGTTTTGGGGTGGCATAATGTGGAGCCGATGTATGCTGCTGGTGGTCATGGAAGGTGCCGTAACAGCTGTACGATATGTAAATGCCATCTTCTGACCGATAGTGCAACCATATTGGCGGCATATTGGCGAGGCATTCGTCTTCATGGATGACAATACACACCCCCATCGTGCACATTTTGTGAGTGACTTCCTTCAGGATAACAACATCACTCAACTAGAGTGGCCAGCACATTCTCCAGACACGAACCCTAACGAACATGCCTGGGATAGATTGAAAAGGGCTGTTTATGGATGACGTGACACACCAACCACTCTGAGGGATCTACGCTGAATTGCTGTTGAGGAGTGCAACACTCTAGACTGACAGTGCCTTGATGAACTTGTGGGTGGTATGCCATGATGAATACAGGCATGCATCAATGGAAGAGGACGAGCTACTGAGTATTAGAGGTACCGATGTGTATAACAATCTGGACAACTACCTCTGCAGGTCTCACTGTATTGTGGTACAACGTGCAATGTGTGGTTTTCATGAGCAATAAAAAGGACAGAATTGATGTTTATGTTGATCTTTATTCCAATTTTCTGCACTGGTTCCGGAACTCTCGGAAACGAGGTGATGCAATACTTTTCTTGATGAGTGTAACTACAGGATATACAAATAATATGTACATGAGTACAAGTCATATTAATTAGTGAAGCTTACTTACACCCTTGTACTCCTTTGCATAAATTACATAATTAGGTTTTTCACCAATGCCCATAAAGCAACTAACTTGTGTATAACTCAAGAGTTTCTGTGTATTTATACAAAGTTCTATGTGTAGAAAACTTGAAATTCTGTATATTTTATAGGAGAAGTGGGAGATTATGGAAGGTAAACCTTCCCTAGTGGATGTACACCATCATTAAAATGATCAGTGAGAGCTTACCATAAACTGAAAAAACACATCCTCTAGTGAAGGTGAACCGTCACTGTACTCGGATAGGGAAAGCGTACTGTAGCATATTATCTACTAGTGAAGTTGTACCATCACAGCTCCCGGTCACCAAACAAAGCTACCAAACATCAGTATGAATGTAGTTGTCATCTTGTTGTTGTTATGTTACACAGCAGTGCAGTTATGGTTGACAGTAGTGCAGTTACGGTTCACGTCAGTGCAGCTATGGTTGAATCAGTAAAGTTCTACAAACATCTTAGAGTGGAATGGGGAAATCTCAGTTACAATTCTGTCTTCGTGGATGGAGAAAAGTACAAGTCACTTATCAGCAAGGGTGCAGCAGTGTGCTCCCTGCCGCCGTTGGATAAGCAGCTGAGCAGCAAGTCGTATACTCCTAGCTCACTCATTTGTTACATAGTTTAATTCTTAATTTCTTTGCCTGTTTTTGGTACTTGCATTGTTTAATTCATAAATTTTGGGCGTATTGTAGTATCTGAGAGTGTAGCATCGCGTTTTAATGCCTGAATAGTGTAATTTCGCTTAGTCTCCTTCCACCGCCGAGCAGTGTCAGCAGTGCGCAAGTAGCAGCATTACTGCATTTACTAGGCACTCTTGTATTTTAATAACCGTTTAAATTTTGTCGATTTGTTTGCGCTCTCTGTAGATTAGTTCAGACGTTCTTTGCAAAACAGTTTTTAGCATGGATAGGGACTGCAACTGCTGTGTTCAGATGCAGGCTGAGTTGGCATCCCTTCGCTCCCAGCTTCAGGCAGTGTTGGCTTCGGTCACACAGCTTGAGGCTGTTGCCAATGGGCATCACTGTGGGGGTCCGGATGGGGGTTTGTCGGGGACGGCCAGCTCGTCCCACGCATCCCCTGATTGGACTAAGACTGTGGTTTCCCGGGATACTGCCCGCATTGAGGCTGGTCCCTCACCTGTGGTAGAGTGGGAGGTCGTTTCAAGGTGTGGCAGGGGGCGAAAGACATTCCGGAGGGCTGAACGGAAAGCCTCTCCAGTTTGTCTGACGAACCGGTTTCAGGCTCTGTCTCAGGCTGATACTGATCTTCGGCCTGCCACGGCTGCTTGTCCTGTTCCAGAGGTTGCCCCTCAGTCTGCAAGATCCGGGCAGTTGCAGAGGGTGGGCTTACTGGTAGTTGGGAGCTCCAACGTCAGGCGCGTAATGGGGCCCCTTAGGGAAAAGGCAGCAAGAGAGGGGAAGAAAACCAATGTGCACTCCGTGTGCATACCGGGGGGAGTCATTCCAGATGTGGAAAGGGTCCTTCCGGATGCCATGAAGGGTACAGGGTGCACCCATCTGCAGGTGGTCGCTCATGTCGGCACCAATGATGTGTGTCGCTATGGATCGGAGGAAATCCTCTCTGGCTTCCGGCGGCTATCTGATTTGGTGAAGACTGCCAGTCTCACTAGCGGGATGAAAGCAGAGCTCACCATCTGCAGCATCGTCGACAGGACTGACTGCGGACCTTTGGTACAGCCGAGTTGAGGGTCTGAATCAGAGGCTGAGACGGTTCTGCGACCGTGTGGGCTGCAGATTCCTCGACTTGCGCCATAGGGTGGTGGGGTTTCAGGTTCCGCTGGATAGATCAGGAGTCCACTACACGCAACAAGCGGCTACACGGGTAGCAGGGGTTGTGTGGCGTGGGCTGGGCGGTTTTTTAGGTTAGATGGCCTTGGGCAAGTACAGAAAGGGCAACAGCCTCAATGGGTGCGGGGCAAAGTCAGGACATGCGGGGACCAAGCAGCAATCGGTATTGTAATTGTCAACTGTCGAAGCTGCGTTGGTAAAGTACCGGAACTTCAAGCGCTGATAGAAAGCACCGAAGCTGAAATCGTTATAGGTACAGAAAGCTGGCTTAAGCCAGAGATAAATTCTACCGAAATTTTTACAAAGGTACAGACGGTGTTTAGAAAGGATAGATTGCATGCAACCGGTGGTGGAGTGTTCGTCGCTGTTAGTAGTAGTTTATCCTGTAGTGAAGTAGAAGTGGATAGTTCCTGTGAATTATTATGGGTGGAGGTTACACTAAACAACCGAACTAGGTTAATAATTGGCTCCTTTTACCGACCTCCCGACTCAGCAGCATTAGTGGCAGAACAACTGAGAGAAAATTTGGAATACATTTCACATAAATTTTCTCAGCATGTTATAGTCCTAGGTGGAGATTTCAATTTACCAGATATAGACTGGGACACTCAGATGTTTAGGACGGGTGGTAGGGACAGAGCATCGAGTGACATTATACTGAGTGCACTATCCGAAAATTACCTCAAGCAATTAAACAGAGAACCGACTCGTGGAGATAACATCTTGGACCTACTGATAACAAACAGACCCGAACTTTTCGACTCTGTATGTACAGAACAGGGAATCAGTGATCATAAGGCCGTTGCAGCATCCCTGAATATGGAAGTTAATAGGAATATAAAAAAAGGGAGGAAGGTTTATCTGTTTAGCAAGAGTAATAGAAGGCAGATTTCAGACTACCTAACAGATCAAAACGAAAATTTCTGTTCCGACACTGACAATGTTGAGTGTTTATGGAAAAAGTTCAAGGCAATCGTAAAATGCGTTTTAGACAGGTACGTGCCGAGTAAAACTGTGAGGGACGGGAAAAACCCACCGTGGTACAACAACAATGTTAGGAAACTACTGCGAAAGCAAAGAGAGCTCCACTCCAAGTTTAAACGCAGCCAAAACCTCTCAGACAAACAGAAGCTAAACGATGTCAAAGTTAGCGTAAGGAGGGCTATGCGTGAAGCGTTCAGTGAATTCGAAAGTAAAATTCTATGTACCGACTTGACAGAAAATCCTAGGAAGTTCTGGTCTTACGTTAAATCAGTAAGTGGCTCGAAACAGCATATCCAGACACTACGGGATAATGATGGCATTGAAACAGAGGATGACACGCGTAAAGCTGAAATACTAAACACCTTTTTCCAAAGCTGTTTCACAGAGGAAGACCGCACTGCAGTTCCTTCTCTAAATCCTCGCACAAACGAAAAAATGGCTGACATCGAAATAAGTGTCCAAGGAATAGAAAAGCAACTGGAATCACTCAATAGAGGAAAGTCCACTGGACCTGACGGGATACCAGTTCGATTCTACACAGAGTACGCGAAAGAACTTGCCCCCCTTCTAACAGCCATGTACCGCAAGTCTCTAGAGGAACGGAGAGTTCCAAATGATTGGAAAAGAGCACAGATAGTCCCAGTCTTCAAGAAGGGTCGTCGAGCAGATGCGCAAAACTATAGACCTATATCTCTTACGTCGATCTCTTGTAGAATTTTAGAACATGTTTTTTGCTCGCGTATCATGTCATTTCTGGAAACCCAGAATCTACTATGTAGGAATCAACATGGATTCCGGAAACAGCGATCGTGTGAGACCCAACTCGCCTTATTTGTTCATGAGACCCAGAAAATATTAGATACAGGCTCCCAGGTAGATGCTATTTTTCTTGACTTCTGGAAGGCGTTCGATACAGTTCCGCACTGTCGCCTGATAAACAGAGTAAGAGCCTACGGAATATCAGATCAGCTGTGTGGCTGGATTGAAGAGTTTTTAGCAAACAGAACACAGCATGTTGTTATCAATGGAGAGACGTCTACAGACGTTAAAGTAACCTCTGGCGTGCCACAGGGGAGTGTTATGGGACCATTGCTTTTCACAATATATATAAATGACTTAGTAGATAGTGTTGGAAGTTCCATGCGGCTTTTCGCGGATGACGCTGTAGTATACAGAGAAGTTGCAGCATTAGAAAATTGTAGCGAAATGCAGAAAGATCTGCAGCGGATAGGCACTTGGTGCAGGGAGTGGCAACTGACCCTTAACATAGACAAATGTAATGTATTGCGAATACATAGAAAGAAGGATCCTTTATTGTATGATTATATGATAGCGGAACAAACACTGGTAGCAGTTACTTCTGTAAAATATCTGGGAGTATGCGTGCGGAACGATTTGAAGTGGAATGATCATATAAAATTAATTGTTGGTAAGGCGGGTACCAGGTTGAGATTCATTGGGAGAGTGCTTAGAAAATGTAGTCCATCAACACAGGAGGTGGCTTACAAAACACTCGTTCGACCTATACTTGAGTATTGCTCATCAGTGTGGGATCCGTACCAGATCGGTCTGACGGAGGAGATAGAGAAGATCGAAAGAAGAGCGGCGCGTTTCGTCACAGGGTTATTTGGTAACCGTGATAGCGTTACGGAGATGTTTAATAAACTCAAGTGGCAGACTCTGCAAGAGAGGCGCTCTGCATCGCGGTGTAGCTTGCTCGCCAGGTTTCGAGAGGGTGCGTTTCTGGATGAGGTATCGAATATATTGCTTCCCCCTACTTATACCTCCCGAGGAGATCACGAATGTAAAATTAGAGAGATTAGAGCGCGCACGGAGGCTTTCAGACAGTCGTTCTTCCCGCGAACCATACGCGACTGGAACAGGAAAGGGAGGTAATGACAGTGGCACGTAAAGTGCCCTCCGCCACACACCGTTGGGTGGCTTGCGGAGTATCAATGTAGATGTAGATGTAGATGTAGGTAAATCAATAAAATCTGGACAAAAGAGGGACGGCAACAACTACAAGTTTTTGAAGAGTAATGAAATGCTGGAAGCAAATGGTGTAACCAAATTAATACAACCTGTAACTATAGAAGGTAAGATTAAATACTTTCTTTATGATGAAGAACTGTTATGATATTCTGCATGATGCTCATGTAGTCAATGGTCACGGTGGACGCAAAAGAATGATGAAATGCTTGAAGTCAAAGTTCTGTAATATAACATACAGAGATGTCCATATTTATCTTAATTTGTGTGAGCCTTGTTTACAAAAGCAAAAAGGTCAGAAAAAAGGAGTAGTAGTGAAGCCGATGCTGTTGAAGGAGCTAAATTCCAGATGTCAAGTTGATCTCAATGACTTTGAATCGCATCCAGACGATTACAAATTCGTAACGGTTTATCGAGACCACCTCACTAAATTTGTTGTTCTCAGGCCACTGAAGTCCAAAATAGCTGAAGAGGTATGTGATAACATTATTGACAGTTTTATGTGGTTAGGCACTCCCTCAGTATTGCAGTCTGACAATGGTAGAGAGTTCATTAACAAAATAATCAGGAGCTTAACTGAACTATGGCCCAATTTTAAGATTGTCCACAGTAGATACAGTCAGAGCCAAGGCAGTGTAGAGCAAGCAAATGAAGATACAGAAAATACGCTAATTACATAGATGCAGGAGCACAACATCACGAAGGGGAGCCATGCAGCTAATGAAGAACAGCGCTGTACATTTTGGAATTAAAAGATCTCCGTACAAAGTCATGTTTGGCTGCCCTCCTGAACATGGTTTGTCTTCAACAAGTTTACCTACTGAAGCATTGATGAACATTCACTCTGAGGATGATCTTGAAAATATAATTAATCAAGTGAGTGTTAACAGTGAGATGGACTGAAACGGTGCAGGATAATGATCTCAGAAAATCTCCATTCCAAGGGGATAACATACCAACAGGAACAGAAGTTGAGAACATAGAGAAAGAAAATATTCCTGACAATAATGACTACTGCCTGACTGATTTAGATGAGTCAACTTGTTCTATTAAAAAGCACAGAATTGAAGTGTACAAGTGTGATACGCTTGCTAAATCCACTGGGTAGAACAGGTAATTAGGATTGTGGAAAGGGCCAAATAAGGTTGGGGTCTGTTTCACCTTCTAATTGTAATTTATTGTAATTGAATAACACTTTTACAACCAAAGCGGAACATAGCTGGATCTTTACCGAATGCAACTCTTTCACAGCTGAAGGCCTCCAAACAAGAAATCTTAACAAATCAACAAGATAAAAATCCAATTAAGATAGCAATAAAATAATTTTAAAAAATCTCAGCAAAGTAGATAGAACAAACATATGCAAGGTGCAATACCAAAGGCTGACAGCCACAATTAAGTTTCAAAGTTTTAAAATATATTACCATAATCTTTTAAAGGCAGAAGGCTGCAATGTTTAAGCTTGAAAGATAAATTTAAGACTTAATTCTGCAAAATTTTTAAGAAAAAAGAAAAATAACCAAAAGCCTTAAATTTTAAATAGCTGAAAACATAATTAAACACCGGTGGCACGCAGAAGCTTCCAGGGAGGTCAGTCTGCCCTTGTTCACTTAGGTGAGACAGGTGGTGAGCTCAACTACACTTCATCCATTGAAACCCAACCAGGGGACAGCCACGGACCGACCAACACAATGACTTGCTTCCCATCAATCAGTACATGAGAACCCAAACAGAAAAGGGTTACAAATGTGATAATCCACAATGGAGTATGTATTAGCTGTCAAAATTACACACCATGTTGGACAGCGACAACAAGTGAGGAAAGGACACTGCCTGAAATTACATTAGTGGCCAGGGCAGGTAACTGGAACACTAATAGCCACAAGGCAGAAAATTCTGCTGGTACACTTGAATTTGAAATACAGTAATATAGTTAACTTCAGCCAAAAGGAACACTGCCTGAATTTACATCAGTGGCCAGGGCAGGTAACCAAAACACTAACGGCCACAAGGCAGAAAATTCTGCTGGCGCACTTGAATTGTAGTCAACCAATATAGTTAATTCCACCGCATGGCAGCTAAATTTCAGTAATACGAAGACTCGGTGCTGCTCACATGAAAACCTCCCCAACAGCAAACCACCGAAACTAACCACACAACATGAATGGATGTGGCTTGAGTACTTGAAACCACTACTCAACTTTGATGTCCTGGGTTGGTGAACCACGAAGCTCATAGCGATCGGACAGCTCCACACACGCTCCGACACTGCACAGGGACCGCCAACAGACCCAGCCAACTCCACTGCATGGAGATATCCTTCCTTGTCCACACCAACCAACCGACTGCCGCTGGTCCGTCCATGACTGCTGCTCCATTGTGACTGCACTGCTGGTGCATCTCCCACTCAATTCCAGACACACGACAGTGGAAATACTGGCTCGGACCCAACTATGCAGAGGAAGCACACCCACTGGCTAAGCGACATCCCTGCACCAGGAAAGGACTGGCCCAAGTTCCATAATATGGTAACTGAAGGGCACCAGAAGCACTCAGAGAACCAGTTACACATTGCCCGATAAGACGACCGACCTCTCAGAGCCAGTATGCCGACAACATTTAAAATAACTTGTCAAAGTAAATCATGCTAACTACACACACAACCTGCATGAAGAGCTAAATGATACCCAACAATAACTAAGCATGCACGAAAACAAACCTGGAGTCTATGCACGCACACACAGCTGACTCATAAACGATCGGCGAGCCAAAACACATCGACCGGTAGGACAACTGACCGACGATCCACCAAGACCATGGTCTGGCTCAATTCATGTGTGGCAGCAATGGTCGGGTGAGCCATGTCGATACAGACCTCATTGTTGCTCCGCCCAACTGCACTAGTGCTGCATTACAAGTCCCCTGTGCTCCAGACACATTCCAGCTGACTGGCAGCCCGAACTTGCGACCCATATTCACTATCCAAACTCCTTGCACCAGGAAAGGATTGGCCCAAGTTCCATAATATGGTAATTGAAGGGCACCAGAAGCGCTCAGAGAACCAGTAGTGAGATGGAAGTACGTTAAAAACAAGGTGTAAAATACATGACGACAGGAACACGAGCTACGCATGCCTCAAAGTGCTTAGACAAACAAGCACAAAGAATGCAGCAGTGTTCAGATTGCTGCTTTCCAACAGTGGAAAACGACTGTACTGTGAGAGTGCCAGTTCTCAATGTTGATAGAGGAAGAGGAGATGCTAGGTCAGTCTCGGGTGTCATCCCCTAGACAACAGCCGATGGCTTCTACTGAATCGGGATGAGAGATGATGTACTGAGCCAACTACATGCACAGCAATAAATTGTTTGTTTTTAAATAATTATGGAAGGGATGATACGATATACAACTGCAGCTACAACTATAAAATTTTATTTCAGATCCAAGTTCAGTATTTGCCCTCTAAGAATAATCTCAGAGGAGGAAGTTCCAGCAGAAAGAAACTGTTGGCCTGAGGACAGTTGTGATGTCTCAGTCAATGATGGGAAGTGGCCAGGGATTCTTCAAATGCAATTGACAGCAAAAATGTCAGACACTGAGATGCTTTTGCAAAAACAAAAATGTTTTGTGTAACTCAAAGTGCCATGGTGCATGTCCTTGCTGCAATAAATGAATTTTGCACAATATGACAATTTTTTCAAACTACAGGTGATAAATGCAACTTTCGAAGTATGATTGTTTTATTATTACTGCCATGGTTCACATTCCTTGTCTCTTGGCAGTGAAGGTAAATATTCACTTGTGATGGTGCACTTTCTCTAGTCAGTATGTATTTGTTTGACAGAGCTGGAATCACTACTCCACTTTCACTAAATGGGCCAGTGAAGGCCCACTATCACCAGTAATGGTATACTTTCCCTGATACTTCCACTTCCACTATAACATGTATACTTCTGCAAGTCCTGATGAGGGTATAATCCCTTTATCTTGTTCAACTCAGGGTAGGCTAATACCTCTCATCATGAGGTATCCTCAACATCAAATGACCCCTGAATACAGTAGCTTCCACTGCTGCCATTGCTGTTTTTCTTTTTTTTAAAAGGGATGGCTACAACAGATGAGTCCTCAAAAGTATTCCCCCCACCCACCCCTAACTCCCCAGTTGGTAATGGATTAACTTTCTGTCATAGTGTGCTTTCCTTTGGTGAGTGTTTTGTGTTAATGTAATCAATGTTTGTCTTTTCTCTTGCCAGGCTTCCATCCTTAGTATCCAGCAAAATGGATCTATCTCCTAGTTCCTTAAGCATTGACTCAACCAGTGTGCAGTGAATAGAGGTGTCTGGTAAGTTCTTTACTATTTGTTCGAAAGGCCATAGGCACTCAACACAACGTGTTTGTTGACTGCTAGTGTAAGTACAGATGAAATGATTAAATTTTCTAAAAACTCTTACCACATGGTATGCTTCCAGATAAAATTTTGAAATTAGGAAAGCTTTCCAATTTTCGCGACTAAAGTTGGAAGCATTGTCTGATAATAATACAAGCTTACCAATCCTTGGGATGTAGTCATATATTATCCTTTTAATGATGGGCACTGCATTGGTATTTTTGTTGTGTACAGCATGAAATACTTAGAAAATACATCGTGAAACATGATCAAGTGACTCACTCCACCCTGAAATTAAGGCAGGGGGCTCAAGACACAATTTGTAGTGGTTTAGTTGGCAGTATTGAATGTAGTTTTTGTCAACAGCATTTGTTTGACAGTTCAGTCTTCTGACATGTTATGCAGGTTCTTAAAAATTGTTCCAATGTTGCAAAAGTTTATTCGTGGGATTTTGTAGCAGTAACTGTTTAACCCTTTCCCACCTATGGTCAGCATCCTGGAGAGTATCCATGCTCTTACACTTGTCTGTGTAATATTGCCTATAATTTTTGTCCATTATAAGTAAGACTCTGCAGTGTGAAATTTGTTCAACTAATTCTGCGATTTCTGGAAGTCCTAGAGGAAGACAGGATTAGACATCTGCAACCACATTACTTTTTCCACTAATATGAATTATTTCTAAGTTATATTCCGGGGGGGGGGGGGGGGGGGGGGGGAATCATACTAGGTGACCATATAAAAGTTTCCTGCTTAAAAGAAAACTCAAGGCTTGATGATTGCAAAAACCTTTGACATGATTACCATGAATATTGTAATGGAATCTTTTAAAGGCCCAAATAATGGCTAAGTCTCTACCCCAGTGGAAGAAAATGCTCTCTCACACTCAGAAAGAAATAGCTAGTGTTATATTGCTCTCAGCCCCATTGATTCAGAATAGACAGGCTAGCAAACCACTGCAGGAAGCACCTTTCACAACACAAAAGTCATGTGACATGCCAGTATGGTGCTATAGTTTGGAATTCACCAAAGTTCAAAAGAATCAAGAGTTACAACAAACTGTCAACCAAAACCACTGTGTAGTTTTTCTCAATAAATTCAGAAGTGTCTCACTATTCAGTAATTTATTAGATACAAAATGCCTAAAAAATTAAGTTAAGCCTTGCTTTACTTCTTTGCTCTAGGCACAGAATTTTTTTTTTTTTTATTGCACTTATTTTACCACCTGGTACTATTCCCAGAGGTTACATTACATGTCCAAGAAATTTAATTTTATCCTGAATGGTTCCAAATTTCGATTTCTTAATATGTACAGTAACTACTGCAACTAAAACATTCTGTAACACTGTTTCTATGAAATTAATGTGTTCCTCCCTGGGGGATATGCAATGAGTGAATCTTAAACAGATCAGGTTCCAGCACTGTGAACAGGGCAGTAATACAGACACCTAAGCTGATATTTAAACCAAAGGGCAGAACTCAAAACTGGCAACTTCTAACAGCAGATATAAATTCAGTATTTCTATAAGATTTCTCTGTTAACAGGACCTGCCAATAGGAGGACTCAGATCAATGCTCATCAAAAATTTTACACCACGAAATTTTTCTGTTTATTCATCCAGGATCTCAGACCTAGTATGGACAGGAACAATAATTTGATCAATTGCTCTAACACCAAGCACGAGGTAGTCTCCACCATCAGGTTCAGTCACTGTTAATATCAGACTGCAGTATGGTGATAATGATGGCTTAATGATCTTTCATAACAACATTTTAAGTACTTCTTTAATAACAGCCTCCTGCTTGGATCACAAGATGGAGTAAGAGGTACAGCAATGGGTTTTGTGAGGAATAACATCCATAGAGTATTCATAATCTCAAATGATGCCTGGTTTCTCTGCAAATGCATCTATATACTTTAATAATGAGTTGTCAAGCTCAGTTTGGTGCTGTGATGCGAGATGCTTGGACTCCAACACTTTATCACTAATATGACATTCATTAGAGTACATATCCCTGCAATGAAATTACTGACTGTGGGTATGTAGCACTTCTGTTTTAATAAATTTGACCTGGCTTTTGTTTTCAATAAATCTATAGTAATATTTGTTTCATCCATACATAAGTAGCATTTACCATTAGAGAGGTCCATTGTGGCAACCCTCTCCTGTAAAACTTCAATGCTAAGGATACAATCCACAATCAGATTTTCTACAATTAGGAACATGCATTTAATGGCTGCACTTACCAGGACACAGGAAGTTGCATTTTCACCTTGACACTACGTCACCTGGTAACAACCATGCCAAGAATCTTACAGTTCTGAACTGGCAAGATAGGCGCTTTAGTAATCTCATTAATTCTATTCAGTAAATTAATAGACATCACACTGGTAGCAGCTCCATTATCTAGTACATCTATCTAGTTGGTACATTTCCCACTGCAATGTTAACAGCAGCCTGAACTAGATTTCCATATTGCTCATTATACTTGTTACAGTTGGTACACAACTCATCTCTAATATCCAGGTTACCATTGTACTGATACAGATTAACAGAAATGGCATTGCCGCTCTCACCCCACCCCGTGATTTGACATTCGAAGCTGTAATGAGGTTGCTTTTAATTTGTTGAATTTGAGTATGACAGTTCATCTTGGCAGTGAGGTTTTCTACTTGATTGTTGTCCTAGTGAGTACTATTTACAAGGGCTATTCAAAAAGTAAGGTAACTTTCCAGTTCGGTGATTTTCGATTATTATCAAAAATGGAGCAAAGAATTTGCATAAAATTTTGTGTGAAAAATAGAATCAAGTGCTCTAAAACTTGAAATGTTGAGAGTGACATACAATGAGACTGCTCTATGTAAAAAAAAATGTTTACAAGTGGTACAAGCTCTTCCAAGTTGGCCAAGAAGATGCCAGTGACAAACCTTCCTCTGGACGCTCCAGCACATCAACAACAGATAATAACATCAAAGCTGTGAAGAAAATTGTTTTGTAAAACCGTTGAATTACTGTAAGAGAAGCTGCTGAGGATGTTGGCATATTGGCCACCTTGTGTCATGCAATTTTTTTGGATGTTTTGGGGATGAGACGTGTCAGTGAAGTTTGTTCCGAAACTTCTCAATTTTGATCAGAAGAACCATCACATGAGCATTGCTCAGGAGCTCTTGAATGATGTAAATGATGATACTGATTTGCTCAAAAGGGTCATAACTGGTGGTAAAATGTGGGTTTATGGTTATGATGTTGAAACCAAAGCCCAGTTGTCCCAACAGAAAGCATCCCAGAGAGTCAAGACCAAAAAAAAGCATGCCAAGTTCGATCAATTTTTTTAATTACCATGGTGCAGTGCATTATGAATTTTTGCCTTAAGGTCATACGGTCAGAAAGGAGCTTTTACCTTGACATTATGAGCCATTTGCGAGAAGCAATACACAAAAACAATTCATGGCTTTTGCATCATGACAATGCACCTGCTCATTTATCGTTGCTTGTGAGAGATTTTTTGGCCAAAAACAACACAACAATCATACCTCAGCCACCGAATTCACCGGATTTGGCCCCCTGTGACTTTTTCCTCTTCCGAAAACTGAAAATACCTGTGAAAACATGAAGATTTTCAATGACTGCGAAAATAAAAACTGCATCACTGGAAGTACTCTAGGCTGTACCAAAAAGTGCTTATGAGAAGTGCTTCGAGGATCGGAAGAAGTGCTGGCACAAGTGTATTGTATCTGAGGGGGATTACTTTGAAGGGACAACATGAATATTGATGAATAAATAAATATTTTTTCATAAAAATATAAAGTCACCTTACTTTTGAACATTCCGGGCGGGAAGGAGCGACTGGTCCCCGGCATGAATCTGCCCGGCGGATTTCTGTCGAGGTTCGGTGAACCAGCCAGTCTGTGGATGGTTTTTAGGCAGTTTTCCATCTGCCTCAGTGAATGCGGGCTGGTTCCCCTTATTCCGCCTCAGTTACACTATGTCAGCGATTGCTGCATAAACAAGTTCTCCACATATGCGTACACCACCATTACTCTACCACGCAAACATAGGGGTTTCACTCGTCTGGTGTGAGACATTCCCTGGGGGGTCCACCGGGGACCGAACCGCACAATAACCCTGGGTTCGGTGTGGGGCGGCAGAGGGGTGAAGTGGACTGTGGTAGTCGTCATGGGGTTGTGGACCACTGTGGTTGTGGCGGGGACGGAGCCTCTCCGTCATTTCTAGGTCCCCGGTTAACATACAATACAATACTATACTTTTGAATACATCTTGTATGTCTAATTGACCATGATTTCCTAAATTAAGATTCCACTGATTGTGATGATTATTATGCCACTGATTTTCCCCATTAACAAAGTATCCCATTTTGTACCTACTGTCATGACAAGCCATTGTGTGACAACATAATAATAAGGGGCAATGAAAAATAGGTTAGTGACCTGAAAGAAGTATGCGTGAGATTCATAGATCAATTTGGTAAGATGAGTAAGGAGGATGTGATCAACCCACCGCAGGTGCTAAATCCCAGTAATGTCAGTAATTCATTCTTCCTGAGGTGTGTTACAGAACAAGAAATCCTGAGAACCATTTCCAACTTAAAAGCAAGTACATCCAATGGCTGGGATGACATCTCAGCCAAATTTCTGAAAGAATGCAGTAATGAGTTAATAAAGCCACTGCAACATTTAATAAACAGCTCTTTCAGACAGGGGTCATTTCCTGACTTGTTAAAAGTCACTGAAATAAGACCAGTGCATAAAAAGGGAAAAACTACTGATGTACAAAATTATAGGCCTATTTCATTGACATCAGAACTTAGTAAGCTGTTGGAAAGGCTATTTCTTGATCAAATGCAATCATTTTTCTCTAACTACAATATATTAAAAAGTTCTCAACACGGTTTTAGGAAGGACAAGTCTACAATAACAGCCATAGCCACATTTATTCAAGCAGTATTGAATAAACTTGATGATGGAAATAAAGTTATTGGCGCCTTTCTAGACCTATCTAAGGCTTTTGATACTGTAAATCACTCCATTCTTCTACATAAGTTAGAAAATTATGTGGTCAGAGGAGTGGCATTAGATTTGTTAAGATCGTACCTTGCTGACAGGAGACAATGTGTTAAGTTGCATCATACAACCGTGGGACTTATACAAACAGTAAAATCATCTTATAAAATTCTTAACTGTGGAGTCCCTCAGGGAAGTATTATTGGGCCTTTTCTGTTCATTGTGTACATCAATGATGTACAGACCTTGTCCACAAACAGATTTCCCGAGCAATACATTCCTCCCCGTCCAACAACAATGTTCCTACTCCCAGACCACACAGAAGCATCTCCCTTGTCACCCAATATTATCCTGGCCTCGAAAACATCAACAAATTACTCTGCCAGGGATATGACTTTCTCAAGTCAACCCCTGAAATGAGATCATCCCTTGCCAAATTCTCCCCACACCACCCACAGTTGCCTTTCGTCACCCCCCTAACATCCTTGTTAAACCCTACAATATTCCCAGACTACCTTCTCTACCCAGCGGTTCCTACCCCTGTAACCGACCCCGCTGCAAAACCTGCCCCATGCATCCCCCCACAACCACCTACTCCAGCCCCGCTACTGGTAAAACATACACAATTCAAGGCAGGGCTACGTGTGAAACTACACATGTCATTTATCTGCCTGCACAGCCTTTTACATCGGCATGACAACAACCAAACTGGCTGAGCGCATGAACGGACACAGACGAACTGTCTGCCTAGGAGATGCCCAATACCCAGTAGCGGAGCATGCCCTCCAGCATAATTCTAGGGACCTAGGAACCTGCTACACCGTATGTGCCATTTGGCTTCTCCCACCCAACACCAGTCCCTCTGAACTGCGGAGATGGGAACTTGCACTCCAACACATCCTTTCATCCCGCCATCCCCCTGGACTGAACCTACATTAAACAACCTCACTCCCATTCACTCTTCAGTCTTCTCCTCTTTCCCTTTGCTCTTTAGCCATTCACGCATCTTTTCATCCTACATAGTTGTGTTTATCTTTGTACTATATACCTCTTTACTTCTGTATGCATCCTCTTTGGTTTGAAGCTGGCACAGTACTTACAGTAGAATATCTTTGGCTTCCCTCTGACAACCATGCCTCCATCCTTGCTACCCTCCCTGTTTACCTTTCCCTGTTGCTTCATAACCTGGGTTGTGAGTAACTGAATCCACTTTCCCTTCTTCCCTTTTTTCCCCTCTCTCCTCCCTGATGAAGGAACAAAGTTCCGAAAGCTAGGAATGTAAATTTTCAGTTCTGTTTTATGTGTATCTATCGGCTGTACTGAGCTGAGGTAAGTACTGGCCAGCCCCTCTATCTCTTTGTTAGTATTTGTTTCACATCTTATATGAGATTTTCCATTAATCATTTACATCAATGATATAATAATTCCAAAAAATGCAGACCTTGTGAATTATGCTGATGACACCTCCTTCATAAGCTGGGGCCCTACAAAACAGCTAGCAGTGCAAAATAATTTGAAGAACACTAGCCTCATCACAGAATATATGACTAAAAATAAATTGGCATTAAATAAGGAAAAGACAATTCTAATGGTGTTTATGCAAAATTACAAATCAAGACAAGTGGATACTGAGCCAGAGTTATCAATTGACACAACTGATAAACATAAATTCCTGGGTATTATAGTTGATGAACATCTTACATGGAAGGAGCACATCAGCTACATGTGTAAAAAAATCTCGTGTAATACCTACCTGCTAAAACGCCTTTCTAGCATAATAGCATCACCAGTCTTAAGACAAATCTATTTTGGTATTATACACTCCCACCTAAAATACGGTATAGAGATTTGGGGTGGGGCACCAACGGTATACATGGACAGGGCTTTTAGAGTCCAGAAGAGAGCAATTAGGATAATAGCGAATATTAGTAAATGTCAGTCCTGTAGAGAATACTTCATTAAGTATAATATACTAACAGTGTATTCATTATATGTTCTAAGGACTATACTGTTTGTAAAAGAAAATATGGAGCACAGTATAATAAATAGTGATAGCCATAGTTATAATACAAGGAAGAAAGAGGATTACCACATAAAATTCAGAAATAAAAAAGCAACCAATCATAATCCATTTTCTGCTGGAAGATTTTTTTACAACAGACTGCCAAATACCATAAAAATGTTAAAAGGAAACATATTTAAAATAAAATTAAAGCAGCTGTTAATTGCTAAATGTTTATACTCCTTCAAGGACTTTTTAATGTTGTATGTACTTTATTTCTACTACTAAACTATTATTATTGTTCATGTATGTACTGACTGACTTATGTTCACGACTGTAAAAGTTATTATGGACAAATAAACCATTATTATTATTATGACTTCTTGTTTTATTGTGGTTCGATGGACTTTGATTATCTTGCACACAGTTGTTCATTATAGGTCCTCCTGGTGGTGCAACACAGCTGTCGCAGCAATCGTTTGCTCTATTGTGTCTGTTGAAATGGTTATCCGCCAGGGTGAAGTTGCTGGTACCGTTGACATTATTTTTTTAGAAATCTCATCTATCAAGTCCATACAGACGCAACATGCTCTAAGTTTGTTTCAGGAACATATACTAAATTTTCTCTGCTACCAAGTGGTACTTTAGCTTTAAGAATCTGTAGCATATCTAAGTGTGAGGTCAGTTCATCCCGGTATATTGTTTTGTTCAAGTATTTTCTGAAGTATTTACATAAACTATCTTGTCAGCTATGGAATGGTTCCGGATTGAAAACTTCTTTCCTGAGCCTTTCCTGTACATAGGTAGGCTAATATTTGGATAAGTAAGCCTTTTCAAATTGTTGCTATGACGCAACACTCGGTAGTTTCTGTTGCTCATAGTGCTGCTTCACCCTCATATAAATCTTGTAGTAAATTGTATCTTTTGCAAATCAGTCCATGTCTTAGCTAAAATTCCTTTAAGTGATTTTATGAAAATGACTTGGTGTGTGCTCCTTTTACAAAGTAAGAAGATTTGGAACTGGCTATTCTTTAGCAGACTTTCCTCTTTAAGAACAGATGACAAAGTTGGAGTTGGCCCCATTCCATATGACGCACGGTTAGGCAATGGGCTTCTGTGATTTACAGTCTATCTGTATCCTATCAAACTGACTTGGACTGTTACAAGCGTCACCTGCCATAGTAACAAGAAGTGGTGCATTATGTATGATTTCTTCAACAGCAGACAACTGCCTTGTCATACTGTTAATTTGTATGGTAACATTGTTATGTCAACTCAGGGAGGTTGCCACTCAGAGTAGTTTCGATTTCACACAATTCAGATTTAATTATTTTCCATGAAGCATATTATTCTGATGATACTTTAATATTAAACTGTTGTATTGTAAATTTTAACTCAAAATCCACCTTTTCGTTGATCTGCATATCTTACTCAAATATTGATTTCGTAATATCCTGAGAAAAATAGCATCTCTGTATATCAAACTGTTCTTTCAATTTTACTTCTTGATCGACTAAATTATCTACACTCTTGGTTAGCTGCTGAACAGTTTCATTTAAGAGGTATAGTTTCAATCATCTTAAATCCACTTCACCTGTCAATTTTTTTTGTAGCATGGGGAATGCCCTTGAAAGCAACTTTCAATTCCAACATTTAAGATTTTTGGAAATCCTGAATGGACCGAAAGGCGTCCCGTTTCGATGATATGTAGCTGAAATTTGTATTCCTTACTGCTACTAATTTTTTATCCAACTCCTCGAATGGGCCTGGTTTGTGGAATTAACTCCTCACCTTCAGCTTGCAATTCTATCTCACCAGCTGATGGCTCTACATTATCAATTGCCAGATCAGAAAGTCTGCTGTCATCAGCGTGACATTTAATATTACTGTTTTCTATAATATAGTTGCTTCTCATCATATAGTGGAGATGCTGAGTCACAGATAGGTACAACAAAATGACTGGCCTTGACAGCCAGAGACTGTGATCATGTGTGTGCCAGTTGTGATCGCACAAATGAATGTGCGTATGTTGTCCATTTTCATGAAAGCATCTCCACTATAATGTGGGTAGCAACCATCTTTTCATAAAATTGTCACTATTCCGACCTGGATTTTCATTTGTTTGTTTCCATAATATACAATGAAGCACCAAAGAAACCGGTATAGGCATGGATATTCAAATAAGAAGATATGTAAACAGGCAGAATACGGTGCTGTAATTGGCAATGCCTATATAAGACAACAAGTGTCTGGCTCAGTTGTTGGATTGCTTACTGCTGCTAAAATGGCAGGTTATCAAAATTTAAGTGAGTCTGAATGTGGTGTTATAGTCGGCACACGAGAGATGGGACACAGCATCTGCGAGGTAGTGGTGAAGTGGGATTTTCCTGTGGGACCTTTCACAAGTGTACTGTGAATATCAAGAATCTGGTAAAAAATCAAATTTCCAACATCACTGCAACTGAAAAAAGATCCCGCAAGAACAGGACCAATGACAACTGAAGAGAATCATTCAACAATGACAGAAGTGCAAACCTTCTGCAAATTGCTGCAGATTTCAAAGCTGGGCCATCAACAAGTGTCAGCATGCAACCCGTTCAACGAATAATCATCGATATGGGTTTTTGGAGCCAAAGGTCCGTTTGTGTACTCTTGATTGCTGCACAACACAAAGCTTTATGCCTCGCCTGGGCCCGTCGACACCGACACTGGGCTGTTGAAGACTGCAAACATGTTGCCTGGTCAGACGAGTCTTCTTTCAAATTGAAAAGTGGATGGACATGTACGGGTGTGGACACAACCTCACGAATCCACGGACCCTGCATGTCAGCAGCGGACTGTTCGAGCAAGTGGAGGCTCTGTAATGGTGTGGGGTGTGTGCAGTTGGAGTTATATGGGACGCCTGATATGTCTAGATACAACTCTGACAGGTGATACGTACGTAAGCATCCTTTCTGATCACCTGCATCCATTCATGCCCGTAGTGCATTCCGATGACTTGGGCAATTCCAGCAGGAGAATGCGATACCCCACATGTCCAGAATTGCTATAGAGTGGCAATGTCAGAACCGTGGAACACTAAGAAAAATAGATTACATGTGAAGCCCAATAGACGGAAGGGAAGACAGCTAAAAAGAGCGACTTGGAGAAAAGTCCATAAAATACACCGTAGAGAAATGGAGGTCCTAACTAAACACTGAATGTCTTTCGTTGTGTTGCTATAACAGATAAAAAGTAAAACAAGGTCGACAGCCCACACAGCCTCGGCAGCAGTGTCAGTGGCTTCATTTCCCATCAGACCAACATGACCACCAACCCACATAATCACACTGGCTCCATCAAGAGTGAGCAAGAGATAGCTCTCCTGGACGCATTGCACTAAGGGATCAAATGTGTACAGAACACTGAGGCCCTGAAGGGCACTGAGAGAGTCAGAGCAGATGGCGTGATTGAAAAACCTGTGTTGCTGGATGTACTGCATGGCCCAATACAGGGCAAAGACCTCTGCTGTAAATACTGAGCAGCAGTCTGGAGGTAGATACTGAAAAACGGCAGTGCCAATGACAAAGGCCCATCAACACCACTCTAAACACACACCTAAATGTGAACATTTTCCTGCCCTGGGGCGAAGGATCGGGATGAAGTGAGAGCATGATCTAGCTCCCTCATAGTAAAGGTGGCATTATAGCATTCATGGTTTTGAAAAGAGAAGGGTATTGCACGGGCCTCATCCACTTATTTCCAATGGAGGAAGGCAGGGTGGTAGTGGGTGGAGCTCGAAATCTCTGCAAAATAGTGGTCAAAAGTGTTGGAGATAGCAGTAGGGTCCACTATGACATTATCTGCTATTGTCAGGCCAAAAATCAGGGAATGGCCCTTGGTCCCAGACAGCTGTCTGAGAGTGGCCCACATGACAGGAGGAGTAGTGGAATTGTAAAAAGGACTAGTAATGGAAATCCAGCTAGATTTTCTGCTAACCCAAAGAACGTGACACAAATGTTTGTAACAAATGCAGTTTGCTCTCATAGGATGATGGTTAATAACACAGAGGGCACATCTTCACCAAGGTTCCAGGACCTGGCACAGTAAAGAGAAGGTGTGAGGATTGGAACGTTCTGCAGTTGTAAGAATAACGTTTGTAAGACATTCCACCCGGTCATCACAACTGGAGAAATGTTTGCCGAAGGTCGCCAGGGAGGAGCAAAGCCTTCAGTTAGCCTTTGAAAGCTGCCATTTGGGTGGCCATGTAGGGTGGAGGTAGGAGTCAGCAATCTGATGGCCACTCCACTATGTGTCAGAGATAGCAGATCACTCAAGATTATCGGCAAACTGGACAGTGCAGAAGGAGAGGTCTAAATGGTGTGAGTGGAGTCTGTGATTGAGGAGGTCAGCCAAGAGGGACCTCTCTGACAAGTTCTGGGCAAGTCCCACAGTGGATGGTGCACATTAAAGCCACTGAGCGGCAGAATGGGCTGAGAGAGTTGATTAATAAACTGGAGGAAGTCTGTCCTGGTGACAACGAATGATGGAGGGATGTAAACGGTACAAAGGGAAAAGGTCAAGTGAGGATGGAAAATATGGACTGCAACAGCTTGGAGCCAGGTAGTCAGGGAGATAGGTTGACTATGAACATCATCCCAGATGAGTAGCATGACTCCCCTGTGAGATGAAATGCTGTCTTCGGGGGAAGATTGAAGTGGACCAGGAAGAAATGAGAGATCTCAAAGCAGTCATGAGGACGCAATTTTGTTTCCTGGAGGCAGAGTACAAGCAGACGCTGTGATTCTAACAGCAGTCATATGTCCTCTTTGTTGGATCAAAGGCCATGAAAAAAACCAGTTGGTGATGCACACTGGCGACACAGAGGTTGGCTAGGCGAGAGTATCAAGTGGCGACACCATAGAAGAGGATCTGTGAGTCGACCAAGGAGAAGACCGCTTGCCTTTGTTTTACTTCTTGGAGCCTTTCTGGTTGGCAGAGAAAGACTCAGTTGTTTGTTGGCTGGTGGGACATAGGAAGTCTTCGCAGGAGTGAGAAGATGGGGACACTACCATGACGCTGAGCAATTTAACAACTGTGGTGCTAAATCTGAGCTCACATGTCTGCATGGACATGTTCTTCACGGAGCAAGGTGTAGTAAGAACAGTACTGTAGGTGCCAGATGGTAGAACACATGGTTTCTGACTACCCAACAACTTGCAAGCGACCGGGTAATGCACTTTTTCCTTTACCCAGATCTCCTGCACAGCCCGCTCATCTAGATACATGTGACAATCTCGGGAGGAGGCAGCATGGTTGCCATTGCAGCTGATACAGCGGGGAGGTGGAGGCAGACAACTGTTCTCATGAGCATCCCTACCACAGGTTACACATTTGGCTGGGTGTCAACAGGACTCTCAAGTGTGGTTGTAACAGTAGCACTGATAGCAGCGCATCGAGTTCGGAATGTACAGTTGTACTATGATAACTTCATAGCCTGCTTTGGCCTTTGGTCAGATGAGAAAAATAGCATGTGTGGGCACTAAGAACACACCTACTTTTTTCATCACCTGATGGACTGTAATGACATCCTGATCAGAGGGGTACATTTGGATTTCTGCCTCAGTAGATCATCAAGCAGCCTAGGGTAAATAACACAGTGGGAAGAATTCAGCCTGCACTGGGCCTCGACACAAACAGGATAGCTATGGAGGATCGAAGCTGCGAGCAATTGTGTTCTCTGAAAGCAAAGTGCCATTTAGGAAATGAGAGCAGGATTTCACAGGGCTGGCAAATGCATCAACACCTTTCTGAGTAATAAACACATCTACCACAGCGGAGGACTGACCATCTTCAGTACGTGAAACCACAAGAAACCGTGGTGCAGCCGAGAGATTGTTTGATCATTAACCTCATTCCATTTATGTTTGGTAGACATTGACAGTGAAAAAGATGATTGTCTCATTGCATGAAAATCCTCCCATGATCGCCAGTATCTCCAATGGCACGTTCCTTCCGACTACCCCCCCCCCCCCCCTCCCTCCCTCAGAAGGGGGCTCATCCGCCTTAGGTGATTGTCCACACCTCAGGTCACATCTCCAAACTCCTGGCAGAGAGCCAATTGGCAATTTGGGAAGGTAATAGTTCAGGCAGTCACCCCTCCTTGGGCTTGGCCTTTACAAGAGGTTCATGTGAAACCTGACTGTCAACTCGGGGCTGGGAATTACACATTACCCACTCAGTTGTTACATGCTAGGTGCATGGGCTGGCCTTCAAGAGCTCACAGGGAGGAAGAAGAAAAAGAGGAACCTCAAAGACCGAAGTGGAGGAAGGATAGGAGAAGGGGAATGGAAACAAGAAAGAAGGAATGTAAGACAGTGGAGAGACTGTTCTGATATTGGCGACTGCATATGCTGAACATATTTCCAACGCTTTCCCAGATTTGTTGCCCAAGGGAGGGGAAAAAGAATAGCAAGAAGATAGGCATGCAGCACGGAAGGGAAAAGATGCTGCAAAGGCTGAGACCCTGTGGTAGCCAAGCACGAACCTGAGAAAGAGCGGCACAAGCACCCTGGGGACAACAGTGCCTGTGGCTATACGGATACCATGACGGTGAACTGGATCTTAGAGGAGCAGTTTGGAAGGGGCAGTTGATCCATAAACTTAACAAATATAGGCCAGATGAGACAGAACTAATGACCAATAAAGGCGGAGAAGGGTCGAATGATGTGTGCCTCAAGAGGTATGGGCAAGGAAACAAACGGCATTGAGTTTGCGATAAACAGTCGCTATTCAGATAATATGTATGGGGCAGCGAAATAAGTGTATTGTCAAAAGAAGACCAAAGAACAGGACCTGGGGGACCACAGTCAGGTGTTGAGCATCAAGGTAGAGCTCCAGATCAGGAGGGACTGTAGTGTGGTGACAGAAATTCATCATCCTCGACTTATAGGGAGAGAATTGAAAACCACCTGAGAAGTCCATGCAGAAGCACACCGGATGGCACTCTGGAGCTGTCACTCCACAGAGGCCACAAAGTGGGAAATATCCCAAGTACAGAAATCATCCACATACAGAGTAGGTGTGACCAACAATCCAGCAGTCCATTAATAGCAATGAGTAAAAGAAGGACACTTACAGTGGAGCCCTGTGGGATGCCATTCTCCTGGATCTGTGGAGAGCTGAAAATGATGCCAACCCAAACTCTGAACGACTGGTGGGCAGGAACAGGTGAATACAAATTGGGAGGGGTGCTCGTAGCCCCCAATAGTGTGGTCTAAATAGGAAGTGATGGCACCAAGCTGTGTCGTAGGCCTTATCAAGACTGAATAAAGCTGTGGCAAGATGGAGGCACTGAGAAAAGGCCTGCCGAACTGTGATTTCCAACTGAAGCAGATGATTGATTGGAGACTGACCTCCTGAAAGCCATGCTGATGTGGAGATACTAGATCCCAAGATTTGAGGACCCAACTGAGTCAACAGACCACCATCCATTCAAGTATCTTGTAGGAGATTTGGTCAGGTTGACTGGCCGGTGACTATCATGGGACATTGTATCCTTACTGGGCTAAAGGACAGGAACCACAATACTGTCTCTCCATTGAGGGGGGAAAATGCCTTGTTGCCAAATATGGTTAAACACCTGGAGGAGATACTGCTGTTATGGAGGATTGCGGTGTTGAAGCAATTGGTTATGGATGGGATCAGGGCAAGGGGCTGAATCATGGGAAGATGAGAGGTTCAGAAGAAGTTCCCATTCAGTAAAAGGTTCATTGAAGAGTCTACCTGACAAGGAGTCAAACTTAAGTGGGAAGTTTCAGTCCACTGTTTCTGGAGGAGGAGGGCATCTTGATAGGACACTGATGCTGATGCCATCACAAATAGGGTCACGAGGTATTCCACAAGAATTGATGGATCTGTAGAAAGGGCACCCACTAGGGCAAGGCGGAATGGGAAAGCTGCCACTGACAACCTTGGTGGGTATGCAGTACGGCCCACACCCATGACGAAGGAGCAGAAGAACATAGGGAGAAGACAAAGCATTCCCAACACACCCGATTGCTCTGTTTCAATAAGTAACTGGTTTTGGCACAAAGACACTAAAGGTAATAAGACTGGCACAGGACGTGTGCCACTTTAGATGTTGCAAAGCACAACGATGATTACGGGTGATGGTGCCAATGGCTGTGCTCCATCATGGGACTGGCAGCCAGCGAATGGGGCCCATTGTGTGGGGAATGGCAGTGCTGATTATCTTATCAGACAGATCACGAACGATTTCGTCAATACAGCTGGACGAAGAAGGTGTAAACATGACTTGGGAGTTATATAGGGGCCAATCAGCACAACAGAAAGCCCAGTGGGGGAATCTGGCCATCAAAAGAATGAGAGAGTCAACGGGAATTGGTCACTATCACTGAGGTCACCGTGTGGCAACCACTGTAAGAAAGGAAGAAGGGGAAAAATCAGTGCCAAGGAAGGTGCCACATGTGACATAAAAATCAGTAAGTGAACCATCGTTAAGAAAGCACAGGTCATGGCATGCAAGAAATTGGTCAATGAACAGTCCCAGACTACACAAAATAACACAGCGCCAAAAAGGGTGATGGGCATTAAAATAACCAAGGTGAAGGAAAGAAGGGGGTAGTCGCTGAAGGAGGGCAGTTAGGGCAGAAGGTGTAGGTGACGCATCAGGAGAAAGATAGAGATTGCAAACTGTGATCACAAAGTTCAAGTGGACCCAGATGGCAGCTTCTTCCGGTGTAATATAAAGGGGGACCCATTAACTAACAACAACCATACAGATCAACACACGAATGCCACTGGAAGCCTTCAAAGGGCCAATCTGGTTCTGACAAAATATGGAACCCACTAAAGATCAGTGAGTGAGCATCAGTGAAATGAGATTCCTGGAGAACTACACAAGCTGCCCTGTAAAAGGAAATAAGGAGGTGTCAGTAGGCTCCATTACAATTCCATTGGATAAGCACGGAAAGGGCATACAAATGGGAGGCGAATGGACTGGAGCCCAACCAACAAGAATGGGGTGACATTCATAAAGAAGAGGTCAGACTCAGGTTGCGAGGAGGAGTTGACACCTCTGCGGGCAGGGAGGTGCCTTGTTCTGGGACTTACGTTTCTTCTTCTTCTCTTTCATAGATCAGGGAGGGCAGGACATGGAGGGAGAGCTGGTTCTTGCAAGATCTGGAAATGAAAGACAGTGGCCTTGGGGCACACATACTGTGTCTCCTGCAGCTGATTTGTGGGAGCAAGCGTCAGGCCTGGGAGATGCCAGGGCTCCCAGGAGGGAGCAACATCACCTGTGGACACTGAAGAAGGGGCACACTTCTCCAGGTGGAGAGAGGGATTGGCAGAGGAAAGGGTGAAGGAAATACAGGGGAAGGGGGGAGGAGAAGGGGCAGGACTGTAGCAAGGAGGAGGGGGAGAAGACATAATAGAGGAAAAGTTAGAGGTCATCAAAACAGGCTGTGGTAAGGAGGATGGGGAAAGGACATAACAGAGGAAAAGTTAGAGATGATCAAAACAGACTGAAGTCAGTCATATTTCAGATGAATCTCAGTGTAGGACAAACGATCAAGGTACTTATCTGTATATTCTGTTCCTTCTTATAGACCAAGCAGTCTGGGTAGTGCGGAGATGGATGGTTGTGCCAAATACACACACTGGCTGCGGAACACAGGGGCTCCTCTCACTGAGTGGGTGTCCACATTCACTGCATAGAGGGTCCACAGTACAGTGCAAAGACATGCCCAAAACGCGAGCGCTAAAAACACCTCAAGAGTGGCCGGACCTACGGCTTCACATAACGCAAATAACACATAACCTTGACCTTCCCTGGGAGAGTATCTTTCACAAATGCCAGAATATAAGCACTGGTATCAGTACAGTTATCCCGCGATTTTCCATGACCACTGCTGCCAGCAATCATGTACAGTGGCTACATTCATGCCAAGTTTTTCTGCAATACTGTGGACGGAATATCCAGCTTCTCATAGCACTATTGCATAAATATGACCAAACTCTGCAGTGAGCTATTGACAATGGCATCTTCATCGTCTTAAAGCCACTCCTGATTAAAATCAACTCACTACATCCAATCTCAAAGGTAACAAAAGCTCACAACTGTTACAGCATGTATTCGAAGCAAACCTGATTTGGATCCTCATAGTGGGGCTACTAGTGCGACTCTTACACAACCGCCGCAAAATCTGAATAGACGTCATCTTTCAGATGTAGAAACATGTCTACCAACTTTTGTTTACCTCGCACAACTCCTTCTTGGTGTTTGGGCTTGTTTTCCTGTCTCTCTCTCTCTCTCTCTCTCTCTCTCTCTCTCTCTCTCTCTCTCTCTGTGTGTGTGTGTGTGTGTGTGTGTGTGTGTGTGTGTGTGTGTGTGCAAAATAATACTCTTCCACAAGAATGCTGTCAGAACTTACCTACATTTTTCAGTCATGAGAAAGGCTATCATGTGTGTCTTACACAACATTATACATGAGAGCAACTATTCATGGACACACGAGTAACATTAGAACTTACATTAGCTGTTGGAGTCAAGTATTTCTAGCAATTTTGAGGCTATCAAAACAAGGTTAATAACAAGCAACAATACACAGAGTAGGGAATATTTTATTAGATGAATGTTTTCGCATCTTTTTTCTCTACTGAAACAATACATCTTTTCTTAAATGTAATTAAGTACTTTTATTTTAATGACATTTGAGATCCTTTGAAAATAGGAGTAAAGTGATTTGACGCTTATAAGGGTTGCAGTAAAACTGTGTGTAAAATGATGGGGCTGCTATGCATAAAAATCAAGGCTGCACGGTCCAAGTTCCAGATCACTTACCACATATTTGTGTGGAGGAACTGTTATTTTATCCAGTATGAGCCAATACTGTTAACATGGAGATGACTGAACAAGGAGCTTTACTTCATTAGGTGGCTGATGCTGCACTAGTTGTCTGCATAAAATATTGCACCTCACAAGTGCAACCAGAGAAAATGGTGAGTCACTGTTTCAACTCAGTCATTTGCAAACTATGCAGTTATATGAAATGTATGTATGTGAAATGGCAGTTGACCGCAAAATGTAACTTCGAAGATAGAGGATTTCAGTGCAACGTTTGAAACCACTATATGAAGTAAAACACTGATGTCAACAATGGCTTGACAGCAAAGACTTGAGGAACAAAATTAACAAACATGATGAGAAACCATATAATCTTAATGGGAACTGAGAGTCATACAAAATTATTATAAAGTAAAGGTCTTCTGAAATCAAAACTCAGTCAAATTAAGATGGAAAGAAACTACAACTAAGAAAAAATAATGTACATATGTATGTATAATGACAACATCCATATAAAAAAATTTGATTACGGATGAATAAATAAATAAAGTCAGGAGGAGCATATACACAACTGTGTTAAACAGCAAGTTTTCTATATTTATTTAATTGAATTGTATCTACAATTGAGTCTAGAATATGAGATATTTTTATTTTTTTAGTTTATAATAATTTATATACATTTGCATGTGATCAAATACAGGAAATAGCTGCTCTTCAGCATCTTAAACACAACATTATATTATTCATAAATCATTAAAAATCTCAAATGTGTCATTAAAACACTAAACAAAGTACATAAATCTAAAGACATTCAGTAAACATTCTGACACATTAAAACTATCAAGCAATTTAATAAAATCAGACAGCCAACATCTATTGCTGCCACCTGTCTTTTCTTTTCTTTTCTTTTTTTTTTTTTTTTTTGTAAAGAGATTCATTTCCGCAAATGCACAAACTGAAATATTTGTGCACATAACTAAACACAGTGTCTATACACAAGGAAAAGGAAGTTGTTGGCACAATTTTTTCATGAACATGACATGTAACAACCACTGCTACTATAACTAAAATCGGTAGTTACAGAACGAAGTTGTAATCAACCCAAAAATTAATTCTGAAAATTAGTCTAATAAGAAAAAAAACATGATAATCCTTGATTGTTCAATAAATTTCAGTGCTGCTTGAAAGAGACTTCCAATTACATTCCCATCTTCACTGAATATGCACTAATTTTGTACCCAGTGTTAAAAACTGTATATAATTTATCAGAAAATAGTTTCCCATGTAACCAAATAAAGGCATTAATTTTAAACTTTAGTTATAAGACTATGTTCTCAAAACCTTAACAAGACAAATGTGCAATACTGATCAAATGTATAGGCAAGAAAACGTTTCAAGGTAAAAATGTAAATCTCTGTACACAATAGGGCCACAACAATTACATGCAAATGAAATGCATTATTGGATATGATTATGACGTCAACTTGCTCATGAAAAGAACATCTGATTTCTTACAACGTGACTGACAGTAATTATCGGTTCCACATTTCGCTTGGAACTGTATGAATATTTTCCTATTTAATTTTCTGGTACAGTTCTGTCTATATTGTTAGTTTGAAAATACATGTCCAAGAAAAATCTTGAGAAGTGATATCTTCATCTTCCAATAAAACATTTAAACAAACCTCAAATACAAAAATTTTGTTACTATCAAGAATTATATGAAAGTATACATTAATAAATTGCTAAAACAGGCTTCACAGGCAATTCATGTATACATAAATACAAAACAAACATTTACAACAACTGCAACATAATAAAAGAGAAATTCAGCCTGAGATAAAACAGTTGCACTATTATGCAATATGTATTATTCCAAATATAATAATCTAGGAAAATTCTCACAAAAAATCCTTGCATGCGTAAATGAAGCAAATACTGAAAATGATACATGTAACTTTAGTAAATCAATGTATGAGGAGGAACGTAGGGATGAGAAAAAAGAAAGGGGCATATATTTAATATAAAATATGCAGAAAAATGAACATAAAACAACCAGAAAAACATGTTAAACAAAATTAACACTTGGCAAAGAAAAGTGACACAATGAGTAAGGAAATGTAGATGCATATACAGATCTAACTTTTACAAAGTACACAAAGAAAAGTGGTGGTTATTTAAGTAATGACGCAAAAGATAACTGACACTGTGAAAAACATAACTGGAATGTAAAATAACCATAAATAACCTTACTACACATGCCATGCCTTTGCTCGCTACAAGTTTGAAATAATGCATTTTAGTTGATTCTAACAAATGTAAAATTACTGGAACCTAATTCACTTTAATACTATCGTCCAGCAGAGTGTAAAGGGAAAATTAACAGAATGAGCACATTTATAAGGCTGAGTTGACAGATAAAAAGATAAGATCTTTAAAAACAGAGTAAATTTAGTTACACCACTGTTCTTTTGTGCCTACGTCACATTTCCTTATTTGTTCCTTTAGCTAAGCATTTCTATCTCTGAAATACTAATATCTGCTGTATATTTTGTGAGCTATTGCTGGCCAAAGCATTATCTCATGAATGCAAGTAATTTGCACATTGCCACAAAGACATAAACTAAAATATTGGGAAAGAATGAGAACATATGCAAAAAAAAGTAATATAATGCACCTGATACATTAAAAAAGGCGAAAAGAATATTTTTATCTCCATCTTCTTGCTGAAGTGAGCCTTCTGGGCATATAAAAATACACAGTGTGTCAGAAAGAGTGAAGTCCTTTAGAGTGCATGACACACTCTAGACAGTTAGAAAAGATAAATGAAATGCCAAATGGGATCATTGTACAACTGTTCAAAAGAAGATAAATAAAAGGACTGCAACTATAGTTAATGTTTCACAACTGAGGACTGCTCAGTGACAATAATGGTATTACCAAGAGGAATACAAACATACAAAAGGGGGTTGAGGAAAAGCAGCAGCTTGGCATAATTCTATGTGTTTGTCTCCACTATAAAGTAATTCACTGAAGTCGAAGAGCACATTGGGTCGTGCAACTCACATTTTAGGGATAGAATGAGATAAGAAACCCATATTGGAGCAAATTTGCGACACTTAAGATAACTAAAAAGTTAACAGTGTGTCATTTGTGAATATACATAATTCGTTAGTATACTGTGCAAAGTGTGTCTCTTTTGCACAGCAGTACAAAAGAAGACCTAGAAGGGACTAGCACGATATTTGGAACAGTTATAATTTATGTGCCAAACTACAAAATGTAAATTTTGTGCAAAAGACATGAAAAACATCTAACAACAATGACATCATACAGGACACAAAAAGTAAACTGAATTATGTACAATACTGCGTATACCTTTATATTTTGTCATTGGTGCCATTACTACCATGAATTACTTGTGCTCTGACAAGTGGTACAGTAATCAATTATTTTATGAATAATAATGCAATAATGGTTTTCTTAACACACACTACCTCTACAATGAGTATTGTGTTTTTCTGGTCCATAAATATATATATATATGAAGTGTAACCAATATGGTGAACTTGCAGGCTACCTGAAGAGTGTCCCCACAAGCCACTGTTTCTGCACATATTTCTTTCATTTTTAGTGTCACATATTACAGCATTATATTGTATAGTCCTTATCTGTGAGACATTCTGTTTATAAATCATTCAAAAATGCCTCGGACGAAGATTGTATAAGGTACGAGAGACAGACAGAGAGAGAGGGGGGGGGGGGGGGGGGGCGAGGGGGGGGGGAGTACACAGAAATATGCTAAACATTACTGATGAACCACAAGTGAAACAATCTGGTTTCAGTGGAATTACAAGCAAAAGGTTAATTGAGTTGCCTTGTAGAATCACTGGAAAAGCAAGAGAGAACATGTTCAAATTCCTTAGTAGAATAACTTCTGCACAATAACTAATTAGTGAGAACATGAAGAATAGAGCACAGAACAAACTTATAAAGCAAATGAAGAATAATTCAAAAACTTCAGACAGTTGGTGTTTGAATGTACAATTTTGTTGGGCATAAAAATGTTATTGCAGACAACTACTTTAACATTTAGTATTACAACAAGCCATTTTATGATTGTTGTTTGAAATCTTGGCTGAGAACATATGCTTGGATATTAAAATTGTTGAGAGTGAAAATTATCTTCAACTACCCTTTCTAGTTGTGCGATGGAGTGATTACATCGACCTTGTACGGTAACTTGTAAAATGAAATAGTTTTGATGCAGAATAAGTCAGATACCTGAGGACCACCATTCAATGCGTAACTTTCTTTTCACAACCTGAATTGTCACCAACAAAAACCTCCTTCAAGCCACAACTAGTGCAGTCATGAACCTTTTTATTCACTTGGCTTACAACTATAGCATTTCCCCTACTTCCCTCCAATCTTTCTTTAAACGGAAAAGTTTAAATACACTTGAGACTTCAGGGGTTTTTATTTGTCTTTCCCTGTTCAGCATTTTATTCTCTATGTTTTCAAATTCTATGTAAAAATAGAATAGTAGATGATTTTTTTTTCTTACCTTTCACCTTGATTTCTAACTTTTTTACTTGCCTTCTCCACCACTCATATCCATTTTTCTTTGTAGTGTGTTACATTATATTTCCCAATTTCCAATTCGCTTCCCAAAAATTTTTATTGCCACTGTTGCATTCCCAACCCTGAAGACATTACCATTCCAAAACCTTTAGTGTCAGTAGTACACTCAGTTTCCTCATTGCCTTTCACAGATCAAATATTCTGCTGCATCACATCCTAGTACTGGAAGGTTCTCATGTGTGGACTTGAAATTTTACAAAAGTTTCTGATATTTTCTGTGTGGAACAAAATTACATTAGAAATCAGAATGAACCCTCTAGCCTCAATTTATTAAGCTCTGTATCTTGTAACTGGGACACAGATGTGGTGAAAAAAACAATGCTTGAAGATGGTTGTAGTCATTTACATACATACATACATACGTATATTCATCAATGATCAATTGTCCCTCTTATGTATCAAAGTGAATCTATCACTTTCTAGATGACGGGGTGGGCTATAAGCTGACTAGTTATCCTTTTGTGAGGAACATCAATTACAGGAGACATTTTCACAGAATAAGACAAGATAAACATTAACTATATATATATATATATATAGTTACCTGGAGTACTACAAACACAAAATATTAATATACATATGTTGGCATGTGATGGAACTGGCAAGGTTGGGAATAGGGAGTGATCATTTTTACATAGTCCCTCATCTTTAGCAATTGCTGTTTGATAGGTTTTTGTTTCCCATATTGTTCAGTTAAAGAGATCATAGAATGACACTGATTTTATCTTAAGTACACACAAATTAAGACTGACAGACAAGAGAAATATTACAGATGCAAAGAATCTCCAGCCAAAGACAATATTAAAAATGTCCATAGTGGACAGCATACTGGATTTTAACATTTTCTTCTATGTAAATACTGATACATAATTTAGAGCAAGCAAATAGACAAGAGCTCAGCAATATTTGCAGGAATGACTCTACTAAAAAATTCTTTCCATGATTAGTCAGACACCAATATATAAATAAAAATCTACGATTTAGTATTCATTACACACTTCAGCTTTCGCTTTCAATACTGTACAGTGCACACAACCCTTACACAATTCCAGGAATCCTAAAACTATTTTCTACCAGCGAGTGCTGTACAGAAGGGCAGTATCCCATCCAAAGCAGCGCAAAACTGTCAGAAACCTGCAAAACAAAAAGTTTTGTAAATATTCATCTTGTAATAATCCAGTTCAGATTTGTTCAGTACCGTAAAACAAATCAGATTTAGCATTTAATAAAACACTTGAAAAAGAAAAATTCAAGTTCAGTGCAGCCTAAAACTACAGGTGGTGGACAAAAATATGGAAATATGCAAAAACACAACAAATTACCATTCCTAATAGGTGTAGGAAAACCGTTGGCATTCAAAACAGTTTCCACTCATCTTAAAATGGGTACACACCGGTCCCATATAGTTCTCAATGGAATCTTATATCAGTCATGCTGCAAAATAGTGGCAAGTTCAGGATAGCGATCACACATCCTTCTCACCAAAGCACACCAACAAAGGCACAATAGCATTGAGATGCAGTGACTGTGATGGCCAGGAAGAAGTTCCAATTCATATTTATGGTCACAAAACCAGTCCTGCAAGATGCGAGCTGTGTGAACAGGAGTCTGTCACATTGGAAAATTGCCACACCATTGGGGAACAAACACTGTACCACAAAATGGATCTGATCAACCAAAGTTATCACATAATCCGTAGCAGTAATGCAATCTTGTAATGCATCCATGGGGCCCATGGAATGCCATATATAGGGTGTTACAAAAAGGTATGGCCAAACTTTCAGGAAACATTCCTCACACACAAATAAAGAAAATATGTTATGTGGACATGTGTCCGGAAATGCTTAATTTCCATGTTAGAGCTCATTTTAGTTTCATCAGTATGTACTGTACTTCCTCGATTTTCACAATCAATATGCGTGGGCTGATGAGAATCCGCACGCAATTGTGCAATCACGTCATAAACACAGATTTTCTGTGAACGTTTGGGCAGGCATTGTCGATGATGTCTCGATTGGGCCCCATGTTCTTCCACCTACGCTCAATGGAGCACGTTATCATGATTTCATACGGGATACTCTACCTGTGCTGCTAGAACATGTGCCTTTACAAGTACTACACAACATGTGGTTCATGCACGTTGGAGCTCCTGCACATTTCAGTCGAAGTGTTCGTACGCTTCTCAACAACAGATTCGGTGACCGGTGGATTGGTAGAGGTGGACCAATTCCGTGGCCTCCACGCTCTCCTGACCTCAACCCTCTCGACTTTCATTGATGGGGGCATTTGGAAGCTCATGTCTACGCAAGCCCGGTACCAAATGTAGAGACTCTTCGTGCTCATATTGTGGACGGCTGTGAGACAATACGCCATTCTCCAGGGCTGCATCAGTGCATCAGGGATTCCATGCGACGGAGAGTGGATGCACGTATCCTCACTAACGGAGGACATTTTGAACATTTCCTGTAACAAAGTGTTTGAAGTCATGCTGGTACGTTCTGTTGCTGTGTGTTTCCATTCCACGATTAATGTAATTTGAAGAGAAGTAATAAAATGAGCTCTAACATGGAAAGTAAGCGTTTCCGGACACATGTCCACAAAACATATTTTCTTCCTTTGTGTCTGAGGCATGTTTCCTGAAAGTTTGGCCGTACCTTTTTGTAAGACCCTGTATAACATCATTACCGAATCCCACCATGTTTCGCTCTGGTGATGTAAACTGGGCCAGAAGTTGGAAACAGTGTCAAACAAGACTCATCTGACCTAATAATTTTCTTCCATTGCTCCATAGTCCAGATTTTATGGCTTCAGTATCACATTTTCCAGTTACAGATATCTGCATCTCTCATGAGTGGTTTTGCAATTCCAGTTCACCCTGCAATTCCCTGCTTGTGGAGGTCCCTTTATGTTGATTTGGGCTGAGCATTCGTGGGTGCAACATTCAGTTCTGCTGTGAATTTTGCAGCTGTCGTTCTCTTTTTTCCCTCTTCAATGATTGTCTGTCAACCACTCAACACACACTGTCATCCATGTTGTGACTTAGCAGATGAAGTTTTTCCACTTTTCTCTGTATGGGGCGTAAGTCTTCGATACAGTGCCTCTTGAAATATGAAACACTTCGGCTATCTTGTTTATGGAAGCACACACTATACAAGTACCACTAGCGACTTCACTTAGCTCTAACATAATGCACTCACAACTACACAGCACTCTGTTGTAATCACGACTGATACTTGCAACATACTGAGAACACTGCACAGGTGCCATTCGTGGTAAAATACAACAGTGCAAATTGCAGGATTGGTTAATATCTGCATTTATGTGGTGTTGGCTATCCAGTAGTGTTTACAAATATTATGTGGTTAAGTTTCTTGACACCAGGGCACTCTATGCAGCATATTTGAACTGGCAAATGTGTAGAAGTTGGAACAATTTGTGCCGTATCTACTGCCACTGCCAAGCTCTCCTCGGCGTGGTGGCTGATCGGAGTAATTAGGTTTGTTCGAATGAAGATATCGTGACCAATCGCAACTATTTCTGAACTGTCTCTACTGCGCAAATGCAGTTTTGTGATTGTTGTGATCATCGTGAAACCTTTGTCGAACCATATTTAGCGTGTTTTGACACCATCATTCACTTTGCATTGCTCAAATGCTTTTAGTTTAAACACAGCACCAGTTACATATTTTATTCATGTTGAGCAAAATGTGTTTCGAGAATTTATTCTCGTTGTCAAGTGCAGTATTTACGTATGTACTTTTTGTGATGACACACAAACAAACAATGTGAGAGAGAGTTTGTGTATGTGTGTGGTTTTCTACATAATTAATGAGGCACAGTACCTGATAACCTCAAAAAGATGACAGTGCAAGAGATGTAGAATAAAATGTATTCAAACACCAGACAAAATACTTATTTACATATTTGCAATTGACAACGAGAAAAAATTCTCTAAAAGTGTCGTGATAAGCATGAAAAATTACATAACTAGTGCAGTATTTCATTATTTGAAAAATGAAGGAAAGCTGCAGGCTTTCAAAAACATCAATTATGACATATGAAATTGCATCATACGTTCCTACTTCCCAGACAGTTATCAGTTCGAGTTACATCAGTGGTTTTTATTAGATAATAAACCTTCATTAGATAATAAACAAGTCCCTTACAAATCTTTTAATGCCTCTTATGTACATATACCACACATGAAGTGCAAAAATACATAACTTTTACAGCTTAAATCGTTATTTCACACATTTTACACCACCCCCTCTTTTTTTTATTGACTTGTGTGGATATCTCTCTCTCTCTCTCTCTCTCTCTCTCTCTCTCTCTATCTATCTATCTCACACACATACACCTCTCCCTTCCTCCACACTTATGTTGCTATAATGAAGGAAAGAACTCTTGAAATTTGTAGTACAATATACCCAGGGGTGAACACTCACAAAAGGTCGATAGTAATACCCATGAAAAACACACTCACATAGTGTTTCCACTCTTTGCTTCATATTAATCCTCAATTTAAAAAAAAACAACTGTACTGTTTTATTTGGACACATTAAATATTGAGTTTTAGGATTGGATAGGATTGTCGGGGTTAAAGAGACTACTAGATCATCCCTCCATCCTATATTCATCAAGTTGAGAAGAGTCCTCAGAGAAGAAGCCATAGAAGACGAAGCCATAGAAGACAAATCCTGAGGAATCTGACTGTAAATGAGAATCAACAAAACCTAGAGATAGAAGCAAGTAGAAGTGAGTAAGGGGGAAGAAGGTGAAGGTGGGTGAGTTGCTCCACTCAGAAAGCAGCTAGAGGTCCCCAACACTTGTCACGCAATGGGAGACACAATATTTGCATCTGACCAGTGTTTGCTCACCTTCCACTACAAGAAAACTAGCAACACAGACAAATTGAAAAAATCTCAAGAAAGAGAATGACAAGACAGCAAACCAATGACTGATGTAAAAGAATTAGAAGAACTAAAAAGGTGTGAAGCGTCGGAGCCAGGCCAGGCTGGACCACCAAGCAAATGCAGCAATGGACCTTCACCGGTAAAACGTAACACCAGATCAGCAGTTTGGTGTCTCCACCTGCACCAGAAGCAGTGTGTCAGCAAGACTGAGGTTTCGCTGTAGGGTGGCCAAATTAGGGCAGTCCAGCAGGGTGTGGCCATCGTTCAGCCAAGTGTGGCCAATGTAAAGTCAAAAGGGAACAGTAGATTCTGTGAGAGCAGCACACAGGAAAGACTGCCACATACTTGTGGTCCCCTTTACTGCTCCCTGTTTGTTTCAGAGAAGTCAGGGCATACCAATCCATATTCCAAGCCTTCAACATTTGACAGCATAGAGCCCACCAAAGGTCCAGTTCCAGTACCCGTATTGTCAAAGTCAGCATCATGGTAATCAACTTTGCAACTGGGCCAGTGTATTCATTCCCTGGGGCCCAATGTGAACTGGGATTCAAACAAAGATGAATGACTGGCCAGCTTGGAGGAGGTCAGAAAGGAGATTCTGGATAGTGACAATCAATGGGTGTTGAGGGTAACATTGGTTGATAAGCTGAGGATTACTCAGAATTAAGAATGACTCACTGGTGCGAGAATGAACGTGAGTGAGTGCTCCAGCAATGCCCATATAATTCTGCAGTGAACACACTGAATCCATCAGTCAAGAGGCATTGTTCACTGCATGTTGCATGTGTAAACACAAAACTGGTTCGTCCTTTCCACTTCTGAACCCAGAATTGCATCGAGGACAGCCAAGAACAGCCATTGCAAAATTATGGGGCCAAAAGAGTCTTTCAGTCCAAAGGATAGGTCCTGGGATTCCATTGTGGGAGTAGGATCTCTCTACCAGGAAAAATTACATGGAATTTAGATGCTCAGGAGAGCAGTGAATGTGTATTACATAGCTGAGCAGCAGTTGTTGGCACCTGATCTGTAGGGGAGAGATCCCACATTCCACGAGTAAGCTGTTTACAGGTCTGATCCATAATGCACTTGTGGCAAGTTGAACACCACAATGGTGTATCGGGTCCAGTATCCCCAATCCTGAAGGTGATGCTGTGTCATATACCAGACTCCTACAATAGACAGAGGATATGATCATAGCATTGTCAAGTGGTGAAAGTGTACAGTAGCCTGCACCCCAGTTGGTGTTACTGAGGCAGTGAAGAGTATTAAGGTGAGACCATCATCATGTTTGTTGAAGATTGGGAAGACTTATCACCTAGGCTTTGCAGTCCCAAAAAGCGGTAAGACTCCACCACATTCAACAATTTGTCATCGAGATAGAGTTCTGGTTGTGGATGTGCAATAAGACAGTGACAGAAGTGCATGACACATGTCTTCACAGCTGAAAACTGGAAGAGAAGGCTCGGGGCTCCAGACTGCACCTTTCATATGGCACCGTGCAGCCAGAGTTCAGGAACACCCGCACTGGAGGAGCAATAGCAAATGCAAAAATTGTCAGCATACCAGGAGGGTGACACTGCAGACCACACAGCTGCAGCTAGACCATTGATAATCATAAGAAAACAGGTGACATTCAATACAGATATCTGCAGGACCCTATTCTCTTCTCTTACTGGGGAGGGGGATACTGAAGGAAGTAACAAATTGAATCCAGAAAATATGGTGTGACTAGAACTTCTGAGGAAAAACTGGGAACGGGCCCCGATGATCCCCTAGTCAAAGAAGACAGCAATAAGGTGTGCTGATGACAGGCAAAACCTAACCATATGGGAGACTCCAGGCAGACCAAACAGTCAGCCATAGAAAGGCCTTGGTGAAAACCTACATGGGAAAAAAAACCACCCCTAGACTCAAGATAGCAACACAAGTACCAGCTCACCATATGTTCGAGCAACTTGCAGAGAACATTAGGATGCAAGAACAGAGTCATTTTCAGGCAATGAGGTTCTCCATCAAAGGATGTCATTTACAGTATTTGAAAGCCCATCCATCAAGGTACTGTCTTTCGATGGGGAGGATACCAAGCAACAGGGTATCGCTAAGTCTCCTAGTGAGAGAATGGCTGCGGTTGTGCTCTGGATAGCTGCAGCAATACCTCCAAGTGGCAGTATGCTAAGGGCAATGGCAGAAGCAGCAGTGTTGAGAGCCCATCCAGGTAGACACCCAGGTGAGTGAGGCTGAGGGAGGGAGATGACAATCAGAAAATGATCACTGTCATACTGGTCATTATGGACTCTCCAACGGCTGAGCGGTATAAGACCAGAGGTGTCAACGGAAAGAGCAATGGCTGAATAAGATCCGTATGTCACACTGAAGTGCGTGGGGGCACCTGTATTCAACAGACAAAGATAAAGCTCTGTGAGCAAAATTTCGATAGCTTTATTGCGGCCAGGGGTTGCGGTTCCACACTACAAAGGGTTGTGGGTATTGAAGTCGCCCAAAATGATAAAGGGTGAGGGGAACTGAGAAATCAGTGCAGACAACACGGCCTGAGAGACTCCACTATGAGGATGCAGATACACACTATAGACAGTGGAATCCAGAGACATAATCACACAAAGTGCCACAGCCTCCATAGGTGCATCAATCGGCAAAAGTTTGCTATTGACAGAGTCCAGAATGTATGTGCAAATTCTGCCCGACACACTGTCATAGTCTGCTCAATTCTTAAAATAGCCCCGAAGTTGCAGAGGATATGAGGCCACAATGCTGGGAACCAAGTTTCCTAGAGGGCAATGCAGAAAGCTGGGGAAACCCATAAGAGATGATGTACCTCAGCCAGTTAGGAGTCAAAATCACTACAATTCCACTGGAGGATCACACTATCGGTATCCTGCGCGGGCGTGAAGGGACCAAGGAGGCAGGTCACGCCCTGGGGTCACCTGCTGCCACCGTTTGTGGGGATACGGCATCAATACATATTATATAAAGAAAATGAACCACCACAGCCCTAACACCGAACAAATTTATTTCAATCAACTTGTTTTGATGCAACATTAACGTCATCTTTAGGCCCACTATAAACCTAAAGAATACTTGCATTCCTCAGCCCATGTATCATAGAATCCACATAATACTAGTCATAATGGATTGCATAAATCATGCAATGTGTTTTCACCAGTGTGTGTATTACATGGTATCTGGTGTATCCAGTTGCAGGTCAGCAGAATCTTGGGCGGTGAGTACACTCGGGGACAGAGTAGTGCGTTCTGGAGGGCCCAACGTAGAAGGCAGAAGGGGGAGGATATCATCACTACAGAGGACGATATTATCATAGCCACGGCAAACATCATCATAGTGTGTAAAGGTGCATACAGTAATATTCCTTCTTGGGCCCCTCTCCTGATATGCGAGTTGGTCAAGAGCCTTGTATTTCCTATTCTCTTTGGAAGATGGTGCACAAAGTTTTATGGTTACTTACAATTTCTGTGAGGTCACCAATCTAACAATATGTATCTTAGAACCAGTAAAATTCTATGCAAAGCAGCAAGGGCAGATGGAGGGTGAGAACTGAGCTGTTTGTCACACTTGTATGTTAAGCCCAATTTACACAAAGATACTACACGGTAAAACTGAGTTTTGAAACTGTGCTGCTCGCTACTGTCCACATGCGACACACACAGGCGAAGGTCACTGGTGTGTTGCTTGCGCTTATGTGTTATGTGACATTTCAATAAATGTAGTATGCAGTTTGGAACTGAGAAAATTATTGGTTTCTCGGCAGTTACAAATTAGGCAGAGATGGTAGTGGGACAAGAGTGATAATCACTACAAGAACCAAGAGTGACACTGGGTGCAATTGAGAGAATTCTTCACAAAAGTAACATCGAAGGTTTGATGATGCTGAAGTTACTGACCAAAACACATTCTATAAGAAAAAAGGAAGGATGTATACACAGACGAGGAGAGAGGGGAGGGGGGGGGGGGATTTTTCCTGCATTTCCCAGTTAAAAATCCACTTTTTCTCAGGTTAAAATACACAATACCCTGGTGAAGGTACATGTGAAATGACACTGTACTTTCCCTCAGAGCTGTAAATCTTACCAATCCTCTGAATGGTGAAGATACTATACACCAGCACAGAACTTCCCAGAAATTTTGCGAATGAAATGCAGCAAAAAACAACGCATTTTGAAAAGATCTTTGATGTGGGGCAGCATTTACACTGCATATTTTAGTAACACGAAAGTATAAACCATAATTCTGTCAAATACAGCACAGTAGCGTCTGAACCACTGAAATCGAGATTTCAATGTACTTTTGTCGGCCAATCATAGCTCGTCATATGATCTTGACACCCAATGGCAGCAGATATTCAGGTGACAGGACACGTGATATAGTCAGCGAATAGGAACATCACTGTTAAGTCATGCAAATACAGAAATAGGAAAATTAAGTGGTTTAAATTAATAAACATACAATATAGTAACAAGAAAAACTAAGCTTTCACATGTAAAAATGGTCTTCAAAAATTTTTTGGTGTTTGTGCACGCACTGTGTTTTGTTGGTGTACATGATGCATTTTCTTAGCATCTAAAGTTTTGGTGGCATTCTCTCATTTATGTTTTATAACTGCAGTATTATACAGGCTAAAGTAAAATTCTTTGTTAGAGTATCAGTTTTTACCACTCAAAATTACAAAACTGTTACGGAAAACTAAAACAATGAAAACTTCCAGGAATAAAAAAAAAAAAAAACCCTGGTTTTTCTAGGATTTTTCCTGCCTGAAAAGTTCTTGGGTTTTTCCTGGATTTCCTGGTTGTCCAGGGCTGTATACGCCCTGTAATAAGACAGATAAGATTAATGAAGACCTCTTTCTACATGGGGAAACTTGAGCAGATACTCTTAGCTTAATATGAAGGCATCCCGAAGAAAACGACTTCGTTAAAAGTACAGCTGCACAAATGCAGAAGCTACCAAAAATAATACAACGTGGAATTAAAGGCGAAAATAGAAAATTTACTATGTATGAAGCAAAAAGCTTGATATCCAAAAGCTGTAGATAAGAAACTTCCCAAATAGGTTACATCACAAACATCTGTAACAAATTTTGTACTTTGGAACACGATATGGATAATATAGAGATTAGGAATAAAAATTTACACTTGTGCAAAAACACAGTGCGTACTCCAGTTTCAATTCCGACAATAATGCTTACCACATTAGTGTATCTTCTTTCCTTACAGCATCCTGAATTCTATTAAGTTCCAAGAATTGTTCTGACTTCATTCTTAGGTGGTTGAAGTAGCTTCTGGAGTAATCTACCAAAATTTCACCACTGAGCAACTGAGACAGCAAAACAATTTTAGAAACAAGTGTACTTACCTCCAAAAGACTGGCACTCTCCTCACTTGGCAAAGAACACCCTGTGCCATGTAAAACACGTAATTACAAGCGACGGCGTTTCCTAGAACTGCTGCTGCCACCACCCCACCCTTTGCGGCTACGAGATGCTTCAAGAGCTGCCCAATGTTCATAATAGCGTTCTGCTTCAAGCCATTCCTGATACTTGTACCACCTGTGAAAAGAACACAGTGCTTACAGTTTTGTTAAAAGGGGGTTAAGGCTGTGTGTCACACAGCTATGGTGGTATACTTCTGCAGCAACAATAACAAAAACACAATTCAGATTATCTGTAGTTCCATATAGAGCCTGATATATTAAGAAGTAACTAATTCCTCCATTTTTCTTTAATCAAAAAAGTAATTAACTATTAATGATTAGGTACACTATCTTCCTGTTTTTGTCATCAGTCCTCCGAGCGGTTGGTGCAATCCACCACCTATTCCTTTCTTGTGTCAACCCCTTCATGTCAGGCTGACACTTGCACATTACATTCTCAATTATTTTGTTTGTTAAGTTTAACACAAATCTCTGTCTTCCTCTACAGTTTTTACCCTTTACAGCTCCCTCTATTAGCATGCAAGTTATTCACTGATGTCTTCAACATGTCCTGTCATCCTGTACCGTATTCTTGCATGTGTTTTCCACATGCTTCTTTCCTCATCCATTCTGTGGAGAATCGCCTCATTCCTTAGACAATCAGTTCATTTAATTTTCAGCACAGCATCTTAAACGCTTTGAATCTCATCATTTCTGCTCTTCCCACAGTCCAGATATGCTTTGCTCCAAATGTGCATTACCAGAAATTTCTTCCTGGAATTAAGGCTGATGTCTGATATTAACAGACAGGAACACTTTCTTTGCCTGTGTTAGATGACATTTTATGTCTTCCTTGCTTCACCCGTCATGTGTTACTCCGCAGAATTACTTAACTTGGTGGTCCCCAATTTTGATGTTAAGTTTATCACTAATCTCATTCATGCTGTTCCTCACTAGCTTAGTCTTTCTTCAGTTCAGACCGAGTGAGGTGGTGCAGTGGCTAGCGCACTGGACTCGCATTCGGGAGGACGACGGTTCAATACCGCGTCCAGCCATCCTGATTTAGGTTTTCCGCGATTTCCCTCAATCACTCCTGGCAAATGCCGGGATGGTTCCTTTGAAAGGTCACGGCCGACTTCCTTCCCCATCCTCTAATCCGACGAGACCGATGACCTCACTGTCTGGTCTCCTCCCCCCAACCCCTTTCTTCAGTTCACTCTCATGCCATATTCTGTACTCACTGGACACTCCATTCCCTTTAACAAGTCCTGTAAATATTCTTCACTTGCACAATGTCACCTGTAAATCTTATCAGAGATATCCTTTCACACTAAATTTTAATGCTGCTCTAGAACCTTTCTTTTGTTTCTGTCATTGTTCTTTCGAAGTTTAAATTGAATGGCAGGAACAAAAGACTACATTCTGGCCTTACATCCTTTTAATCTGAGCACTTTGTTCTTGATCTTCCATTCTCAACATTCTCTCTTTGTTCTCATACATTTAGTACATTATCTGCCTTCCCCTGAAGTTTACCTCTATTTTCTTATAATTTCCAACACCTTTCACCACTTTACATTGTTGAGTGCTTTTTCCATATTGAGAAATCCTATGAAGCTCTCTCAATTTTTCTTAAACCTTGCTTCCATTATCAGTCACAATGTCAGAACCACCTCTCCAGTGCCTTTACCTTTCCAAATGCTAAAATGATGTCATCTGACAGAGCCTCAATTTCCTTTTCTATTCTTCCATATGTTATTCTTGTCAGCAACTTGGATGGGTGCACTGTTAAACTGATTGTGCAATATTTCTCACACTTAACTGACCTCGCTCCCTTTGGGATTGTGTGGATGATGTTTTTTCCAATACCTGATAGTTGTCTTCAGACTCAGATTTTAAATTCCAACCTGATTCATTGGTTGGTGGGTACATCCCTGTTTGAATCAGAAATTATGAAGGAATTTTATCTACTCTTTCTGCTTTATCTGATCCCAAGTCTTTCAAAGCTGTATTAAACTCTGACTCTAACACTGAATCACTTACTGTTTCCATATTGATTCCCATTTCTTCCTCAATCACATCATCAGACACCCCCCCCCCCCACCCCTCTCTCTCTCTCTGTGTGTGTGTGTGTGGGGGGGGGGGGTCTTTCCCCAATAATTACTTTTTCAATTTCTTCACATTTTTCCTATAGCTATTTTTCCTTGACTTTCCTGCACTTCATATTTACTTACTTCCCAAATGATACATTTCTGTATTTCCATGAACATTTTTGTACTTCTTTCTTTATATAATCAATTCTAGTATTTCTACTGTTACCCAAGGTATCTTTGCAGTTACGTTCATTCCACTCCAAGTGAACTGCCTACTATGATTTTCATTATCACAGTATCTATAGACTCGGACAACATCAAATACATGTTGTCTTTCCTCAGTAACTCACTTCTTTGCACACTGATTCTTCTGGACAATTTTCTTAAGCTTCAGTCTACTCTTCATGATTACTGTACTGTGATTGAAGTCTATATATGCTCATGGGTGTACCTTACAATCCAATATCTGATTTTAGAATGTTTGTATGACCACAACCTACTCCAACTGGAATCTTTCCCTACCTTCAGGCCTCTTTGCAGTATACCTCCTCCTCCTCACCTAATTTTGAACAGAGTTTTGTTGTTACTAACTGAAATTTACTGCAGAACTCGAACACGTTCTGCTCTCACATTCATACTACTAAGCCCATATTCTCCTGTAACTCTTTCTTCTATTCGTTTCCCTAATACTTTGTTCCAATTACCCGTAATTATTATTAGGGAATAGACTTTTATTTGCATAAATATTTTTCTGCTTGAAGATAAAAACTATAACTAAGACAGAAATTCCCAAAACAGCTCACTTCAATTGTATGCAAAATTCTACCTCACATTAAAAAAAGATAATTCATTAAGAGAAAAAAAAGAAAAAATTAAATAATTTTTCTAAACACACATTTTTGTCAGCTTTAAATTTTAAAAAAAAATCTTGTACATTGTCATATTATGACAACATATTCCGTAGTGAGTGACTTCCACTACACATGCTGCCTGCAATCTGAAAGGGGAGTCCTTTATTTATGTCAAAGGCTGATGCAATCTAAACAACAGTGTTCAATCATTACCCACATTTCGTTTAAAACAGAGCTTTTATACAGTGCATTGTCTTATGTGAAGTGATTGGTGATATAATGCCAATTAGTAGCACCTTTACATGTGATGGATGAATTCTATTCTGTCAAAAATGTGGTAAATCAGTAAATGCATTTCAGCAATCTCATGTCTTGCAGCATTTAGAGGCAGAATGGGTGCTTCACAAGTTCTTTTAGGTGAAGCAGCTACCTATTCACATATCATATTTTAAAAAAGTTCCAAATATTATGCAGATTTATGTAACACTTTTCTTTCATTTGATATTCCTTTATTTATGTTGTGACGTTCAGAACTCAGAAATTTTCTTACGAAATACACAAATTTGAAACACCAGAAGAATCAACATTAAGGAGATTGTATGGGCCTGCCTGTTACAAAGAAATGCAAAGAAAGATCAGGGCAGAATGTGGAGAAAAAGAAAAAAAGGTAAGCATTGGTGGATCACCAGACACTAACAGTAGAAAAGGGAAATATTGTGGTAGGTGCGTTAGAATATGATGAAATAGTTTCTGAATGGTAGTTTCTATTAGCATGTAAAGAAATATCAGTATTGAATCTTGAATCTCTGCAGTCCCATAAGTAACAAATGATTCTGGCAGAGGAACGTATATCAGTGGCGACCTGTTCCTTTTCGCCACTAGGGCTATAATCGATTTTGTTGTGGTGTAGTGGTCCATCTACAACCACCAGCATGCTTTGGCATAGAATTTCCACCTTCAATGGCCTTCTTTAGTCGCAAGATGACACTTTTGGACACACCCATTACTGTGGCTTTGAACCATCACAACCACTAAAATGATGATGTCGTACCACGTGGGATGTTGCAGTAATTGGTTCCATACCAACCTTCTCTCAAACACAATATTGCATTAAATGTTGAATGCGTACAGAGTTTTTGTGCACAAGGTTTTCTGCACTTAACATGTCCTGCCCTCTACATTTTCTTTTTACTGTTATTGGTCAGATGTTCTGTAGCAATTATTAGTTGTTCCATAGCAATTGGCAGCTGTTCCTTAGTAAAAGTTAGTTGTTCTTTAGCAACTGTCAAGCTGTGTACTTTCTTAATTTCTTCATCATCTCCTTCTTCTTGTGAAGTTACCACGGACACCTCAACTATTGTTGTTGGTGTTGGTTTGCTGTTGATTCGGGCTTTGTTGCCTGAATTTCTGAACTGTTGACTATTATTGAACTGTTGACAGTAACTCACTCTCAACCCTACCTTCCTGTTCATAACAAAGCCTACTCCTATCATATAAACTTTCTTCTGCTGTTGATATTATGCTATATTTGTCTGAGCAGAAATCCTTATCTTCTTTCCATTTCACTTCACTGATCCCCACCATATCTAGACTGAGCCTTCACTTTTCCCATTTCCTAGCTGCCTTTCTACATTCAAACTTCTGACATTCCACACCCTGACTCTTACAGTTGATTATATAAAGCATTTGACCTTAGATTGAAAAAGACCTCATATCAATCTAAACTCTAAAATCTGCACTGTATAAACTTTAATCCCAGATTATGTCACCATGAAGTAGCACCAACTTTGTCTAGTGAAAATTCACTAATTACAGTCAGGTTCAAATGTAATTACCTATTTAACTTGTAGTGACAGTACATAATAACATTTCTGTTTTGTGGAAATACAAACTGAAGTATTAAAGAAGTTGTTAACACACGAATATGTGACTACACCATTCCCATACTTCTGAAACTCTAAATATAATATTTTTTAATCTGTAAGGTTAGGTTAAGGAACTTATTAGCTATGTACTTAATGAGAGCGGATAATAATTGCTCTCATAATTCTTGGAGACTTCTCGTAATTTATGTGATTAGTTTAAAGGTTTTGTACAGATACTTAAAAGAGAATAGTCCAATTCGACATGTTAAACATACTGAAATGTTGCTTTCTGAATAATTAATAGAATATACACCAAATGTTTAATTAATCCTCAAAGACATTAAGAATAAATTTTCTCTGTGTCAATAAATCTGTAAAGTAGGGAGAAAAGGTCATGATTTAATATAGGGAATGCATTTTTGTGCTGTTCCAATAAAGAATGCTCTACAGAAATGTTTATATATCAAAACTGTTGGTTGGTTGGTTTGGGGGAAGGGACAAAACAGCGAGGTCATTGGTCCCATCAGATAAGGAAAGGAAAGGGAAGGAAGTTGACTGCGCCCTTTCAAAGGAACCAACCTGGCATCTGCCTGAAACAATTTTGGGAAACACAAATCAGGATGGCCGGATGGGGGTTTCAACTGTCGTCCTCCCGAAAGCAAATCTAGTGTGCTAACCACTGTGCCACCTCGAAACTGTAAAGCAAGTTGAAGACAGTTGTCGTAATTTGTTTTGGACTATACAAAACCAGGAGCTGTGATATATATATATATATATATCTCTCTCCTCCCCTTCTCTCACATTAGTTTTTGATGGCTGTTTCATAAAATATTAGAGAGTTTTTGATGGATGTTTCATAAAATATTAGAGTCAATCTCCTATCTGTAACTTTTGATTAAATAATTACTTAATTTAATTATAATAGGCATGTTTGAATCAAGAAACCTACTTTCCTCCTCCATTAATGCCACATCTCAATTTATCATGTTGTAATTTAAAACCTTTTCAGGCTGCGGTGAAGGAGAGCTGATGACGAATTGTCTGGTGGCCACAACTGAACTAGTAGTGTTCAATTGGCATTTATCCTATCAGTATCCGGGCAACGGAATTATGCAAACTGATCAATTTAGAGATCGGTCAGTGCCTTCGGCCAACGTTCTCATTGGTCTGATGAGAATCTGAAGCTGGATGGTGGCATGAAAACCAATTAATAAGCAAGTAAAGATTTTCTATGCGCCATTTTACCATTTCAGAAGCTTTACCACCAGCAAACATGATTAAAAAGTTTTATAATAGTACTATTTTTTTTTTCAAATATCAGTAATATTATATTGGGATAGCCAACGTGTTGCTTGAACAAAAAATTGCGTTATGTTAACTGATGCTTGCTTGTTCCATTTTTCATTAATCAACTGTATTGTTGGAGTAAAGAAAAAACTGATGACGACTACTCACTACATAAATGAAATTAACTGATGTAACGGGTATTAAAGTAGACTCCAAGCAGCGACATGGGAAAGAAAAAGTATGGTTATCAACGTGTTACCAGTTGCCTCTACTTTTGTTGTCTGCAATATGTAGCTCATTTAATTCATGGCCAATTTTGGATTTTCTGCATTTTGCGTAGTTTGCAAGTTAGTAATTGTAGTAGGCTTTGTTGCTAAATGCTATACTAAGATGGCTACTTTTGCGTTGTGCGCAAGCAAGATGAAAACGATTGATAGTGGATTTTTTTGTTTGAAGCATCCATCTTGTCATTTTAATGATACAAAAATTAGTTTCTGGTAAATTTATGCTAATTATTCAGTGTGGTGTCAACAGTTTTTATTTTGAAGTACATTTTCAATTTGTGTTATGACAAAGATAAATAAATTCAGTAGCAACAGCACCGATCTGACGATGGCAGAGTTCATTGCTCAAAATGTGGAGGCAGAAATTAATACACAGGTACAAGTAATTTAATGTGCCAAGCAAATACCTCCTTCAATTGTAGATTCCTTTTCTGTATTATTCAATAAAATTGCTGAGATGGTTAACGCACATGATGAAGTGATTCCTTCAGACATAAACAGCACCATTTCTGAAAGGAACAAACTATTGGCTTTACAAATCTCTGTGCAGGTCAGTACTACTCTTGATGAGGGAGATGCAGTGCTGACATCTCAAATAAATAATACTTCGACTGAATGTGACAAATAGTTGGTCACTCAAATTTCCACTCTGGTAAAGGAAAATTAGTAAAAAAATTTAACACTGGTTTAGGAATAATAGCATCCGAAAATACCAGTCTAATGAAGGCCTATAAGCATTTACCAGAAACCGTTTCCAAACTATCAAAAGATGTGGACACAACACAATTAGCACAGAAGGCAATGGGAGATATGATGCATGAATTAGCACAACATGTTGACAGCTTGTCTGTAGAACCAGAAGAAATGTTGGAAACCTGGCTAGACGAGCAAGGTGAAAAATTAAAGACTGAATTCACCAAGAGGCTTGAGCAGAAGGACAAAATGCTCACCAATATAATAAATTCAGAGTGGAAAGGAGCAATATAATCAGCTGGGAGGAAGCAATGGCCAAACTCGGCATGGCAAAACAAACGCTCTGTTCAGAAATAGACCACATAAAGCACATGATACATCATGACTTTCCACAGTGGCGAGACAAACTTTTGTCACAGGTGAAAGAAGTGCACCGTGTGGTGGAAATAATACCATAGCCATCACACAAATCACCAGCTATCGATACACAAATGCAAGATGCATACAATGCAGGTGCGCAAAGCCCAGGGCTATACTTTGAAGCATATCAGCCTGTAAACCACGCAATAAACAATCGCATCATCAGAAGGGGGCAAGTGTGACCTTAACACAGATCTTTCAGGAAGAAAGCCTGTTAAAACACCAACAATTTCAGGTCTTTACAACAGACAAAATACAACCCCATCCCATAGTTTTTATATGTTCATTCCACAATGTATTGCCTAGGTCATGGAATGAGAGGCAGAGAGCATCTTGTGGGCTACCGAAGCCACAAAGAACTCTATACATTATGAACAATTTGAAAAGGCTTTTCTTGCTAAACACTGGTCAGTGGGCATACAAGAATGCCTTAGAAAGCAGATCTTCAGCCCATAAATATACAACCCAAAGAAGGGTGGACTTAGGAACTGTTTCAAAAAATACATTAATTTAATGAGATACTGGGACAAGCTGGCCGTGCACCCAGATATATTACACATCTTGAAGGCAAAGTTGTGTGTGCACATAAGGGAAAAGTTAACAATGGTCCCTGATTTTGACGTTTAACACTTTCAGTCAGTGCTCGGTACTATGAACCTAATACAAGAGGACGTGAAAAGCACCATTGGCAACAATGGTTCATAGTCCACCAATAAGAACAGGCACAGAGTAATGGCAGCACGTTGCAAACCAGACATGCAAATTGGAATGACAATTGTGGTCCACAAAATGAACAGACACTCTTTCAAAGGCAAAGGTGAAAAATCAGCATCATCGCGGGTATCAAAATAATCTAAATGGGAACCAACAAAACAATAATAGGAGTCAAGGCCACAATAATCAGTGGTCACATAATAATCAAGGGCAAGGTACGTCTATAAATTGAAACATCAATAACTATAATCAGGAAGTCCCAATAGTCGACGTGGTACCAACAACAATGTCCAGGGTGACAAACTAAACGCAACTATTGAGTTCACTGATGACACTTGCGGGACAGAACAGGGGCAATAATTTGAATGAACAGATAATCATGCTCCGACATAATGATGAGACTGACATCTATCAAGAGTTATTTAATGAGGTAGACAATAATAGTGAAAGTCCATCAGAGCACATACAAGCCGTTATTTAAGCAGTTGTGGGAGGTTTTCCCATGACAATTTTAGGTAATGGTGCAAGCAAAAACATAATAGAAGCTAACTGCTTTAAGAAAATGGCACAGTCTGTACAGATTCCGACTCTGCCAGTTAAAAACTGCATGGTATCTGGTGCTATTGGCACCAGAGGTCAGACTGGCACAGATAGGTGTAGAATTCGAGAAAAGAGCGGATCAATGCATGTTTTTTGTTGTGACAAATTTAACCATGTCCTGTCTCACAGGAATCAAATTCATGCGGGAACGGGACAGAAAGATCAACCTCCCACATGGGAAATGCCATATACAGTTCGAGGTGAGGAGTTTGTTTTGGATCTGATAAAGACAAAAAATAGACACAGCAGACTGTGCCAAGGAATACAAGTTAAATTTATTAAAAATAGAGAACTGTGGGTGCAAGACCATTCACAGTACACAAAGCTTGCACCTGAAATGAACAGTGGGCAAAATGAAATAGAATCTTCGGTCATATGATGCAAATCAGACAATCAGAAAATAGCATTATGTATGTTACTGGAGAAATATGTCCAGGCATTTTCATTAAAGTGTGGTGTGATTAAGGAGTATGTTCATTGGATGGAAGTCATACTGCATACAACTTACTGCCAAGCAACCTATTCTGCTCCATCCAAAAGGGTTTCTGTCACACAGGAACTCTAGAAAATGATACAGTGGTGTACTACAGAGCCTTCCCTTTCACCATGCAGCCATCCATTATTATCCGTGCCCAAGGCAGGCAGAGGAGTGTGCCTTGCTCTTGATGCCCGATCTATAAACAAAACACTTGTTCCACTAAGAACCAGGCCAGAAGTTTTAGAGAAGCAGCTACAGCAATTCCCCAGTTCAGTATTTATCATTGATAGACCTCCGCTATTTGTACTGGCAAATGGCGCTCTCTGGAGATTTGCATAAGTACACCGTTTTTATCTTTGCCAGAAGATCGTACCAATTTCAAGTGCTTCCATTCAGTCTGAATGCCAGTGCCGATGTATTTATTTCAGCACCAGATACCGTTTTAAGACCTGAACTGTTAGACCTGGTCACACTATATTATGTTGATTTGCTAATCGCAACAGCTACCTGGCAGGAACACCTGAGTTTGTTAGACAGGGTGCTCAATAAGTTTTCAGAGTACAGAGTTACCGCCAATTTGAAAAACTCTAAATTCACAAGGAACAAGATCAAATTCCTTGGGCACATCATTTTGCTGTTAGGAATTTTGCCTAACTCCAAAAGGATTAAGCCCATAGAAATTTTCCACCTCCTCCAACTAAGAAGCACTTAAAGGCATTTCTCTTTCATGGGATTAGTCGAGCGATGTAAGGCGCTGCAGTCATGGACTGTGTGGCATGTCCCAGCAGAGGTTCGAGTCCTCCCTCTGGCATGGGTGTGTTGAACATTTTTGAAAGGCATTTCTCAGCCTCAAGTTGCTGCTTGATCAATCTACAAATGGTCCTGTGTTGCTGAACTTATTGAGAAAGAATGTGGTATGGCACTGGTCTGACAAATGTTAGGAGGCACTGAACTCAACAGGCACTACTAAAGTTGAATCTCTTGCACCACCCAAACACGCAGATGGATTTCTGCATCACGTTGTGCTCTTGTTTAGGGGTGTGTCTGTTCCAGGAAGATGACAAATGCAAAATTAAGGTAATTTGTTTTGCAAGCTGTGTGCTCATGGAATGCAAAAGATCATACTCAGCCACAGAATTAGAGGCAATAGCCATGACTTGGTCCCATAAAAAGTTCAACTACTATATTCATCGTAAACATATCAAAGTGTATTATGACCATCAAGCCTTGAACTTTCTGCTGGTGTTTAAGTTGTTGCACCAGTAACTAGTCAGATGGACTCTCCTATTACAGGAGTACGATTATGAAGTTGTCCATATCAGTGACAAGGATAATGTGATAGTGGATGCTCTGTCCAGGCTTCCACAAGGTCTACCAGAGTATTATGGTCTTACATAACAGATGTCTCATCTCAAGGTACTTTTAATGAAAGATACACTCCATAAACAGTATCATCTAGAAATGTACAGAAATATGGACACACTACAGGATGCAGATACAAAATGGGCAAAAGTCAAGTTCATGCTTACAGAACATACTAATCATAAGTTGTCACAGTACTAACAAGTGCACCATAATTTGCTGTTTCATAGGTAAAGAGACCAACCTGATTCCTGATGTATTTGCATTCCAGAGAGATATAAAGAAAATGTTATGTTGCACACATATGTAGCATGGGGACACTTTGATGATGCGAAATGCAAATGAAAGATCACACAGTACCGTTATATTCCAAATTTGCACCGGTGTGTGCATCATTTATTATGCATGTGTACAGTGTGTCAGAAAATTAAAGCCATCTAATATACCTATCAAAAGTAGCTCTGCATACTATACTGACTCACAAACCTGGAGAAATTACTTTGATCGTTGTATCGGGCCCACATCCACAAGGAAGAGGCGGAGTAAAATACTTGATCGCCTTGTATGACTTATTTTCAAAATACGTGCGATTGTATGCTACTATGTCCGCCACTGCAGCACCCATAATAAAATGGGTCAAGGAAGATTCTATTCTGAGACTCGGAAAACTGAATGCCGCATTATCTGATAATGCACCAAATTTCACTGGCAGAAAATGGAAAAGATTTTTGTTAGAAAATAGCATCAAGCAGATTTTGGTAAGTAATTTCCCATCATGAATCAAATCCCACTGAACAGATTTTTTGAGAATTCAACTGTTCATTAGAACATATGTTACTCACAAGCAAACCAAATGGGTTGAATCTGTTACACCATTTTAGCAAGTGGTTAACAATCTGCTGCATACTTCTACACAGCAAACACCAGCTTTGCTCATGTTTGACATGCCTGAGAGAAATGAATGGGTGAATCCTCTTCCCCAGTTTACGGAGAGTAAATTGTCAAGTTAGGTGGGATTTGGGCAAGCTATGGTTGTCCTCAGTTCAGCAGCTGTTTTGAGAAAAACAGCTTATGATAAGAAACTGGGAAAGATACAAGAATTCAAAACTGTAGATAAAATCTTGTTGAGAACATACCCTAACTCTTCTTTTTTATTAAGAAAGAACAAGAAATGGCAACTAATGTAATAGGTCTGTATTAGATTATCTGAATACCTCATGAAGGAAGTTACCTGTTGGCGTATCCTGAATCACTGAGAGTTGAAGGACTTTATCACCAAAAGGAACTAAAGAAATACGTTCAGTAAGGATGTTTGGCCAGATGTCAAAGTATTTTGTCTTTTATATTTTCTCTAGCACTCTGTATTGTGCATGTACACACTTTTTGAAGTTTTATGCTGAACCTACTCTACTATATTTTTTATATATGGCACTAGAAGGAGCGTAAAACTTCTGACATTGTTTGACATTAGATGCAGTAATGATCTTTCAGTTTCAAGTATTTTCTGAATATAAATAGTAGTTATGATGTTTTTCTATGTGTTTTCATGAAAGTATGTTTATGTTGTCAAAAGTGACTATGTAACGAGAAAGTATCTCACTGCACCAGAACTGTGAAATATGAAAATGAGGATTGAATATTTTGTCAGTGAAAAGATTATTTCGGCATTAGTTACATGAACATAGATCATTTAAAGGACAGGATACAGGAAAGTGATGAACAAAAGCCATATGAGAAATGAAGATATGTTCTTATAATTTGTTTCCTCGTACAAATATAAACAGATGAACAGTTACTCACAACTAAGTGTATATAGAACAAGAGACAGTAATAGTCAGTATAACTAGTTATATTCCGGTAAGAATTCATTTCAAGTTTAATTTCTACGGATTAAATAGGTGATACACTGAGTACTACCAAGCAAAGATCAATTAATTAAACATGGCAATGAATTGTGTGTAAACAGATAGCATTCTCTGGTCACACTTGTGTTATATAGAGTGACACTAAATTGAACTGACCATTTACTGAAAGTAAGTTGTACAGGCCATGCAATAACTATACCGACACTGTAAATATTAACATGATAGCAGCATGAAAGATGGCATTTCTAGTTGATAAGTCAAACAGAACCAGAAAAAGGTGCTATTGGACTGATATTTTATTTTGTATGTGAACTATTTAAAGTAAGCTAATCTCTTACTTATCTATTTAATATGAGTTGATGTGAATTCTATTTTGAAATAGGAAATTGCTATGTAAAGGTGTACTGGCATAATTTAATCAGCACGATTCATTATATGTTAAGTGATGTGAACCATTAGCTATGAGAGCTTATGCGGAGCCGAAGTTTAGATTTTTGCCACATGTGATTTCGGAAGCATGTGTTAATTTCGTGATTTTGGTCTGTGTTGTTTGTATTTTGTTTATGCTTTTCTCTTTGCTGATCTCTACCTAGAATAGGATTACTTCAAGGATACATGGAAACATGATGATAACCAAGGTAAAAATACTCAATCTGCGAAACATAAAAAGAGGGCGGTAAAGAATGTTGTGAACACTAGACCAGGAGCAATGCATTGTAACAAACATGGCTAACACACCAAAAACACGAGTGACACATTATTCATGTAAAGTATGCACTTGTAAGAAAGACAAATGTAATAAGTAAGCGAATTAATTTGTACAAGGAGTAAATGTGATCCAGGGACTCTCATGTGGGTAAGAAAAAGGGACTCATTTCTGCAGATATTCTTGAAATGCCTGTAGTGAGCACACTAAAACAAACGAGGACTGTTTGTTGACAAAATCAGTGGACAAGAACTCGACTCACTCAGTTTGAAAATATGCCATGATCTGTAGACAATGGTGCCAACTACAAACTAGTGAGAAATAAAGTTCCCTAAAGGTAGACCTGGGTCACAAAAACAATACACACAAGAGACAATAGTGAAAGTGAACTCTGTTGTACTAATCAAATTTTTCCCTAGGGCAGCTCTGCGATATTGAACTAATGTTTGTAGAGCTGATACAACTTTGCTTTGATTATCATTATCAACTAATGATAGCGGTCATCACTTGTATGGAGCAAGCAGGAGTGGGGGCGTGGCCAACCGCCAGAACCATTCACACGCATTCCAGCTACAATGGGTATTTAGCTGGGCAGCAGGTTTCCTGGAATCGCCGCCAGAAGTCACTGTGCGAGCCAACGGTCCTGCCTCCTCCTCAACAGAGGGCGCCAAAATGAGAAAGTTTTGTGATGTGTCAATCAGACGTGCGCGTGTGTTTCATAGTTACAGAAAAGTTAGTCAGATTCTTAGAGAAAAATATGAGTAAAAAAGGCAAAAGATAAAAGAAAAAGAAAGATGATAAACTCAGAAAGAACTTATGTCTGTGACATTGTATTTCTGTATATTTAATAAAAGTTAATGGACATTTTCTATAAAGACAGATGTATGTAAACAAACTTTGAGAAATAGGCACACAAAGACAGTGAAGAGCAATGTGAATGTACCGAACATTTTCCCTAAAAGATCTGCCAAGCGGACGGCATATTTTGTTAATGATTATATTGCTCTGTAACACAATGTATACTAATTTTACGACAGTTGAACCATTGATCTCTATCTCTAGAGACAAAATAAGAAACAAGTGTTTAAGGGGGCAATGGAATGTTGCTTTCTAAATAATTAATAGAATAAACACTAAATGTTTAATTAATGCTAAAAGACATTAAGAATACATTTTCTCTTAGTAAATAAATGATCTCTGTGTAAATAAATCTGTAAAGTAAGGAGAAAAGGTCATGATTTAATATAGGGAAAATATTCCGAAGAAATGCTTATATAGATGGCTGTTTCACAAAATGTATGTGTCACTCTCCTTCCTGTAACTTTTGGTTAAATAACTACATAAATTGAATTATAATAACCACGTCTGAATCAAGAAACCTACTTTCCTCTTCCATTAATGTCCCACCTCAATTTATTATGTTGTATTTTAGAACATTGTTTGGTGGCCACAATTGAACGCTACTAGTGTTCAATTGGCATTTACCTTATCAGACTTTTATTTCAGCATCCCCGAGATCTCTATTACCGACCTTTTCTATCAGTATCCAGGCAACGGAATTATGCAAACAAATCTGATGCTGCATGGCGGAATGCAAACCAATTGATAAGCAAGTAGAGATTTTCTAAGCACCATTTTACTATTTCAGAGGCTTTGCCACCAGCAGTTGTGATAAAAAAGTTTTATAATACTACTTTTTTTTCCAAATATCAGTAATATTATACTACCCCGAAATTTTTCTCACAGAAAGAATACACCGAAAAACAAGCACTGTCAAAATTTTACCTGCTAGGACTGTCAAAATTTTATCTGCTTAGGTGGAGAGCAAGGAACTTTTTAAAATACATAGAGTTACTCATTTCTGCCACACAAAAAACTTCTTACAACACCACTTTGTACAGTTCTTCCTGTCTAGCGCACGAGTCAGTGAATAAGCAGATGCACCGACATAAGGGAATATCACCGCATAGCACAAAGTGCAAATACACGAATTTTAAGCACTTAAATAATACCAAAAATTTCTCAAACTATTAATTTTTTGAATAGCTTACATTTCATACTGACAGCTAAGCTTTTCCAGATGTAATTGGTACACAAGTGACAATCGGAACTTTAATGTGTTGACATGAAATATTTTACATTAATTCTGGTAGTACAGTTCTTTGATAATTTCTGAATAATGTATATTACACTAACAGTGAAACAATTCCTATTGTGTTCCCTGCAATCATCACAAAAATGTGAAGCATCTATTGTATGATAAAAAAAAAATATTTTCTTTACAACAGGAACACCTTATGAAAGAATAATTAATGATTTCAGGCACTTCACTTTAATTATTAGTTTTATTTAGAGTGAAGCGGGATGGAGGAAGAAATGGTTGCTGCCATTCTGCATACAGTGATGCATAACAAGCATACTTGATAAATTCGTAAAATGTGGTGATGTAAACTGACAATGCATGAATGACTGATGTTTAACAATACTATCAGAAATTACATTTCTGACAATTCTTAAAAAAATACTTTATACTGTGGAAACATTCCTAAAGACGGGGGTATCGCTATGTCCAGGCCAAGAGTGCAACACAATTTCTACAAATCGTAGTAAGATATTTTGGCTGTAATATGGAAAATTATTCTCTCCCATTTTTCCAGATTTTACTACATCGATTACAAAATGTTTGCAATTAAAGAGTCTTTCTTTTTTTACATTTTTGGTCCTAATTTGCCCTGAAGTTCTGAAAGACAGATGTAAAACATGGGAAACATTAACCCACTGATTAATATCACTGGCATAGTTGTATAAGAAAATGTCATAGCACTCACTGACTGCACATGCAACCCTGCCCCCCCACCCCTCCCCCCATTCAAAATGATAAAGTGTGGTTTGCATGTAGATGTTGCAGTGTTTTAAGGGATAACAAGAAGCTGTGTCTTCTTCACATTCGCTACAATTTCTCAATAGTATTATCTATCAATGACATCTTCTCTGTGTTTTGTTGAGGTATAGTTCATAATTTTGCAGCTTCATTTTCTGCATCATTTCCTGAATCTATGTAACCAGAAGTAGCTATTCCCCAGTAACAGATCAATGATGATCATGAGCAAGTCTAAGTATTTTAAACAGTTTTTTTCTTTTCTTCATTTTTTTCACACTTTTGTGAGTTTCGTTTTGGTGCATAATTCGTACTTTATTTATACAATTTACATTCAAATTTTATGAAGCAAAACTGACCTTGCACTTGCTTAACATTAAGTGTTTTCTCTCTCTCCTCCTTTTAACCAAAAATTTTCAGCCTTTTCTTTTCACTGAAAGCTGTTACTGCATATATTTTCTTTGGGCAAGGAAGCTATAGTATTTTTATTATGGACTCTAGTTAGCACAACAATCATTGTTCAAATCACAATTGATGGAATCATCAGAGTTATTTTCCATTTTTTAAACGTTTACAAAATTTCTAATGAAATGTCAACATAATTCGAAAGAATTTCCAAGAAATTAGCTAATAAATAACTCATATATAGGTCTTCAGGGTATCATAACTCATATTTGCAAGGTTTAAAACATTATGAGGTTCCACATTACTATGAAACTCTGGAACCTGCACAGACACAGATGCTATTAGCATGTATACATGAAGAAAACACACAGAAAATTGCTCTTTGTTAGCACAGGGCGCACATGCAGACAAGGGAAAAAAATTCCAGAATTTCACAGTTAAAAACACAATTTTTCCGGGGCAAAAATACACTTTCTCTGTGCTAAGTCACAGCATACATTCCCTCAGAAATGTAAAACTTATCAACCCTTTAAATGGTAAAGGTTTTATACACTTCCAAGCAATTCAGGAAACAAAACCCAGCAAATAAAAAACACATTTTGGAAAGATATTTGATGTGCAGCAACATTTACACTGCATGTTTTTGTATTGTTGTTGTTGTGGTCTTCAGTCCTGAGACTGGTTTGATGCAGCTCTCCATGCTACTCTATCCTGTGCAAGCTTCTTCATCTCCCAGTACCTACTGCAACCTACATCCTTCTAAATTTGCTTAGTGAATTCATCTCCTGGTCTCCCTCTATGATTTTTACCCCTCCACGTTGCCCTCCAATACTAAATTGGTGATCCCTTGATGCCTCAGAACATGTCCTACCAACCAATCCCTTCTTCTAGTCAAGTTGTGCCACAAACTACTCTTCTCCCCAATCCTATTCAATACATCCTCATTAGTTATGTGATCTACCCATCTAATCTTCAGCACTTTTCTGTAGCACCACATTTTGAAAGCTTCTATTCTCTTTTTGTCCAATCTATTTATCGTCCACGTTTCACTTCCATGCATGACTACACTCCATACAAATACTTTCAGAAACGACATATACATATAGTATAGCTACAAGAAAAGCTACGCTTTCACATATAATATTGGTTTTTTTTTTTTTTTCACTTGTGTTATCCTTTAAGATATATTAAACACAAATGTGCCAGTAAAATTTTTAATGACAACGTAGATGTCTGATCTTCTGGTCCTGAAATTTTTCTAAGTCGGTGGTCCTCAAAGTGTTAAGTTTTGAATGAGAGTCAAACACTCTGTAATTTAAGAAATTCATCTCACATTCTCATCTTGCATAAAAGGAAATTTACTTTGAAAGTAATGCTTCTCAAACCACTATTCGCAATATTTTCCAGTAACCTCTTAGCAATAAGTTCATTTGAGAAGTTGCCAGAGAGCACCAGGAGGCAGCCGTTACCATGCATGCACAGATACTATGATGTAGGAAGCCCATGCTCGGTGTTTGATCTGCTCATCCACCTTTTGTTGTGCTTCTGTTTGGAATTTTGTGCATAGCGGAGCATCACATGATCATGTGCTGTAGTGTGGCATATTGTTGAGTGGGAACATTCCCGAGTTATTGTACTTAGGGCAGTTTATCATCATATCCTATCCAGATAAGGAATGCAAAATTAGAAAACAATTCTTGGCACAATATTCACTTCAAGACTAGGGTCTAAAACTCAAAGTACCCTAATATTTTGGTATTTGGTGACTTCAACATAGGTGTTCCCCCCCCCCCCCCCCCCCCCCCCATAATGTTATGTAGCATTTCCAATCAAGTTTACACCAAGACAGCACCACAGAAAGCTGGTAAGAAGGAATACGAATTTCTTAGAGATAACAGTTGTTTGTATACACCAGACCACATAAAAAATAACAAGGTTACTTGTGAAGCCAAGAAACTGTGTAATCGGCAATTTATATTCTACTCCAGGAGTCAATATAAAGGCTTGTGGGGAGTTACAATGATAAAACATGAAACATGTCTTGTGATTGAAAGAGACCTGCATTTCACGAAAGGCAAATATGTAAGATTCTGCTAAAGCTTTTCAGTGAGGTTTTCGGGAAGCCAACTTCCTCGGAGTACCATTAGTGTATTACTTTACGTTTGGTTATTTACTATGGCACAATGCTATACTTGAAATTCAGCAAACAGTTGAAACTAGCTAATAACGTGGAATGAAACACTTTGTTTCAAATAAACTGGTGACCTTTGCAGAAAACATTAATAAAAGCTAAATTTCTTCAGCAAACCAACATACATAACTTTATAGTTCTGTAAAGCAATTAGCACTTGCTTACCAATAATGTGGTAATAAAAAAAATATAAAAAAAAATCAGAAAACTGATGCTAACAACACATTTTAGTCTTCCATAACTACGAGAATGTATTTTAAGTCATTTGATAGCTCCCAGTCTTAGAAATCTGTTTTGTTTTCATTTGATGTGAAAGCTGCAAATGAAGGCAGAACAGCAAAATCAGAAAACGTAAAAGAGGGTCACATGGAGACTACTCTCCACAACAACTCTTAACTGCTCTGTGCATGTGCAAATCTGGCAGCTTGGCTCACTGGAAAAATTTTTCCGTGTATCACTTCGCTGCTTGCAGCAACTGCTTATAGATCTAACAGCAACACTTCGAGTAGTGGGAAGCAGGAGAAGCTGCTGCTCGTATACGAATTCAGCTCTGTGCTGGGCATGCTCCGCATTCAACAGCTCAAATGAATCGAATTTAAACAGTTGTGATGCCAAGGTCATTGAAAGCAGTTTGTCGTTATGAAGCACTGCATACTTTTCGTCCTAAAGCATCTGCTGCATTTGCTGTCGGCAGATGCTTGTGGCCGCACTGTGTTTTGTTGTCATAAATGGCACATTTTCTTTGCAACATAAGTTCTATATCGGTGTTTTTCTCTCATTTATGATTTATTGCATCAGTGGCAGGATAAAGTAAAATTAACTGTCAGAGTATTAGTTCTTACCAATCAAAATTACAAAAATTTAATTTAAAACCAAAACAATGAAAAACTGCTTTTAAACAATGTGAAACCAGCCATTAGAGAGGGACGTTGTGGATCTCAAAGGAGAGGTGTGATTCTCCTGCAAGACAATGCACATCCTCATATTGCTCAACTAACAAAATGAGGTGGGAAGTACTGTCTCATCCCCCTTACAGTCCTGTTTCTGCACCTAGTGATTTCCATTCTAAAAAAATTACTGGGTTTTTCCAAGTTTTCTCCTTCCCAATTGTCCTGGTGTGTAAACACCCAGTAAAATTTAGCGATATTGTGTACAAAACTGCTAATTATTATGGATATTAAATAAGCTGCAACATCTAGATAATAGTAACTGTGAACAACTATAACAGAGAAATTATTGACAGAAACTGGTATTCACTTTAAAAATTACAGTCACATGGTGCTGTGGTATCTGTTTACTGATGCACAGGCAATAAAGGATATGCATTTGCTGTTTGCGCATGCACTGTCTGCTACAACTATGGCAAGGGGTACATTTCTTCAGCTGCTTGGCAAGCGAAGAATTTGGCAATTTTCAACATGTTTTAAAAATACTTGTAGTGCGTCTTAGCAGCTAAAATTCTGTTTGTTTCAATGCATTCTTCCTGTATAAAGAATTTCAGGGCAGGTTTCGACATGTCAGATTGAACCATTCCCTTGTTTGTGGCACAGTAATCAAATTTCTAAAGATTTGCCATGAACAGTTAAGTATGTTGAGTTTGACAGCAGCCAATAATGACTGAACACCTCTTATAAATGTGATCTCTTGAGTTCAAGTAGGAGTAACTATAAAATGCATATTAATTTTTCAACTACCAAACATGTGCATAAACTGCTATGAAAACTGTGTGGTCACTGATGAAAAAAACATTAGTTAGTATAAGTATGCCATTTAGCAACATTATATTTATCAGGACAAGTTAATAGGACTGTTACAGTATCTCAGAGGTTGCAGTCTGGCGTATAGTGGAGAAGATCCCAGGTGTGTACTTAGGTCAGTTCTATGAATTTTTTTTTTTACTTGATACTAATTTCTCTATTGTACTGGATTTTTCTGGTTTTTCCATTTGATACGAAGTTCTCTACTGCACTGGTCATAAAGATAATTATAACACCACTACATTTTGAAACCATACCGTACTTTCCACTTTCCAAACATTCTGGGCCACTGTGGTGGGTAACATTCTGTGTGCTAGAACATTATGTGATGTGAATTATACTATTTCCTTTCATTAACATATATGTCAGTGTTCTGATGTGGCTACATCGTACCGGCGTTAAATTATGACAGCATTTAAAATGTTTTAATTCGGTCAGCTATTATATGAAATATTGAAAACAAAATTCTTGTTGCCCCTGGACACTATTAGATAGGCAACGTACAGCTAGGTCCGTGTACCGTGCACCGTTCTGGCGGTTTAGTGATATAGATTGCCAACATACAGGAGGATCGCCTACGACTTGAACGGCTTCTTCTACTCTCTATCTTGCGAGTTGTCATGTTTATTCCTCCTTAAAGCTGTCCTAACCTGATGTGGGGAATATCTATTGTCTTTGAACACAAAGTGTAAGTGTTCCAGGTCCCTTGCAAGCCAGTCTCTATCAGACACAAAATGTGTTCGCTGTACCAAGGTTTGAAGAATCTGCCTAGATTGTGAAGAGCATTGTGACAGTCAGAAGGCTGGAAATACAGGTCCAGATTTGTGGGCCTTAGAGAGGCCACAGTACACACTAAATGGCAAATTCATTCTCGAATTAAAATGATAAATCTTTTAAGCTGAGGTTTTGCCTGGACAAAAAATACTGTATAGCAGTTAGAACTAAGGTTGAGAAAAAGAAACCAATCCCCGAGTCCAATGTGCATGCCACTTTTCACATTAAGATTTTATCCTACAGGAAGCTTTCAGATGGTGGTTGGTGATTTGTTTAGAACAGATGTAACAACAGCTTACAGAGCTATCCACAAGTTACAATCTGCATTGCCTCACTGGATGGGTGGTGGGGTAAATCATCATCATCATCAAAATATCAAAATGCCTACAGAAGAAAATGAGACATGATTTTCGTTGGATAACAGGCTTTCCTGACATTGGGGCGCTACTGACTACACCCACATCCCCACCAAATCTTGTCAAAGTAAAAGTGCAGAGATATTTAGGAATCATCACGAGTGCTTTTCATGAACCGTACAAGTAGTTTCAGATTCTCAGCTTAATCAGATTGCATTAATATGTACACAAAGCACTGCACATAACTTCAGGATGAAAATCTGTCTACAAAGAAGTTCCAGTAGCAACAGAAAATGAAGATAACAGGAGTCAGAATTTATTAGTAATGTACGAGGGTCATTCAATAATTAAAGAGACGAATTGGTCTGGAGAAGAAAAGCATTTATTTTTACAAAACAATACTTTTCTACTTTTCAATATAATCCCCTTGAATACTTATGCACTTGTTCCAACAGGCTACAACCTTTTTTTTATTCCAACTGCAAAGAACTCTATCTTGATGTTTGAACCAATTTCCCACAAACTTTTTCATGTCCTCGTTGTCCTGGAACCTCTTCCATGTAATGCCTCCTTCAGTGCACCAAAGAAATGGAAACCACTAGGTGCAAAAACAGGACTGTAAGGGGGATGAGACAGTACTTCCCACCTCATTTTGTTAGTTGAGCAATATGAGGACGCGCATTGTCTTGCAGGAGAATCACACCTCTCCTTTGATATCCACAACGTCCCTCTCTCATGGCTGGTGTCACGTTGTTTAAAAACAAACTCGAGTAGTATTGGCAATTCATTGTACGCTGTTCTTCAAGATAATCACAATAAACTGGACCTTCTGCTTCCCAAAACACCCTCAACATGATTTTTCCTGCTGATGCTTGGGTTTGGAATTTTTTCTTGACAGGTGACTTGATGTGCTTCCAGCTCATAATAGTGAACCCAGGTTACATCACAAGTTAAAATTTTGTTGAGGAAGTGCTCACCTTCTCTTTCATTACATTCCTTTAGCTCTGTGGCGCACACTCTCAATCATGTTTCCTTGTGTAGCCACGTCAACTCCTTGCGGTACTTCAGCTTGTTACAGATAATGTTTTGAACTGAACCAGTACTAACTTGACCTTATCAACTATTATTTCTACAGACACACGGCGGTTGGCACGAATAATGTCATCAATTCGACTTTCAAGTGAGAGACTTTAAGCTGCAGCTGGTCTGCCAGAACGGTGTTTGCCAGTCACTGAGTTGTGACAATTTTTGAACTGCTCTACCCACTTGTAAAAATTTGCACGATTCATACAACCTTCACCACAAACTTTAGACATTCTACAGTATATACTCACTGGTTTCTCACCTTCAGCAAGTAAAAAACGAGTAACAGAACGTTGTTCAACTAATGTGGACATTTCAAGCGGATTCGCTATTTTAAAATGTATTTTTGATGTTATAAACAAAACAATGTTGATACATCACCTGATCAGGGCTCCTCCCGGTGATGCCAACTTAAAAGCCTGAAAAATCATGCCTTTTCCTTGTTGTCTGTAGTAACTTTATTCATTTATTTAATTTGTCTTCTACTGCAACTTCATAATGGCCCAATACGATTTACAGCAACAAATCTTTTTCGTATGGGGTGAAGTTTGCAGATTCCTATTCTTTATGTTTATTTTTCTCCATCTTTATAGCACAACACCTTCAATAATGAATACTATGTATCTATGATGTACAATTAATATCTGCAGTCATAGCACATTAATTGTGTTATTAGCTAATTTTAGCAGTGATGCCAAGCATGTTTCATGGTAACTTAGATCAACAACGAACCACCTCCAGTGGAGCCAAGTTTAGGGTTGAACAGAGTTCAGTTACTGAGCTGATGTCAAACTTGACCTCCAGTCAGTATGTTTATTCAATCAGCCCTTAGTATGTCACCCTTACATTGTTTTTCAATATCTTTCTCATAGTTAAATTCTCCTTGGCACTCCCTTTCCAGTGATGCAAATGCAGGACTAATACAGAATTTTTTGTCAATGGAAAGATCATCGTGACATTTTGGAGTGGTTTCCATTGCTTTCTACACCTTCCTGCACGTGTGTTTTCTGTAGAAAATTGTATGCAGTTCTTCAGAGTCTGACAGAACTGCTCGCTATCACTACAGTCTAACTGCTATAGTTGCTCGCTTAATGCTGATGCTGGGTACACGTACAGCCAGCTTAAACACCAGAGGGTGTTGCAATCATCAAAATACATTTTGTCACTCATTTCAATTTATCATACCTAACATGAGCATGTTACACATCAACAGAAGAGTCATTTTGCTAGGCATCCACAATTTTGTTACAATTTATGGTATATGAGTAATCCTTATAAGAATGGAATGGCTTTATATTGTACTAAATTAATCACAAAGCATCATTATTTGCTATGTAATACTACAATATCATGTAATCGCATGAAAGGGCAGGTCACCAGCTTTTATGTGTGCATGGCACTTGGTCTAGGTTCCAATTTTTTTGTTTTATTTTCAGCAACTGAAATGATCTAGGGCTGTAGATAGAGAGATGGTGAATGAAACATGTTTGGCTGTCAAGAGAATAATGTGTGATGCCTTCAATGACTACTGTAGCAGAATACTGTTAAATGATATTTCAAAAAATCCAAACAAATTCTGGTCGTATTTCCTAGTGAATGGTACAGGAAATGAAATTGAGAATAGCAAAACAAAAGATGAAATATTTAAAACAGGAAAATTGCCCCAATTTAATTATTGTACCACTGCAAAGATGAATGAAATAAGTATTAGTGCCAGTGGTTTTGAGAAACAGCTGAAATCATAAAAACTGAACAAAGCTCCAGGTCCTGATGGCATCCCTGTCAGATTCTATACTGAATTTGTGGCTGAGTTCACCCCTCTTCTCACTATAATCTATCATAGATCCCGTTACAAAAACCCGTGACCAGTTCTTGCAAAAAGGCACAGGTCACACCCATCTACAAGAAGGATAGTAGAAGTGATCCACAAAACTACTGTCCAATATCCTTGACATTGATTTGTTGTATAATCTTATAATATATTCTGAGCTCAAACCTAATGATGTATCTCAAACAGAATGAGCTCCTCAATGCCAACCAGCATGGTTTTCAAAAACATCAATCATGTGAAACCCAACTCTAACTTTTCTCATATGACATACTGAAAGCTTTGGATCAAGACAACCAGCGAAAAACATTTGACTCAGTACCGCACCTACGCTTATTGTCAAAAGTATGATCATATCTGGTATCAAGTGAAATTTTGTGACTGGATTGAGGACACTTTGGTAGGGAGGACACCGCGTGTTACCTTGAATGGAAAGTCATCGTCAGAGGTACAGGAACTTAAAGTGTGCCCCTGAGAAGTGTGTTGGGACCCTTGCTGTTAATGTTGTATATTAATGACCTTGCAAACAATATTATAACAAAATCAGGCTTTTTGCAGATTATGCAGTTATGTATAATCAAGTACTATCTGACAGATGTTGCGTAAATATTCAGTCAGATCTTGATAAGATTTCAAAGTGGTGCAAAGATTGGCAACTTGCTTTACATGACAAAAATGTAAAATTGTGTACTTCACAAAATGAAAAAACCTAGTACCCTACAACTAAAATATAAATGTATCACAGTTGGAATTGGCCAACTCATACAAATACCTGAGTGTAACACTCTGTAGGGATATGAAATGGAATGATCACATAGGTTCAGTTGTGGCTAAAGCAGGTGACTGACTTTGGTTTATTGGTAGAATGCTGGGGAAGTGCAATCAGTCTACAAAAAGGGATTGCTTACAAATCACTCATGCAACCCATCCTAGAATATTGCTCAAGTGTGTGCGACCTGTGCGAGATAGGACTAACAGGGGATACTGAACATATACAGAGAAAGGCGAATGGTCACAGGTTCTGGAGTGTCATAGAGACACTGAAGGAACTGAAATGGTAGACTCCTGAAGACAGATGTAAACTATCCCGAGAAAGTCTATTAACAAAGTTTCAAGAACTGGCTTTAAATGAATACTCTAGGGTTACACTACAACCTCCTTTGTATTGCGCACACAGGGATTGTGAGGATAAGATTAGTATAATTACTACATGCACAGAGGCATTCAAACAATCTTCCCATGCTTCTTACATGAATGGAACAGGAAGAAACCCTAATAACTGGTCCAATGAGACATACCCTCTGTCATGTACGTCACGGTGGTTTGCAGAGTATAGCTGTAGATGTAGATTTGGATGTTTGACTTTTTTGAAATGACGAAATGTCAATTTTTCAAGTGCAGTTGATGTGCCTTATGTGTGGTGGCAGATTAATCACTTTATCTCTTCCTACAGTTCAATACTCTGCCCTAGATTTTCTGTTAATTTTTTCTACATTATTATTTTTACAAATATAGCAAATGCGAGAAACATAATGAATTCATTATTTTTGTCTATAAACACACAACAATGTGCAGCTGTATAACTGGATTCCTATTATACTCTACTGTGTCTGTAACTGGACCTATTGTTCAGATCAATGATGCACTTATTTCTATAGTTGTGAATTTTTTAGGTTCATGAACATTTATCTGTCTTTAATGCTCTGTAACTGATGAACAAATACAGCTATCACTCACTGCCTAGTCTTATTCTCTGTTTCACCATACAACTGGCATGTCAATACAGCTAAATAAACACGCTGAAAATAACTGAAGTGCACAGCAGAGAGTACTTCCCCTCAGACAAGTTATTAGGGCTTCTCCCCATTCCATTCACATATGGAGCACGGACAGAATGATTGGTTATATGTCTCTGTGTGCACTGTAATTAATCTAATCTTGTCAACACAATCCTTGCAGGAGCAATACACACGGGGTTGTAGTATATTGAGTCATCCTTTAAAGCTGGTGCCTAAAACTTCGTAAGTAGACTTTTTTAGGATAGTACGCCTCTAACTTCCAGCGTCTGTAAATTCAGTTTCCACAGCACTTCGGCGATGCTCTTGCATTGATCAAATAAACCTGACACCATTTGTGCTGTCCTTTTCTGTATACATTCAGTATCCCTTGTTGGTCCTATTTGGTATGGATTGCACACACTTGAGCAATATTCTGAAATGGGTCGCACAAGTGTTTTGTAAGAAGTTTCCTTTGTAGACTTAGTGCATCTGCCCAGTATCCTACCAACGAACCATAGTCTGCCACCTGCTCTACCTACCACTGATTCTATGTGATCCTTCCATTTCATACTCCTGTAAATTGTTACAACCAGGTAGTTGTATGAGTTGACCAATTCCTACTGACTGCCAATCTTTGTGCAACTTTGAAATCTTACAGACAGTATCCCATTACAGGTAACTGCTAAACCTAGGAGGTTACTACCACTATTTACTACAAGATAATTAACAAGGTCATTAAGAGGCAACTTGAACAGCAAGGGTCCCAATCCACTTTCCTGGGGCACACATGAAATTACTTCTACATCTTTCAACAATTCTCCAACCAAGATAAAGTTCTGCATCCTCACTACCGAGAAAACCTCAATTTGATACGCAATATGATCGTGCTTTTGATAATAAGCATAAGTGTGGTACTGTGTCACATGCATTTTGGAAATTAAGAAATACTGCATCTATTCGACCTGCCTTGATCCGTGGCTTACAGAATGTCATGTGATAAAAGTGGGAGTTGGGTTTCTCATGACTGATGTTTTCAGAGTACATGCCAATTGGCACGGAGGTCAATCTGTTTGAGACCCCTAATTAAGTTTGAGATCAGAATAAGTCTATGATTCAACAACAAATGGATGTCAAGGACATTGGACAGCAGTTTTGCGATCACTTCTGCTACTCTTCTTCTTGACGAGTGTGACCTGAGCTTTCCTCCTAGTACTGGGCACAGTTTTTCTGTCTATAGGATCTATCATAGATTATGGTTAAAAAAGGGGCCAACTCAGCCACAGAAGTGACAAAGATCCCATCCTCGAGCTCTGTTGAATTTTAGTGAAATCAGATGTTTTTCTATGCCACTAATACTAATATCTATTAAAAACAAAGATTCCATGACTTACCAAAAGGGAAAGCGCTGGTAGACAGACACAATAAAAAACACACACAGAGAATTTCAAGCTTTCGCAACCAACGGTTGCTTCATCAGGAAAGAGGGAAGGAGAGGGAAAGACGAAAGGATGTGGGTTTTAAGGGAGAGGGTAAGGAGTCATTCCAATCCCGAGAGCGGAAAGACTTACCTTAGGGGGAAAAAAGGACAGGTATACACTCGCACACACACACACACACACATATCCATCCACACATATACAGACACAAGCAGACATATTAAAAGGCAAAGAGTTTGGGCAGAGATGTCAGTCGAGGCGGAAGTGCAGAGGCAAAGATGTTGTTGAATGACAGGTGAGGTATGAGTGGCGGCAACTTGAAATTAGCGGAGGTTGAGGCCTGGTGGATAACGGGAAGAGAGGATATACTGAAGGGCAAGTTCCCATCTCCGGAGTTCGGATAGGTTGGTGTTAGTGGGAAGTACCCAGATAACCCGGACGGTGTAACACTGTGCCAAGATGTGCTGGCCGTGTACCAAGGCATGTTTAGCCACAGGGTGACCTTCATTACCAACAAACACTGTCTGCCTGTGTCCATTCATGCGAATGGACAGTTTGTTGCTGGTCATTCCCACATAGAAAGCATCACAGTGTAGGCAGGTCAGTTGGTAAATCACGTGGGTGCTTTCACACGTGGCTCTGCCTTTGATCGTGTACACCTTCTGGGTTACAGGACTGGATTAGGTGGTGGTGGGAGGGTGCATGGGACAGGTTTTACACCGGGGGGCGGTTACAAGGATAGGAGCCAGAGGGTGGCAAGATGGTTTGGGGATTTCGTAGGGATGAACCAAGAGGTTACGAAGGTGAGGTGGACGGCGGAAAGACACTCTTGGTGGAGTGGGGAGGATTTCATGAAGGATGGATCTCATTTCGAGGCAAGATTTGAGGAAGTTGTATCCCTGCTGGAGAGCCACATTCAGAGTCTGATCCAGTCCCGGGAACAACAAGCAACAGTACCTCCATTATGACAGCTGCCACCCATTCCATATCAAACGGTCCCTTCCCCACAGCCTAGGCCTTCGTGGCAAACGAATCTGCTCCAGTCCTGAATCCCTGAACCATTACACCAACAACCTGAAAACAGCTTTCGCATCTCGCAACTACCCTCCCGACCTGGTACAGAAGCAAATAACCAGAGCCACTTCCTCATCCCCTCAAACCCAGAACCTCTCACAGAAGAACCCCAAAAGTGCCCCATTTGTGACAGGATACTTCCCGGGACTGGATCAGACTCTGAATGTGGCTCTCCAGCAGGGATACGACTTCCTCAAATCCTGCCCCGAAATGAGATCCATCCTTCATGAAATCCTCCCCACTTCACCAAGAGTGTCTTTCTGCCGTCCACCTAACCTTCGGAACCTCTTGGTTCATCCCTATGATATCCCCAAACCACCTTCCCTACCCTCTGGTTCCTGCCCTTGTAACCGCACCCAGTGTAAGACCTGTCCCATGCACCCTCCCACCACCACCTACTCCAGTCCTGTAACCCGGAAGGTGTACACGATCAAAGGCAGAGCCACGTGTGAAAGCACCCACGTGATTTACCAACTGACCTGCCTACACTGTGACGCTTCCTATGTGGGAATGACCAGCAACAAACTGTCCATTCGCATGAATGGACACAGGCAGACAGTGTTTGTTGGTAATGAGGATCACCCTGTGGCTAAACATGCCTTGGTGCGCGGCCAGCACATCTTGGCACAGTGTTACACCGTCCGGGTTATCTGGATACTTCCCACTAACACCAACCTATCCGAACTCCGGAGATGGGAACTTGCCCTTCAGTATATCCTCTATTCCCGTTATCCACCAGGCCTCAACCTCCGCTAATTTCAAGTTGCCGCCACTCATACCTCACCTGTCATTCAACAACATCTTTGCCTCTGCACTTCCGCCTCGACTGACATCTCTGCCCAAACTCTTTGCCTTTTAATATGTCTGCTTGTGTCTGTATATGTGTGGATGGATATGTGTGTGTGTGTGTGCGCGAGTGTATACCTGTCCTTTTTTTCCCCCTAAGGTAAGTCTTTCTGCTCCCGGGATTGGAATGACTCCTTACCCTCTCCCTTAAAACCCACATCCTTTCGTCTTTCCCTCTCCTTCCCTCTTTCCTTACGAAGCAACCGTTGTTTGTGAATGCTTGAAATTCTCTGTGTGAGATTGTGTGTTTTTTATTGTGTTCCCTTTTGGTAAGTCATGGAATCTTTGTTTTTAATATATTTTTCCCATGTGGAATGTTTCTTTCTATTTTATTTGTATCATTAATACTAATATCTTCATCACTAATGCCTGCAGTGGTGCAAGAACTGAACTGGAGCAACACTTCCCTCCTCCTATGCCTAGTCCCTGTGGCAAAGACCATCACTACAAATAACATTTGTCAATCTTGAACACTAAAGAGTGGCGAATTTTTGATGATGTCAGTGCAACCTAATGTGTCCAAGGAAAGATTTTCTTCGACATCCTCTTCAATGTCTTTTGTTATGTTCCCCTTATAAAATCAAATTTCTCAAATTTTTATCTTTATTGTCTTTTGTGAGGGATTAGGAGGGAACAATATACTAGTTGACACTCTAGGAACATGCACTCCTGGAATTTTAACAGTAAATCGCACTATTATGCACCATGCCCCTCTTGAAGCGTCTGATATTGTAGTTGGATCAGCAGATCCCTAATGCATCTGTACTAATCAACTGAATCCAAGACAAAATGTGCTGTTCTCTTTTGTTTTCCATTACCTGGTAACGCTCCTTGACAGAAGAGTAATACTGAATAATCTGGTGAATGACTGTTTCGTAAACTACTTTCTTTGAGGGCTGACTGCACTTCCTATGTATGCTTCCAGCATATTTGTACAATATCTTCCATACCTGTGATTGCTTTCATGTGGTCATTCCATATTAAATTGCCCCTTACCCATACTACCAGATATTTTTGTTTACAATGCCTGTTTCACAATTGTAATCAATTATATGTCTTATTTACATGATGCAATGCAGATTTTATGCTGTGTGTCAACTGTGAATCCATGCACTAAGTGTCAATCCTCTACAGGTCTTCCCGCAGATCGTTAGCATTTTCTAGTGGTGCAACATCTCCATATATGACACAATCGTACACTAACAGCCTTGTCGAACTTTAGACCTACACATCTACATCTAAATACATATTCTGCAAGCCATCATATGGTGTGCAGAGGAGGGTATCTAGTAATTTCCTTTCCTGTTACACTCACAAACAGAATGAGGAGAAACAACTGTGTCGAGCAGTACACTAGTAATACTGTATTCGAACACTACGGCATTGTTTTTCCCACTATCTCTATTAACTTAATTTTTTCTACATTTAGAGGTAGTTACCATTCATCACACCAACTAGAAATCTTGTCTAACTAATCTCGTAGCTTCCTACAGTAGCTCAACGACACCTTCTTGTACACCACAGCATCATCAGCAAACAGCTGCTCACCCTAACCATTAGATACATGTAGAAAGTAAGAGCTGTCCTATCATACCTCCTGTGGCACTCCTGACAATACCCACGTGTCTAATGAAAACTTGGCATTAAGGAGAAGGTACTGGATTCTGGAAGCCTTCATGCCACTTGCATATCTGGAAACCTATTCTGTATGATCATACCTTCGTTAACATTTTGCAGTGGGGCACCAAATCTAACACTTTTAAGAAATCTACGAATATGGTATCTGCCTGTTGTGCATCATTCATCATCCACAAGATATCATGAGATAAAAGGGCAAGCCAAGTTTCGCATGAGCAATGCTTTCTAAAACTAAGCCAATTTGTGAGCAGCAACTTGACCGTCTCAAGGAAATTTATTATATGGAAACCAAGAATATGTTCAAGAATTCTGCACCAAACAAATGTAACAGATATTGGCCTGTAATTTTGCAGGTCTGTTCTTTCACCCTTCCTATAAACAGGAGTAACCTGTGCTTTTTTTCTAGTCACTAGGGGCTTTGCGTTGGGCGAGCGATCTGCTACAAATACAAGCCAAGTATTGGGCTAAGGGCGTTCGGTACGCTTCGTAAAACTGATATGGAATTCCATCCCGACCTGGTGACTTATTTCTTGCTCCTCTATACCAGGGATAAATTATTATGTCCTCCATATTGGAGTCTGTGTGACAGCCAAACAACAGTACATTTGTACAGTCTTCCTGCATGAACGATTCCTTACATGCAAAATTTAAAACTTCAGCTTTCTTTTGCTACCATCTACTGCCACATCAGACTGGTCAATGTGTGACTGGATACAAGACTTCAACCTGCTTAACAAATTTACATAGAACCAGTATTTTCTCATGTTCTCGCCAACATTTTTTGCTACAGTAATTTGGTAGCAGTTGACTGTTTTGCGCATTGATATTTTTACAGATGTACAAATATTTACTAACTTTTTCCTGTCATCATTTGTGCGTTCTCATTTGAACTGAGTGCCCAGCAGTCTTTGCTTCATCAGTATTTTCCAAATTTTGTTATTACACCATGGTGGGTCTTTTCCATCCTTAATCCACTTACTCTGGACATCTCCCGAGCGCTTTACAGTCTGTTTAAACTTTGCCCTTAATTCCTCTACATCCATCATATTGGAACTAAATGATGTCCATTCATTGTCTAAGTAGGATGTTAACAACTGCTTATCTGCTCTCTCTAGATTTCTTTATGGATTTATTAACTTTAGTAACCATTGTCACTATGATGATGTGATCACTAATCCCTATCTCTAACTGATACCACAATAAGATCAGGCCTGTTTGTAGCTATAATGTCTACAGTATTTGGAAAACATGTTCAAAATTACTCCGCAAGACTGTCTGTACCATCTGCAGGTTCAAGTCATGACCTGGGTATTTCCGCATGCTAGCGAGCATAGACTTTCTTTGAATAACTCTACATTGTCAATGTGGAATCGGGTGGCTGGTTAAAATCTTCAACAATTAACTCGATTTCACCTAGACCTGTTATTGTATCCAGATAACTTCAGAGTCACACTCAAATTCAATCTCAATAGAGAAAATATTTTTGCTGACTGCAATGAAAACTCCCCCTCGTATGCTGTCTAATCTGTCTGTCTGAAACACGTTCCACGACCCACCAAACATTTCAGAGCTTTTTATTTTGGGTCACAGTCAGCTATCAATCATGAGAATAATTTGATCAGGACAAATTCAGGAATTTTCTTACGAATACTTCAAAAATTTACTGGCATAATTTTGACTTGAAGTGTCTTTGCTCTGAATGCGGTCTAATTTCGCTATCTGTGTGTCGACTGGAGAGTGTTCACCAGAGTATCTCAAACTAAAAAAAACACCACCACCATGATGCACTCCATGAGTACTCTGCTACATAGGTAACTGCTTCCTTTATGAAGTGCACCCCAGACCTATCACGGGCAGTCCCACAATTCTCCACTGAATAATGCAGGTCCAGGAATTTGCAGCCAAGACCATCATAGAGTTGACAAAACCTCCGGGTAAGACCTTTCTGCTCGGCTCCAAACCATGCCATTTATACAGTAGAACCCCACTTTTACGCTCCTGGAATTAACATTTTCCCACCGTTTATGACATTTTTTATCATTCCCGTCAAATTTCCTATGACCACAATGTACATTTGCACCCAATTTTGCATCAACAAATTTATAATTTTCCTGCGATTTGTGCATTACGAAAAAACATTTGTCAAGGAAAAAAATAACGCTGGCATGATGTTGGTCATCCAGTAGTGTTTACAAATATTACGTGGTTAAGATTCTTGATACCACAGCACTCTACTCAGTGGATTTGAGCCGGTAAAAATTGTAAAAGTTGGAACAATTTGTGCCGCATCTCCTGTTGCTGCCAAGCACTACTTGGCTCATGGCTGACGGAAGTTCGAATAAGGATATCATGACCAGTCACAACCATTTCCAAACTCCCTACCGTGCAAATGCAGTTTCATGATTATTGTGATCATTGTGACATCTTTGTCGAACCATATTTAGCATGTTTCAGCACTTCGCCTCTTGTAGAGCCTGTTGACACCATCACTCACTTTGCATTGCTCAAATGTTTTTAGTTAAAACACAATGGCGGTTCCGAATTTTTTTCATGCTGAGCAAAACATGTTTCGAAAATTTATTGTCATTGTCAGGTGCAGTACTTTCGTATTATTTTTTGTGATATTACACAATCAGTGTGAGTGATATTTTGCGTGTGATTTGTTTTCTACATATCTGAGGAGGCACAGTACTTGATTACCTCAAAAAGACAACTACAGTGCATGAGAGGCAGAATAACACATATTCAAACAACACACAAAATGCTTGTGTACATATCTGCATTTGACAACGAGAAAAAATTCTCTAAATGCATCATCAGGCATGAAAAAATTTCTTAACTAGTGCAGTATTTCATTATCTAAGTAACGAATGACATCAGTGGGCTTTCCAGAAACATAGATTATGACATTTGAAATTAAAAATTCTCGAAGTGCATCGTTAAGCATGAAAAAATATGTGACTAGTGCAGTATTTCATTATTTAAATAATGAATGACAACTGCACGATTTCCAAAAATACTGATTATGACGTTTGAAATTAAGTCAAATGTTTCTACTTCCCAGATGCTTGTCAATTCCAGTCACATCAGTGGTTTTTATTAGACAATAAAAAAGTCCCTGACAAGTCTTTTGATGTCTGTTATGTACATATATCATACATAAAATGTGAAAATGCAAGGGGATATCCTAAACATAACTTTTACAGGTTAAAACATTATTTCCCACATTTTACAGAATTTTTTTGAAGTCTACATCTACATCTACATCTACACCTACATCTACATGATTACTCTGCAATTCACATTTAAGTGCTTGGCAGAGGGTTCATCGAACCACAATCATACTATCTCTCTACCATTCCACTCCCGAACAGCATGCAGGAAAAATGAACACCTAAACCTTACTGTTTGAGCTCTGATTTCTATTATTTTATTTTGATGATCATTCCTACCTATGTAGGTTGGGCTCAACAAAATATTTTCAAATTCGGAAGAGAAAGTTGGTGACTGAAATTTCGTAAATAGATCTCGCCGTGACAAAAAACGTCTTTGCTTTAATGACTTCCATCCCAACTCGCGTATCATATCTGCCACACTCTCCCCTATTACGTGATAATACAAAACGAGCTGCTCTTTTTTGCACCCCTTCGATGTCCTCCGTCAATCCCACATGGTAAGGATCCCACACCACGCAGCAATATTCTAACAGACCACGAACGAGTGTAGTGTAACCTGTCTCTTTGGTGGACTTGTTGCATCTTCTAAGTGTCCTGCCAATAAAACGCAACCTTTGGCACGCCTTCCCCACAATATTACCTATGTGGTCTTTACAACTGAAGTTGTTTGTAATTTTAACACCCAGGTACTTAGTTGAATTGACAGCCTTGAGAATTGTACTATTTATCGAGTAATCGAATTCTTTTGGAACTCATGTGGATCACCTCACACTTTTCGTTATTTAGCGTCAACTGCCACCTGCCACACCATACAGCAATCTTTTCTAAATCGCTTTGCAACTGATACTGGTCTTCGAACGACCGTACTAGACGGTAAATTACAGCATCATCTGCGAACAACCTAAGAGAACTGCTCAGATTGTCACCCAGGTCATTTATATAGATCAGGAACAGCAGAGGTCCCAGGACGCTTCCCTGGGGAACACCTGATATCACTTCAATTTTACTCGATGATTTGCAGTATATTACTACGAACTGCGACCTTCCTGACAGGAAATCAAGAATCCAGTCGCACAACTGAGACGATACTCAATAGGCCCGCAGCTTGATTAGAAGTCGCTTGTGAGGAATGGTGTCAAAAGCTTTCCGGAAATCTTGAAATATGGAATCAACTTGAGATCCCCTGTCGATAGCGGCCATTACTTCGTGCAAATAAAGAGCTAGCTGCGTTGCAAAAGAACGATGTTTTCTGAAACCATGCCGATTAAGTATCAATAGATCGTTCCATTCGAGGTGATTCATAATGTTTGAATACAATATATGCTCCACAACCCTACTGCAAACCGACGTCAATGATATAGGTCTGTAGTTTGACGGATTACTCCTACTACCCTTTTTAAACACTGGTGCGACCTGCACAATTTTCCAATCTGTAGGTACAGAACTATTGGTGAGCGAGCGGTTGTATATGATTGCTAAGTAGGGAGTTATTGTATCAGCGTAATCTGAAAGGAACCTAATCGGTATACAATCTGGACCTGAAGACTTGCCCGTATCAAGCGATTTGAATTGCTTCGCAACCCCTAAGGTATCTACTTCTAAGAAACTCATGCTAGCAGCTGTTCGTGTTTCAAATTCTGGAATATTCCATTCGTCTTCCCTGGTGAAAGAATTTCGGAAAACTGCGTTCAATAACTCCGCTTTAGCGGCACAGTCGTCAGTAACAGTACCATCGGCACTGTGCAGCGAATGTACTGACTGCGTCTTGCCGCTTGTGTACTTTACATACGACCAGAATTTCTTCGGATTTTCTACCAAATTTCGAGACAATGTTTCGTTGTGGAACCTATTAAAGGCATCTCGCATTGAAGTCCGTGCCAAATTTCGCGTGTCTGTAAATTTTAGCCAATCTTTGGCATTTCGCATCCTTCTGAACTTCGCTTGCTTGTTCTGTTGCCTCTGCAACAGCGTTCCGACCTGTTTTGTGTACCATGGGGGATCAGTTCCATCTCTTACCAATTTGTGAGGTATGAATCTCTCAATTGCTGTTGCTACTATATCTTTGAATTTGAGCCACATCTCGTCTACATTTGCATAGTCAGTTCAGAAGGAATGGAGATTGTCTCTTAGGAAGGCTTCTAGTGACACTTTATCCACTTTTTAAAATATAATTATTTTGCGTTTGTTTCTTTTGGATTTGGAAGAAACGGTACTGAGCCTAGCTACAACGGCCTTGTGATCACAAATCCCTGTATCAGTCATGATGCTGTCTATTAGCTCTGAATTGTTTGTGGCTAAGAGGTCAAGTGTGTTTTCGCAACCATTTACAATTCGCGTGGGTTCGTGGACTAACTGTTCGAAATAATTTTCGGAGAAAGCATTTAGGACAATCTCGGAAGATGTTTTCTGCCTACCACCGGTTTTGAACAAGTATTTTTGCCAACATATCGAGGGAAGGTTGAAGTCCCCACCAACTATAACCATATGAGTGGGGTATTTATTTGTTACGAGACTCAAATTTTCTCTGAACTGTTCAGCAACTATATCATCGGAGTCTGGGGGTCGGTAGAAGGAGTCAATTATTAACTTAGTTCGGCTGTTAAGTATAGCCTCCACCCATACCAATTCGCACAGAGTGTCTACTTCGACTTCACTACAAGATAAACCACTACTGCCAGACACAAACACTCCACCATTAATTCTGCCTAATCTATCTTTCCTGAACACCATCTGAGACTTCATAAAAATTTCTGCAGAACTTATTTCAGGCTTTAGCCAGCTTTCTGTACCTAAAACGATTTTAGCTTCTGTGCTTTCTATTAGCGCTTGAAGCCCAGTGACTCTCCCAGCACAACTACAACAATTTACAACTACAATTCTGACTGTCCCTTGATCCAAGCATGTCCTGTATTTGCCATGCACCCTTTGAGATTGCAGCCCACCCCGTACTTTCCCGAGACCTTCTAACCTAAAAAACCTCCCAGTCCACACCACACAGCTTCTGCTACCCGTGTAGCCGCCAGCTGAGTGTAGTGAGCTCCTGACCCATTCAGCGGAACCCGAAACCCCACCACCCTATGGCGCAAGTCAAGGAATCTGCAGTCAACACGGTCGCAAAACCGTCTGAGCCTCTGATTCAGACCCTCCACCCGGCTATGCACCAAAGGTCCGCAGTCGGTTCTGTCAACGATGCTGCAGATGGTGAGCTCTGCCTTCATCTCGTAAGCAAGACCAGCAGCCTTCACCAGATAGCCGCTGGAAACCAGAGAGAATTTCCTCAGATCCAAACCGACACACGTCATTAGTGCCGACGTGTGCCACCACCTGCAGCTGGCTGCACCCTGTGATCTTCATGGCATCTGGAAGGACCCTTTCCACATCAGGAATGACTCCACCCGGAATGCTCACGGAGTGCACACTGGATTTCTTCCCCTCCTTAGCCGCCATATCCCTAAGGGGCCCCATTATGCGCCTAAAATTGGAGCTCCCAACTACCAATAAGCCCACCCTCTGCGATTGCCCGGACCTTGAAGGCTGAGAATCATCCTCTGAAACAGGGCAGGCAGCTGCATCTGGCTCAGCCAGAGACAGTACCTGAAACCTGTTTGTCAGACGCACCAGGGAGGCTTTCTGATCAGCCTCCGGGGACATCATTCGCTGCCTGCCACGCCTTGGAACAACCTCCCAATCACAGTCCCTGTCCATTCTAATCGATGTTGAACAACAGTTACTGAAACACAAGTCTGTGCTTAGATAACGCAAGGGAAACACGCAAAGAATGTATGAACTAACCTGTACAAATGCCTAACGACTGCGTTACAATCTGCCTGAATTTACGATTACAGTAACTAAAACTTGAAATTACACCTCCTATACGAAACTCACAAGCAAGAATCTATGAAGTAAACACAGAAAAGAAGCTATATACGTATCTTTCTGCACTGTCAATGTGCACCAACTGGGAGCTCAGGCCACACTGGTCTCTGAGAGCCTACTAGACAGACAAGTGCCACTGACGTACCAAAACAAAACAAATGCTTAACGACTGCGCTACAATCTGCCTGAAGTCCCTTGAAAAGTGTAAAATTGGGGTTTCACTGTGTATGCTATACGAACTAAGCCATTTATATATATTGCAGATAGTAACAGTCATAGAATATTTTTACATTTGATGGTAGGCAACGGCTTTCTTCTCAGTTTCATCCTTAGTAGTATTTGCTTTCTGTTAGTGTGTTTTAGCCAGGAGATGGCACATTCTCACAGGCCTCTTTAACATGCCAACAACGGATGGTGCTAGCCACGGAAATTACTGTTATTTACAAGTCACAGAGTTTAATGCCAGTAAAACATTCTCTCTTTAATACCAATAATACCTTCACCCCTGATTCTTACACTGCGCGAGTTGCACAGATTGTCAGTCATTTCTGGCAGCAGATGACCATCTCCTGGTATTCTACTGCGACAGTCTGTCCACTTGTCCATCGCTCTGGACAGACGTGTGTGTGTCTGTACTGTTCCAGTCACTACCTCACTTGTGCTACGCGTGGTGCCTGTCTGTCAGATAGTGTGTGTGCTGCCATAAGGCCCTCAGCTGGGCACACCACACTCACACATACACTTTTGCATTTAGCTCGGAGGGCTGTCATATTACACAGATGACTCTCTGTAGGCACTGAAACAATTACCTATTTGGTTGTCACTACACTTAAGATTATAAAAGTTATATTAGCTCACTTAGCATATAGAATTCAAAATCTGTCTGCTATTACTATGTAAAATCAAAATGGAGTGTAGAGATGCAGCTGTTTCTCAAATGCAGCATTATACATTTCTGCCCAAAATTAAATGTTTTACGTTAGGAAAAAGATACTCACTTTCAGAACACGGTACATAATGCACAAGTAGACTTATCGATCAGATGCATGCACATTTGGAAATCTCATTGCATTTTCAGTATTGGTAAAGCGACGCGACCCCCCCCCCCCCCCCCTCCCTCACAAACACAGCATGCATGTCTACATCTTGAGAACTACACTTTATTGTGAGTATCATCTGTTGCAACAATAGTACTTAAACTTCAATGTTTAAGAATACCATTTGTGGAAATATCCTCTTAAAGAAGACAACAGTTTTTACCTAGTGGATTATCACATTGTAAGGAATCTTTCACACAAGATGAATGAGATTATATAAGATTGACAATTTATGATTGGAGTTTTTTAGAGGCAGCTATTTTGACTGCGCTGCCAAACCACAAAATAAACAATAAAGATTGTGATTCAGATATCACTACTGATCAAAATAACAATGAAAATAATTCTGTATTTAAAATTACAACCGTGGAGTAATGAAAATAAAGCGAAAAAAATCTACTAAAATAGATATGTTCTCTGTCTCACAAGAACTGTGAAATAATATTGGCCAGAGAACCAAACTGAAAATCATAAGTTGTTATAGAAAAATTGCCTAACAGTTGACTTTGTTATGAATACTTCACCAATTTATTGATATAATTTTGACAGTCAAAGCGTCTGTACTCTGAACATGGTCTAATTTCACTTTCTGCGTGTCGAATGAAGAGCGTTCACCAGAGTACCATGAATGACACTAACTATTTTGTTCAGCCTACAATTTAAAAAAAGTGTGATTAAAGACTAAGAAAATTTTTTGAATGCTTGTTACATCTAAAACAGTGTGTATTGGGCATATTAGTGAACAAATATAGCTAGAATTTTTCTGCATACAGATTTTCCCTCTCCTGAAATAACGATATTTGGCACTTTGTTAATAAAATTATCCACAGATGTTACTTTCCTGCTATAGCTAATACAAAATGAGTCTCAAGTGCATCTTCTGTAGGTTTGGTAAACACCAGTATCTCCAGCATTCATTTGTTTTGGTCAATAACTCGAGTAAACACCTAACATAAATGCAATCTATACAATATGACAAGCAACAAAGAGGCCTGCAGTCAAAAGAAATGATCCATAGGTTCAAATTGTCCTCGTGTCCACGATCAATTCGTTTTCAGGGATTGTGAGACTTACACATGATGCCACACTAGCAGCAACTTATTCACAATTGTCCTGCAGATACAAAGATGAGAACTGAAATCCAGAAACTGTTGTCAGATATAAATTACAAACCATTCCTCCCACTTTATGTAATCATCGAGAGACAAGTCCCGCAGGTAACCGCGCTCTTTGTAGTACTTGTAGCGCACTCGCACATCATCCCACGCAAGGTCTGCCAGTGACGAGGGTGCTGGCATGAAGTACTCCTCTGACGGGCTCAAGGGAGCCCCACTGGCAGTGCGGTACCTCTCACCCTCTATCACCACCTGTTGGGTCAAGCAGTGTCAAGTCAGAGTTTGTTCAGAGCTAGGCAGCTAGTGTACAATCAAAAAAGAATTTTAAAATATCATCAATATAAGAATTTTGAAATATCATCAGTTTTTCACTCATGCATAACAATTTTTGTTCCAGACAATTCCTCAATATTTCGTTTAAATAAGAAGAGCAAATAGACTTTTTTTAAGACACAGAAAGTTCCTTTAACTGGAAACTGAAATCGATAATTATTCATTTCAAAAACAGAACAGTAGCAGTCTAACGACAGCACAACATGAAATGTAGGTTTGCTAATTCTCCTACAGCCATAGCGATTCACTCGAATATCATGTCGTGGTAGTGCTTAAGATTTATTATTATTATTTTTTTTTCCAGTTTTTGATAAGATTTAAACTGATTCTGAACTGACAAAAGGACAGCAATGGATGAGAAGCATGAGGAAGTTTAACATCTGGCAAAGAGTATTGGATCGGAAAAAATGTTAAGTTAGGAAAAATGACTACATTGCAAATATATAGAAAATAACTACAAACTTAGGAAAGATACACAAAGAATGTGAAATAAGAAGTAATAATGAAACATTTGAAACAGAGAACACAAAACAAACTAGACAAATAGAAAGGAAATTACATAAAAAAATGAATATGTTGAGACACTGTGATGTTACAGCCGGGCAACATCCTATCGATATGGACACGACAAAAAAGGAAACGTATGCAGTAAAATTTTAATCAAGAGAGTGCAAGGTGCAAGCTCTACACTGTCTACACAAATATGTCTTGTCACGTGGAGAAAGAAGAAGAAGAAGAAGAAGAAGAGACAGTGCATGTCTCCAATAACTATTGCAAGTACATGTGAGATCATAATATAGATAAAAATTGAGAAAAAGCAATTAATATACAAAACACATATACAAATTGTGAACAAAATTACTGAGCCCGAAACATTATTAAATACAAATGCAAAATAATAAACACTAGATCACAGAATCAATGGGATCATCATCTTGCAACAGAAATGGAAGTGATGTAGGAAGCAGGATTACTCAATAATGGAGAAGACTATCAGATCAGATGAAAAGACAGCAGCATACGATGCGACAATGAGAAGTGGTAAAGGAAAATCATCAAGGACAGATTAAAACATATGATTGAAGGGATAGCAAATTGATAAGTAAAGGAGTGAGAATACCCTGGTAAAATGGGGTAACATAGGTGGTTTGTAGCAGGATTCTACACATTTATAACATTTGGATTATGTCGATTGCCTTTTTCTGACACTCATATTATTTTCGCCAATTTTAAACTCTTTCTTCCAATGGCCAGCTCCATTATTCTGTACGTAACAAATCCATATAACTGTATTTGCACGGATGAAACATTTCAGTCGGCAGCAAAGTGTATGCCATCAGGAAGCCTAGACAGAAACTACAGGTAAGACCACTTTAACTGAGAACTTCCTATCCAAATGTCCCTCTCTGAGCCCCCAACAAGCACACAAGATTAATGAGACGAGTTAAAAGCAGTTGATGCACTATAGTAACTGCTATCCTTTTATGAGTGAAATGCTCACCACTCTAGCAGTTGGTATTTGCAGAATATTTATCTGTCTAAACATTACTACAAGAGTACACATCCACTCCCCTATGTGTCTTTATTTGCAGTAATCTGGGCACCAGTATCGATCACAAGCAGTTTTTCAATGCCACAGCAGCTGGACACAGAATCATTGATCCATCTAAAAAACAAATAAGGAGTTAGGCAGAGCACAGAATTACTGATCTACTTCAAAAACAAATAAGGAGCTTTGCTTCTGTATCAGAGTTGTATCCAAGTTAAAATGTATCACACATTTCTGCTTTTCCACTGTTCTCTTAGTACCATTCACAGCAGCTTTTCACTGCCCTTCAAACCTCTGTAAAATTTTGTTCATGTCCTATGTCACTCTATGCATCTCTATGCTCATCAATATTTCTTCAAAACACACCATTGCTAGTACATATACTCATCACATACACACCCTAGAGCCAACAGTCGAGGCCTTTGTATCTGCTTCATTGCATGATATTTCGATTCTTCTTCCAAAACAACAGTACCTCAGTTTGTCACAGTTACATGTTTGTTTCCAATAACCATCAGTGTTCTATTTATACCAATCTCTCCTTGAATTGAATTTTCCCCCTCCAACCTCATTTCACTTCCTCCAATTGTAACCCATTTCATCATCTTTCTTATCTCAACTTTTCATTAAATTTCATATTCACCATTTTTTAGATTGAGTTCCTTTGCTTTGACGTTTTTCCTAGACTACTTTCTTCCCCTTTCTGTCCATATACATCTCATTTACATTTCTCCTGCACTTGTCTCTTAGTTTTATAACAGTATTTGATCACTTCCAACTTCTCAAGATACCTAATCTTATCAATTCCTGACATTCCATTCTTAGTTTCGTTCTCATATCACCCTTTGCTCTGCTTACCTTGACACCATTCTCAGAGTGTCAGTGATTTTCAAAGCAATTTGTTTGTGTCTGGCTGCTGCAACATGAAAAATATGAGATTTATATATTAGTAGATTCTTACCTGCAGCTGCACACTTGCACATTTATGTCACATATTTTGCACACATCTCTTCTTGGTCTTTCTCAGTCCACCCCCCACCTCCCCCCATCCGCCAACTCACTCTGTCCGTTTGCCGCCTCCTCTATCCCCCTACCCCCATCTCTCTCTCTCTCTCTCTCTCTCTCTCTCTCTCTCTCTCTCTCTCTCTCTCTCTCTCTGCCTCCTGCTCCCCCTTCCATTGCCTCTTCCCCTCTCCGTCCACCACCTCCTCATCTCCCACTCTCCACCCATCCTCTCACCCCCCCCCCCTCTCCATTCATTGCCGCATCATCCTCCCCCCCCTCTATCTATTGTTTCCTCCCAACCTCACCTCTCCCCTCTCTCTGTACATTGCCTCCACCCATTCCTCTCTCCTCTCTTCCTGCAGCAAATGACTCCCTCCCCTCTCTGTCCATCACCTCCCTCCTTTCTGTCCATGGCCTCCCCGTCGTACCCCGCCGCCCCCTCCCTGTCCTTCACCTTCTCCTCCCTGCCTCGACCCATCGCCTCCCACCTCTCATCCATTGCCTCCAGCCCCTCTTGGTCCATTGCCTCTTCCTCCTCTCTTCTCTGTCCATCACCTCCTCCACACTCCCTCTTTGTCCATTCCACCTTCTTGCTCCTCTCTGTCTATTCCATCCTCTTGTCCCTCTCTGTGTATCTTACATGTGACACTGTTTTCACACTTACCCCAATGGAAAGAGGTTCTTACCCCACAGTACTTCTTTACAGACAATAATGATATGTGCACCAAGCCTGGTTGAAGTCAATCTACTGAAGAACATATGTAGATACATATTTTTTATAATATATATATTGTAAATACTTGTATTTCTTCTGTCATAATCTTATATAATTAGTGCGCAGGGTGTAGTAACAGGTCACATATTTAAAGTTAAGATGATAATGAAATATGCATTTGCCATCACATGATGTCATATCTCTGGTGACGGCAATATCAATACCATGAAATGGGTGCAAAGATTCTGTTCATCTGTGAAGGATAGAAGAGGTAACTACATTATGAATCAACAAACAAAAAACACAAATGAAGGCACACATATGAGGTATCTCGATTGTGACTAAATTTTTTTTTTACTGCTGGCCAGTTGTCTGCCACCTACCTCTATCTAGATATCTTTTTCGTTTATACTCCCTCTTTTGGCAACGGCTAGAGACCCTGAAATTACCATTTATAATAAATGAGAAACTAAATGTGAATTCGGCCTCAAAATGGGTAAACATGAAATTACCTAATAAGTGATATTTCATAGCAAATTGTAACCAGATGAACTATTGTATGAGAGATTGTTTAAAATACCTTTATTTTCTGCATGTAAAAAAATGAAACCAATTTTCAGTTACTGGCACTGCACATCATCTGGCAACGCTCAGTTTTGAGAGATAACTTGTGTAAGAATTTTTTTTCAAAATAAAATGTGCATAAACATGAAAAAGTATCAATACACTTGACACTGGTGGTACAGCAATTGTTGGTGATTGAGAGGTCTGTATAAGAATCATGCTGTGTAATGCAACACAGACTCAGCCATAGGACCTAGCACTTTTAAACGAAGAAACAAGTATGAGTGTCTGATAGCTACAGTTCAAAACTTTGTGCAACGCAGACACTTCGACATGGCAGTTTTAGGTGGCAGGTGTTTCAAACTGCAACTGCATCAAATACTGGTAGGGGTTGCATCCAAACTACCACATTTACGACATGCCACCTACAGCAATCAACTACGCAGTAGCTCCTACGAAACATTTTTGTGTTGTGCGTTACTTGCTGTTTTGTACTGAAATGAGTAAAGAGACTAATCCCAGTCCATCATGAAGTTCGATTATGACCCTCACACCACCAGATGATGTCAGTTCTACTTTTTGCAGAAACACAGAACTCAGATGTAGGCTGGTTACCCTGTGAGCAGGAGGTAGGGTTTGCTTCTCTGCACTGCTCCTTTCCTTCGGGCAGTTATAATTCTATTTCATTTATGCTCGCATGTGACTACCAGCTTATAATGTCTGCACTCTACACTATAGTAACCAGAAAATAAAACCTGACAATGTATTTTGACCAAACCCAAAGTCTTCTCCTATGTGGGAATAGAGTTGTTTTTGGTTCTATTTCTACAATAACAAGGTTAGTTCCCCAGGAGTGGGATGGACTTTTGGAAACCATCTGTACTGTGAAGTAGGTTTAGTTCCTGGTAGTCCACCCTGTAGCCATTCACCCTTCTGGGCCCTCATTTGCAATCAAAGAATTTTAAAAAAATCAAAATTTTGTGCAACATTCTAGAAACTTAAAAGTAAAGTTAAAACAGATGATGGCATTGTAGCATAGTGGTGAACATATGAGCCTGCAGTGCAGAAGTTGTGGGTTTGAATCTCATTAGTTGCTAAAAAATTTCTCATTTTTAAATAGTTATAGAAATGACTTCGATCATCATTTTTATTCATTTAATTGGTTTAACTGTAATTCATTTAATTTCTAATATTTTGTCAATGATTTTAATCATTATGTTAACTATTTTATATGCTCTTATTTTTTCTTCCTATCATTCCATTTTCATTTAGAATCATTGTGCATGTGATTTTTATTCTTTTTATTTATCTCTCACAATGTTTATAATTTGATAATGCTGATCTATTGGTTGAAAAACAAATAATGTATTTATGTTGGCTATGCAGTGGTGGCATCATGTATTTTCCATTAAACACGAAATGCACATTTTATAGGATGGAAACCGCCATACAAACATTTAAAATAAAAATGTCTGTTGCACTACTGACAAAACAACACTGATGAAGATTTAAACAAAGGAAGGGATTTCAAACAAATGTGCAAAATAATAGACAGAAATAATGAATGCAATAATAAGGACTAAAATATATGATGATCAAATGGGAGAAATTATATCGAAATTAATACAAACAAATAATTAAAATCTTATGCACAAAGACACCAATTTAAAAAAGATACAAAGAAACAATAAGAGTAAATGTAAAATTTAATACAATGATTAAAATAATGTGACAAAGGATTAGAAATTTTTTAAAAAAATTAAACTAGTTAAATGAACAAAAATAATGACCAAAGTCACTTTGATAACTACTCAAAAATAAAATTTTTTTTCAGCATGACCTAATTTGAACCCACAACCTACAACATGCCAGGCTCATATGCTGACAGTTACGCTACAATGCCATTAATGTGCTATTTTCAATTTCTGCAGGTTGCGATGCCTGAGTACTTAACCTACATCAGTGTGTAGATGTTTCTAAAAACTCCATCCCACACCTGGGGACATTTTCTTGTGAGTACCTTACCAGTTCTATCTGTAACCTTGTCAATTTGGGTCGTATGGCTATGACTGCCCAGAAAAGGTCAAAATCTATTTTCTTCAGATTTAGCAATTATCAAATTGGATGAGAAACAAAATAATGTTGAGTAACATCTTAAGTCAGAGAAGCACACTCTTCACCATCAGCAAAATAATGCTGTTTCTCAACAGTAGCAATCATTTGCTGAAAGCTTAAAAAAAGAAGACAACAAGCAAAAACCATTTCATAACACACACCACGTTTTTGCAAAAGCAAACATTCCATTCAAAAACCTCCTCGATCACCATTTTTATAACAGTCAATTTAAAAGCACTACGGCTTTATGCAAATTTTGTTAAAATCCTCTGCTCCCTCGAAAATAAAATTTTCCACCTTGAGATCTTGTCCCGCGGCGTCCTTAGTGATGCGCATATTTCGAACACCGTCCAGATCTCTTCGGTCGACAGACCATTGCGCCATTTTGCCAAATCGTTCGGAGAGGGTGAGACGAGGTGCTTCCGCACCACCAGAGCTGCCTGACGAAGCAGCAGAACTGTCATCCGAGTGGCACGACGGTGCAGGTGATGATGCGCCACCACCAGGTAGTGGGCGGCGTCTGGGTCCTAATGGGCTCAAGCTTCTCCCTCGCTCCTCAGTCTTGGTACCTGAGCGACGTCGCTTACTTCGATCTTTTGTGCTGCTCTTTCGTTTCTTGGAACTGCCACTCTGTACATGATAAAATCAAATATTAACAATTTATTTATAAATTACTGTAGAGAACTCTTTATAATACTTAAGTATATGACACCAGAAAGCCATTTAAGTTACAAAAGCTACAAAAGGCACACCAGTAATGCTGAAACATTCCAAGATGACAGCACAGATTTTTCATTGCAAACAGTGGGGTGTGGAGCCAGTAGGGAGGACTTCTTACATTTTAGCCTCAGAATTCTGAGGGATAGGAACAGACAACGGAAACAATATCAGGGAAGGTGTATGGATGACACGAGAAAAACTAGATGAGCAATGTGGGTGCATATACCTGAAGACCGCATACCACACAGACAAGTTCAGAGTTTCATCCAGCAATGGATTCTGAATGGCTGTTGATGCAAGTGACAATGGCATATTAAGTAATAATCAACCATAACAGCACTGTGTATACACATATTTATTGGTATTTCACACAGTTTTCATATCTGGAAGAAGTAAAAATACTTTGAAGAATATCGATGACAAGGGCTTGAAAGATACTGCTTATAAAAGCATGAGACACTATCACTGCTGTAAAATTTAATTAAGAAATTTCACTGAAATTGTCGATTTAGGTATCAACATACTTTCGTTATTTGACAGTATGTTCTCTTTTTGCCCACCGAAATATGAAGGTCTTTCAATAACTAGAAAGAGAGAGAGAGAGAGAGGGAGAGAATTACAAAATATGTATACATAGGAACTGGACATACATCATTATATAAGGTATGTCTGGGAATCGTATCAGATCGCAAATTTTGGCTCCTCGTAACTTCACCCGGTCTTTGAAAGAATGGAACTCAAAAAGATAATAAATCATATAGAACATGAAGGGCAAAGATTCCTTTGTTTTTATGTTTATTATCTGTAAGGTATCTGAACCTATGAGAATAGTAGCTTTAACGACATTACTTCTCATAGTTTTAATCTGCAAATGAGTACCACTACACAGTTTCAAAAGACTGAGATTGTGCAGTAGTATTATGGGAATGCTTCAAACTGTTTGGTGGAAAGCCAACTGGATTCTGAGAATTATAAATTCTTGCAGATGCTGAACTGCATTTCCACTACTGACCACAAAAAAATCAACTGGTTTGTATTACTTACATTCTATTACTTTTTCCAAAATAATACTGTTTATTGCAGAAGCATTACAAAGTTGGTAGTTGTCTAATCATAAGCCAATAACGCCATAAATAAAATTTTCAGATAAACTTTACTATGATGCATCTGTGCACTGCTCTTGTTTGCACTTCGGAGAAGATGGTGGCAATGCCTGTACTTCTATGGTCGGTGGCAGCCAACTGGAGGCAGGCGTTTGCCGAGCAAATTATGAGCTGATAACCAGGAAATGCATGTCAGTTGTTGTCATTTCTTCACTTACTAGTTTGGCCAGACATTTATGATTTAAATAAAGAATCCTTTCTTTGTAAAGGTGGCAGGCTAATACTATTTAATTTGTACACAACACATAATTACTTATATACACACACACACACACACACACACACACACACACACACACAACAGAAGGGCCGTCTAATCAATGCAAGAAATTCATGTGCAGCAGTCACCATAAGTAAAATTATGTGTTGTGTACAAATTAAATAGTATTAGCCTGCCACCTTTACAAAGAAAGGATTCTTTATTTAAATCATAAATGTCTGGCCAAACTAGTAAGTGAAGAAATGACAACAACTGACATGCATTTCCTGGTTATCAGCTCATAATTTGCTCGGCAAACGCCTGCCTCCAGTACTTCTATGGTCGGTGGCAGCCAACTGGAGGCAGGCGTTTGCCGAGCAAATTATGAGCTGATAACCAGGAAATGCATCTCAGTTGTTGTCATTTCTTCACTTACTAGTTTGGCCAGACATTTATGATTTAAATAAAGAATCCTTTCTTTGTAAAGGTGGCAGGCTAATATACAAAAATCATTTTCTATAGTGAAATGTTATTAATGATTTATCCTGAAATGCGGAATGTTGTGTTGGTGAGAGACTGCTATGAATTATTTGCATTTAGTAAGCTGTCCTTCATTATTTTCGTAGTTTTTCTGCATCTTTGCATTTCTATAATTGATGTAAATAGCAGTTTGGCGCTAATTATGTTGAAGCAGCTGTTGCAGAATCTCACTAAATTACAGAAATGTTTAACGATTATGAAAACAATAGCTTATTACTCTGTGTGGAGATGACATGCTGATTTTCAGACAGTCAGAATGAAAAAACTGTCACACACTGAGCTTTTGGCCAAAACCTTCTTCAAAAAAGGAAACATAAATTCACTCAAGGGGTCTCCTTCCAAACATAGCCTTGTTGATTTTGGCAATAACTCAGTCACACCAAGTTTCTCGCTCTCTGTAAAACACATTTCTACAAACATTTCTCAGCAGAAGATTCTCTGATCTGCAGCTGTCTTTTCAAGTATTTGCAGTTCATTAGTAATAAAAAAAGGTCCTACACATTTTCACCCACAGAAAAGTTAACTGAAAATTTTTTGCAAGACGCACTTGCTTCCCTCAAATCAATAACCACTCATTTTTCAGCTCCACTACACCCCATCTATACATTTCGTACTAGAAGTAACTAATATCTCCATCACACTTCAGGAATTTTGTATCACTGGCGATAAATGCTTGGACGTCATCTCCTCCATGTTCTACAAGGACAAGGCCCCTGTAATCAAATTGTTTGGAGGCCATGACATGGAACACAATGGAGTAAAATCAAATTATCCAGGCAAAAAAAAGAGTGCTTTTTCAGGCTAAAATCATCTGTTACGGTTTTTCTCATTCACTTCTTAGGACAACACAAAATGCAGCATTAGCACCAATGATTGCCATCTGAGGTGATTAAAGACTGACAAAGTCAGCTCAGAAAATTAAAAATTAATATCCATACAAATATATATGCTTTCAGTAAAATTTTTCTGTGGTTGACAGGAGATAACACCCAAGAGACAGCCCGACCCATTTCTGATCTGCTCTGATCAGAAGGATCAATGCACCATGAAATAGACTTAATAATGAACTTAAAGTACCACCTATTGATTGTAGCCAGTATTGTAATATGTTGAGACACACCACACGTAGACTTTGGGTTGAACTGGAAGTCATTCTGTCTCCTCAACCTACATCTAATTATTGTATTTGTTGGTTTTGACAACTCACAAGGTACTTAACCATCAGATGTCAACAGCGTTGGGTATTTTTAAAACAGATTGCTCTAAAGCACACTGAATTTCATGCAAAACATTTTCTCGTTTGGAAAAACCATGAAATTAATTAACAACATGTAATGTGTCTTTTATAATGGGGTGTTTATTCCTAGAGTTGGTGGCTGCAATTGACAAAACATATTCTCTACAGTGAATATATGGCAGCTTATGGCCCTTCCTCTCTGGCAACCGAGCGCTGACTCCTGAGACAGAACCACTAAAATTAGCAGCACCGTTGAAAGAACAAGATAGTAATCTGTCATAAGAAAGTTTTCTTTTCTTTAGTTCAGTATCAGTTGCTGTAAATATGAATTCAGCTGAAGTGCTTTTCAACTCAACGAGACATAAAAACCTTTCCTTTACTTCAAACTATGGAGACGGTGCAACATATCGAACTACTAAAGACAGTTCACATTGGTTGGAAACATTTGTAGATTCGTCTGCCATTAATGAAAAATATTTGTCATGGAGAAGTGTTTCATCTTGAAAGTCTGAAGACTCTCCCAAACAAGTCAAAAATTCTGACACAGTATACTTACTAAGATATGTGGACCTTTCGCACTGAAATTTTAACCACTTTTCAAGATTAATGTCACTTTTTAGTACTACCTTACGAATTAGAGGTTCATATTTTGTTGTATGGGGTATTTCTTCCTTACTAAGGAAATACAGACTTCAAATTAAAGATGACAATGCTTGGTGGTTTAAAGCTTTTTCATTTTCATTTTGTTTAAATATCTGTGTATGAATTGCAGCATTTAATTCCTGTAATCTACAATTTTCAAGTGAAACAGCTCTTGCATGTTTTTCTGAGTTGGCGTGCTTTTCTAGTTTTCCCATGCTTCTGGTAGCTTTTCTAAATTTAGTGAAAGGTACAGAAATGAACACTCCTCCTGTTTTCTGTAGAGCTTCGATTTCGTTTTTTAAATTCATTTCACACCATTTGCGGAATGCCCCACCCCACTCGTGATCAAAGTACAACCAATTGTACTTACACTCCCACTTTTGTTGATACTTAATCTCGTGTTCAATTCTTTGTTTAGAATTGCAATTTACAGATGGGCCAGAAATAGCACATTTATCGTTTGAAAACTGTGGAAGGAAAACTGAAGACTTCTTAGACCTACGCAATTCATCGTCACAACCACTAGCACATCTTTCAGTAGACTCACACTCATCTTTGTCTTTTGCAGTACACTGTCTTTTATTAGAAAAGAAAGAAATTAAAGTTTGTTGTTTCAACATTGTATTTCGGCACTAACAATTCTTTTTATGTTATAAATTGATGAAGATTGCACGTAGTACACTACATAATCACATCACACTTCCATAGTAACCTGTTGACTGACTGTTACAACCTTACAACAGTTTCAACAATGCATTGAATTTTTATACAACAATGAAAGCTTAGATTATACTGGTAGAGCAGCATTGTCAAACGTCCCACTCATGGTGGAATGTACCGCTTCTTTAGGCAAAAATTGTGTATCCCAATTGATACTGTGTAAATCATTGTCAAATGTACGCAAATATTTGGTTTGAGCTTGGGTCTCATCAATTAGGAAAAATCTATATGCCTATTAAATCTTGGAAATATTCCCAGTAATGCAATTAAAAAATTAAAACAATCTTTTATAACGTCAGATGCTACTTTCTATTGCGTAGCAATACCCAGGGACATGTTTTGCGACATCAGGTTTATTTTAAGGACAAATAAAGTATAGATACAAGTGGCGGAAAGAATAAAGTTCACAGCGAGGGTGGGCTGTGTAGCTATCGGATTAGCTTACACGTTAAGCCGATTGGAGGTGCAGTGAGGGAAGACATAAGAGAGGAAAGGCTGACTTATTCCTCAATCGGCATTGCCAACACACCTTGCAATGCTTAGCCTTACCACACACTTACTTATTATATGGCAACTGCTAATTTGTTGATGTTGGCAATAATAATAATAATAATAATAATAACAGAACAATCGACGCTAAGTGTTCCAAACTGAACCGATAAGTAACGAAACCAAACTATAGGGACCCAGCCCCCTCTTATTGTGTTACACATTCATTTTGCTTGTAAAAGCAATCTTCAGCGACTCAGGCCATAGTCTCGCCTGAGCAGCCAGAGACGGTGGTCATGTGTGCATGAGGTGCCTGCTTGAGGGAATGTGTAAGTATTTTACTTTCTTTTCTGAAGAAGGCTTTGGCCCAAAGCTCGGTATTTAACAGCCTTTTCATTGTGCCTGTCTGAAACTCAATGTGTCATCTTTACAATGAGTAGCAATCTAATATTTTCATAACTGTTGATATTCCAACCTGAAATTCCCCTTTGTTTGATTTTACAGAGGTTTTTGTTTCTGATTTCAAGTAAATTCTATAAAACACACAATTTTGGTATTTTTGACGGACTCACATGAATGATTCAGATTGTGTTGAAGGGCATTTGTTTATTTTCTGCTACTGCTCAGTTTTGGTGTTTCTGTTACGAAGGCAGTTCAATAAGTAATGCAACACATTTTTTTTCTCGGCCAATTTTGGTTGAAAAAAACCGGAAATTTCTTGTGGAATATTTTCAAACATTCCCACTTCGTCTCGTATAGTTTCATTGACTTCCGACAGGTGACAGCGCTGCACGGAGCTGTTAAAATGGCGTCTGTAACGGATGTGCGTTGCAAACAACGGGCAATGATCGAGTTTCTTTTGGCGGAAAACCAGGGCATCTCAGATATTCATAGGCACTTGCAGAATGTCTACGGTGATCTGGCAGTGGACAAAAGCACGGTGAGTCGTTGGGCAAAGCGTGTGTCATCATCGCCGCAAGGTCAATCAAGGCTGTCTGATCTTCCGCGTGCGGGCCGGCCGTGCACAGCTGTGACTCCTGCAATGGCGGAGCGTGCGAACACACTCGTTCGAGATGATCGACGGATCACCATCAAACAACTCAGTGCTCAACTTGACATTTCTGTTGGTAGTGCTGTCACAATTGTTCACCAGTTGGGATATTCAAAGGTTTGTTCCCGCTGGGTCCCTCGTTGTCTAACCGAACACCATAAAGAGCAAAGGAGAACCATCTGTGCGGAATTGCTTGCTCGTCATGTGGCTGAGGGTGACAATTTCTTGTCAAAGATTGTTACCGGCGATGAAACATGGGTTCATCACTTCGAACCTGAAACAAAACGGCAATCAATGGAGTGGCGCCACACCCACTCCCCTACCAAGAAAAAGTTTAAAGCCATACCCTCAGCCGGTAAAGTCATGGTTACAGTCTTCTGGGACGCTGAAGGGGTTATTCTGTTCGATGTCCTTCCCCATGGTCAAACGATCAACTCTGAAGTGTATTGTGCTATTCTTCAGAAATTGAAGAAACGACTTCAGCGTGTTCGTAGGCACAAAAATCTGAACGAACTTCTCCTTCTTCATGACAACGCAAGACCTCACACAAGTCTTCGCACCCGAGAGGAGCTCACAAAACTTCAGTGGACTGTTCTTCCTCATGCACCCTACAGCCCCGATCTCGCACCGTCGGATTTCCATATGTTTGGCCCAACGAAGGACGCAATCCGTGGGAGGCACTACGCGGATGATGAAGTAGTTATTGATGCAGTACGACGTTGGCTCCGACATCGACCAGTGGAATGGTACCGTGCAGGCATACAGGCCCTCATTTCAAGGTGGTGTAAGGCCGTAGCATTGAATGGAGATTACGTTGAAAAATAGTGTTGTGTAGCTAAAAGATTGGGGAATAATCTGGTGTATTTCAATGCTGAATAAAACAACCCCTGTTTCAAAAAAAAGTGTTGCATTACTTATTGAACTGCCCTCGTATGATCTGCAGTGTAGCCCAAGATCTAGGTTAGGTTGGAGAGTAACAGTCTGGTTGTGAGTTGTCAAAACCAACAAATACAATAATCAGATGTAGGTTGAGGAGACAGAATGACTTCCAGTTCAGCCCAAAGTCTACATGTGGTGTGTCTCAACATCTTACAATACTGGCTACAATCAATAGGTGGTACTTTAAGTTCATTATTAAGTCTATTTCATGGTGCATTGATCCTTCTGATCAGAGCAGATCAGAAATGGGTCGGGCTGTCTCTTGGGTGTTATCTCCTGTCAACCACAGAAAAATTTTACTGAAAGCATATATATTTGTATGGATATTAATTTTTAATTTTCTGAGCTGACTTTGTCATCCTTTAATCACCTCAGATGGCAATCATTGGTGTTAATGCTGCATTTTGTGTTGTCCTAAGAAGTGAATGAGAAATGCCCTAACAGATGATTTTAGCCTGAAAAAGCACTCTTTTTTGCCTGGATAATTTGATTTTACTCCATTGTGTTCCATGTCATGGCCTCCAAACAATTTGATTACAGGGGCCTTGTCCTTGTAGAACATGGAGGAGATGACGTCCAAGCATTTATCACCAGTGGTACAAAATTCCTGAAGTGTGACGGAGATATTAGTTACTTCTAGTACGAAATGTATAGATGGGGTGTAGTGGAGCTGAAAAATGAGTGGTTATTGATTTGAGGGAAGCAAGTGCGTCTTGCAAAAAATTTTCAGTTAACTTTTCTACGAGTTAAAATGTGTAGGACCTTTTTTTATTACTAATGAACTGCAAATACTTGAAAAGACAGCTGCAGATCTGAGAATCTTCTGCCGAGAAATGTGTGTAGAAATGTGTTTTACAGAGAGCGAGAAACTTGGTGTGACTGAGTTATTGCCAAAATCAACAAGGCTATGTTTGGAAGGAGAAAAATTTGGCAGAGGAAATAAAAAAATAAGAAGGTGGGTATTTGGAGAAATGGAAAGATGAACACACAAGTGTTTCTTAAAAGTTGTTCCGAGGCACATAAAAAAGAGTGTCATTAAAGGATACATCCTTCTGGAAACCACAGCAATATCTGATTGTTTTAGGTCATACAAAGGTGTGCATCTCCCAGTTAATCACAAAATGACATTTAAGGATCCTGAAATGAGTTCACAAACTAATAGCATTGCACTTGGTCAGCAACAAGAAGATCGCTTCATGGAAGTAGATGGTGCAAAAAGCATTTCGATATTATTGCCAACATCAACAAATTAGCAGTTGCCATATAATAAGTAAATGTGTGGTAAAGCTAAGCATTGCAAGGTGTGTTGGCAACGCCGATTGTGGAATGTGTGTGACACAGAAGACACAGTCAAAAGGCATTGTATGAAGACTGTGGCAACATCGCACAAGCCCTAGTGTGATGTTTTCTTCTGAATAAAAGTCAGGTGTGATCATCATTTTTATATGTTCTGGCATTCCTTAGATGCTTATTATTATTTTCTTGGAGAAGTGGTCAAACTACATAACTATATAAAAGGTTGTCAGTTTTTATGTCATAAGCATTTCACTTCCTTTTATTTAGGAAGCATCATTAGCGCCTGTAAAACAGACTTTTCATTTCATAAATTCAAAGAACTGAAACAAGTGTAGCATAAAAATTAACCCTTTTTTTTAGTCGCATAGACAGACCACATGTACAAGCATATAATAACAATAACACTTGTGTTAATTCATTTATTATGTGTTTGTGTGTATTCGTGTTATTCTGCGAACTAAACCAGCATTGTTATTGGCTATACATATCAGCTTTTGAGCCATCTCAGCTTCTCATCATCATTCACAGTAGGCATTACCAACATACACGTCGATGTACCCACACCGACGGCCCTTTGTAAACTTTTAACCAGCTTTCCACAGTGTATCGGCTATCTCTTAAAACAGACTATGAGGAAGAAAACAAACCACACTGCATTTTCTTCCTTGCAGTCCATTTTAACAGAAGACCTGTACATTGTTGCATAAAAAATATGTAATATACATTTCTCCGAATGTTCTTTAGAGTCTTCTGTAAAAATGTGAAGTATATCAGTCAAGAACTCTGTGCTTTTTGCTAACAATGTTTCTTCTTTACATATTGGTACAGATATAGAGGGTGCAACTGAATTCCCTTTACACACTTTGAGGATGATTTCCTTACACAAAAACCAGAGAAAATGTACAGTAAATGGAGGCTCTAAATTCCACATTTTAAGAGTTATGAGTACTTGCTAATCTTAGCTACTGCAAAAGACATCTCGTCTATTGAACAAGTGCTCATACCTATTAATGTATGCACTTTATAGAGTCCACATTTGTTTGACATCATTTTCTTGTTTTGGTGTAAGGAACTTGTCCTCAAAGTCTGCACACGATATATATACACTAAAGGCAACACACCATTAATTGGCAACCTTGTGAAGAGAGTTCGATTAATATTTGCATGTTTATAATATCTAATCTCTTAATTATGATTGCGTTTCCACTTGAATAAAGTGCTTTTAAAAAACAGCATTCCATGATCTGATTTTTACTTTAGGAAAATGTACAATCAGAAGTATTCTCTCTGATGAGCAAACAATAAGTCAGTCGTTTAATGAACCATGTGTGTTTTTACGTGGTGGGTATAAAAGTTTAAATGTGGCTGCAGAACCATAAACAATGAGCACGATCCATGGTGTCCGGTAGCAATATCAATCTCGGCGTCAGAAGTTCATATATTCATTTATCTGAGAAGACCAATGACAAAGTTCAATAAATTGCTGCAAAATTTCAAGTAAGTGTTGGTACAACTCATTCAAAAGAAACTAAACTACCATAATACTTGTCCAAAGTGGCTTCCCAGAGCTTAGCATTGATCACAAGCAATACAGATATTTCCCATTTGCACCGAGTTCAAAATCATTCCAATGGCTAAGGTGATGCATTTTAGGACGAAATTTTAACCTCTGTTGAAAATTTGATGCATTATTTTGAGCCAGAGGCTCATCAACAAAACATGCAGTGGAAACAACTCAAGTAGTTGGTAAGAAATTCTAAACGCAACCATCTGCTGGTATGGTCTTGTTAACCATCTTTTGGAGTGGCCATGGTCCAAATTTCTGTGATTTTTTGGAGGAACACCCTAAATTACTTGGGCATGACTGGAAACAAAGTCATTCCCACATAGAAGATGAAACGTCCTGGATGGCAGAGGAAAGGCGCGCTACTTCTTCAAGACAACACTTGACCTCACATGGCGCAACTCACGCAGGAAACTATTGGTAAAATGGGTTGGGAGCTCCTATCCCATCCTCTTCATATATTTATCTGTCTGGTCTGATGAAAGAAGCTTTGTACGACATCAAGTATCTTCCGTAACACGATGCACAAATGATTTGTGACAAAAAAATTGTGATTGGCAAAAGCAAATCATTTTGTGTCAAAAACGAAACTACTGTTTTTAGCCACAGTTGCTGATAACTGTTTTACAATGGAAACAATAGAGAGAATTTGTTGTGTTCACATGATTAGAATTTCAAGGCACATCTATGATGACAGATATCATACAGCAAAGTGGAATCCAGGTGGCAATATTGACACAAATTTTTGCATCTGATGGTGTAAAAATATTGTTTAGTGCTATTTTCACATAGGCTTCCTTTTTCTGTCTGGAGCTTTGTGCTGACAAAAGTATTCCCAAACATGTATACTTCATACTCAAGCTCACACACATGAATGATCCACAGATTGGTTGGTTGGTTTAAAAGAGGGGGGAAGGGACCAAACCACAAGGTCATCAGTCCCTTGTTCCGAAGGAAACAATGCCACAAGGGTGAGAATAAGACAATGAGATGTACAACACAAAACAGAATGAAAGGAAAAACCACAACAACGACTGAAGGGCAACAAACACTTAAATGGACAAAAGGGGACAAGAAAACCACAAAGACACAAGAAACAGGTAGAAGAGGTTGAAACAAGAAAGCAGGTTACCATGGCTTGCTAACCGTGAGGATAAAAAGGAAAAGCCAGCCACACCACAGCATCCTAAAACCTCCACCCTGAAAGCACTAGGGTGGAGAAAACACAGGGACAAAGGACATGTGCTAAAACTTCGAGAAAATGACAAAACTCACCGTCACGAATAAAATGTAAAACGAAAGCTGCTGTTGAGGCATTATCACACGACACCAAAGGTAGGGTGCTGGGAAAGTTAAAAGTCCACCGGAGAGCAGCTGAAAGTGGGCAATCCAGCAAGAGGTGGACGACCATTATTTGTGAGCCACAGCAACACCGAGGAGAGTCCTCGTGATGGAGGAGGTAACCATGCATCACCCACGTATGGCCAATGCGGAGCTGACAAGAACCACAGAGTCCTGCAAGAGGCTCTCATGGAGGTCTTCCAAACATTCGTAGTTTCCTTAATGGCACTCAGCTTGTTGTGCGTACTGAAGTTATGCCATTCTGTCTCCCAAAGCCGCAAAACCATGCAGCGTAATACTGAACGCAGGTCAGTTTCAAAGAAGCCGAACTCCATAAGCAGTTTCCGCGTAGCCTGTTTGGCCAGCCTGTCAGCAACTTCATTGCCTGCAATTCCGATGTGATCTGGGGTTCAGACAAAAACCACTGAATGACTGGACCGCTCTAGGGCATAGATGGACTCTTGGATGGTCATTACCACAGGATGACAAGGGTAGCACAGTTCGATAGCTCATATGCTGCACAAGGAGTCAGTACACAGGAGAAATGACTTGCATGGGCATGAGCAGATGTGCTCAAGAGCATGAGATATGGCCACCAGCTCTGCAATGAAAACACTGCAGCCATCTGGGAATGAGTGCTGTTCTATATGTTCTCCATGAACATAGGCAAAGCCAATGTGACCATCAGCCATCGAGCCATCGGTGTAAACCACTTCATAGCCCCGGGACATGTCGAGAATCGAGAGGAAGTGACAGCGGAGAGTCGCAGGGTTAACTGAGTCCTTAGAGCCATGTGAAAGGTCCAGGCGAAGCCCGCGGCCTAGGTGTACATCATTGAGGTGTTCGTGAATGAACCTTAAGTATAGGTGGAAAGGCAATTGTAAGCCCTGACATGGGCCGCCAATGAGGGAGATGAATCACCATGGGCAGGAAAAGGAAATGGTAATTCGGATGCACAGGAGAACCGTGAATGTGTGCAACATAACTGGAGAGCAACTGCGCATGCTTAACCTGAGTTGGAGGGCTTCCGCCCTCCACCAGGACGCTGTTCACCGGACTCCTCGTAAAAGCTCCTGTCATTAGACGAATGCCACAGTGGTGCACTGGGCCGAGTAAATGCAACACTGATTGTGCCGCTGAACCATAAACCAGACTCCCATAGTCAAGGCAGGATTCAACAAGGGCTCTGTAGAGCTGCAGCAGTGTACAGCTATCTGCACCCCAGTTGGTGTTGCTCAGGCAGCGGAAGCCACTGAGGTGCTGCCAACACTTTTGTTTAAGCTGACGAAGATGAGAAAGCCAAGTCAAACGAGTGTCGAAAACCAGAACTAAGAATTGATATGTCTCCACTACTGTGAGTGGATCATCATTAAGGTAAAGTTCTGGTTCCGGAAGAACGGTAAAACGCTGACAGAAATGCACAACACACGTCTACATGGCTGAAAACTGGTAGCCATGGTCTAGAGCCCATGACTGTGCCTTGTGGATGGCTCCATGTAGGCAACACTCAGAAACACCAGTGCTGGAGCAGCATTACGAAATGCAGAAGTTATCTGCTTACAGAGAAGGTGAGAAGAAGGGCCCAGCAGCTGCTGCTAGACCGTTAATGGCCACTAAAAACAGAGGGACACTCAATACAGAGTCCTGTGGGACTCAGTTCTCCTGGATACGTATGGAACTAAGGGAGGCACCAACATGGGACATGGATAGTAGGGAGCAACAGGAAGTTTTGGATAAAAATCGGGAGTGGGACCTGGAGACCCCCCCCCCCCCCCACACACACACACACAAATGTGGAAAGGATATGATGTCGCCAGGTCATGTCATACGCTTTTCGTAAATCAAACAAGATGGCAACCAGGTGTTGGCGTTTGGAAAAAGCTGTTCGGATGGCAGACTCGAGGGACACAAGATCATCAGTGGTAGAGCAAACCTGGTGAAAGCTGCACTGACATGGAGCCAGTAGGCCACTTGACTACAGGACCCAACCCAACTGCTGACACACCATAAATTTCAGCAGCTTAGAAAGAACATTGGTGAGGCTGATGGGCCGATAGCTATCCACATCAAGCGGGTCTTTATCAGGTTTAAGCACTGGAATGATGGTGCTCTCCCGCCACTGTGATGGAAAGATTGCGCCAGATCCGGTTGAAGATGACGAGGAGATGTCACTTGTAGTCAGATGTTTAATCATCTGACTGTGGATCCGATCTGGCCCAGGAGCAGTGTCGGGGCAATGTGCAAGGGCACTGAGGAGCTCCCACTCTATAAATGGTGCATAATGGGGTTCACTGTGGCGTGTAGTGAATGAGAGGAATTTCCTTTCCATCCACTGTCTGAGGGTTCGGAAAGGCTGGGGGGTAGTTCTCCGACGCAGAGACTCGAGCATAGTGCTCAGCAATCACGTTTGGATCAGTAGATAACACGCCTTTGATGTTCGGGTCTGGTACCCAAAAAGATGTCTGATCTTCGTCCAGACTTGGGAAGGTGACGTATGGCACCAAATGGTCGAGACGTATCTCTCCCAACACTCCTGCTTCCGTCTTTTGATAAGCTTGCAAATGTGGGCAAGGAGCTGCTTAAAGGCAATGAGGTATTCCAGGGAAGCTTATGCCACTTTAGAGCTCACAGACATTCCTTAAATGCCTCAGTGACTTCCAGCATCCACCAAGGGACCACCTTTCGCAAGGAGCACCTAAACAGTGAGGGATCGCATTTTCTGCCGCAGTAATGGTTGTTGTAGTCACCTGTTCAACCATCACATCGATGTTACCGCAAACCTGGAGGTCAATGCCCGAATATGTGCCATATGTCATGTGTCACCAATGATGAATTCAGGGGGTGGCCCAGGAGGGAAAGTCCCCCTCCCCGGAAATTGCAAACTCCCCCCCCCCTCTGGCCCATCTGTAAATTGCAATTCTAAACAAAGAATTGAACACGACATTAAGTATCAACAAAAATGGGAGTGTAAGTACAATTGGTTGTACTTTGATCACGAGTGGGGTGGGGCATTCCGCAAATGGTGTGAAATGAATTTAAAAAACGAAATCGAAGCTCTACAGAAAACAGGAGGAGTGTTCATTTCTGTACCTTTCACTAAATTTAGAAAAGCTACCAGAAGCATGGGAAAACTAGAAAAGCACGCCAACTCAGAAAAACATGCAAGAGCTGTTTCACTTGAAAATTGTAGATTACAGGAATTAAATGCTCCAATTCATACACAGATATTTAAACAGAATGAAAATGAAAAAGCTTTAAACGACCAAGCATTGCCATATCTTTAATTTGAAGTCTGTATTTCCTTAGTAAGGAAGAAATACCCCATACAACAAAATATGAACCTCTAATTCTTAAGGTAGTACTAAAAAGTGACATTAATCTTGAAAAGTGGTTAAAATTTCAGAGCAAAAGGTCCACATATCTTAGTAAGTATACTGTGTTTTGTTTTTGACTTGTTTGGGAGAGTCTTCAGACTTTCAAGATGAAACACTTCTCCATGACAAATATTTTTCTTTAACGGCAGACGAATCTACAAATGTTTCCAACCAAAGTGAACTGTCTTTAGTAGTTCGATATGTTGCACCATCTCCATCGTTTGAAGTAAAGGAAAGGTTTTTATGTCTCATTGAGTTGAAAAGCGCTTCAGCTGAATTCATATTTACAGCAACTGATACTGAACTAAAGAAAAGAAAACTTTCTTATGACAGATTATTATCTTGTTCTTTCGACGGTGCTGCTAATTTTAGTGGTTCTGTCTCAGGAGTCAGCGCTCGGTTGCCAGAGAGGAAGGGCCATAAGCTGCCATATATTCACTGTAGAGAACATGTTTTGTCAATTGCTGCCACCAACTCTAGGAATAAACACCCCATTATAAAACACACATTACACGTTGCTAATTAATTTCATGGTTCTTCCAAACGAGAAAATGTTTCGCATGAAATTCAGTTTGCTTTAGAGCAACCTGTTTTAAAAATACTCAAAGCTGTTGACATCTGATGGTTAAGTACCTATCACACAGTTCATGCTATTTTCCTAACCTACAAGTCCATTATAATGGCATGTGAACAAGGACGGTGTGGATTTAACAAGTTTAGCTGGAAGAATTTTGTTAGAAATGATGAATTCCAATTTCATTGTAGGTTTAGTGATTTTAGATGATACGTTAAATGCAGTCTCAAACTTATGTAAAGTTTTGCAGAGACAATCACTTAAAATTTCGCAAATCCCTCTACTTATTTCTGGAACTCTGGAACATTTAAGACACATCGACTGTCTTTGTGACTGCGATGCACATAGTGCAGAAAATGAAACTCTTAATAAAATTAAAAAAACTGCAGGAGAATGCAACAGAAGTTAAAGGTGTGCTATTCACGAACATAGAGGAGAAGATTCAAACTATGAAAAGTGCAACGAAATTTGTTAAAAGTATGATTGATGAAATTGAGCAACGGTTTGATGAGAAGGCAATAAAAGTGATAGAACTAAGTGCAAATCTTGAAAGGTTTACAAAATTTCTAGAGTTTAGTGATAATGATTGTAAAGAACTGTGCTTGATTTTGGGACTTACAAACGTCGACCCTGTTATTGCAGACTTCCATTCTTTTAGGTACGTTGTGAGTAATAAAATAGACGATACGTCTTCTTATATTGCTTCTTTCATTCTGAGAGCCGACATCGGATACGAAGCACTACGGAAACTCGCTGAATGTGTACTGTGCATTCCCATTTCGACTTGCAGTGTGGAAAGGTCATAGTACAATGAACAGAGTGATGACAAAATTAAGGAATACAATGGGTCAGGAAATGCTCCAAGCTTGTGTGAAGATTTCAACTGAAGGGGACAACGAGCCAACAGAAAGTTTTACTGATGACGTCATCAAGAGATATGCTGCAAAAAAGCCTCGACGTATTAGTTTGATGTAAATGTGAGTTTTTTTGCAAGCAATAAAATTGTTTTATTACTAATATAATTAACTTAGGCTTAGCCTAACAGCTTAGTACTTAACCTACATATTACTTAATTCTATATTAGCTATTCATAAAAAATTTTAAATATTAATAGCACTGCTACATCTTTAGGATGCTATCACTTAAATTTTAAGCCTATAACTTTGTCCCCCTGCCCCTGCCAAGCTATATCCCCCCCAAGGGTAAAGTGGCTATATTCATCACTGTGTGCTACACTGAAATGTGTGGGGGAACCTGTATTTAAGAGGCAGCGGTCGAGTTGTGACAGTAAATTTTCGACCTCCCTACCTCGGCCAGTAAGCATGGCGCCACCCCACAAGGGGTTATGCGTGTTAAAATCTCCCAAAAGTAGGAAAGATTTAGGGAGTTGATCAATCAGTGCAGCGTATACGTTCAGGGGCACTGCACCATCTGGAGGAAGATATGCACTGCAGACAGATATTTCCTGCATCATCCTTAATCTGACAGCCACAGCTTTAAGATGGGTTTGAAGGGGCACAGTTTCACTACAAACCGAGGTTAGGACATAAACGCAAACTCCACCTGACACTCAATTATAGTCGCTACGGTTCCTGTATTATCCCTTATAGCTCTCGAGGGGAGGGGTTCCCATTGCCGGGAACCAGGTTTCCTGGAGGGCAATACAGAAAGCAGGTGTAAAGCTTAACAGTTGCCGTAGCTCAGCCAGGCAGTGGAAAAAACCGCTGCAATTCCACTGGAGGATGTCATCATCGTGAGACTGAGAAGGCATGGAACATTCAATGAGGCAGTTTACATCTCAGAGTCACCTGCTGCCACCGACTTAGTTCCTGAGCAGTCTCTATCCATTGTGTCTGAGGGTCCGACGAGATCTAGGTCCTCAGCGGACGCTGGAATCTCCACCCTATCCCCAGATGCAGATGTGGTGTGGGTGCCACCACAATTTCCTTGGTCTTAGGGGGCTTCTTTTTCAACTTTTCTCACTGCTCCTTGGGTTTCTCTGGCTGGGAGAGCTCCACTGATTGAGTCTCCAAGACTGAGGATGATTGTGAAGCCCCACGACCAGCTGCTTTTGGGCACTTCAACCACTGGTGGGTATCATCTTTCCCATTAGCAGAAACCTGGGAAGGGAGTGACCCAAGGGACCCTTCCTGGTGAGAGGAGCCGAAGAAGACTTATGCTTCTCCGGCTGAGAAGTGGGGACTGGTGTCCCCGATGGTTTTGGGGGCAGTGCTCCCAAGGTAGGTGGTGCAGGACCAAAGGGAAGGGGGGGGGGGCATCAATGGGGAAGGCTTTTCTATTAGCCTCAGTGTAGGTCAGTTGGTCCAGAGTCTTGTATTCCAGGATTTTCCTCTCTTTCTGTAAAATCCTGCAGTCTGGTGAGCAAGGTGAATGATGCTCTCTGCAATTGACACAGTTGGGAGGTGGGGCACATGGATTATTGGGATGTGATGGATGTCCACAATCTCAACATGTGACACTGGAAGTACAGTGGGAAGACATATGGCCGAACTTCCAGCACTTAAAGCACAGTATCAGGGGAGGGATATACGGTTTGACATCACAGCGGTACACAATCACCTTGACTTTCTCAGGTAAGGTGTCAATCTCGAAGGCCAAGATGAAGGCACCGGTGGCAACCTGATTATCCCTCGGACCCCAATGGACATGCCACATGAAATGAACACCTAGCTGCTCTAAACTGATGCGCAGCTCATCATCAGACTGCAAAAGAAGGTCCCTGTGGAAGATAATACCCTGGACCATATTTAAGCTCTTATGTGGCATGATGATAACAGAAACCTCTCCCAACTTGTTACAAGCGAGTGAAGTCCGTGACTGGGCAGAGGATGCTGTTTTTAGCAAGGCTGACCCAAATCACATTTTGGACAAGCCCTCCACCTCCCCAAACTTGTCCTCTAAATGAGCTACAAAAAACTGTAGCTTCATCAAAACAAAGTAGTCCCCATCAGTTCTCGTACACACAGTGTACCGGGTGTGAATAATGTTTGCAGCCATCCTTAGCCTGACGTTCCTCCCCTGGTGTGGCCAGGGAGGGGAACGATTTAGGATCATACTTCCTTGCATTGTACTGAGTCTTGGAATACTTAGAGACTGCTGGCATTTGATCCCCAGCAAGTCATGATGTGGTACACTTCATTGCGCGTCATCTGCCCTGATGCCACCCACTGTGACCACAGGCCTTCCCCACTCCAACTGGTGCCACCCAGCCACAGCAAAGGCCACCTGTCAGGATGGCCATTGCTGGGAATCCAAATGCCCCATGGTGACGGGCATCTACTCCTTGGCATACATGGGGAGTTAATGGCGCAGGCATCAGTAGAGCGATCCCTGTGTTGTCAGGGGGCTACAACCAACAGAGTACACAGAGACCCCACCACAACGGACTGGCCACCGTGCTGGATATGAGGTGCAAAGAAGTCCATGGTCATCGTCAGTGCAAAAAGCGACACGGCATAGTGCATGGTAGAAAACATACCCAGGAAGGCATCCTCGCCCAAGTGATGGAGAATGAGCTGGACTGCAGTGAGACAATGAAAAAGTGGGCTGAAGATCTCAGGGCACGATGGACACGATGCACCATGTAAGGCACCCTTCCCCAATTGCCTCGCTCTTTGGTAAAATTTTGAAAAATGGAGGTCAAACCCTACAGGGGTCCATCACATAAAGGACGAAACATGTGAAACTCCTTTTAGTCACCTCTTACGACAGGCAGGAATACCTCGGGCCTATTCTAATCCCTGGACCTGCAGGGGGGAATGATCCACAGACATAAATACTTGACAGCCTGATAATCATGTAACTGTACTTCCTGTCAGATTAAAGCTGTATGCCAGATTGGGATTCGAACAGAGCTCTTTTGTGGGGAACACTCTACCGTTGGTTTGGAAAATAGGAGATGAGGTACTGAAGGACGTAAAGCTGTGAGTATGAGTCACAAGTTGTTTGCAAGAACTCAGTCAGTAGAGCACTTTCCCACAAAAGGCAAATGTCCTGAGTTCGAGTCTCTTTCCGGCACACAGTTCTAATCTGTCAGAAAATTTCATATCTGTCACACCCCCATGTACAGTGAATATTTACTGTGCCATCATACAGCCGTTTAATGAAATCCTAAAAATTGTCTAAGACATCAAAACATCAGTCTACTCTAGTTGAATCTGCTACAATGGAGTACGAAAATATCAACCAAAAAACTAACAATCTACCTTAAGACTGAAAGGATCAATGGTCAATTACTGCTGTTTATGCTATTTTTTGATTGAAATGGAGAAACCTCCCAGGTATATTGAATATTTTGTAAAAAAAGGAGCTTCAATTTTTGACATGTTTCATATTCATTGCTAAAAATTGACCTTTTTCTCTAAAGAATGGTCCATTAAAAACATAATTCCAACAAAATTGTTCTTGTGGCAGATGCACAAAGACTGAAGGAAATTGTTAAATGTAGGAATTTCTTAAATGTAAGTATATTAACAAGTTTAACCTTAAACTATGAACGTTGTGCAGTTCCCCACTTTTTTCATTAATGAAGATTGCCCAAGATGAAAAAATTCATAAGTGACAGATATAAATCCCAGGGCTGACCCAGGATCAAACCTATGACCTTTGATCCTCAGTTTGGCAGTTTACTACTAAGCCATCGAGCAACATATAAACGTGACTGGCTGAAGAAAGAGTGATCACATTTAGTAATACTGCAGAGCCCTTGTAACAAACAATAAGAAGATTGGAGACAAAGAAAACCGTTTACGTACTTTAGCTCTCTCTCGTTCTTTCTTCCTCTCCTTCAAAGTTTTGCGCACAATAGGAGGAGGGCTGGGCGGCGGTCCACGCGGATCCATCGGTGGTCCGGACCTTTCACGTCCGAGACGCCTTGGTGGAGGGGATCGAGCAGGTCGATTCCGTGGTACAGAAAATGAACGTGATCTACAAAAAGAAAATAATATCTGTTTGAAGTCAGTGAAGATACACATTCAGCAACATTAAATACAGATAAAAGTAATAAACTCATTTTTTAATTTTTCTCCTTGTTAGTTTTAGCAATAAAAATTATAGAGAGAGGTGTATTGTAGAGCAGATATCACAAATTTGATAAGTACATTGACATTGAGATGTCTAAAATTTTCTGAATAACTTAACATAGTTGAAGCTGCTGAATTCTTCTCAGGTTATCAGCCGAGTGGTGGCGTCGTCTTGTTGCAACATTTCAATGAGTTTCATACCCATCATGTTCGCCAGAAGATGACAGGTACGAAACTCATTGAAAAGTTGCAACAAGACGCCACCACTCGGCTGATAACTTGAGAAGAATTCATCAGTGAAATACGCCATAAAGACTGCAATCGCATATAGTTGAAGCTTTTGCATTACATGAATCTTCCTCCATAAAACTTGTAAAGAGGATTCTGGCATAAGGAATGAAAGCTATGATTTACATATACACTTACATCTACATCTATAGCCTGCAAACCACCATGAAAGTACATGGTTGAGAGTATGTCCCATTGTACCAGTTATTAGCGTTTCTTCCTGTCCCATTCATGTATGGAGTGTGGCAAGAATGATTGATTGAAGGACTCTGTGCATGCAGTAATTACACTAATCTAGTCCTCATGATCCCCTTGTGAGCGATATTTAGGGGGTTGTTGAATATCCATAGAGTAATCATTTAAAGATGGTTCTTGAAACTTTGCTAATACACTTTCTGACGCCTGTATTCAGGAGTCTGCCAGTTCACTCCTCCAGTATCTCTCTGACACTCTCCCACAGATTACAAAAACCTGTCACCTTCGTGCTGCCCTACTCCGTATACGTTCAAAATCCCCTCATCAGTCGTATCTGGTACGAATACCACACACTTGAGCAATATTCCTCAACCGGCCATACGAGTGATTTTTAAGCAATCTCTTTTGTAGATTAATTGGCCTTTGCCATTATTCTACAAATAAACCAAAGTCTATCACCTGCTTTACCCAAGACTGAACCTACGTAATCATTCTGTTTCATACCCCAACAAAGTGTTACACCCAGGTATTTGTATGGGTTGGCCGACTGCAACAGTGACTCACTGATATTGTCACTCATAGGATACTATATTTTTGCGTTATGTGAAGTGCAAAATTTTACATTTTTCAACATTTAGAGCAAGTTGCCAGTCTCTGCACCATATTGAAATCTTATCAAGACCTGACTGAATTTTTATGCATCTTCTCTCAGATAGTACTTCATTAATGATAATTGCATCATCTGCAAAAAGCCTGATTTTACTATCAATATTGTCTGTAATCTCACACCTCACAGCTGGAGCTCCTTCTAAATCTAATGACAACTCTCCATCCAAGATGACATGCTATGTCCTCCACACCAAGAATTCCTCAGTCCAGTCACAAATTTCGTTTGATATCCCATATGATCATAATTTTGACAATAAGTGTAGGTGTGGTACTGAGTCAAATGGTTTTCAGAAATCAAGAAACACTGCATCTACCTGGTTGCCTTGATCCAAAGCTTTCAGCATGTCATGTGAGAAAAAGTGCGAGTCGGATTTCACATGATCGATGTTTTCAAAAACTATGCTGGTTGGCATTGAGGTCATTCTGTTCAAGATACCTCACCAACTTTGAGCTTAGAATACGTTTTAAGATTCTACAACATAATCAATGTCAAGGATATTGGGTGTTAGTTTTGTGGATCACTTCTACTACTATTCTTCTAGACAGGTGTGACCTGTGCCTTTTTCCAAGAACTGGGCAAGGTTTTTGGTGCAAGGGATCTACAACAGACTACAATTAGAAGACGGGCTAACTCAGCTGCAAATTCATTACAGAACCTGACAATGATTCCAATTGAACTTGAAGCTTTATTCAGTTCTAATGATTTCAGCTGTTTCTCAACACCATTGACACTAATACTTATTTCATTCATCTTTTCAGTGGTGCAAGGATTAAATTGGGGCAATTTTCCTGGGTTTTCCTTTGTAAAGCAACATTTGGAAATGGAGTTAAGCCTTCAGTTCCTGTCTCATTCACTAGGGATTGGACACTAACTTTGGTGCCACTACAGCCTTTACATACGACCAGAATTTCTTTGGATTTTGTGAAATGTCATTTGCCAGCTAAGGTAGTCACTGAGGCTTCACGCATTGCTCTCTCAACATCCAAACGCATTTTATTCAGCATCTCTCTATCTATAGCCCTATGCTTTGTCTTACACCTATTATGCAATAATCACTGTTTCTTTACAGTGACTGTATACCATGAAGGCTGTTCCCTGCAATTACAAACTTTTCTACCGCAGCATATCTATCCAGTGCATGGTCAACTATTCTTTTAAACTTGAGCCGTAGTTCCTCTATATGCTCCTGACCTATGCTGAAAGTTTCAAGTTCCTCATTGAGATATGACACTACTGATTTTTTATTTAGTTTACTGAACATATATATCTTTCTAGGCAGTTTTAGTTATCCTTTGTTCTTTGGTAACCGTTGCTGCCACAAGTGCAACAAAGTCTCTGATACCAGTTTCAATGTAGACACCCTCAAAGACATCAAGTCATCTGTTGCCATTTTCATGAGTGGGGTTCTGAACTATCCATTCTACATATTTTCTGAGAGGGCATTTAATAAAGTTTCACAAGTGACAAATACACTGCTCCATTTCCCACTAGCCTATTTTTTTTTTTTTTTTTTTTAATTTAATGGCTATAAAGTGGAAAGACGAAGTTATGAAGTACAGACTGCAAACTCACCATAAAGATAACACGTCAAGTTGCAAACAGGCAATTCCAGTGTGAGCTGCCAGAGATAGCAAGTCGTGTGTGAGAGATGTGCTTGCTCATGTGAAGGAGTATGTGTGTGTGTGTTTGCTTTTCTGAAGGAGGCTTTGGTCCAAATCTAAATGCCTAACAGTCATTTTGTTGTGCCTGTCTGCAATTTGACGTGTCATCTTTGTGGTCAGTATCAATCTTTCATTTTCCTTACATTGTTGATATTACAACCTGGTGTTTCCATTGTTTAAAGTTATAAATTATTATGTTATTGAAACAGTAACACAAATCAACCAAACATTTTAATTTTGTCCCTATGAATGTGTAGCTCTGAACACAGATTGCTTCTAGATCAGGTGTTATAATCATGCTCAGGGATGTCTTTTAGAAAGAAAAATGCTGGTAACAATGTGCATTAATATCTAAAGCATTGTTAAACAATTTCTAAAGCAGTTTCTGCTGGCTATGTTCCACAGCTTTAATAAACCACAGAAATGACAAGAAATGGGAAGTCCAGGATGAAATAACAATAACAAAAATGACAGATCACTGCTCACATACAGAGGAGATGTTGAATCGCAGACAGCCACAACAAAAAGATTGCTATACTTTTAAACTTTCATCCAAGTGATCTTCTGAAATAGAAAAAACACACATTCACACAAGCACAACTCACACACACAGGGCCACTGTCTGGCCCCTGTTTTCCGGCCACAGTGGCCACATACAGCGTTCATGTTTTTTGTTTTGTTTTGTTTTGTGTGTGTGTGTGTGTGTGTGTGTGTGTGTGTGTGTGTGTGTGTGTGCGCGTGTGTTTTCCACTTCAAAAGCAGGCCTTTTGGTAGCCGAAAGCTTAAATGCATAGCAGTCTCATCATTGCATCTGTCTGCAACAGGTAGTAGCAATCTATCCTTTACATAATATTATCATTAATAAAAAAGGCTCTTTGCTTTAGATATGTAACAATAAGATAATTATTAATTTGGGTGCTTTGAGAGTTATAAAGGATTGTTCTAGACTTTTCTGGAGTTATGATAGGGGGAGTCTGTAGATGGACATTAAAAGCATTTTTCACTGTTAAATGATGATGACGATTAACAGAGAGATCAGATGCAGACAGACTGTTTGCAATTGTAATGAAAAGAAACACTTGTCACTGGCTGGATGCTGTAACATACTGTAACTTATTTGAAATACATTTATTCTCATAATCAAGACTGAGAGCCTGCTATTTTTAAAATGTTTCAGTTACTGCTTTTAGAGAGTGAGTTACTGTATTTAGTTAGTTTCATATTCCCTGCATCATTTTACATGGTAAATCGTAATGTGTCAAAAGAGTCATTTTACATTCACATTGCAAATTAATTTATAAATATGGCTACATGCAGAACATTTGTAAGGTTTTTTTCCCTCTTAGAGAGAGAGAGAGAGAGAGAGAGAGAGAGAGAGAGAGAGAGAGAGAGAGAGAGAGAAATACACAGAAGTGAGTTAGTAATACCTACCCCACACCTTTTACACATTACTACAGAAATTCTTCAATAGAATAGGAGTTGTCAATGAAAAACTTTTTGACTCTGTTTTCAAATTTCACTTTGCTGTCTCCTAGACATTTTATATCCTACGTAAGTGATCAAAAAGTTTTGGTGCAGCATTGTGCACCCGTTTTCATGCTGAAGACAACCTTAATGTGGAGTAATGAATGTCATTTTTCCTTTTGGTGTTGTAATTATAAACTTCATTGTCCCTTTTGAGCTGTAGTAGTTTATTTACAACTCTCATGAGGGAACAAATATACTGCAAAGCAATAGTCAAATGCCCAACTCCTTAAACAACTTCGTACAAAACGATCATATGTGAGCACACATATTATTCTTACAGCACATTTCTGAGCAATGAAGACTTTCTTTCTTAAGATGAGTTACCCCACAACATTATTCCATATGATATTACTGAATGAAAATATGCAAAATATTTCAACTTACTGATTTGCCTTTCCCCAAGATTTGCAGTGATTCAAAGTGCAAATATGGCTGAACTAAGTTGTTTAAGGTGTTCAAAGCGTGGTTTTTCTAATTCAAATTCTCATCAATACAGATACCCACGAATTTTTAAGTTCCCCACCCTATTTATTACCTCCTCACTATCTGCTACATTTATCACTGATATAGTATCCTAGATGTGCAGAACTGAGTATGTATGTTGTGACTTTTTAAAACTGAGGGTGAGACCATTCAAGGAGAACAAGTCAATGATACTTTAAAGAACATTGTTTACCATTTCTTATATTTCTGTTTGTGCCGAGAGACAGCATTTACGCTGATGTGAAATACTTACCATACAATTTATCGAAAACTATTTTATCGAAAACTATTTTATCGAAAACTATTAGTTGAAAAATTTGGATTTTTGCACATCTTACTGCATGATATCTTCACTCGATAAAGAACTGAATTTCTTTTCGTTATCCATCATACTTACTTCACTGCATCAAATTAAGTAAAACATTACACGAAATATTAAAGAGGTTGTAGAGGTAAAAACATATTGCAGTAACTTAATGTATGCTTGATTTTCGCTCACACATTGCAGTGAATGAAATGTAGATGATATCAAAATTTTATTTAAAACTGAGAGTAGAAGGATAATTCATTTTGTTCTCAAGCTATTGGGCTTTATATGAGAAGGACAGTCACAAACGACACACCCATTCACATCCTTGTGCTTCGTGAATCGTGTGGTCGTAACAATCATCATATCTCATAAACAATTCAAGACATCGAAATGAGGTTTCTTTTGCAAATTTTTGGATGCAATGAGACAAATATATATTGTATGATAAACACTTCAGACTCTTTTATTCATCAAGCAGTATGTGAGAGGTTGGCAGCTCAGGACACATTCAGACGTCCACAGCACTGTAGAAGAACTCTAGCAGTTTGCATGTGCACATCCAAAACACATGGGGAATGTTGTAACAGGACGTCAGGACGTATATACAAGCCGACAGCAGCAAAAGAGTTAATAACTGAGATCAAATTGTACAATCCAAATAAGGTTCCCATGTCATTTTTCCCATTAGAATCCTTTAGAAAATCTACACTAAAGTCGCCACAGATTATTAACTGCTTGGCGCTGGTTGACAGATAGCACAGTAAGAAATCCAGATTCCTCATAAACAGTTCAAGATTTCCCAGTGGGGATCTACATATGGTTACAATTATAAGTGAACAATTTTTCAGTATTAATTCAGACGCACACATTTACATGTCCTGATCACTACCAGATCTACTTGTTTCAATATTTTTGAACTTGTGAGAGTAAAGTTTCCTGCAGTTTGCTATTGCGACATGAAAATATTAATTTTGAATCACATCATATTGCACCTAATGTGAGGCCGAATATGACTTCATTTTTAGATATTGTGAAACAGAAAGTTGCTACTCACCATATAGTGGAAATGCTAAGTCGCAGATAGGCACAACAAAAAGACTGACACAAATATAGCTTTCAGACAGTAGGGACTTTGTCAAAATTAGATGACAAACACACACACACAAACACACACACACACACACACACACACACACACACACACACACACACACACTAACGTAAACGCAACTCACAAACACGACTGCAGTCTCAGGCAACTGAGGCCACACTGCGAGCAGCAGCACCAGTGCATGATGGGAGTGGCAAGTGTGTGGGGCTAAGGAAGAGGCTAGGGTGAGGAGGGGGATGGATAGTAGGGGAGGGGTGACGGACAGTGACGTCCTGTTGGGGAGCACACAGGGATGAGATAGAAAGAGGGTAGGGTAGCTATGTGCAGTTGGAATGTTAGAGCGGAGAGGTGGGGATAAGTGGGGAGATAGCAGAAAAGGAGACAAGTAAAAAACACTGGGTGTGGTGGAGGAATAAGGTCTGTGTAGTGCTGGAATGGGAAAAGAGAAGGGGCTGGATGGGAGAGCACAAGGATTAATGAAGGTTGAGGCCAGGAGGGTTACGGGAACGTATGATATATTGCAGTGAAAGTTCACACCTGCAGAATTCAGAAAATCTGGTGTTAGAGGGACGGGCCCATATGGCACAGGCTGTTGGTTGTCAAGCCCACATAGAATGCAGCATAGTGGTTGCAGCTTAGCTTGTAGACCACATGATTGGCTTCACAGGAAGCCTTTGATGGGATAGGTGCTGTTTGTGACCAGACTGGAGTAGGTGGTCGTGGGAGGATGTATAGGACAGGTCTTGCATCTAAGTCTATCACAGGGGTGTGAGCCAAGAGGTAAGGTGTTGGGAGCTGGGGTTGTGTAGGGATGGACAAGTATACTGTGTATATTCAGTGGACGGCGGAATACCTCTGTGGGAGGGGTGGGACAGATAGTGGGCAAGACATTTCTCATTTCAGGTTATGATCAGAGATAGTCAAAGCCCTGGCAAAGAATGTATTCTGTTGCTCCACTCCTGGGCAGTACTGAGTTACGAGGAGAATGCTCCTCTGTGGCCAGACCGTGGGTCTTTGTAAGTTGGTACGAGACTGGAAAGATAAGGCATGGGAGATTTGTTTTCTACAAGGTTGGGAGGATAATTAAGGTTTGTGAAGGTTTCAGTAAGATCCTTGGTATATTTTGAGAGGCACCGCTCTTTACTGCAGATGCGATGACCACGGGTGGCTAGGCTGATGGAAGGGACTTCTTGGTATGGAACGGGTGGCAGCTGTCAAAGTGGAGGTATTGCTGGTGGTTCGTAGGTCTGATATGGATGTAGGTATTGATATATCCATCTTTGAGGTGGAGGTCAATACCTAGGAAGGTGGATTATTGGACTGAGTAGGACCAGGAGAAGCAAATGGAGGAAAAGTTGAGGTTCTGGAAGAATGTGGATAGGGTGTCCTCACTCTCAATCCAAACTGCAACGATGTCATCAATAAATCTGAAGCAGATGAGGGGTTTAGGATTTTGAGTGTTCAGGAAGGATTCCTCTAGATGGCCCATGAATAGGTTGGCATAGGATGGTGCCATGTGGGTGCCCATAGCCATACCCCGGATTTATTTGTAGGAAATGCCTTCAAAGGAGTGGTAATTGTGGATGAGGATATAGTTGGTCATGGCGACTAGGAAGGAAGTTGTTGGTTTCGAGTCCTTCGGGTGTTGGGAAAGGTAGTGTTCAATAGCAGTAAGGCCATGGGCATTAGGGATGTTAGTGTAAAGGACGGTGGCATTAATAGTCATGAGCACGGCACAGGGTGGTAAAGGGACAGGAACTGTGTAGAGTCAGTGGAGGAAATGGTTGATATCTTTTATATAGGAGAGTAGGTTGTGAGTAATAGGTTGAAGGTGTTGGTCTATGAGAGCAGAGATTCTCTCAGTGGGGGCACAGTAGCTGGCCACAATGGGGTGTCCTGGATGGTTGGATTTATGGACTTTAGGAAGCATGGAGAAAGTAGGAGTGCTGGGAGTGGTAAAGGTGAGCAGAGAGAGGGACTCCTGGGAGAAGTTCTGGGATGACCTGAAGAATTTGAGGAGTGACTGCAGATCCTGCTGGATTTCTGGAATGGGGTCATTGTGGCGAGGTTTGTAGGTGGAGGTATCTGACAGCTGGTGGAGACCTTCTGCCTGATACTTCTTGTGGTTCAGAATGACAGTGATGGAGCCTTTATCCTCAAGTAGGATTATAAGGTCAGGATCAGTTTTTAGATGGTGGAGTGTAGTTCTTTCTGTGGATGTAAGGTTAGTTAGCATGTTGAGGAATTTGGGGAATGATGGTGAGGCAAGGTTTGAGGTTAAGAAATTTTGGAATGCTAACGGTTGTGATTTGGAGGCAGGGGTGGGGGGGGGGGGGGGGGCGACCACAGTTGAATGGAGGAGTGAACTGAGTTAGGCAGGGTTCAGCATTGGTCTTTGGTTGAGTCTGATTGGTAGGGTTGGTGGCGCAAAAGTGTTTCCACCATAGGGACCAGGAGAAGGAGAGAAGGTCTTTAACAAGTCCTGCATGATTGAATTTGGGAGTGGGGCAAAAGATGAGGCCTTTGGAAAGGACTGATATTTCTGTGGGGCTAAGGCTTCTGGAGGAACGGTTCATGACTGTGTTTTGGGTCTGTTTAGATTCGAGATTCTGTGTGGGGGTGAGAGGGCACTTTGGAGGGTGGGGTAAATGTAGTAGGTTTGTCAGCTATGAGGGGACATGGAGGAGGTTTGGAGGTTGTTGTTGAGGGGGTGGACAGTTGTACTCCAAGGCGGGAGTAGGAAGTCAACAGGGCAGACAGCTTTCTCAGGTGGCATTGTGCATATTGCTCTAGTTCCTGGTGGGCAAGAGTTTCAATGTGTGTTGTGGGTTCCAGGAATTTGGAATTGCATAGCAGGAGAATTCTGCGGAGGGATAGAAGGTACTGCACAGAGGTTTGGGCTTGGTTAATATGATTTCCCAGGACTATGTTGGTGAGGACTACAGATTGGCACAATCTGAACAGATGGAGTTCATTGTGGTAGGAGGGGTGGCAACCGGAGATGGGGAATTTGACGGTAAGTAACACCAGTTAACTTCGCTGCTTATTATGATGTAAAGAAATAACCTTATTTACTTTCTGACACAGGTTTTGGCCCGGTATCCTGCTGACTGAGTTTTTAAATAATTACTAGGTACAGCACTTCACTCACCTCATGGACAAAATCCGATAAACTTGGATTTTGTGATCTAACATTTTATATCATAAAGTGAATAAACTGGGATTCTGATTAAACATGAATACAGTACCACTTTGTTGTATGATATCCTGCACTTTTCACCTACGAGAATGGTAGTGTTTGAGCTGATTAGTCAATCAAGTTTCTTGCTGAATGCAGGTTTTTAGGAAGTGAAAGAGGCTGCAAAGATCGTCATTGAATTATGTTCAGGAAAGTTTGTTGGATGGCAGTTCATGCAGCATAGAAAAAAATTACTGAAATATTCACTGTGGTGCACTTGTTTACAAAATAATAAAAGGGAAGAGAGAGCCTAATCCTATTGTTGAGGTAACAATCAAAAAAATAATGAAGTTCAGCTAACATTATTCTGTGGTCAGATGGCATTAACTGTTGTGTTTAAGAATAATTAAAAGCAGAAAAGGGACAAATAACAGTTAGGTTTTCACACACACTTACTCACACACACACTTGCTCGCTCACTCACTCACTCACACACACACACACACTTTCTGCAGAGACATGGATTGGATATTTAATTATGCCTTTTTTTAAATGCCCAATATCTAAATCATTTCTTCAAGGGTTAAGAAAGCCTACTACTACTGGTATTTTATACATTCATACAAATAGAGCTAGTTTAATACAATTGTGCACATACATGTGTTAAGAACACACTTGAGCTGTACAACAGCGAACCCACATTCATATCCACATTAGATTATTTGTTATAAAAATAAAACCAATATATGCTTTGGTTTGATTCTGCAATATTACTGCAGCTACTAAAGTTAAAGCCATGAAACAGGTGGCACGTTACACTATGCAGCTTATGTTGAAGTGCTATATTTTTAAATCTCATGCACACATTTTGTTTCTATTTGCACTTTCCACCTCTTTATTTACACACTTTCATTCTGGTATGTCATGATGATGTGGAACAGAGAAAAGACTCACACTGGTGCTTCTTGGCCGAACCTATCCTCCTTGAGCACTATTAGCAAATGTTTTGTTTTGTTTCCTGTTACATCATTTGTTCCGCTTATTAATGGTGTCGTCACGCCACAATTCGTGGAAGTCCCTTCATGGAATTTCGCAACTAGCCTCACTGTCTGGGTTATATTTTGACCACTTTTACTTTGATATCTGGTGGCTGTGTTCTGCCTTTAACTATCTGCAACAAACTAATTTTGTTGGATGACAGTGATTTTAGGTTTGCTTTTGTGCTCCATGATGACAATGATTATTTAATATTTCTTGTCCATAGTAGCTTATACTGCATCATAAGAAACTCTCAAGATCACTGCAGTGCCCGCAACAATAGTCACAATCTATTTCTTATTTTTCTAAAGCTGGTAGTGTTTGTCGAGTTTTGCTCCTACTGTTCCTTTTTCTTTCTGTGTGATTTGAAACTGCTTGTTGTACTTTCACAGCCCTTTATTAAAATCATCTGAAAGGGATTTTCATTTACAAAAGTTTTGTTACTTTTACTGTTTACATCAGTATGTACTTCCAGAATACAATTTTTGTATCTAATTTATGTCCACTTTCCAGAAACAGACAATAATTTTGCAGAACTTTATTTTATTTAACTCAGTTTTTCTTACCAGAAATTTTGAGATGTCCATATCTAGAAAAGCTGAATATCCAGCATTACAACTTCACAAATGTCAAGGCTGCTTTTCAGCTAACAATTAAAGTCATTGTTTTTAGACAGACATCTAATATTCTTTCAATATAATGCTGACAAAGAGTACATCACATTAGTGTCTTGATCTCTGTGATGTTAAGTACATATTCTACAGCCATTAAGTGCACTATAATGCTAATTTTGTTTGATCTTGGTGGAATTTACATTCTGTAAATCACAGCAGAGAGACGGCACAAGCTTTGAAACAGTTGAAGTAAAAAAATTGACCCCACCCCTCCCCCACCCAACAGCACCCCATGCTGATGCTGTACCTACCAGCCCACCATCTTGCACTGTACAACTTCTCGGTTGCTCATAAACATCGGTAGTTCTTGACACCACTGCTTCTTACACTACTACATTCCTTTATCATTCACAACTAACAATAGCACAAGATACAATGCTGGGATCTCAAAAGTGTGAAAAGCAAACACAGGAATGAAACGATCTAAGTACCTGCATTTAGTATGAAGATCATAAAATTACAGAAACGTAATAAAGATATTATCAGATGAGACCACAAGGAATACTGGCTCACTTTGAAGGGCTAAATAATCCAACCCAAGAACTTCTGTCTGAGAGAGACTATTTGTGGTAAGGCCTTATGGGACCAAACTACTGAGATCATTGGTCCCTAAACTGACGCACTACTTAAGCTAAATTAAACTAACTCTACGCTAAGGACAACACACACACACACACACACACACACACACACACGCGCCCGAGGGAGGTCTGAAACCTCCGACGTGAGGAGCCACGCGGACAGTGACAAGGCACCTTAGACCACGTGGTTACCCCACACGGCATAGAGGCTATGATGCCAATGTCGCCGTACGAAGAGCACGTGAGATTGCCAAGAAAAAATAGTGAAGTCAACAAGGAAGACTATTAGTGGTCTGTCTTCACCAGCTGCAAATCAGAAGATAGTTGCAAAAGTAGTTTCTACAAATGGTTCAAATGGCTCTGAGCACTATGGGACTTAACATCTGTGATCATCAGTCCCCTAGAACTTAGAACTACTTAAACCTAACTAACCTAAGGACATCACACACATCCATGCCCGAAGCAGGATTCGAAGCTGCGACCGTAGCGGTCACGCGGTTCCAGACTGAAGCGCCTAGAACCGCACGGCCACACCGGCCAGCTAGTTTCTACACATGTGAGATACACTGACAAACTTACAGCAATTGTGCTAGAGACATTTTCAGGAGAGATGAGAGCAACAAAACTGTATGAACTGATGCAGACACTTGTGTTTGTGTCATGCTACAAGCAAGGGTCACATATTCACACAGCAATAAGAAATTGTGGATTCCTTTTCAACATTATAAACACAGGAAAAAAAACTAAAAATTCTGCCAGATGGTGACCCTTAGGTTGAAACTAGTTTGCAAGTAATAAAACAAAACCTTTTAACAGCTTGTTGTGGCTGTTGTACATTACTTTGATGCAAGAGATAGAAATATGTAAAATAAGGAAAAGGCTCACCTGTAGCAGATAAATGCGTGGCACACACTGACATGACAGAAAACAGAATTCGTACTAGTTGTCGAGCACTAGCTATTTTCCTATAAATAGTACATGTATTCACACACATAACCACACAGACACCCAAACAAACACTCCTATCACACAACAAGATGCATGTTATGCCACACAATTTCAAGATGGTTTCATTACTTTCTTAAATGATCTGTGTTTCGTGTTAGTAATAAATAATTACAGCATAATTATGGTTTAAGGTACATCTGGTCTCTTTCAATTTTTTTGTTTATTAGGGTACTGATAAGAGGTGCATCTTGTATATAATGACAGAAACTGTAAACATTGCATAAAATCAAAGAAATATTGGCAGAATATAAATTCCTGCACAACCAAAATTGGATATGAGGTGTTCCTTGTTTATAGTGACAGAAGAACCTGTGAATACTGTATAAAATCAGAGAAAGATTGGCAGAATATAAATTCTTGTATGACCAAAACAAAACTGGCTATTACAGTTCACTGAATGGCTGCAGAATATGAATTTTACGACTCAGAGATTAAGACATGTAAACAAACATATGTTTACTGACATTATGTCTGAAGAGTAGTGGCTATCTGCCAAGAAAAAAATACTTTATTTGAAAAGCAGCCTTGATGCTGCACTGCTGTACCACTGTGCTGTACTGCTGGCTATTCAGTAATTCTAGATATGGACATCTCGAAATGTCGGGTAGAAGTACTGCAAAAATCTTGTTTGTTTCTGGAGAGTGGACAAAAGTTGCATACAAAACCAACATGCTAGAAGCCACAGCATGTAAACAGTGAAAGTACCAAATCTTTTGTAAGATATGATAACGAAGTCTTTTGCGACCACACTGATATGTAAAACATTCTCGGTTTCCTTGCCATATCAGTTTGGGGTAAAATCTCAAGCTATCAACGATAGCCTCCATTGTCATCGTAAGGAGCAACTGCCTGTCTTCATTGCTGCTGTGGTAGCCTTATATAGCCCGTGGATGGCTTCTGATTGGTCAGCTCGTGATTGGTCAGCGATTTTGTACTGCTGTCGCAGATGGTGTCAATGTCTGCACTGCCGGTGCCACCACTTTCGTGGGAACATAAACCCTGCAAGGAATGTCTCTGCTACTTTTCTGCGTCAAGTGCTCGTTTCCATGCACCACTTAGATAGCATCTTCAATCATGGTTAAAGTTCTTCTCTCTCATTCTTATTTCAACAGCCTCCTTAATAACAGAATGCCAGTATGTGGAGGCATGGAACAAAATTTTTTGTTTCATCAAACAGTATTTTATGTTTGTTCGTGAGGCTGTGCTCTGCAATTGCCGATTTCTCCAGTTCTCTATTTCTAATATGCTGTTGGTGTTCTGCACAGTGGTCGGAAATGGTACAAATAGTCTGACCTATATAACTGCTTCAACACCCACAGGGGATATTATAAATTCCAGGGACCTTGAGGCTGAGACTGTCCTTAATAGGGCACATCATCTCCTTAATTTTCTTATGAGGACGAAAAATTTGTCTTGTGCCCCGTCTGCCCAGGAGTCTTCTTATTTTGCTGGATATAGTGCCAAAAAAGGGAGAACCGCAATCAGTGTTTCATCCTGTCAGTGTGCAGCATTTTCACATTTTCTTTTCTTGGAGAATGCTGCATTTATATCACGTGCACCATACCCATTCTTTCAGAATATGTACTTCAGATGGTTAATTTCGGACTTCAAGTGGTCCTCGTCAGAAAGAGTTTTTGCTCTATATACCAACATGTTCAAAGCAGCTCTCTTCTGAACAGGATGATGGAAACACTGTGCATTAAGATATAAATTGGTATGCGTCGGCTTACGGTACACAGAGTGACCAAGACACCCGTCTGCCTGTCATTCTACTAAAATGTCTAAAAATGGCAACCTTCCTTCCTTCCTTCCTTCCTTCTCCATCTCAACAGTGAACTGCATGTTCGGATGCATGCTGTTCATGTATTCCATGAAGTGTTAGAGTGCTTCTGTGCAGTATTACCAGACCATAAATGTAACGTCAACATAATGATATAATAAGGATGGACGGAGGGGAGCCAAATTTACTGCACGCTCCTCAAAATTCTCCATAAAAAAGTTGGCCAATGATAAAGACAACGGAGAGCCCATCGCCATACTGTCCATCATTTTATAAAATTTATTACCATTCAAGAAGCAGGTGGTTATCATCACAAGCCAGAACAACTTTATAGTTTCCGGTGGAAAAAGAGCCACCAACAAGAATGCCATTCTTAGACGTTTTAGTAGAACGACAGGCTGAAAGGCGTCTCAGTCACTCTGCATACTATAAGCTGATGCGTACTAATTTATACCTTAATGCTCAGAGTTTCCATCATCCTGCGCAGAAGAGAGTTGTTTTGAACACGTTAGTATATCAAGCAAAAACTCTTTCTGATGGGAACCACTTGAAGTCCGAAATTAACCATCTGAAGTACGTTTTCTGAAAGAATGGCTATGGTGCACGCAATATGGAGGCAGCGTGAAACATGAAAATGCTACACACTCACAGGATGAAACACCAATTGCCGTTCTTCCTTTTTGTCATGCTACATCCAGCAAAACAGGAAGAGTCCTGGATGGACGGGGTATAAGATCGATTTTTCATCCTCCTAAGAAAATTAAAGAGTTGGTGCACCCTGTTAATAACAGTCTCAGCCTCAGGATCCCTGGAATTTATAATATCCCCTGTGAGAGTGGAAGCAATTATCTAGGTCAGACCATTCATACCATTTCCGACCACTGTGCAGAACACCAACAGCATATTAATAATAGAGAACTGGAGACATTGGCAATTGCAGAGCACAGCCTCACAAACAAACAAAAAATACTGTTTTATGAAACAAAAATTTTGTCCCATGCCTCCACATACTGGCATTCTGTTATTAATGAGGCTGTTGAAGTAAGAAAGAGAGAGAAGAACTTGATAGATACTATCTGAACGGTGCATGGAAACGAGTGCTCGAAGCAGAGAAGCAGCAGACACATTCCTTGCAGGGTTTACGTTCTCACAGAAGCAGTGGCACCACCAGCACAGACATTGATGCCGTCTGTGACAGCAGTACGTAATCGTCGACCAATCAAAAACTGACCAATCACAATCCGACCAATCAGAAGCCTTCCACGGGCTATATAAGGCCACAACAGCAGCAGTGAAGACAGTCCTGACGATGGCGTTGGAGGCTATCGCTGGAAGCTTGAGATTTTATTCCGAACTGATGCGGCAAGAAAACCAAGGATGTTTTACATACAAATCTTTTGTGAATGAAAATCCCTTTCAAATGACTGTAATTATAGGGAAAAAAAACAGTAAATGCAAAGAACGACAGACATTTTCAACTTCAAAAAATAATAAATCTAACATGCTTATGGTCACTGAAAATGAAGCAACCTCAAGAGTTTCTCATGATGCATTATTATCTACAATGGACAAGAAAAGACTAAATAACAAGTGTCATCATGCAATACGAAAGTAGACCAAAAATCAGTACCAGTCAACCAGCAAGAACAGGTAACATGAAAATCAAGATTATGTAAAGACAGACTGCTACCCATGACACACAGGAGGCATTGAGGTGCAGACAGGACCAATCAAAATTTCATCTTCATGTTCCAATTTTTTATTTTAACATGAAAATCAATTTAAGGAAAGCAGAAGTCTTTAATTTTGAAACTTAATGTTATGTACATTTTCAAAATTTTTAAAACCGATTGTACTGAACTATGTGAAATTAAAGTTAGCAATTGTTTGAATGCATAACCTGCTTTGGACAATGTTTTTGAAGATTGCCTTGGCAAAAGCAAATGCTGTGATTAGTTCCATCATTTAGTGCAAGGTTTTTCCAACACACTGAGATAAAGGTAAGAAGTAAAAAACTTTCAGCCACATGTCTCATCTTTGCCCTATAAACTTTTGCTAAGAGGGAAACTTTCCACATGGGAAAAAAATATCTAAAAACAAAGACGATGTGACTTACCAAACGAAAGTGCTGGCAGGTCGATAGACACACAAACAAACACAAACATACACACAAAATTCAAGCTTTCGCAACAAACGGTTGCTTCATCAGGAAAGAGGGAAGGAGAGGGAAAGACGAAAGGATGTTTCCTGATGAAGCAACCGTTTGTAGCGAAAGCTTGAATTTTGTGTGTATGTTTGAGTGTCTATTGACCCGCCAGCACTTTCGTTTGGTAAGTCACATCATCAAGCAGGTCGATAGACACACAAGCAAACACAAACATACACACGAAATTCAAGCTTTCGCAACAAACTGTTGCCTCATCAGGAAAGAGGGAAGGAGAGGGAAAGACGAAAGGATGTGGGTTTTAAGGGAGAGGGTAAGGAGTCATTCCAATCCCGGGAGCGGAAAGACTTACCTTAGGGGGAAAAAGGACAGGTATACCCTCGCGCGCATGCACGCACACGCACACACACACACACACACACACACACACACACACACACACACACACACACACACACACACACACACACACACATCCACATCCACACAGTGCTGGCAGGTCGATAGACACACAAACAAACACAAACATACACACGAAATTCAAGCTTTCGCAACAATATAATGATTGAATATAACAGAGGGAAACATTCCACGGGGGAAAAATATATCTAAAAATACAGATGATGTGACTTACCGAACTTACCGCACATACACAGACACCATGTGTATGAGCGGATGGATATGTGTGTGTGTGTGTGTGTGTGTGTGTGCGCTAGTGTATACCTGTCCTTTTTTCCCCCTAAGGTAAGTCTTTCCGCTCCCGGGATTGGAATGACTCCTTACCCTCTCCCTTAAAACCCACATCCTTTCGTCTTTCCCTCTCCTTCCCTCTTTCCTGATGAGGCAACAGTTTGTTGCAAAAGCTTGAATTTCGTGTGTATGTTTGTGTGTCTATCGACCTGCCAGCACTTTCGTTCGGTAAATCACATCATCTGTGTTGAAACATTCCGCGTGGGAAAAATATATCTAAAAACAAAGATGATGAGACTTACCAAACAAAAGCGCTGGCAGGTTGATAGACACACAAACAAACACAAACATACACACAAAATTCTAGCTTCGGTTGCTTCGTCAAGAAAGAGGGAAGGAGATGCGCGATGTGAAAGTGTAGTCTATTACAGGATAACTCGTCATATATTACCCACATCCTTTTGTCTTTCCCTCTCCTTCCCTCTTTCCTGACGAAGCAACCGTTGGTTGCAAAAGCTAGAATTTTGTGTGTATGTTTGTGTGTGTATCGACCTGCCAGCGCTTTTGTTTTATATATATATACATATATATATATATATATATATATATAAAAAAAACAAAGATGAGGTGACTTACCGAACAAAAGCGCTGGCAGGTCGATAGACACACAAACAAACACAAACATACACACAAAATTCAAGCTTTCGCAACAAACTGTTGCCTCATCAGGAAAGAGGGAAGGAGAGGGGAAGACGAAAGGAAGTGGGTTTTAAAGGTAAGTCTTTCCGCTCCCGGGATTGGAATGACTCCTTTAAAACCCACTTCCTTTCATCTTCCCCTCTCCTTCCCTCTTTCCTGATGAGGCAACAGTTTGTTGCGAAAGCTTGAATTTTGTGTGTATGTTTGTGTTTGTTTGTGTGTCTATCGACCTGCCAGCGCTTTTGTTCGGTAAATCACCTCATCTTTGTTTTTATATATAATTTGTCCCACGTGGAATGTTTCCTTCCATTTTATATATATATATATATATATATATATATATATATATATATATATATATATATATATATATAAAAAACAAAGATGAGGTGACTTACCGAACGAAAGCGCTGGCAGGTCGATAGACACACAAACAAACACACAAAATTCAAGCTTTCGCAACAAACTGTTGCCACATCAGGAAAGAGGGAAGGAGAGGGAAGAACGAAAGGATATGGGTTTTATTGGAGAGGGTAAGGAGTCATACCAATCCCGGGAGCGGAAAGACTTACCTTAGGGAGAAAAAAGGACGCGTATGCACTCGCACACACATACATATCCATCCACACATATACAGACACAAGCAGACATATCGACATGCCAACGCTTTCGTTTGGTAAGTCACATCATCTTTGTTTTTAGATATATTTTTCCCGTGTGGAATGTTTCCCTATATATATATATAATCCTTTCGTCCTTCCCTCTCCTTCTCTCTTTCCTGATGAGGCAACAGTTTGTTGCGAAAGCTTGAATTTTGTGTGTATGTTTGTGTGTCTATCGAAGTGCCAGCGCTTTCGTTTGGTAAGTCACATCATCTTTCTTTATATATATATATATATATATATATATATATATATATATATCTTTACCCCTAAGGTAAGTCTTTCCGCTCCCGGGATTGGAATGACTCCTTACCCTCTCCCTTAAAACCCACATCCTTTCGTCTTTCCCTCTCCTTCCTTCTTTCCTGATGAGGCAACAGTTTGTTGCGAAAGCTTGAATTTTGTGTGTATGTTTGTGTTTGTTTGTGTGTCTGTCGACCTGCCAGCACTTTCATTTGGTAAGTCACATCATCTTTGTTTTTAGATATATATATATATATATATATATATATATATATATATATATATATATATATATATATATATATATATATATATATATATTTTTACCAAACAAATCCGCTGGCAGGTCGATACACACACAAACATACACACAAAATTCTAGCTTTTGCAACCAACGGTTGCTTCGTCAGGAAAGAGGGAAGGAGAGGGAAAGACAAAAGTATGTGGGTAATATATGGCGAGTTATCCTGTAATAGACTACACTTTCACATCGCGCATCTCCTTCCCTCTTTCCTGACGAAGCAACCGTTGGTTGCGAAAGCTAGAATTTTGTGTGTATGTTTGTGTTTGTTTGTGTGTCTATCAACCTGCCAGCGCTTTTGTTTGGTAAGTCTCATCATCTTTGTTTTTAGATATATTTGTCCCACATGGAATGTTTCAACACAGATGATGTGACTTACCGAACGAAAGTGCTGGCAGGTTGATAGACACACAAACATACACACGAAATTCAAGCTTTTGCAACAAACTGTTGCCTCATCAGGAAAGAGGGAAGGAGAGGGAAAGACAAAAGGATGTGGGTTTTAAGGGAGAGGGTAAGGAGTCATTCCAATCCCGGAAGCGGAAAGACTTACCTTTGGGGGAAAAAACGACAGGTATACACTTGCACACACACACATATCCATCCGCACATACACATGGTGTTTTCCCCTGGTATTCTGTTGGCAGAAATTCGAAGCCTTTGGGCCGTTGGTATTTTCACATGCAGTCACTTGTCTTTGATCCAGCAACATTGCAGAGATGCAGTGAACAGCTCCACTGTCAGATATGAGCAATTTGTGCAGTGGCAGTCGAGTGAACCATGTACAGTAGTGTAACACAGAGCACACCAGAGATGTGATCTGAAAATTGCTGATTCTGTGTAATGTTACTTAGGCACCAGCTGATAGTGACATCAGTGTCATTTTACAACTGCTGAATGAGAGAAAGGCTTCCCATCATGTCGAGGAATGTACACGGAGATGACAGTGGTCGTGTGCTTGTCAGTGGTGCAAATATGAATGTGCATTTGTGATTTTCTACTTCTAAAGGACTCTGTCTAGTAGCTAATAATGTTTAGCAGTCTTGTATCAAAGTGCCTGCCAACAAGAAACCCCTTCTACGTGGCAACTATCAATCTACACCAAATGGTCTACTTCCATGTATTCAGCGAAGTTATCGTTTCCATTTTATGCACTATACTTTGACAATTGACCCAGTTTTCTCCTTCAGGTGTTGTGCAAGCTGTACTGTGCAAGCTGAGTGGACTAAAATCAACAACAGAGAGAAAACTTATTTCATACTGTTGTTAAGGAACTTACTGCATAATATTACAACTCAGAGATCAATCACAACGAGTTTATTTACATTACTCAACAAAATGGGAAGCCTTTCCCTCAGTCAGTGATTGTAAAACTACTATGACGTCAGTGCCTACATGACATTACACAGACACGAATATCAGATCCCATTACTGATGTTTTCTGTGTGGCACCACTGCACACGGTTCACTCAACTGGCACTGCGAACTTGCTCACATTCAACAATGAAGCTATCTATTGCATCTCTACTGTACTGATGGGTTGACAGCAAGTGACTACATGTGAAATTACCAATTCCCCTGAGGTTTCTAATCTTTGCCAACTGAAGACTAGGAGAAAAATTGACAGTGCCCTTAGTATGCAACAGACTGACAAGATACATGGATTATTTATCCCTCCAATGGTCTCTTTTGTCATTTCCAAATATTATGTGAATTCCAATACTCCACATAGTACGTAAACATTATGTAATCTATATATGACTGCCTAAGCAGAGAAGGAAAAGCAGAAAGGTGGAAGGAGTATATAGAGGGTCTATACAAGGACGATGTACTTGAGAGCAATTTATGGAAACTGAAGAGGACATAGATGATGATGAAATGGCAGATATATTGCATGAAGTATTTAACAGAGCCCTGAAAGACCTAAGTCAAAACAAGATCCTGGGAGTAGACAACATACCATTAGAACTAGTGATAGTCCTGGGAGAGCCAGCACTGACAAAACTCTACCATCTGGTTAGCAAGACGTATGAGATGGGGGAAATACCACCAGACTCCAAGAAGAATGCAATCATTCCAATCCCAAAGATAGCGGGCGTTGATAGGTGTGAAAATTACCGAACAATCAGTTATAAGTCATGGCTCAAAAATACTAACATGAATTCTTTACAGACGAATGGAAAATGTTAGAAGCCAACCTTGGGGAACATCAGATGGATTCCGTAGAAATGTTGGAACACGTGAGATGATACTGACCCTATGACTTATCTTAGAAGATAGGCAGATCTACGTTTCTAGCATTTGTAGACATAGATAAATCTTTTGACAATGTTGACTGGAAAACTCTCTTTCAAATTCTGAAGTGGCAGGGGTCAAATACAGGGAGTGAAAGGCTATTTACAATTTGTACAGAAACCAGATGGCAGTTATAAGAGTCAAGGGGCACGACAGGGAAGCAGTGGTTGAGAAGGGAATGAGACACAGTCGTAGCCTATCCCCAATGTTACTCAATCTGTATATTGACCAAGTGGAAAAGGAAACAAAAGAAAAATTCAGAGTAGGAATTAAAATCCATGGAGAAGAAATAAAAACTTTGAGGTTTGCCAATGGCATTGTACTTCTGTCAGGACCTGGAAGAGCAGCTGAACAGAAAGGACAGTGTCTTGAAAGCAGGATATAAGATGAACATTAACAAGAGTAAAACAAGGATGATGGAACATAGTCAAATTGAATCAGGTGATGCTGAGGGAATTAGATTAAGAAATGAGACACAAAAAGTAGTAGATGAGTTTTGCTATTTGGGGAGCAAAATAACTGATGATGTAGAGAGGATATAAAATGTAAACTGACTATGGCAAGGAAAACGATTCTGAAGTAGAGAAATTTGTTAACATCGAGTATAGATTTAAGTGTCAGTAAATCCTTTCTGAAAGTATTTGTACGGAATGTAGCCATGTATGGATGTGAAACATGGACGATAAATAGTTTAGACAAGAAGAGAATAGAAGATTTCAAGTTGTGGTGCTACACAAGAATGCTGAAGATCAGATGGTTTGATCACATAACTGAGAAGGAAGTGGTGGTGGTGGTGGTGGTGGTGGTTGTTGTTGTTGTTGTTGTTGTTGTTGTTGTTGTTGTCTTCACTCCAGAGACTGGTTTGATGCAGCTCTCCATGCTACTCTATCCTGTGCAAGCTTCTTCATCTCCCAGTACTTACTGCAACCTATATCCTTCTGAATCTGCTTAGCGTGTTCATCTCTTGGTCTCTCTCTGCGATTTTTACCCTCCACGCTGCCCTCCAATACTAAATTGGTGATCCCTTGATGCTTCAGAAAATGTCCTACCAACCGATCCCTTCTTCTAGATAAGTTGTGCCACAAATTCCTCTTCTCCCTTACTCTATTCAGTGCCTCCTCATTAGTTACGTAATCTTCAGTATTCTTCTGTAGCATCACATTTCAAAAGCTTCTATTCTCATCTTGCCTAAACTATTTGGCATCCACGTTTAACATCCATACATGGCTACACTCCATACAAACACTTTCAGAAAAGACTTCCTGATACTTAAATCTATACTCGATGTTAACAAATTTCTCTACTTCAGAAACGCTTTTCTTGCCATTGTCAGCTTACATTTTATATCCTCCCTACTTCGACCATCATTAGTTATTTTTCTCCCCAAATGGCAAAACTCATCTACTACTTCAAGTGTCTCATTTCCCAGTCAAATTCCTCAGCATCACCTGATTTAATTAGACTACATTCCATTAATCTCGTTTTGCTTTTGTTGATGTTCATCTTATATCCTCCTTTCAAGGCGCTGTCCATTCCATTCAACTGCTCTTCCAGATCCTTTGAAGTCTCTGGCAGAATTACAATGTCATTGGCAAACCTCAAAGTTTTTATTTCTTCTCCATGGATTTTAATTTCTACTCCAAATTTTTCTTTTGTTTCCTTTACTGCTTGGTTAATATATACGAGGGCGGTTCAGAAAGTAACCTCCGATTGGTCACAGTGCGGGTTGTGGGGGGAGTAGCGACGCCATCTGTGCGTTCACGCACTCAACAGGTCAGTCGGCATCAACCCGTGGTCGAGTGAACATCGTACCTGCGCTAGTTTAGTTTTTGTGGCAGTTTGAAATGTGTGCTGCAATAGAAAACCCCGCCAAATGTGAAGTGCGTGCTGTCATAAGGTTTTTTACAGCCAAAGGATATTCTGCAGCAGCTATTCATCGTGAGCTTTGTACCGTGTACGGACCAAGAGTTATGAGTGAAGGAGTTGTCCGTGAATGGGTACGTTTACTTAAAAGTGGACGAGAAAACGTTCATGATGAAGAGAGGAGTGGTAGACCATCATTGGTGACTGACGAACTCGTTCAGACAGTTGATGCAAAAGTTCGTGAAAATCGACGTTTCTCAATGTCGGAGTTGTCTACTGGTTTTCCACAGATTTCTAAGACTCTCTTGTACGAGATAGTGACAGCAAGATTGGGTTACCGTAAGTTCTGTGCACGATGGGTGCCCAAAATTCTTACCGACCACCACAAAACTCAAAGAATGGCCTCTGCATTAGACTTTCTGTCACGTTATGAGGACAAAGGAGAACCATTGTTAAACAGAATCGTGACCGGTGACGAAACCTGGATTAAGTACGTGAACCCCGAGACAAAAGAACAATCAAAGATGTGGGCACATTCAAATTCGCCTACCAAACCAAGAAAAGCCTCGCAAGATTTTTCTGCCAGAAAACTGATGGCAACGGTGTTTTGGGATGCCAAAGGGGTGTTGTTGGTTGAATTCATGGAACGTGGTACGACCATTAATCAAGACGTGTACTGTGAAACAATAAAAAAGTTACGACAGGCTATACAGAACAAACGCCGTGGTATGCTGACTTCCGGTATCGTTTTTTTGCACGATAACGCCCGTCCTCACTCTGCTCGCAGAACAACGGCCCTTCTTGAGTCCTTCAAGTGGGACGTTATCAACCATCCACCTTACAGCCCAGACCTGGCGCCAAGTGATTATCACCTCTTCATGCATTTGAAGAAATGGCTCGGGTCACAGCGGTTTGATAACGACGAAGAGCTCAAAGATGCGGTCACAGGCTGGCTCCAGGCACAAGCGGGTGATTTTTATGCAGAAGGAATTTCAAAGCTTGTGAAGAGATACGATAAGTGCCTCAATCGCTATGGAGACTATGTAGAAAAATAGTGCAAAGATGTAGTTGTAAGATGTATATATTAAAATATTTTTATTTAACTTGGTGTATTTTTTTTAAATCAACCGGAGGTTACTTTCTGAACGGCCCTCGTAGATTGAGTAACATTGGGGATAGGCTACAACCCTGTTTCATTCCCTTTTCAACCACTGCTTCCCTGTCATGTCCCTTGACTCTTATAACTGCCATCTGATGTTTGTACAAATTGTAAATAGCCTTTCACTCCCTGTATTTGACCCCTGCCACCTTCAGAATTTGAAAGAGAGTATTCCACTCAACAGAGTCAAAAGCTTTATCTAAGTCTACAAATACTAGAAACGTAGATCTGCCTATCTTCTAAGATAAGTCATAGGGTTAGTATCGCCTCACGTGTTCAAACATTTCTACAGAATCCAAACTGATCTTCCCCAAGGTCAGCTTCTACCAGTTTTTCCATTTGTCTGTAAAGAATTTGTGTCATTATTTTGCAGCCGTGACTTATTAAACTGATAATTCTGTAATTTTCACATCTGTCAGCTCCTGCTTTCTTTGGGATTAGAATTATTATATTCTTCTTGGAGTCTGAGGATATTTTGCCTGTCTCATACATCTTTCTCGCCAGATGGTAGTGTTTTGTTATGGTTGGCTCTCCCAAGGCTATCAGTAGTTCTAATGGAATGTTGTCTACTCTCAGGGCCTTTTTTCGACTTACGTCTTCCAGTGCTCTGTCAAATTCCTCATGCATCATAATATCTCCCATTTCATCTTAACCTACATTCTCTTCCATTTCCATAATACTGCCCTCAAGTACCCTCTATATACACCTTCCACCTTTCTCCTTTCCCTTCTTTGCTTAGGACAGGTTTTCCATCTAAGCTCTTGATATTCATACATCTGGTTCTCTTTTCTGCAAAGATCTCTCTAACTTTCCTGTAGGCAGTATCTATCTTACCCCCTAATGATATTTGCCTCTACATACTTACATTTGTCCTGTAGCCATCCCTGATTAGCCCTTTTGCACTTCCTATCGATCTCATTTTTGAGACAGTTGTATCCCTTTTTGCCTGCTTCATTTACTGCATTTTTATATGTTCTCCTTTCATCAATTAAATTTAATACCTCTTCTGTTACCTAAGGATTCCTACTGGCCCTCATCTTTTTGCTCACTTGATCCTCTGCTGCATTCACTATTGCATCTCTCAAAGCTACCCATTCTTCTTCTATTGTATTTCTTTTCCCTGTTCTTGTCAATCAATCCCTAATGCTCTCCCCGAAACTCTCTACAACCTCTGGTTCTTTCAGTTTATCCAGGTTCCATTTCTTTAAATTCTCACCTTTTTGCAATTTCTTCAGTTTTAATTTACAGTTAATAACCAATAAGATTGTGGTCAGAATCCACATCTGCACCTGGAAACGCCTTACAATTTAAAACCTGGTTCCTAAATCTATATCTTGCCATAATATAATCTACCTGAAACCTTCCAGTGTCTCCAGGCCTCTTCCACATATACAACCTTTTTTCATGATTCTAAAACCAAGTGTTAGCTATGATTAAGTTATGCTATGTGCAAAATTCTAATAGGCGGCTTCCTCTTTCATTATTTACCCCCATTCCATATTCACCTATTACTCTTCCTTCTCTTCCTTTCCCTACTATCAACATTCAGTCCCTCATGACTATTAAATTTTTGTCTCCCTTCACTACCTGAATAATTTCCTTTATCTCGTCACGCATTTCTTCAATCTCTTCATCGTCTGAGGAGCTAGTTGGCATACAAACATCTACTACTGGGCTTCAGGTCTATCTCGGCTACAATAATGCGTTCACTGTGCTGTTCATCGTATCTCACCCGCACTCCTGATATTTTATTCATTATTAAACCTACTCTTGCATTACTCCTATTTGGGTTTGTATTTATATCCTGTATTCACCTGAACAGAAGTCTTGTTCCTCCTGCCACCGAACTTCACTAATTCCCACTATATCTAGCTTTAACATATTCATTTCCATTTTTAAATTTTCTAACCTAGCTACACAATTAAGGGATCTGACATTCCGTGCTCCGATCCATAGAACGCCAGTTTTGTTTCTCCTGATAACAATGTCCTCCTGAGTAGACCCCACCCGGAGATCTGAATGGGGGACTATTTTACCTATGGAATATTTTACGAAGAGGATGCCATCATCATTTAAGCATACAGTAAAGTTGCATGCCCTCGGGAAAAATTACAGCTGTAGTTTCCCCTCGCTTTAAGCAATTCGCAGTACCAGCACAGCAAGGCCATTTTGGTTAATGCTACAAGGCCAGGTCAGTCAATCATCCAGACTGTTGCCCCTGCAACTACTGAAAAGGCTGCTGCCCTTCTTCAGGAACCACCTTGAGGAGGTACTGAATAGAATTGGGGAGAAGAGGAATTTGTGGCACAAGCTGACTAGAAGAAGAGATTGGTTGGTAGGAGATGTTCTGAGGCATGAAGGAATCACCAATTTAGTACTGGAGGGAAGTGTGGAAAGTAAAAATCATAGAGGGAGACCAAGAGATGAAATATACTACGCAGATTCAGAAGAATATAGGTTGCACTAGTTACTCAAGAGATGAAGAAGCTTGCACAGGACTGAGTAGTGTGGAGAGCGGCATCAAATCAGTCTCTTGACTGCAGGCAACAACAACAACAACAACAACAACATATGATTGCCTCTATGAAACCACGCCTTAAGCCACACAGTAAGATTTTATAGAGTGGGAAACAGACATGAATGTAGCTGAAAGTTTTTACATCATACTTTTATTTCCATAGGTCGGAAAAAGCCTTGCACTAGATGGAGGAACTGGTCACTGCATTTTTGGGATCCAAGGTAGTCTTCAAAAACACGTTTTAAAGCATGTTACGCATTCAAACAATTGTTAATTTTATTTTCCCATAATTCAGTAGAATCAATTACAACTTTCAAAACAAAGATTACATTAAATTTCAAAGTTACAGACTTCTTCCTTCCACTAAACTGATTTTCATGTTACATGCTATCACAACCTCGAATAAAAGAAAATTATGGCTTTCTGACTCAAGGTGTCATTTCATAAATAAGGTCACATTTCTGTCTTACAAACAGAGTAGACTGATACTTAATTGAAATCTCCAAAGATGATATCACCTTTTTTTATACTCTTTGTCCCTATCTCAAATAATCATATAATTGTATAGTGGTGGGTACTATTTGCACCACACATTCGGATTTCATTCCATGTAGATAGAATATTAACAGATTCCATCCTGAAAATCAATTTCTAGAACTTCTGAAATAGGTTTTTACATGATACTGCATTTCTACTTTCAGTCTTCCAATTGAGGTTTCTATTGTACTCTCTAATTAAACAAATAACCCTGTGACTGTATATACTGTCCTCCTTTGCAAACATTAGACGCAATCAATTGGACAAAATAATTATGGATTCCACAAGCAGCCATAAAACTGTTTTATAGCAATCTCCTTCATAGACAGATCTAAGTTTCCTTGTTTGAAAATGCAGTCAATGCAACTTCGTGCCACCACACACACTATAATTTTACACAGAGTATGGTGCACAATTTTGTATTACTCTACATTCAGTAGTCAGTCTTTGCAAGAGGTAGATGAAGATCTGACAAAGTTACTACAATTACTCAACAGAACAGTTAGTCACAACAGCTAAACAATATACAGTTTAAAGTCAGTTCTGAGGCCAGTGAAACAGGCCTTCTGCGATCTATGTGAACCGATATAACTCATAAATCACCACGACATCAACATATTTGTCCAACAATTTGTCAAATAACAACATGCTCAAATGTTCTACACAACGTTTGAAGACTTCTGTGAAGCCACAAAGACTGTGTACCTAACTACTCGCTACTCACCTCGACCTGGGTGTTGGCGGTCCTCGTGGTGCAGCTGGACGTTTGCGAGACTTTGGAGAACATACTGAACAAGATTCATCAGAACAGCTGGAAACAGATCGGGAGCTAGGCGACACCGACGTAGGTTTTGGACTACGTGCCCTTCTTGGAGGTGAGGTTCGGCGAGCAGAACTGCTCCTCAGCTGTGGGGGAGAGGGGAAAAAAAAGTTATTTCAGAAAACTGTATGCATTACAGAGTAATAAGCTGTGAAAGTAAGAAACTCCAGGCAGCAGTATCAAACTGAACAACAATGTGCAAAATATGTACACTAGCCAATGTATCAAACTAAGCAGTAAACTGACAAATTTAAATAACACCAGCATTTAACTTCAGGCAATATTAATGGCCTACCCTTTGTGATGAAGACGGTGGGGGAGTGTGGGGACGACGAGAGCGGTCACGAGAACGTGAACGCGATCTCGATCGGAGACGTGACACGGGCGGCAGAGGAGATCTCGCTCGCCCTCCACTGGGAGCTCGCCGGTCTCTGCTCCGACTTCGAGGTCGACGTGGTGAACGTGTACGAGACCGCGAACGAGACCTTTTAGTACTACCATGTGGAGAACTTCCACCACCGTACAGCTCCTTGAATCCACTATGTCGCCATCTACAATGAGAGAGTGTAATTGAAAGGGAAGAACACATGTTTTCTGACATACAGTGAGATTTGGGAGGAATGTAACATAATTTGCAAGGTGATTCCACATATGAAAATAAACTGAAAAAGTCCTATGAACATGGGTACGATTTTTGATGACTACAGAACCAGAGTGGGTTGAAGACTATACACATCAATGAAATAATATGAAGACAAGTGTGAATATTACTTACCAAAATACTGTGTAGGCACTGTGGTGGGCAGGATATTGGTGGGACAGATGACTGATCCCTCCTACAAGAGGTGTTCATAAAGTCCCCCACCAATTTCAACATATTATTCAACACATTGGAGGGTGTGCTGTGTTGCACATTGAACACCATCTCAAAGGGCTTTAATGTGGGCAACAACATCGGCAATGTGAGCAACAAGTTCTTCATGCGTATCCATCTTTGTAGGGTACACATCCCCCTTTAACCAGCCCCATAAACAGAAGTCTAATGGGGTTGGGTTAGGTCAGGTGATCTGGCAGGCCAGTTAATAGGTCCGCCACAGAAAATCAACTGCTGAGGAAATGTGTTATTCAGATACTGGGATAGTTTTCTACTACAGTGAATCAGTGATCCATCATGCTGCAGGTACATTTGCTGTTGTTGCTCTAATGTCACATCTTCCAAAAGTGCAGATAGGTGTTCCATCAGGAAATGTTCTTATGCTGCGGCTGTCACGCAATTTAGCAGGAGCACAGGCCCTATCACCAGATCATCAATCATAGCACACCAGACATTCACTGAGAACCAAACTTGGAATCTTGTTTCCCAATGTCAACTTGGTTCTCCATTGTCCACATACGAGAACTGCGGATGTTTGTGATACCACTGTGTGTAAATGTAGCCTCATCTTTAAATAAATTGTCCTGCACGTCATCTCTGTGTACAGTCAACCATTTGCAATATTGCTGTCTGCTTACTGAGTCACCTAGATGCAGATGTTGGAGGGGCTGCACACAGAATGGGTACATACCCTCAGAAGGTAACATAGGTCACACTCACATTTGTGGAATATCGAGTGGACAGTTAATGTGCTGTGTACTGTCAGTGGGACTTCACTGTACCATTGCAATAATGTCTTTCTTTTCCCCACTAGACGGCTCACGTTCTGATGTTCCACATACACTGGGTAGTGCTCCAGATAAACATAATGTCTGAAAAACCCTGGGAAATACCCTAGCACAGGGCATTTGCCGATCAGGGAAATGTCTCTGGTATTCTGTCATAACCACAGAGGCACAGTACCCATGCCCAAACAAAACGTCTGTGTATTCTGCACAGACAAATGTGTGTGGCATGCTGGTATTCACAGTCACAATGGACTTGCTCAATTAAACACCACTCAAGCAGATACCTGTCCAGCCTCATGACTGCTCACTGATCCAACCCACAGTTGCTCACTGGGTACCTTGCAGTTAGTGCGATGTCACAGTGCTATGAACCTATTTGAGAATCACACACCTCTTATAGGATGGTTCCACCATTATTCTTCCCACCACAGCACCTACACAGCATTTTGATAAGTAATATTCTCACTTCTCTTCATAATTATTCATGGATGTGTGAAGTCTTCAACCAGCTCCCCTTTCATAATGATTGAAAATAGGATACACATTCACATGGCTTTTTCAGTGTGTTTTCACATGTAGAATCATCTCATAAGTTATGTGACATTCCTCCTGAATCACCCTGTTCGCCTGGACAATAATCATCTTCAAGAGGCAAAACTCTCAGTACAACTGAGAATACATTAAATCATGACAGTACTTTTAACTTCTGAAATCATTGGTTCCTTCTGCAGTGCAGAAAAAGAGAAGTGGTTCAAGGGTTTGGGGGTACAGGGATGGCATTCATGTTTAAGAGAGATTTTGGGGGGGGAGGGGGGGGTTAAAAGTAGTAAATCGGTTAAGCGTTGTGCCACCTTCGGTTCAAAGGTTAGAAGATACTGATGATGCTGGGAAGTAAAGACTGAACCAGAATAAAAGAAAAAGCAATAAAGAACAAAATAAAAGAAATGTCATAAATAGACAAAAGGGAAGAATCAAAGAGAGAAAAATACACTTTTACTCAAAACACAAATAGATTAAGGAAAGAGGGAGTGAGGCAGACAAATTAAGGATGAGATCTGAGGATATGTTGGAAAGCAAGTTCCCATCTCTGAAACTGAGGGGAATGGGTGCTAGGTTGGATGATCCAAAGAGACTTGGTGATATGCCAAGAACTCAGGTCTCAGGAATCATACTGGAAGCCTTTTGCAGGAAGTTCACTTGGGTTCTTTAATGAGTTTTGCAAATTTGTATGTGGCCATTCCAATGTACAAAGACATGCCATGAATACATTTCAGCTATCAAATGATAGTAATTTGCGACTGGTTCTGCCTTTAATGTTTTACATGATACCAGTGATGGGACTGGAGTGACTGGTGGTCCACTGGGGGCCAAACCACACAATAACCCTGGGTTCGGTGTGGGGCGGCGGTGGGGCGAGTGTAGTGCTGTGACCTGTTGTAGGGTTGTGGACCACTGAGGGCTATGGCGAGACGAAGCCTCTCTATCTTTTCTAGGTCCCTGTTTCAATATACAATACACAAGGCAGTTAAAAATTGTAGTCAGTTGCTGAAGATTACCCCCAGAAAGGTCACCACAGTCAGTTCTACTAAAATTGGATGCAAAAGTAAGCTATTTACCTCTCTAATCTGTACAGTCTTCAAACAGAGAGATAAATAAAATACATGCTGAAAAATTTTAAAATACACTACAGTGCAATGGGAGAAAGCAGCGCATTAAGGCACACGTGGAAACAAGAGATCCTTCCCCACATCCACTCCTACATCAATTGTTGATGTGCATTAAATTTTGTTATAAAAACCACATTTCCACAGGAAACTTAAGACTTTGTAAGTTGTTACCCATCGTCTGTAAGTATCTGGGTTAGGGAGGTGGACAGGTTGATCACTCCTTTCAGGTCAGCCAGTTGGGGACACTCCACAAGAAGATGGGCTATTGTGAGCTGACTACCACAGCAAGCAAGGAGGGGAGTCATCTTGACGCAAAGTAAATTCATGGGTACGTCTGGAGGGATCGATATGCAATTGGCACAATAAGATGGCTTGTTGGTCAGATGAAGCTACTGTCGTTCTGGAATTGTGAAGGTCAACTAATAGGTCAGCACATAAAAGCTTTATGTGGCAGCAATGAGATGTGCCCTGTAAGCAGCTCAAGGAGTTGTTATGAACAAGTTGAGAGTTTTAATGTACTGCAAAGCCCACAGTAAGATGACTAGCTGTGCATACACTGCACACACTAGGCAGAAAATACTTCTTATGTGCACTCGTGTGTGTAAAAGCATTACCAACTCTCTCATTGACTTTTTGATCTATCTGTGTATGTTGTTGTTGTTGTGGTCTTCAGTCCTGAGACTGGTTTGATGCAGCTCTCCATGCTACTCTATCCTGTGCAAGCTTTTTCATCTCCCAGTACCTACTGCAACCTACATCCTTCTGAATCTGCTTAGTGTATTCATCTCTTGGTCTCCCTCTACGATTTTTACCCTCCACGCTGCCCTCCAACACTAAATTGGTGATCCCTTGATGCCTCAGAACATGTCCTACCAACCGATCCCTTCTTCTGGTCAAGTTGTGCCACAAACTTCTCTTCTCCCCAATCCTATTCAATACTTCCTCATTAGTTATGTGATCTCCCCATCTAATCTTCAGCATTCTTCTGTAGCACCACATTTCGAAAGCTTCTATTCTCTTCTTGTCCAAACTATTTATCGTCCATGTTTCACTTCCATACATGGCTACACTCCATACGAATACTTTCAGAAATGACTTCCTGACACTTAAATCAATACTGGATGTTAACAAATTTCTCTTCTTCAGAAACGCTTTCCTTGCCATAGCCAGCCTACATTTTATCTCCTCTCTACTTCGACCATCATCAGTTATTTTGCTCCCCAAATAGCAAAACTCCTTTCCTACTTTAAGTGTCTCATTTCCTAATCTAATTCCCTCAGCATCACCCGACTTAATTAGACTACATTCCATTATCCTTGTTTTGCTTTTGTTGATGTTCATCTTATATCCTCCTTTCAAGACACTGTCCATTCCATTCAACTGCTCTTCCAAGTCCTTTGCTGTCTCTGACAGAATTACAATGTCATCGGCGAACCTCAAAGTTTTTATTTCTTCTCCATGAATTTTAATACCTACTCCGAATTTTTCTTTTGTTTCCTTTACTACTTGCTCAATATACAGATTGAACAACATCGGGGAGAGGCTACAACCCTGTCTTACTCCCTTCCCAACCACTGCTTCCCTTTCATGTCCCTCGACTCTTATAACTGCCATCTGGTTTCTGTACAAATTGTAAATAGCCTTTCGCTCCCTGTATTTTACCCCTGCCACCTTTAGAATTTGAAAGAGAGTATTCCAGTCAACATTGTCAAAAGCTTACTCTAAGTCTACAAATGCTAGAAACGTAGGTTTGCCTTTCCTTAATCTTTCTTCTAAGATAAGTCGTAAGGTCAGTATTGCCTCACGTGTTCCAGTGTTTCTACGGAATCCAAACTGATCTTCCCCGAGGTTGGCTTCTACTAGTTTTTCCATTCGTCTGTAAAGAATTCGTGTTAGTATTTTGCAGCTGTGACTTATTAAGCTGATAGTTCGGTAATTTTCACATCTGTCAACACCTGCTTTCTTTGGGATTGGAATTATTATGTTCTTCTTGAAGTCTGAGGGTATTTCGCCTGTTTCATACATTTTGCTCACCAGATGGTAGAGTTTTGTCAGGAATGGCTATCCCACGGCCGTCAGTAGTTCCAATGGAATATTGTCTACTCCGGGGGCCTTGTTTCGACTCAGGTCTTTCAGTGCTCTGTCAAACTCTTCACGCACTCCCATTTCATCTTCATCTACATCCTCTTCCATTTCCATAATATTGTCCTCAAGTACATCGCCCTTGTATAGATCCTCTATATACTCCTTCCATCTTTCTGCTTTCCCTTCTTTGCTTAGAACTGGGTTTCCATCTGAGCTCTTGATATTCATACAAGTCGTTCTCTTATCTCCAAAGGTCTCTTTAATTTTCCTGTAGGCGGTATCTATCTTACCCCTAGTGAGATAGGCCTCTACATCCTTACATTTGTCCTCTAGCCATCCCTGCTTAGCCATTTTGCACTTCCTGTCGATCTCATTTTTGAAACGTTTGTATTCCTTTTTGCCTGTTTCACTTACTGCATTTTTATATTTTCTCCTTTCATCAATTAAATTCAGTATTTCTTCTGTTACCCAAGGATTTCTATTAGCCCTCGTCTTTTTACCTACTTGGTCCTCTGCTGCCTTCACTACTTCATCCCTCAGAGCTACCCATTCTTCTTCTACTGTATTTATTTCCCCCATTCCTGTCAATTGCTCCCTTATGCTCTCCCTGAATCTCTGTACAACCTCTGGTTCTTTTAGTTTATCCAGGTCCCATCTCCTTAAATTCCCACCTTTTTGCAGTTTCTTCAGTTTTAATCTACAGGTCATAACCAATAGATTGTGGTCAGAGTCCACATCTGCCCCTGGAAATGTCTTACAATTTAAAACCTGGTTCCTAAATCACTGTCTTACCATTATATAATCTATCTGATACCTTTTAGTATCTCCAGGGTTCTTCCATGTATACAACCTTCTTTCATGATTCTTAAACCAAGTGTTAGTTATGATTATGTTGTGCTCTGTGCAAAATTCTACAAGGCGGCTTCCTCTTTCATTTCTGTCCCCCAATCCATATTCACCTACTATGTTTCCTTCTCTCCCTTTTCCTACACTCGAATTCCAGTCACCCATGACTATTAAATTTTCGTCTCCCTTCACAATCTGAATAATTTCTTTTATTTCATCATACATTTCTTCAATTTCTTCGTCATCTGCAGAGATAGTTGGCATATAAACTTGTACTACTGTAGTAGGTGTGGGCTTCGTGTCTATCTTGGCCACAATAATGCGTTCACTATGCTGTTTGTAGTAGCTTACCCCCATTCCTATTTTCCTATTCATTATTAAACCTACTCCTGCATTACCCCTATTTGATTTTGTGTTTATAACCCTGTAGTCACCTGACCAGAAGTCTTGTTCCTCCTGCCACCGAACTTCACTAATTCCCACTATATCTAACTTCGACCTATCCATTTCCCTTTTTAAATTTTCTAACCTACCTGCCCGATTAAGGGATCTGACATTCCACGCTCCGATCCGTAGAACGCCAGTTTTCTTTCTCCTGATAACGACGTCGTCCTGAGTAGTCCCCGCCCGGAGATCCGAATGGGGGACTATTTTACCTCCGGAATATTTTACCCAAGAGGACGCCATCATCATGTAATCATACAGTAAAGCTGCATGCCCTCGGGAAAAATTACGGCTGTAGTTTCCCCTTGCTTTCAGCCGTTCGCAGTACCAGCACAGCAAGGCCGTTTTGGTTATTGTTACAAGGCCAGATCAGTCAATCATCCAGACTGTTGCCCTTGCAACTACTGAAAAGGCTGCTGCCCCTCTTCAGGAACCACACGTTTGTCTGGCCTCTCAACAGATACCCCTCCGTTGTGGTTGCACCTACGGTACGGCTATCTGTATCGCTGAGGCACGCAAGCCTCCCCACCAACGGCAAGGTCCATGGTTCATGGGGGGGATAGGCATGTTGAATCTGGAATAGTTACAGTGAACTAAATGGACAGGCATCTGAGAATGGTGAGATGAGCATTTTCCTTAGGGTCAGGAAAGAGGTGCATCCAAATCATCAAACTGGGTACACAATGAGGAGGGTGCTGAGGGGGGGAACTACATACACAGACAAAAGGGGATGGCTGGTAGTCCTTGTCTGGAGCTACCAACCATATCCCAGCTGGTATACAAATTTTTGTGTGATTCGTAAACAATCTGAAGTGTTGGTTGTGAAACAGAGTTGCATAACATGTATAGCTATGCACCTGACAGATAGTGGCTGCAGAAGTTTTTGGCACCTGATCCTTAGTGTTGGGATACCAGCTTCCACCAGTAGGCTGTCTACAGTGCTCATACAGAAAGCTCCAGTAGCCAAACACACACCACTGTGGTGGACACCATCTAATAAGCTCACTATTGATAGTACTATGGACCCACAAGTAATACGCCTATAGTTCAGGTAGGATAGAGTCAAAGCTTTGCCGAATTGCAGAAGCACCATGTGGTCTGCATCTCAAGAGGTGCCACTTGGAAATCTGAGGGTATTATGCTCCCTAACGCAATTTGCCTTGAGCTGGTGCACATGTGGTAACAATGTTAATTTACTGTCAAAAATGAGGCCTTACAATCTGAAATCTTCAACAACTTCTAACAACTGGTTACTGAGGTAAAGTTCTGAGTGCAGATGCACAATGCTGTGTCTACAAAAATTTATGTCACAAGTTTCTGTTGGAGAAAACTGATATCCAAGATCCACAGCTCAGTTATGTCCTTGCTCTCTACTGTGTGATTAACCAGAGACAGGGGAAAGGAATACAACAGAAGATAAAAGGGTAGCAAAGCACCAGGCTCAGGCAGAATTCCTGTTGTTTTTTGCATTGATTACATCATAGAATTAGGTGCTTTCCTGACTTGTGTTAATCAAGGTCTCTTTCATAGCATATAGCCTCATGTGACAGGGAAAGCAGACAAACCACTCCTGTTTACAAAAAAGAGTTGAAGATCAACAGCTGTAATGGAACTGCTCAAATACAGTGAAACCCCGCTTAACGACACCTCCCATAATGTGCATTTCTCATAGCAAGCAAAACAAATTGTAAAAAAATGACTTGCTTAATGAGCAATGTTTTACATTATGAGCGACGACAATTTAGTGAGATGTCGTCAGCCATCTGCGCAGTGGGGGAAATGTTCAACAATATGAACACCTTTCATTGTCAGCAGCAGCAGCATATGAACAATGTCTTTAGTACATACTCGACAGTGGCATATGAACAATGTCTTTAGTACATACTGCAGCCTGGGTTTAGCGCTCTTTCTGCTACCATCTTATTGCATCTTGTGATCACACATTTTTCTAAACTTGTGTGCAAATTTTACTAACCTTCAAAGAATGTCCCCAAACATAAAGCCACAAGAAGATCATCATAAGAGAAAGAAAATGACCTTAGAAATGAAACATAAAATCATTGAAAAACGCAAACGTGGTGTGAGCGTTACTGATTTAGCATGCACATACAATCGGTCTACATCAACTATTTGCACTATCCTCAAGAACAAGGACAAGATTAAGGAGACAGACACTTCAAAGGGAGTGACAACAATATCTAAACTACCGTTTCGTATTCTGGACAATTTCAAAAGGTTGCTCCTTATATGGATAAATGAAAAGCAATTTCAAGATGACACTATTCACAAGGTCTTCATTTGTGAAAAGGTGAGAATGACTTTTTCCGACCTTGTTAAGAAGACACAAGGATCATCAGTGGCCGAAGGAGTGTCTAAGGGAAGCCGTGGGCAGTTCGAGAAGTTTAAGAGAACAACCGGCATCCACTGCATTGCAAGGCATGGTGAAGCAGCCAGCTCCGACATAAAGGCAGCAGCAACTTCAAGATGCTAATAGATTCTGAGGCTTATCTGCAGCAACAGGTTTTTAATTGTGACGGGACTGGTCTATTCTGGAAAAAGATGTCAAAGCATACTTTTATAACAACAGAGGAGAATGGATTGCCCGGTGACACATGCCAATGGAAGACCTTCTCACACTGCTATTGTGTCTACGCAAGTGGCGATTTGAAAATTGAACCACTACCTGCTTATCATTCAAGAACTCTACCAGCCTTCAAGAAGTGTAAAGTCCAGAAGAGCACGTTAAATGTGATGTCAAGGTTCAAAACAAGGCTTGGGTGATGCGATCTTTTTTGTGACTGGATCAAGGAAGTGTTTGGTCCTTCAAAATATTTACTTTAGATGAATCTGTCACTCCACATTTTGCTTGTTATGTACAACACTCCTGCCCATTCTCCAGGCCTACAAGAGCACCTCCTAGAAGAGACAATTCATTAAGATCCAATTTCTGCCTCCCAACACCATTCCATTACTCCAGTTTATGGACCAGCAGATTATTTCTAACTTTAAGAAGCTCTACAATAAAGCACTCTTTGAGCACGGCTTTGAGTTGAATGAAGCTACCAATCTCACTCTCCGAGAGTTTTGGAAAGATCACTTCAACATCGTTGCATGGGTCAAGATGATCGAAAAGGTGTGAGAAGGGACTACCAAGAGAACTCTCACTTCTGCTTGGAAGAAACTTTGGCAGGAGTGCATTGTCGAATGTGACCCTGAGGCATTAGAGTCAGTACCTGTGGATCCTGTAGTCAACGAGACTGTGTCTTTGACCAAGAGTTGGGACTAGAAGTGGATAACAATGAAATCTATGAGCTACTGGAAGATCACAGCCACGAAATGATCACCAAAGAGCTTACGGAGTTGCAGTGTGTTTCACAGCAGGAAGTTGTTGACTGGAGTTTTTCAAAGGAGGAGGAGGAGGAGGAGGAGGAGGAGGACAACGACGGGTAACAGCAAAGCAGCAATCTTCTGGCGCAATAAGAGAAATGTTGGAAGCATGGGAATCAGATGCGCCAGAAAGTCACCACCCCAATAAAGCAATGGGTACGCGTGCTACAAATTTATTTGATGATGATGCTGTGTCGCATTTTTGCCAAATATTGATGTATACATAGAAAATCACCACACCGATAAAGCAATGGGTACACGTACCACAAATTTATTTGATGATAATGCTGTGTCGCATTTTTGCAAATATTGAAGTATGGGCAGAAACAAATGACTATAGATAGCTTCCTTGTAAAAAAAGAATTAGTTATGTGTTGTGAATAACAAAGTGCACCATGTACGTACAGTTTTCTTTGAATAAATAGCATAAATAAGATGAAACGTTTAGTACTTTTCCTGCACGAAACGCATTATTGTATTTTACATTAATTTATATGGGATAAATTAATTTGCTTGACGAGTGTTTCGCACTACAAGTAAGATTTTGGAGTGAATTATGTTTGCTGTGTGAGGTTCCACTGTACCTTGTTTTTTAAGAAGTACTGCAGATTACAATATCATAGCGGTTACAGTAATGACACTTGGTATACACTACTAATGCAACACTTTTTGTTTCCTGCAATCATTGCTTTTATTAATAACAAGTTAAATACATCTTTATCTTTGTGGAAATAATTTTGATCATATTGATACTGTATACACATCTTTTTAACACAAGAGGTTGACGTGTTCAAATATCTCTGAACCGCATCAGTGCACTTGATTTGTGTATGTGTGTGTGTAGCAAGCGGTTGTGAGTTGGTAGAAGTTGTATGATGGCGTAGTTGATTGGATTCTGCAAACTGCTGTTGTCAAGTTATAATGGAATGAGATTCAAGAAGTCATGGTAGACACTATCTGAGCCATGTCGGCTCATTCCTGTTCTGACATCTTTGCCTACCGGTGTGATCCATCTCTGTCTAGTTGCCAGGTGCCACTTCAGTCACCTGTTAGTTGACTCATTGGTGGTTGTTTCTTGAAGCAGTTTATTGACCACATGGACAGGAAGTTGGTTGCTGCCAGTGAGAGAGAGACAAGAAGCACATGACATACAGTGAGCTGTTTACAGAGCTTACAAGCACACGATTGTCTAAGCAATCGCTGGTCGGTAGAGTTTTGCTGGTTAGCAATACTTGGGCCTAATGTCAACACAGCCAGTTTATCGTGGATTAAGGAGGCATACTTGCTGATGTGGGTGTTGGAGTGATGTTCATTTTCTGGTGCTGTCTGTCCTGTCCTTTGGGGGTAAGGTACTCATTACTTGACTGACATATGTACTCCCTTGTTGAAGTTGCTACAACTATGCAGGATTACCTGTGGCTCTCCGTCACTTAGTCTCAAGTATTAAATTTACTTTCCTGTGCCTCTGTTTGAAATATCTGAGTGCTATGTTTGATGTGTTTTAAAATTTCTTTTAATTGCAACTTGTTCAATGTCTGCTTATCTTGTCATTTGGCTCTGAAATTAATTGTGTCATACATTCTAGGCCGCCATGTGTATTAGTGACCACTGAGGTCAAAATTGTGTCTTATTTGTATTGGAAGTTGCTGCTTCCTTGGCTGATGTAACGACTATAAAATTGCCTATAGCCGTGGTAAGCAACTGTTAGGGCCAAGTGAATCTTGGCCCATTTGGATAATTAAGTTCCTCAGCTATGGTGAGATTTTGCCTCTTTCAAAACGGTTAGTATTTATTATTCTAAATGCAATTACTATTGAAATTATCTTGAGTGTTAGTCCACAAGATTTGCCTATTATCTTTGAAGTCACTTAATTTAATGTGTTTGAGTAGCCCTTTGATTTCTTGGTTATTACATTAACTTAATGTTATCTTTTATTGTAAAGTTAAGTGGTTAATCCTCTTAGTAATTCTTGTTGTAATACTTAAGATTTAGTTGGGGCTTGCGGCCATGCTTACATTGAGTTTCTTGTCTTGGTTTGAACATTTTCACATTTTTATGATTATTATGCATGATTTATATGTGTGCTTGTTTTCTCTCAGCCTTCCGAGCTGTTCGTAGCACTTGGAGTCACTGATCCAGGGTGTTAACTCTTACCCACCAGTTCATCGTACATAGCCTGACCGCGTCCGCTATGTACATGCGCACAGGCAGCATGCCATTTCCCATCTCACCATAGAGACGTTGCGGCCTCCTGGCTTGCTACGGTATCTCTCATAAGTTGACTTTCTATCTCAAAGCAACTGGACATTAATTTAACCTAAAGTGCCTGCTAGTCTACCATCTTACACAGACCTGGCAGGCCGTACCTGACCCTTCCATGTTTTCTCTTTTGAAGTTTGGTTTTAATATATAGTTTTAATGTTGGTGTAATGCTCAATTTGTTAAAAGGTATTTTATTATTTTTCATGTCAGTATCTTGATTGTGCCAAAGGGGCTTCTCTGATTAATCAAATATTGCATATTTGTGTCGAGAATTGTTCCTGTGTTCGTTGCATAAAATATTAGTAATTAACAGGCCTCAGCTCGTCACATACCAGACTGTGAAATTTCATATTACTGCACTTCTTGTCAGTTATATTCATTAATGTCAAGCACCACTGGCCAGCCAAATGTTGGAATTGTTTGCCCATCACTGAGAGCATGTTTGACTGATATTTGATTTCGCTACTTGCTTCTTAGTCCCTCCTAAATTGGTGCATCTTATCAATCTAAATTAACCAATTACTCATCAATCGTTTAATTGAAGAAATTTTGGAGTAATCACCTGAATGCCTATCCTTGATTATTTTATCTGCTTTTCTGCTGAAATTTGAACTGCTGTTAACATTTTAAATCTGTTGTTGGCACTAATTATTGTCACCCATTAGTTGCGCCTTCTTAGTTATGTTCACTGCAAGCAGCCTTTATCATTTGTATTGTATCAGTGATTTGGTATCTGTGCAATAAAATATTGTTGGACTCTTGTGAACTAACACCTTTCGAATGCCCATTTAGCTGTCCCTTTATCCTGGGGCATCCAATGAGATTTCATTATTGAATATTAGTTTTTGTAAATGTTTTGAGTATTATCGTGTGAATGAATCAACATACATTAAAAAATGGAAGTGAAATCTGAGTTCCCGCTTAATTATTAAATTTCACTTTACATATATGAAAGCAACAATTCATCCCTCTCACAGAAATGAGATCATCAAACAACCCAACCTGCTAAAAAAGTATTCTACATCAACAAGACCAAGGTTAAGTAATTTTTATTGTTTTCTACTATCATGCATGTTTTCTACTATCATGCAAACAGTCACTTTGTTCACAAACATCCAATTTTGCAAATTTTTGTTGGTTGTGTGATAACTGAAGCCAATAGAGTGAGGAGGCTTGTTAAACCATATAAATTATAGAGCTTGTCATGTTGCTGAAGGGAAACAAATTTATCTCCATCAATCAGTGTGAATTCAGGAAAAACTATTTGCATGAAATAATTGCTTTATTAATACACAATATCTTGTAAACAAAAGATCCAGATGAACTGACAGATTCTGTCTTCCTAGATTTCCAAAAGGCTTCTGACACTGTGCCAAATTGCCAGTTACTTACCTAAATATCATCATATGGTGTATTTTTGCAGATATGCAATTAGTCAATGAGTATTTGAGCAAGTTAACTTGGTATGTTGCAATGGATGACATTATGTTCAACAGAAACAAAAATTACATCAGCTGTGCCCCAAGGAAGCATAGTTCTCAACAAACATAAAGAAGTTGTCAGACAGGATCAGGACCATAATGAAATTGTTCTCTGACAATGTTGTTGTGTACAGGAAAGAACTGAAGAGTTCATAACAAAAGCAAGCCTTTCCTTTTTCTTTTTGGTTTCCTTGCATTCCAGGACTCACCAATCGCTTTAATCAAATTTAGCAGAAATGGCAATATACATATAATAATAATTAGTTGCCAAATACTTTACATCAAAGTTTTTAAAACCCTCACCACCCACTATCCACCATGGAAACTGGAAGGCCCAACAGTGGGCAGCAGGGACCAGAATGACTACCAATGGTCTAGTAGTTTGTAAAATTTAAGATTCTAAGTTAAACACTGAACTTTAATTCTCAATTGGCACCTCATTTGCTGTATATGATTTCAACCATTCTTCAAACACATGGAAAATGTATCTCTAATCTATTTTATTTCTTACTTTTCAGCAAATCATTTTAGAAAATATCTTTTTATCAAATTTTTTTTTTCAAATTTTGTTCAGAAACCATGAAATACAAAATATTTAATTATTGATCAGTATTGTTTATTACTGAGAGCACACAGATCAAAAGAAAGCAGGAAAGTTTCTATTTATGATGCATTTTGATATTTTTTTACTCTTTGTTTACGCAGCTAGCAGTTGCTGTTCGCCAAATACTGCAATTTTCCCTCAAATCACTGATTAATTTTCCTTAATTACCTACATTACCTTCCAGTAATTAAATATTTATTGAAAAATTAGACCTCACCCTGGTTAATTTGATACCCCATTTGTCCAGGAAAGTTGCTGCTCACCATATAGTGGAGATGCTGAGTCGAGATAGGCACAACAAAAAGATTCACACAATTAAGGCCTTTGTCAACCATAGACACACACACACACACACACACACACACACACACACACACACACACACAAACGTCTGCAGTCTTAGGCAACTGAAACCGCACTGCGAGCAGCAGCACCAGTGCATGATGGGAGTGGCAACTGGGAGAGGGTAAGGAGGAAGCTGGAGTGGGGAAGGGGAGGGATAGTATGGTGGGGGTGGCAGACAGTGAAGTGCTGCAGTTTAGACAGAGGGCAGGAGAGAAGGTGGTGAGGGGGGGGGGGAGCTGGATTGCGGTCAGGAAGGGAGCAGAAAGGTGAGAAATAAAAAGAAATTAAAAGACTGGGTGTGGCGGTGAGATGACGGCTGTGTAGTGCTGGAATGGGAACAGGGAGGGGGCTGGATGGGTGAGGACAGCAACTAACAAAGGTTGAGGCCAGGAGGGTTATGGGAAAGTAGGATGTATTGCAGGGAAAGTTCTCACCTGCACAATTCAGAAAAGCTGGTGTTGGTGTGAAGGATCCATATGGCAGTCACTGAAATGAGGGATATCATCTTTGGCAGCACGTTCAGCAACAGGGTGGTCCAATTGTTTCTCGGCCACAGTTTGTTGGTGGCCATTCATGCATAGACAGCTTGTTTGTTGTCATGCCCACATAGATTGCAGCACAGTGATTGCAGCTTAGCTTGTAAATCACATGACTGTTTTCTCCAGTAGCCCTGCCTTTGATGGGATAGGTGGTGTTTGTGACTGGACTGGAGTAGGTGGTGGTGGAAGGATGTATAGGACAAGTCTTGCATCTAAGTCTATTACAGGAATGAGCCATGAGGTAAGGGGTTGGGAGCTGGGGTTGTGTAGGGATGGGCAAGTATATTGTATAGGTTCGGTGGATGGCAGAATACCACTGTGGAAGGGGTGGGAAGGATAGTGGGCAGGACATTTCTCACTTCAGGGCATGATGAGAGGTAGTCAAAACCCTAGCGGAGAATGTAATTCAACTGCTCCAGTCCTGGGTAGTACTGAGGTACGAGCGGGATGCTCCTCTGTGGCCAGACGGTGGGTCCTTGTGAGTTGGTAGGAGACTGGAAAGATAAGGCATGGGAGGATAATTACGGTTTGTGAAGGCTTCAGTAAGACCCTTGGTATATTTTGAGAGGCACCGCTCTTCACTGCAGATGCGATGACCACGGGTGGCTAGGCTTCAGGGCTACCTGTGAAACCAGTCATGTGATTTAAAACATAAGCTGCAATCACTGTGCTGAATTCTATGGAGGCATGACAACAAACAAGCTGTCTGCCACTGGCAAACTGTGGCCAAAAAACAATTGGACCACCCTGTTTGTGAACATGCTGCCAAACATGATATCCCTCATTTCAGTGACAGCCCTATGGATCCTTCCCACCAACATCAGCTTTTCTGAATTTTGCAGGTGAGAACTTTCCCTGCAATACATCCTACTTTCCCATAACCCTCCTGGCTTCAACCTTCATTAGTCACTGTCCCCACCCATCCAGCCCACTCCCTTTCCCATTCCAGCACTACACAGCCATCATCTCACCGCCACACACAGTCTTTTAATTTCTTTTTATTTCTCATCTTCCCCCTACTTCCCCCCCCCCCCCACCCCCACCTTCTCTCCTGCCCTCCATCTAAACTGAAGCACTTCACTGTCTGCCACCCCCACCATACTATCCATCCCCCTCCCCCTCCCCGACCCAGCCTCCTCCTTACCCCCACCCAGTTGCCACTCCCATCATGCACTGGTGCTGCTGCTCGCATTGTGGTTTCAGTTGCCTAAGACTTCAGATAAGTGTGCGAGTTGCGTTTGGGCGTGTTTGATGAAGACCTTAATGGCTGAAAGCTATGATTGTGTGGATCTTTTTGTTATGCCCATCGTGACTCAGCATCTCCGCTATATGGTGAGTAGCAACTTTCCTTCTCTAATATTATTACATTCCATCCTGGATTTTCCACTGTTTGATTTAATAATAATAATAATAATAATAATAATAATAAACCCCGTGGAGGCCCGGGAAACGAATAGGCCTCCGGTATGTTCTGCCAGTCGTAAAAGGCAACGAAAAGAACAAACCACTAATAGGGCTAACCTCCCTTTTAGTGTGATTAGTTGGTTCAGGACAGAACTAAAGAAGCCTCGGACAAGCGCCGTCATGGTCGGGGACGACGTTTGAACCCTATGCCCACCCACAATGGTAACGACACTGCTAGCCAACTGGAAAATGATTTAAATCCAAATAGAGGTTTTTTGCAGGATATGCTTCCTGCAACCACCCTAGAAGGAAAACAAAGACAGAGGATGAGATGGTCAGATGAAGTTAATCGACACCTCATGTTCTGTTATTACCAAGCAACAAACCTAGGAACCAACACAACTGGATACAGATCACAAGTATACACAACATTTATTATCAGATACCCAGAATTAAAATTTTTAACAGAACAATGACTTGCTGATCAGATCCGTGTAATAATAAAAAATAACAGGATACCCCAGTCAGAATTAGAAAACATCAAACAACAAGTACAACAAATACTGGAACAAAATAATGTGCAATCAGAAGAAGAAGAAAATACGGTAATGGACTCAAACATCCCAGAGCAAACAAACAAAGAACAACAGGCATCAATTAAACAATCAGAGGAAAACAAAATCTTAAGACAGCCACCAGAACAAGCACAAATAGAACTCGAAGTAACACACATGTTAGATATAAAAGAAAAATTTCAGCTGACATATATAGAATACAAAGACACAAATACAGACATTAGACCATTCTTGCATAGACCGCCAAATAACCCACAAGTTGAAACAACAATAAAAACTATCAACACAATCATACACAACAAAATAAATGAGAACACAACTATGGACGAGTTACAACTACTGGTTTATATAGGAGCACTCACTACACTAAATATACACACTAGGCAGAGATCAGAACCAACCAACACACAGAAGAAACCCACAAAACCAGCATGGCAACACAGGCTACAGATCAGAATAGAAAACCTGAGAAAAGACATCGGACAGCTAACACAATTCATAGGAAATGAAATGTCAGAAAAAAACGAAAAAGGTTAGGTAAAATCTCACAACAAGAAGCGATAGAGCAATTAGACGAAAAGAAGCAGAAATTACAAGCATTGGCCAAACGACTTAGAAGATACAAAAAAAGTGAAAATAGAAGGAGACAAAACCAAACGTTCAACACAAACCAAAAGAAATTTTACCAGACAATAGATAACACACACATTAAAACAGACAATCTACCAAATATAACAGACATGGAACACTTCTGGAGCAACATATGGTCAAATCCGGTACAACATAACAGGCATGCACGGTAGATACAAGCAGAAACAGATACATACAAGATGATATCACAAATGCCTGAAGTGATAATTCTGCAACATGAAGTCAGCCAAGCAATTAATTCTACTCACAATTGGAAAGCCCCTGGAAAAGATAAAATAGCAAATTTCTGGCTAAAGAAGTTCACCTCAACACATTGCCTTTACAAATGTCTGCTTGTGTCTGTGTATGTGCGGATGGATATGTGTGTGTGTGCGCGAGTGTATACCCGTCCTTTTTTCCCCATAAGGTAAGTCTTTCCGCTCCCGGGATTGGAATGACTCCTTTAAAACCCACTTCCTTTCGTCTTCCCCTCTCCTTCCCTCTTTCCTGACGAAGCAACCGTTGGTTGCGACAGCTAGAATTGTGTGTGTATGTTTGTGTTTGTTTGTGTGTCTATCGACCTGCCAGCACTTTTGTTTGGTAAGTCTCATCATCTTTGTTTTTAGATATAAATTATTTAACAGTTACATTGCAGACCCATACACATTCCCTGATACACTTACACATGTAATAACTTATCTGAAACCTAAAGATCAAGCAGACACAGCAAACCCAGCTAAATATCGCCCCATAACCTGCCTACCAACAATATACAAAATATTAACTTCAATCATTACACAGAAATTAATGACACGTACAACACACAACAAAATTATAAACGAAGAACAAAATGGCTGTTGCAAAGGAGCACAAGGATGTAAAGATCAACTGATAATAGATGCAGAGGTGATATATCAAGCTAAAACTAAACAAAGGTCGCTACACTATGCATACATTGATTACCAAAAAGCTTTTGATAGTGTACCCCACTCATGGTTACTACAAATATTGGAAATATACAAAGTAGATCCTAAATTGATACAGTTCCTAAACATAGTAATGAAAAATTGGAAAACCACACTTAATATCCAAACAAATTCAAATAATATCACGTCACAGCCAATACAGATTAAGCGTGGAATATACCAAGGAGACTCATTAAGTCCTTTCTGGTTCTGCCTTGCTCTGAACCAACTATCCAACGTGCTAAATAATACAAATTATGGATACAATATTACTGGAACATACCCACACAAAATCACACATTTGCTATACATGGATGATCTAAAACTACTGGCAGCAACAAATCAACAACTCAACCAATTACTAAAGATAACAGAAGTATTCAGCAATGATATAAATATGGCTTTTGGAACAGACAAATGTAAGAAAAATAGCTTAGTCAAGGGAAAACACACAAACAGGAAGATTACATATTGGATAACCACAGCGACTGCATAGAAGCGATGGAAAAAACAGATGCCTATAAATATCTAGGATACAGACAAAAATTAGGAATAGATAATACAAATATTAAAGAAGAACTAAAAGAAAAATATAGACAAAGACTAACAAAAATACTGAAAACAGAATTGACAGCAAGAAACAAGACAAAAGCTACAAATACTTATGCTATACCAATATTGACCTACTCATTTGGAGTAGTGAAATGGAGTAACACAGACCTAGAAGCACTCAATACACGATCACAATGCCACAAATATAGAATACATCACATACATTCAGCAACAGAAAGATTCACATTAAGCAGAAAGGAAGGAGGAAGGGGATTTATCGACATAAAAAACCTACATTATGGACAGGTAGACAATTTAAGAAAATTCTTTTTAGAACTAGCAGAAACTAGCAAAATACACAAAGCAATCGCTCATATAAATGCATCGGCTACACCACTGCAATTTCATAACCACTTCTACAACCGTTCAGATCACATAACATCAACAGATACGAAGAAAGTAAATTGGAAAAAGAAAACACTACATGGCAAGCACACGTATCATCTAACACAGCCACACATCGATCAAGACGCATCCAACAAATGGCTAAGAAAAGGCAATATATACAGTGAGATGGAAGGATTCATGATTGCAATACAGGATCAAACAATAAACACCAGATATTACAGTAAGCATATTATTATAGATCCCAATACCACAACAGATAAATGCAGACTTCACAAACAACAAATAGAAACACTAGATCACATCACAAGCGGGTGTACAATACTAGCAAATACGGAATACCCCAGAAGACATGACAACGTAGCAAAAATAATACATCAACAGCTTGCCTTACAATATAAACTTATAAAACAACACGTTCCCACATACAAGTATGCACCACAAAATGTACTGGAGAATGATGAATACAAATTATACTGGAACAGAACCATTACAACAGATAAAACAACACCACATAACAAACCTGACATCATACTCACCAATAAAAAGAAGAAATTAACACAACTAATCGAAATATCCATACCCAATACAACAAATATACAAAAGAAAACAGGAGAAAAAATTGAAAAATACATCCAACTGGCTGAGGAAGTCAAGGACATGTTGCATCAGGATAAAGTTGACATTATACCAATTATACTATCAACTACAGTAGTCATACCACACAATATCCACCAGTACATCAATGCAATACAGCTACATCCAAACTTATACATACAACTACAGAAATCCGTAATTATTGATACATGTTCAATTACCCGAAAGTTCCTACATGCAATATAACATATACCGTACAGTTAAAAGGAAGTCACGCTTGATCAAGGTCCGCGTCACTTTCCATTTTTGACCAGACATAACGTCTGAGGAAAGGAAGAAATAATAATAATAATAATAATAATAATAATAATAATAATGTGAAAACAACCTGTCCTAGGGGGCTTAAATAACAATTTCATTCTTCGAACAAAAGTTTTTTTTCTGTTTTTTATATGTTGCATGTTCAACATATTTTCTTTTGAAAATCAAACAATGGAAACCCCATGTTGGAATATCGACAATGTAAGGAAAATATAGATTGCTACTTATCACAAACATGACATGTTAATTTGCAGACAGGCACTATCTAGGCACTACCTGTGCTCTCACCTCCTCCCTTCCCTCGTCTTCCAGTCTCTTTGTGTGCCACCAATGCATCCACCCATCTTTCCCTACTCCACTCCTTTTCAGCTCTATTACCCCCCTCCCCTACCCACCTCCCTGCCGCATAGCTTCCCGACACAGCACCACTTGGCAGTCTAGTTACGGTACGCTCCAACAGAAGTGCATTTCTCTCCCCCCCCCACTATTCCTCTTCCCCATCATCTCCACAAGGCTGCTTACATTCCATGAAACATTCGTATTTTGGTCCGAGCTGCCAGAGATGGCAGTCATGTGTGCACGAGGTGTGCCTGCTTCTGTGAATCGTGTGTGTGTTTCTATTTATTTCTTTTCCTGACAAAGGCTGTGGCTGAAAGCTTATGTGTAAGTGTATTTTAGTTGTGCTTGCCTGCAACTTAACATGTCATCTTTACAGTAAGTGGTAATCTATCATTTCCTTACATTCACTTTGCACATTGTCTCCTTTGTTGTTTGGCCTCTTTTTCTGCAGTTGGAGTTATAAAAGTTACATAGGTTAAATACTGTCATTTACTACTGTAATAAAGTCTTAGTAAGACCAAGTGTGTTTTGCTAGCAGTCAGGTTTTTGGTTTCTTACATCATTCTCCACGTTGTTCTACACATCTGTAGTACGAGGGTCAGTCAAAAAGTAATGCCTCCTATTTTTTTTTCTACGTTTAATTGTCAGGAAATTTAAATGCAATTACATAGGTTGAAAACCACAACATTGAGGATCATTTTGTCATTTTTCAATGTAATCTCCGCCCATCTCTACAGTTTTGGTCCATCTTTGAACAAGGGCATGTATCCCAGCACAGTAAAAATCACAGCTCTGCTTCCTAAGCCATTGACGCACGGATGTTTTGACGGCCTCCTCATCTTCAAAATGAATCCCACGATGAGCTTCTTTTAGTGGCCCAAACAGATGGAAGTCTGATAGTGCCAGGTCAGGGCTGTATGGGGGATGAGGCAAAACTTCCCATCCAATTTTGACAATCTCGTCAGAGGTGTGACGACTGGTGTGTGGTCTTGCATTGTCATGCAAAAGAAGAACATCTGCCATTGATTTTGTTGGGCGAACTCGCTGAAGACGTGCTTTAAGTTTGTTGAGGGTTGTGACGTATTGAACAGAATTTATTGTGCATCCCTGCTCCAAAAAATCAACCAGAATCACACCCTCTGTATCCCAGAAAACTGTTGCCATAACTTTCCCTGCCGATCGCACAGTTTTGAATTATTTCTTCCTCGGCGAGCTTGTGTGACGCCACTCCATTGACTGCCTCTTTGATTCGGGTTCAAAAAAATGCACCCATGTTTCGTCCCCGGTCACAATTTTTTTCAGAAACTCATCTCCCTCCAAACGGAAGCGCTGCAAGTGTTGGGAGGCTATTGTTTTCCTTGCCTCTTTATTCTGATCGGTTAACATTCTTGGAACCCACCGTGCACAAACTTTTGAGTACCCCAATTGTTTAATAATCGTGATCACACTGCCTTTACTAAGAGAAATAATGCGACACACTTCATCTGCAGTCACCCGACGGTCACCACGAATGATGTCATCAACTTGCTGAATGTTGTGTGGAGTCACTGCACTCACCGGCCTGCCGCTCCGCTTTTCGTCAGTCAACGGTGTTTGCCCTTCAGCTTCCTTACAACGACGAACCCATCGTCTAACAGTGCTGACATCCACTGTCACAACACCATACACCTTCTTCAGTCTTTCATGAATGCGTATGGGCGTTTCACCTTCTGCATTCAAGAATTCAATCACACAACGCTGTCTCAAACGAACATCGATATCGGCCATCTTACAAACTTCTGCTGTGCTGCCACCTGTTGACACAGAAAGTTACTACTGCAGTGGATTGCAGAAGAAGGTTTGAGGAATGGCGCCAAATTCAAATTTTTCACTTAACTTAATTTCTTTAAGTAGAAAAAAAATGGGAGGCATTACTTTTTGACCGACCCTCGTAGATTTTAGCACACTGTATTTTCGTTGACACTAAATATATTCACATTTTTGTGTAGTGAAGAACCACTATCACCTCGCCATTTTGTGTACTTTATTACAGTAGTAACAGGTGGTATTTTCCTATGCAGCTTGTATCAGTTTGGAAGAGAGTATTCCAGTTAACATTGTCGAAAGCTTTCTCTAAGTCTACAAATACTAGAAACGTAGGTTTGCCTTTTCTTAATCTTTCTTCTAAGATAAGTCGTAAGGTTAGTATTGCCTCACGTGTTCCAACATTTCTACGGAATCCAAACTGATCTTCCCCGAGGTTCGCTTCTACCAGTTTTTCCATTCGTCTGTAAAGAATTCGTGTTAGTATTTTGCAGCTGTGACTTATTAAACTGATAGTTCAGTAATTTTTACATCTGTCAACACCTGCTTTCTTTGGGATTGGAATTATTATATTCTTCTTGAAGTCTGAGGGTATTTCTCCTGTCTCATACATCGTGCTCACCAGATGGTAGAGTTTTGTCATGACTGGCTCTCCCGAGGCCATCTGTAGTTCTAATGGAATGTTGTTTACTCCCGGGGCCTTGTTTCGACTCAGGTCTTTCAGTGCTCTGTCAAACTCTTCACTCAGTATCTTATCTTCCATTTCGTCTTCATCTACATCCTCTTCCATTTCCATAATATTGTCCTCAAGTACATCGCCCTTGTATAAACCCTCTATATACTCCTTCCACCTTTCTGCCTTCCCTTCTTTGCTTAGAACTGGGTTGCCATCTGAGCTCTTGATATTCATACAAGTGGTTCTCTTCTCTCCAAAGCCAAAGGTCTCTTTAATTTTCCTGTAGGCAGTATCTATCTTACCCATAGTGAGACAAGCCTCTACATCCTTACATTTGTCCTCTAGCCATCCCTGCTTAGCCATTTTGCACTTCCTATTGATATCATTTTTGAGACGTTTGTATTCCTTTTTGCCTACTTCATTTACTGCATTTTTATAATTTCTCCTTTCATCAATTAAATTCAATATTTCTTCTGTTACCCAAGGTTTTCTATTAGCCCTTGTCTTTTTACCTACTTGATCGTCTGCTGCCTTCACTACTTCATCTCTCAGAGCTACCCATTCTTCTTCTACTGTATTTCTTTCCCCCATTCCTGTCAATTGTTCCCTTATGCTCTCCCTGAAACTCTCTAGAACCTCTGGTTCTTTCAGTTTATCCAGGTGCCATCACCTTAAATTCCCACCTTTTTGTAGTTTCTTCAGTTTCAATCTGCAGTTCATAACCAATAGATTGTGGTCAGAATCCACATCTGCCCCAGGAAATGTCTTACAATTTAAAACCTGGTTCCTAAATCACTGTCTTACCATTACATAATCTATCTGATACCTTTTAGTATCTCCAGGGTTCTTCCATGTATACAACCTTCTTTCATGATTCTTAAACCAAGTGTTAGCTATGATTAAGTTATGCTCTGTGCAAAATTCTACAAGGTGGCTTCCTCTTTCATTCCTTCCCCCCAATCCATATTCACCTACTATGTTTCCTTCTCTCCCTTTTCCTACTGACGAATTCCAGTCACCCATGAATATTAAATTTTCGTCTCCCTTCACTACCTGAATAATTTCTTTTATCTCGTCATACATTTCATCAATTTCTTCATCATCTGCAGAGCTAGTTGGCATATAAACTTGTACTACTGTAGTAGGCATGGGCTTTGTGTCTATCTTGGCCACAATAATGCGTTCACTATGCTGTTTGTAGTAGCTAACCCGCACTCCTATTTTTTTATTCATTATTAAACCTACTCCTGCATTACCCCTATTTGATTTTGTATTTATAACCCTGTAATCACCTGACCAAAAGTCTTGTTCCTCCTGCCACCGAACTTCACTAATTCCCACTATATCTAACTTTAACCTATCCATTTCCCTTTCTAAATTTTCTAACCTACATGCCCGATTAAGGGATCTGACATTCCATGCTCCGATCCGTAGAATACCAGTTTTCTTTCTCCTGATAACGACGTCGTCCTGAGTAGTCCCTGCCCGGAGATCCGAATGGGGGACTATTTTACCTCCGGAATATTTTACCCAAGAGGACACCATTATCATTTAATCATACAGTAAAGCTGCATGTCCTCGGGAAAAATTACGGCTGTAGTTTCCCTTTGCTTTCAGCCGTTTGCAGTACCAGCACAGCAAGGCCGTTTTGGTTAATATGCAAGCATATTAGTATGTTATTGCCATTATCTACATTTACATCCATACTCCGCAAGCCACCTGATGGTGTGTGGCGAAGGGTACCTTGAGTACCTCTATCGGCTCTCCCTTCTATTCCAATCTCGTATTGTTCGTGGAAAGAAGGATTGTCGGTAGACCTCTGTGTGGGCTCTAATCTCTCTGATTTTATCCTCATGGTCTCTTCGCGAGATATACGTAGGAGGGAGCAATATACTGCTTGACTCCTCGGTGGAGGTATGTTCTCGAAACTTCAACAAAAGCCCGTACCGAGCTACTGAGCGTCTCTCTTGCAGAGTCTTCCACTGCAGTTTATCTGTAATCTCCGCAACGCTTTCGTGATTACTAAATGATCCTGTAATGAAGCGCACTGCTCTCCGTTGGATCTTCTCTCTCTCTCTTCTATGAACCCTATCTGGTACAGATCCCACACTGGTGAGCAGTATTCAAGCAGCGGGCGAACAAGCGTACTGTAACCTACTTCCTTTGTTTTCGGATTGCATTTCCTTAGGATTCTTCCATTGAATCTCAGTGTAGCATCTGGTTTACCGATGATCAACTTTATATGATCATTCCATTTTAAATCACTCCTAATGCGTACTCCCAAATAATTTATGGCATTAACTGCTTCCAGTTGCTGACCTGCTATATTGTAGCTAAATGATAAGGGGTCTTTCTTTCTATGTATTTGCAGCACATTACACTTGTCTACAGTGAGATTCAATTGCCATTCCCTGCACCATGTGTCAATTCGCTGCAGATCCTCCTGCATTTCAGTACAATTTTCCATTGTTACAACCTCTCGATATGCCACAGCATCATCCGCAAAAAGCCTCAGTGAACTTCTGATGTCATCCACAAGGTCATTTATGTACATTGTGAATAGCAGCGGTCCTACGACACTCCCCTGCAGCACACCTGAAATCACTCTTACTTTGGAAGGCTTCTCTCCATTGAGAATGACATGCTGTGTTCTGTTATCTAGGAACTCTTCAATCCAATCACACAATTGGTCTGACAGTCCATATGCTCTTACTTTGTTCATTAAACGACTGTGGGGAACTGTATCAAACGCCTTGCGAAAGTCAAGAACACGGCATCTACCTGGGAACCTGTGTCTACGGCCCTCTGAGTCTCATGGACTACCATGATCTCCACTGCTTTGGTAATACACAGTCAAACTGTGAAGTTTATAACCAGTCTGATTCTGTAGCTGTAGCAAAAAAAGCAGAAGGAAATATGTCACAACGAGTCGTGACAAAAGACACTTTCTTTTTAAGTTTTTCAAGTTATTAGTCTGTTATCTCGTATCCTAGTTATCAAGACTTTTGATATGGCCTTCCCCAGAGAGTACTAAATAATAGTAGAATATAATAAAATATGTCAGATTTAATTTGAGTACCAGTGGAATATAGGCCCATTTGCAAATGCACCTCCACCTAATGATCTTGTTTTAGAGCCTTATGTGCTCCAATTGCAAAACCAAATTTAGTTTTTACGTAATTCAGAATACGGTCTTTCTAATAAATATGGCTTAGAAGACTGCAGATTTTTTTTTTTTTTTTTTTTTTTTTAAATCCCTGTAATGGTGGGCCAAAAATTGTCATTTTGAAGTGTGTAGAAAAACTGTCTGCTTTGCCCTCAATTTGTTAACTGGTGGAAAGCAGTGGAAGAATGAAATTTTATTAGTATAAAGTTCAAGGTTTATTCTGCAATTACTCCCGGAGATATAAAAAGCTGAAATTCAGATTTTTTTTTCTGAGCATATATTTTTATTGGTCGATTTTGCTTAAAATTATCTGTAAAAAATTTGCTCAGGAAATCTTATTATTTTCCTTAAGAAAGGGCAAAAAGAGTTGTATGACATGACCTAGATACACCCCCCCCCTCCCAAGAAAATATTGCCAGATATATGAATGCCTCAAAGCTGCCACAAAGTAATGCGTGCACTGCTGATAGCTATGTTATGCTACGTTTTGAGGTTAAAAACACTATACGTCTGGAAGTATTGAACTGGTGGGAGTAAAACTTTACAGATATTCACTGGTTACATGAGCGAATGTTCACACAAATTTTCAGCAAAATCCATGATGGTCATGCAGGAACTTTTTCTGAAATTAGACCAGTTGGCATCTGCCCATTAGTAGATTACAACTCCGTGCTTGAAACAGGGAATTGCTGGATTGCTGGTTTGAGTCTAGTTTCGGTCATTAATTTTTTAGTTTTCTTCCATTCAGTTAGAAAATCGACGTCATATAAATATATGCTAATTAGCACATATTTGTCTTTTATGAAAAATGCATGTCGTCTTCTTTCTAATTACATATCACACAAAAAAAATAGTTTTTCATTGCAGATATAAATCCCTAATCACTGTTCCTTTATATATACTATAAGGTTGTTTAAAAAAAAAAGAAAAACATGTTTAAAAATTTCTGACACCTGGGAATCAAAGGCCACTCCTATGGCAGTTGGGCATCCTACCATAGAGCCACACAGTCCATCAAAACAGTCAACTTGCTTTACTGCGTTGAACAAGTTCAAGGAACTTAAAACAAAATAGAACCTAAGAAGAGGAAAGTTACAAAGGAGCTGAGAACTTTTCAAGACAAGTGGACAGTAAACAAATTTTTTGTGGAATATAAAACAAAACCAATATGTATGATATGCAAAGAATCTGTCTCAGTTCAAAAGAATATAACATCAAACGTCATTACGAGACTAAACATGCAGTTATGTTTGATAAGTACAATGGACAATTTCGACAAGACCAGATAAACAACTTAAAAAGGAAACTTTTTGCTCAACAGCAGATATTTACAAGGGTGAATTCAGAGTCAACATGCTATGTGAAAGCAAGTTATGAAGTAGCTCTGATACTGTTCAAAAAAATCAAAGCCTTATTCAGATGGCGAAATATATAATGATGCTTATATCACTAGAAGTGTGGATGACATTGGAAGACAAACTGAAAATAATTTAAAAAAATCGTGCGCCTGAGTTTAAATTTTATTCTCTAGCTTTAGATGAATGCACGGATATGAGGGATATAGCCCAAGTGGCGATTTATGTCAGAGGTGTTGATGCCCATTTTAATAAAATAGAAGAACTACCAACATTGTACCCACTTAAGGATATCGTGAAGTCATGAGATATATTAGAAACAGTTATACTGACATTAAGTCACTTTTCATTAAAACTTGACAACTTATCGGGACTAACTGTGGATGGTGCTCCAGCAATAGCTGGGAATCATGAAGGTTTAGTTCAGTTGATTGAATACGAGGCCTGCAAAGTTGGCAACAAGTCAGTGCTACATTTTCATTACATTATCCATCAAGGGAATTTATGTGCCAAGTGCCTCAAAATGGACCATCTCATTAAGATAGTTGTCAAAATAGTGGAGTTCATTAAGTCGAAAGGAAGGATTAAATCACCGCCAGTTCCAAGAATTTCTGATGTCATTGGATTCAGAGCGAAATAAGACGGCTAAGAGTGTTTGATTGTTGAGAAGAGTGTTTGATTTGAAGCAAGAAATACAATCATTCTTCAAAAGCAGCTCAAACAGAGTCCCGGAGTTTGAAGATAAAGAAAATCTTTCCGACTCTGCATTCTCCGTCAATATAACTAGCCAAGGAAAAGATCAGCTGATTAATGCCATTCATGAACTTATTTTCACATTTCAAATGAAACTTGGATCTTGGAAACATCAGTGACAAACAAAAAACTTCACACATTTTCCTATGCTGTCAAAGCAATTGGATGTCACACAGGTGGCAGCAATTAAATATGCTTCTTTGATATCTGACTTGAAAAACGAATTCAAAAACCAATTTCAAGATTTTAAGCAAAATTGTCTGCTTTTTTCTGTATCTCCTTGCCATTCTCTGCAAAAAAAAAAAAAAAAAAATGGAAATGTCGTGTGGCTACGACCTCCCGTCGGGTAGGGTCGTTCGCCTGGTGCAGGTCTTTCGATTTGACGCCACTTCGGCGACCTGCGTGTCGATGGGGATGAAATGATGATGATTAGGACAACACAACACCCAGTCCCTGAGCGGAGAAAATTTCCGACCCAGCCGGGAATCAAACCCGGGCCCTTAGGATTAACAGTCTGTCACGCTGACGACTCAGCTACCGGGGCGGACAACCATTCTCTGCAGACTAGATTTCATTACCAGGACATTTATAAATGAAATGCCGCAAAATGTGATATGATGCACAGTTAAATGAGAAATTTAATCATGTCAGTTTGGAAGAGTTCTATAAAACACGTTTGGACAAGAAGAAACGTCCAGTATTTTACAAACATGCTTTAAAACGATTTCATTATTGGAAATTCTTATGAGTGTGAACATTTTTTTAGTCAGATGAATTACATCAAATCACAAACAAGAACACGAATTACTGATGTTCATCTCGAAAACTCTTTGCATGTAATAGCAACTGCAGTTGACATCAACATTGACTCAGTTCAGTCAAACAAAGCCAGACATCCCACAACACTGTATCAGTAGCAAAAGTTTCTTAATAGTTTGAAATAATGATAATGTATAAAGTCGCTAAGTGCTCCGATTCTCAAATACTGGATGAATGAATGAAATCCAGGTATCTGCACGTCATCAGTTATGCTGTCTCAAGACAAACACACAGTTTGTAACTGTAATACCTGTCTTACTCCGTTAAACTTTTAAAATGGTGACACAATTTTAAGTTTTGTCAATAATTACGCAGAACATTGAAATCGAATCTATGCTGCCCTTGTGCTGCAACTGGAACAGAGTTCCGGGTTAGTGTTTTAGTAATATAGATAATATCTGAAAGTAGCAACAAAAATGATATATATTAGTAATATTACACGACAGGTAAATCTTTAAAATATCTGTAACACTTCACACTGTTGTTAATGTGATAAGAGTTTTATAGATAATGTGATGACTCATACAATTTTATGTTTAAGATATGCTTAATGTGCTTGTACTTACCATTAACAACAGTTGGGATTTACCGTCCGTCTTGAAATAATAGTAATAGTTATACATATACTGAAACAACTGGGTGTCTCATAAACATCAATACTTGTATTTTGAATGTACTTTTTGTGTTGTTCTATTTTCTTTTCCAATTACCATCTTTCAATATCTGTCCAATAGCCCAATAACCATGTGTAGTTGTCTTTCGTATTAAACTTCAGATTGGAATTTTCTTTTGAAGGTACCTGTTTGGATCCTTTTCTTCAACTTCAAGCAATTTCTTATTCCAGTAACTGCTCTGATTTGGTCCATCACGGCGAGCTTTCTTCATTACTTTGTCCAGTTCTCTCTTTCTCGGAGTTGATGCTGCAACACAATAACTTGAATGAGACAGATTCGTGAAGAGTTCATTAGATGAAAACAGACAGTGAAAAATGTGAGTCTCCGTAATTACTAGAGAATATTATAATTATTACACAAAATTTGTAATATTTAGTTAATCACAGAAATTTATCTTTTCAATTTTTGTAAAAACATTTAAAAAAGTGGTATCAAATGGAGAATAGAAAGAACAAAATTGTATGGACAGTCATGGATTTGGTGTCACCAATTTCATAATTGTTTATTTAATTGATAGACACGGAGCTTCTGGAACTTGCAGGTCCTGGAATTGGAATGCAAGAATTGTTACACTAGACTGAAGGGATGCTCATCCACAAATAGAAAGTTGAGTGATGTGCACAGTGATGTAAGTATGCAATACAAGAAACGGAGATTAAACCAGTTATGTCACAAAGGCAACGGTGTTTACCATGTAACTCTAGAAGGCTATAGAATTTTAAACTAAAGATATTTCAGTTCATATGCAAAAGCATAAATTTTATTATTAACTCCTTCCAGAGTTTGTGTCACATTTGTGATGGGGTTATTCATAAGTACCTCTATGGTTTTTGAAGATCACTGCAATAAACTACAAGAGATACAAAAAAAACACCATGTCAGTCCACCCAGCACCGCTCCAAGTTTCGATTCAAAACACATGCTGTGGCGCAGTTGCAGAGTGAACCACTAGGGTGCAGGGAGGAGACAACTGACAAGAGATACAAATAATAAACAAGCACTCCGGAGGTATACGAAAGATACACCAGCCAGCACGAATGTAGGAAACTAGACATTCAACAATATTGGCCTTATTGGCTAAGAAAGATGAGCTTCTGTTTATGGTATTTAAAAAGTCAAGTGTCTGCACCTATAATTTCAGTGTTCTGAGGAAGTCTAATGAATTTAGAGACTGGGTATACAAACTGTCTACACCTACCATGAGGAAAACAATTTGATTCCAACAGTTATTTTGACTATTAACCCTTTCGCGGATGCTAGGGCTGAGCACCCTGCCTGCCCAGATGGCTAGCTGGGGCAAATGTATTGTGTGCCTGTCCGGCGTATGACTCTCACAGCCCAGTGACTGCTGTAGCCTGACAGTCCCTAATAATTAGTCTTTCCTTCTCATCCAATCCGGTAAGTCTTCCTTGACCTGCAGTTCTGGGGAACTCTCCCCATTTCCTAGACCTCACCAGCTCTTTTTCTTCACCTCACTATCTTCCCCTTTAACCCTCCTGCTAGATGGAGCCACTGGCTCCAAAACTTAAAAATTTCATTGCCTGTACATGAGTTTTCTCCTGCAGTCACTTGCTGAGTACATTTTTTGTGTATCCAATTACATTATATGTAAATACACTGTACAGGATTGGGGTGAACTGGACAACCAAATGTCCACTACTTACACATGTTTATTTTGCTTCCCAGAGGGTAGAATTCCTTTGCTACATAGTTCATAATTTTGACATCTAGTTTACTGTTAAGATGATTTCTGCTATTACTTGTTCTCTCTTCGGTTTACTTTCAGCCCATATTCTGTGCTCACTCGAGTTTTCATTCCAGTCAGTACATCCCATAATTCTCCCTCACTTTGACTGAGGACAGCAGTGCCGCCAGCAAATCTTTAGGGTTGCTACTCAAACTTGGATAGAAAATTCTCTGAGAATTTCAGCAGGTGTGAGGAGGAAGATGGTGCCATGAAGTTCCTGATAAATTAGCATAGTGAGCAGGGGAGGGGGGTCGGGGGGGGGGGGGGGGGGGGGCTGGGGAGGCAGATATATACCAGCCACGAGCAGTAGTTTAACCGCAGTTTTTAAACACTGATAATTTATATAGACTAATATTCATATAATTAACACATTCTGAGATATTAAGTACTTCAAAATTTGTGATTTAAAAAACTCAATAAAATTGAATTTCAACGCTAGGTGGAAAACACAAAATTCCTCGAGATTTTATGAAATTCCTGAAATTACTGGAGATGTCCCCAATTTTTTCAGCTAAAATTTAATTGCCTGAGAATTCCAGGTATTCCAGAAGAATTACAAATCCAAACAAGGCGGACAACCTCTTATGGCCACATTTCTATGCTAGTCTGTGTTCCCAGCCTTAGATTCGTGCTTTTATCCTATGATGATGATGATGATGATGATGATGAACTCTGTGGACACTGACATGGAAAATAATTTGTTACATAGACCTGAAGCGGCAGTTTCAGCAGCGTAGATATTCTGAAGTGATATAAATCCCTATGCAGCTGTAGGCAGTTTGTCTTACATGTTCAAGTCATACACAACATCTGGTGACGAGATGTAGTACCTACATGTGACAGTCAAGTCTATTTGCTTTCTTCTTGTTCTGTTGTCTTTTTGCTGGCTTTTTCCTGTTATTCATTGTTCTGGGTGCCAGTGTTCATCTTGCTTGTGCTCTTTATCTTCTAGGTTTAGACACTGCTGCACTTGCAAACTCTTTTTTTGCTTTTCATTGTTTGTATTTGAGCACTGCTTAGTTACTACAGCTGCAAAGCCACAATCACATGCTGTTGATCTAATTCAGTTTCAGAGTCAACAAACAGTGCAACTGCTTGAAGTGATGAATGCTTCATGACAGTGCAGATGGTTTCACACAAGATGCTGGACCAAACAGCAGTGCCACCGCCTGTACCGTCCGCGTGTGTGCCACCATTTTGTGATCTTGACAAGGCAATGGACGACTGGACAGAGTACCTCACACAGTTCAATGCACTCATCACGTACATGGTACAGACAAGCATTCTTATTTATTGGCCACATTGGGAATGACTGTTTATACACTTTGTGTGAAGTTATTTCCCATGTCCTGCCTTGAAATAGTGCCATTTGAGGAACTACTTCAGTCACTCACGGCATATTATGAGGACAGAGGATAATTGACGGATGTCCGTCACAAATTCAGATATATCATCTGTGGATAATTGAATTGCAAAGCTTTACTAGACAGTGTAGTCAAATGTGACTGTGAAAAATACTGCATTGGTACCATTGTTCGTGTTGCCATCATGCACAATGTAGCTGACTCTCGAATTCGGAAATAGACTGTTAGATACCCAGACCCTTGCAACAGGTTCTGCAGATTCAAAATTATCAAGGTTCCCGTGAAAGTGCAGCAGACAGTTTTGAGGTAGCACCTGTTTGTTCTGTATATAGGCACGACAAACAGGACTCTAAAGAATACCATCCAGCAGACTCCGGCTGTGCGCAGTTTTTAAGAAAACTGTGAATCCTCAAACACTCACTGACAGTTTATCCCTTGTCTTGTCCGGATGAAACTTTTTGTCTCTCTTACTATTGCTGGTCATTACGTTTCCAAAATTGTTTTGCATGACACCTACTTGAAAACACCTTTGGATGAACAGTCACAAAAGCCTATCATCAATATTCATCTGGGTCTCTTCAAATTTTTGCAACTGCAGTTTGGCAATGTTTCCGCACCTGCCAGTTTTCAGTGTTTTCTGGAGCAGCTGACTGCAAATCTTTCTTTTTGCTCAAATTATTGAGACGAAACTGTTGTCTCAGGTCACGCTCTTGAAGAACACATTAGCAATCTTTGCACTCTGTTTCAAGTATTGTCTGCAGCTGGTCTCAAATGTAACACAGACAAATGTTTCTTTTTTTTCCGGACTGAACTTAAGTGCTTTTGTCATTTCATTAATAGCCTAGAAGTTCACCCACTGCAATCACATTTGCTTGCTATCCATGACCTTCCACCCTCATGCAATGTGCTGGAATTGCAGCCTGTACCACGCAAGCTCACTTATTATATGTGGTTTATTCCTAATGCCGCCTGTATTGCAGCTCCCTTGCATTGCTTTCTCAGGAAGAACATTTTTTTTTGTTTAGTCACAAGAGTGTCAGTCTGCTTTCCAAAAGTTGAAAGATGCTACCCTCAGTGATCAACGCCTTGTGCATTTTGATCCAGCCAAACCCATAGTCTTGGCTGTGGATGCTTCATTTTACAGCATCGGTGCTGTTTTGTTACAAATCTGGTTCACCATTGTCTATGGCGTAACTAAGTTTCCAGGATCTTTCTGGCAGAAAATTTTACTTGTTTGCTGACCATAAAGTTCTAAAATCTTTATTTAGCCCTTCTCAGTCAGTCCCAACTCATACGGTGGAAGAACACCAACGGTCAGTTATTCTTTTGTCAAATTACCCATTTGATATGGTGTCTTGGCTCACTCCTAAGCATGCCAAAGGAGATGCTCTTTTATGACTCCCTATTGACCTGGATTCAAAATTTAATGAGCCCTTTGTTTTGCGATCCTACACTGATGCACGAGATACAGATGTTTTGCTTAGGATTCCTTGTAATCAATGGAAAATTTCCCAGGCCACAGCAGTGGATCCTGATCTGCAGATTTTGTTGCATTACATCTGCACTGGTTGGCTGTGTTCAGCGAGACAGATTCGTAGCTCTGTGTTTTGCCGCTATTTTGCTCATTGGCGTGTCCTTGCAGTTCACCAAGCTGTAATTTTGCTTTACACTGAAAATGACCAATCATGTGCTGTGGTACTCCAAGCTCTCCAGCCTAACATATTTCATTTGCTACACCAGGGTCACTAGGGCATCGTTCGCACCCAGCAGTTGGTGAGATATCATTGCACTTGGCATGGTCTGGTGGCTCAAACTGAACAGTTCACTTCTCATAGCCAAGACTGTGCTGAACATCAGTCAGCTACGTATCAACATTTCTTTGAATGGCACAGACCTCAAGCACCCTGGCAATGTTTTCACATGGATTTTGCACGACCTTACTGGAATACATGTTGGCTCATCACCCCCTTCACTGTTCCTATGAACTTTACTATGGCTTGTTCCATAATCCAAGCCTTGTCAGGAATCTTTTGCCTCAAGGGATTACCTGAAGTGATTGTGACTAACAATGGATTTCAATATGTTGCTGATGAGTTTTAACAGTTTTGCACTAGCTCCAGCATCAAGTACATCACAAGTGCGCCATTCCACCCACAACCCAACAGCAAAGCTGAACACTTTGTGATACAATTTAAGCAACAGACAGACAAACTTCATGCCTCCCACACACAAGATCAAGCTCTGTTTATATTTTTGTGTTGCTACTGCTCCCAGCAACATTACAGACCATCTCCAGCAGAGTTGCTTCATAGGCGGCAACTTGCTTCTGTTGCTGCACCCTCCACAGCAGGCAGTACTCACTGGCCAAGCACTCTTCTACAGATTGTATGGCAGATGAAGGTGCTGGGTGAGAGACACCATTGTCTGATGTACTGGACATTCTGCATTTCTCCTGCAGAGACCATGAGAATTGCTGGGACGACATCAAAAGAAAATTTGTCTATGTGAATTGTGTGATCTGCAACCATTGTGCTTTCAGATTCCATTCTTGCCTGAACACAGAAGCCCCTGCTCCATACAGCTCCCGAGGGAAGTGTGCCACCGTCACCGGTTCCCGGAGCAGATGGAACTCGACGCTCTTTCACAGTAGTCGCCATCTCAACAGCCACCGTCGTCTAGGGAACGGCCCCGTATTCCCAGCGGCTGACTCACACGCTGCCTTGGGTCCTTCTGCAGTCACTGAGAGTCTCTGTTTGCTGCTTTGCCTCTTGATGTGGGTGTGCATTCTCTGCCCAGTTTTACAAATGGTTTTCCTGTGAGGGCTCAAGGCGTATCTCAGCGTGCTGGCAGCATCTTGGCATTAGCCTCAGCTTTGGGTTTCACCTCCTTATTATGACCTGTATCCAACCCTTTGCCCATTGTTGTTTGCTCATCTACACTTCACAATAATAGTGAAGAGGGGGGGGGGGGGGGGGGGGGTAGGAAGGAGAGGGGGCAGAAATGTGGTATAACATATATTGATACCACCCCACGGGCATCATAGAAATGGAATTGCAAGTTTTCATCAGACGCCAACAGCAGTCATGCAGAAGCTGGTGGACCCACTCGTGTGCATCCACTGAGCAGAGCCACCAGCAGTGACTCAGTACTTTGAGCACCCTCTGACACCAGAATATAGGACGCCTGGCAGCAGCAATGCTGCCAACTTACGCTTGGAGCCACAGCGCTACTGGACACTATACAGATGCCATCTAGTCTAGGCTCCATCTTCACCATTTGTGCTTTAGTAGAGGAAGGCTTTTCCTTGTGCACATTGTGGTAACTGGACTCTGTTTTTTGCTGCACTATTTGTGCTACATCTTTGTACATTAGTAAGAATACAAGTTGAGTAAATCTTCTGTTTGCTGAGTTATCCTGTTCACTACTCATTTCTCTTCCCGTCCAGCTTTCCTACAATGCCAATTGCTGCACCATTCTGTAGCCCACTTCTTCTTACCATTGTGTATGAAGTTGTACACAACACACCACATTAAAGGTCTCTCAAAAACACATTGTTTTTTAATAAAATTTGTTGTGTAAATAATCGGCAAATGTGATGTTGGTAGGGAAAACAGTTAAGTCTATTTTAAATTTAAAAAAATTAAATATGGCTTCAAAATTATGGGAAAAGTAAGTTTTATTGATGAAATTGGTAAGATTTTGAGAAACATATGCTTGAAGCAGGCATGAACAAAACATTCAAACTCACTACATTACTAGTTCAAGCAAGGCTGACAACCTCTTATGGCCACAGTTCTATACTAGGCTGCTCCCAGACCTAGATTCTTGCTTCTAACCTAAGATGATGAACTCTAAGGGCACTTAAATGGCAAATAATTTGTTACGTAGACCTGCAATGGCAATTTCAGCAGTGTAAGTATTCTGAAGTGATACAAATTCCTATGCAGCAGTAGGCATTTTGTCTTAAATGTTCAAATGCAGACTCCAGGCAGTTATTTTCACACTATCATGAAGTGTTGGTAGAACAACAGCATTATGTGTCATGAAGGAACTTTGATATTTAGACAATATTTCCTTTTGAAAAACTTTCAGCACTGTATTGTTATGAAGTTAATTTTTTTTTTTTGGTGAATTAGATTTCATAAGTTTAACTTAATTTTAGATGTCATGAAGGAACTTCGATATTTAGACAATGTTTCCTTTTGAAAAACTTTCAGCACTGTATGGTTATGAAGTTAATTTTTTCTTTGGTGAATTAGATTTCATAAGTTTAACTTAATTTTAGAAAAATATAAATAAATGTGACATGTGATGCCAATAAATTTAATGCAGTGATACATATACTTACATTTTCAACATAAAATTTAAAACAATAAATAAGACATAAATTAAGAACATACAATACTTAGTCATACCATGGACAAAATCTTACACTGGAAGTATTAGCAAGTGGCACCAAATAACAACAAAATAAGCAAAGTAATAAAACAATTTTTTTTTCTTTTATGTAACTATGGCTTATTTCTAGTTTTCTGACAATTTCAAACATATTTCACCATAACACTGTCGAACGCTTTTTCTAGGTTGACAAATCCTTGATTTTTCTTAAGTGTTTCGTCCATTATGAAGTGCAACATCAGAACTGCCTCTCTGATGCCTGCACCTTTCGAAATATTAAACTGTTCATCATCTAACAGGTCTTCATTTTTCTTTTCCATTCTTCTGTGCATTATTCTTGCCAGCAACTTGGATGTATGAGCTATTAACCTGATGAGTGGTAGTTCATACAATTATCTGCCTATGCTATTTTCAGGGTATGTGGATAACATCCTTGGTGAACAGTCTGTTGGTGTGTCTCAAGTCTAATAGACTCTACACACAGTCAGCATGGTTATATGGTTTTGGAAATGGTAGTGACAATTGGTGGCAAGATGCCCTTCCTGCCCCAACCACTCAACCTAAGACGGAATCTGTGTACCCCATTTGTCTGCATCTAGACTAAATCTCATGGTCAAGCAAGAAAATGCTTTCTAAATGTTCACGTAGCATGTACCTAAGGTGGGGTGTGGCCCCCAGTGCAGTATTTATCTGGTTGGATGTGGGAAATGGCTAAAAACTAGGACTGTTGATCTTTTAAAAAATATGATGATTCGATTATTGATGGGAAAAAAGAGAGAGAGAGAGAGAGAGAGAGAGAGAGAGAGAGAGAGAGAGAGAGAAAAAAACATTATTGGCCCTCAATACATCAGAAAAGAGTATCAATATAGTGATGAAACAAAGTTGACCTACCAAGATATAAAAGTATCAGCTGCACATTATAAATATAAATCTCATTTTGGATATGTATATTTGGATATGTATATTTAAGTATTGATTTACCCGAGATTGGAATGACTCCTTACCCTCTCCCTTAAAACCCACTTCCTTTCGTCTTTCCCTCTCCTTCCCTCTTTCCTGATGAGGCAACAGTTTGTTGCGAAAGCTTGAATTTTGTGTGTATGTTTGTGTTTGTTTGTGTGTCTATCGACCTGCCAGCGCTTTTGTTCGGTAAGTCACCTCATCTTTGTTTTTATTTATAATTTTTCCCACGTGGAATGTTTCCTTCCATTATATTGATAAGTATTGATTTATTATTAGATATTCTGTACATCAACAAACTAGTTGCCTGTTTATGCCCCTTAGATCAAGAACTTGGTGATAACAACTTTGCTAACAACGGTAACTGCATGTAAGTGACACAACGAAAGTTGTCCGATGGGTCCGTCATTCGGTTTTGTCAAATATCGAATTTGTCTGGAACACTTCAGGCCACTTTCCCTGCTTTTTCATTTCTGTAAACGCCAGCAATCTAGCAGTTCTAATGCCAAAATTGCATGGTGAAGTTAAATATTGCAGTTTCCATTGGTACTGCCGAGTGCCGATTGTGTCAGCGTATCCCCTCACAAGTCTCGCCCACCCCAAAAACCCATCTTGTCATTTAGATTATGGTCATCTTTTGCAACAACAGTTTTTGAAGAACGCTGATGAAGATAGCACCCCAGTTGCATTAAAAATTGTTTTTTTATGCAACTGGTGTGCTATTTCTACAGATTCAAAATCTTCTTACTCCTTTCACACAACCACCCTCCAGCGCAATCAGACTACTACTTTGTGCCACCTATTCTTGCTTCACACACTCAAAGAGAAAGACTGGAAGTGATGGGAGCTCGAAAAGTAGTAAGACTCCTCCACACAGTAAGGTAAAATTATGTTCTACTACAATTTCAAATGAACAATTTCATATATTTACCGAAAATTGTGAAAAAAATATAAAATAAAAATATCTGCACTCGATGTTGTCATTTCGATATTAATATATGTGGGATAAAAATATCACAGATATATATTGACATTTTTTGAAAAAATGTCAATATATGGATATTTTATCAAAACCATATCGAGGCTGGCTGAGTCACTAGTCCTCGTTGTTAATCTGTGAGATGAATTCGATCCAAGGTAGATCCACCTCCTTGAATAATGGAAGCAGTGCATTAACACATTTGGCTGTCCGACAGATAATATCTTCTACACACTAGGTTCAATAATTTTTACATTGCCATTTCCCCCATGATTTCAGAAAGTCTGAAGGAATCTTACCGCTCCTTCTGCCTTATTTAACTGTAAGTCTTCCAAATATCTGTTCCACTCTGACTCTAATATCTACCTCTTCTAACACATCAACAGAAAGATCCTCCCTTCCGAGATGTGCTGTATATTACTCTTTTCACTGGTACACTCTCTCTTCTGAATTTAACAATGGAATTCATTTTTATTGTTGCCACCCTTAATTTTAATTACATCAAAGAATATTTTTATTTTCTTGTATGCCGAATATGCCTTGCAAAAGACCATTTCTTTTCGATTTCTTCGAGTTTTTCCTGCATCCATTTCTCTTAAAAACAATTTAAAGTCATTTGGTTGTTATTTAACTGTGACTGTTTTGTAAAAATGATGACATGGTTTTTCAGACACCACTACCTGTCGAAACTCTTTTTTAACTGGCTTCAGATGTTGCAACAAATCGGGATTTATAGTCTCATCAACAGGCAAAAAATGCCAATACAAAAACATCTAAGATAAATGCACACACAGATCTCAAAGTAGCTAGCTTCTGTGTTGGAGTGTGCTGTGGCCTACTTACAGAAAAAGTGGTATATCACATATAAGAGAGCAGTTACTTCTTTGCTGGTCTTTGTTTAACACAACGAATGTAAAGAACCGCTTTCTGTGCTCATTTGAAATCACTGTGTTCTTGTGGCATATTCACTTTCATCAATTGCTGTGTCTAACTGAATCTTGTTGTCCATTGTCTACAAACATGTAACAAATAAATACTCCACTCATACGGTTATAGTTGGTGGGGACTTCAACCTTCCCTCGATATGTTGGCAAAAATACTTGTTCAAAACCGGTGGTAAGCAGAAAACATCTTCCGAGATTGTCCTAAATGCTTTCTCCGAAAATTATTTCGAGCAGTTAGTCCACGAACCCAAGCAAATTGTAAATGGTTGCAAAAACACACTTGACCTCTTAGCCACAAACAATCCAGAGCTGATAGAGAGCATCATGACTGATACAGGGATTAGTGATCACAAGGTCGTTGCAGCTAGGCTCAATACCGTTTCTTCCAAATCCACCAGAAACAAATACAAAATAATTTTATTTAAAAAAGCGGATAAAGTGTCACTAGAAGCCTTCCTAAGAGACAATCTCCATTCCTTCCGAACTGACTATGCAAATGTAGACGAGATGTGGCTCAAATTCAAAGATATAGTAGCAAGAGCAATTGAGAGATTCATACCTAATAAATTGGTAAGAGGTGGAACCGATCCCTCGTGGTACACAAAACAGGTCCGAACTCTGTTGCAGAGGCAACGGAAAAAGCATGCGAAGTTCAGAAGAACGCAAAACCCCGAAGATTGGCTAAAATTTACAGACACGCGAAATTTGGCACGGACTTCAATGCGAGATGCCTTTAATAGGTTCCACAATGAAACATTGTCTCGAAATTTGGTAGAAAATCCGAAGAAATTCTGGTTGTATGTAAAGTACACAAGCGGCAAGACGCAGTCAATACCTTCGCTGTGGAGTGCCGATGGTACTGTTACCGACGACTGTGCCGCTAAAGCGCAGTTATTGAATGCAGTCTTCCCAAACTCCTTCACCAGGGAAGATGAATGGAATATTCCAGAATTTGAAACACGAACAGCTGCTAGCATGAGTTTCTTAGAAGTAGATACCTTAGGGGTTGCGAAGCAACTCAAATCGCTTGATACGGGCAAGTCTTCAGGTCCAGATTGTATACCGATTAGGTTCCTTTCAGATTACGCTGATGCCATAGCTCCCTATTTAGCACTCATGTACAACCGCTCACTCACCGATAGATCTGTACCTACAGGTTGGAAAATTGCGCAGGTCGCACCAGTGTTTAAGAAGGGTAGTAGGAGTAATCCATCAAACTACAGACCTATATCATTGACGTCCGTTTGCAGTAGGGTTTTGGAGCATATACTGTATTCAAACATTATGAATCACCTCGAAGGGAATGATCTATTGATACGTAATCAGCATGGTTTCAGAAAACATCGTTCTTGTGCAACGCAGCTAGCTCTTTATTCGCACGAAGTAATGGCCGCTATCGACAGGGGATCTCAAGTTGATTCCGTATTTCTACATTTCCGGAAAGCTTTTGACACTGTTCCTCACAAGCGACTTCTAATCAAGCTGCGGGTCTATGGGGTATGGTCTCAGTTGTGCGACTGGATTCGTGACTTCCTGTCCGGAAGGTCGCCGTTCATAGTAATAGATGGCATATCATCGAGTAAAACTGAAGTGATATCAGGTGTTCCCCAAGGGAAGCGTCCTGGGACCTCTGCTGTTCCTGATCTATATAAATGACCTGGGTGAAAATCTGGGCAGTTCTCTTAGGTTGTTCGCAGATGATGCTGTAATTTACCGTCTAGTAAGGTCATCTGAAGACCAGTATCAGTTGCAAAGCGATTTAGAAAAGATTGCTGTATGGTGTGGCAGGTGGCAGTTGACGCTAAATAATGAAAAGTGTGAGGTGATCCACATGAGTTCCAAAAGAAATCCGTTGGAATTCGATTACTCGATAAATAGTACAATTCTCAAGGCTGTCAATTCAACTAAGTACCTGGGTGTTAAAATTACAAACAACTTCAGTTGTAAAGATCACATAGATAATATTGTGGGGAAGGCGAGCCAAAGGTTGCGTTTCATTGGCAGGACACTTAGAAGATGCAACAAGTCCACTAAAGAGACAGCTTACACTACACTCGTTCGTCCTCTGTTAGAATATTGCTGCGCGGTGTGGGATCCTTACCAGGTGGGACTGACAGGAGGACATCGAAAGGGTGCAAAAAAGGGCAGCTCGTTTTGTATTATCACGTAGTAGGGGAGAGAGTGTGGCAGATGTGATACGCGAATTGGGATGGAAGTCATTACAGCAAAGACGTTTTTCGTCGCGGTGAGATCTATTTACGAAATTTCAATCACCAACTTTCTCTTCCGAATGCGAAAATATTTTGTTGAGCCCAACCTACATAGGTAGGAATGATCATCAAAATAAAATAAGAGAAATCAGAGCTCGAACAGAAGGGTTTAGGTGTTCCGTTTTTCCCGCGCACTGTTCGGGAGTGGAATGGTAAAGAGATAGTATGATCGTGGTTCGATGAACCCTCTGCCAAGCACTTAAATGTGAATTGCAGAGTAGTCATGTAGATGTAGATGTAGGAAGACTAATGCCACACTGTTTATTATGGTCAATAGCACAGTGCATCAGAAACAAGATAAAGTCAAACCAAGCTTTATTTTGACTTCATTTGCTACAGTGAATTTGAAGAACAATTCTATAACTATGAACCCTCACTTTTATGCTTCATACGTCCAGATGGAACACTAAAAACAAATAATGAAGAAAACTGCAAACTTCTTGCAGACTGTTTTCAAAAGCTTTTAAGTTGTGGAAGTCCCCAAACATCAAACCACTTTCAAAAAATGAGATCGTGGGCACAACAAATCCAAAGCCTTAAAAGCATCAATCAAACTGGCAGAACTAAACAAACAGTAATCAACTGAATATATCACCCACAGCAGAACCAGCCACAATTTGGTCTTGACCTACCTTTTTGAAATATCACTGTCACCTGCTTCAAATTATACAGTCATCTTCATATTGCTTACGTGCTCTTATAAAAACACTGGCACTGATTTATAGGTGAATGCAACAGACTAACAAGTATGTAGCACACACATCATTATCACAATTTTGAAATTGTGAATTTTATTTATTCTATGGAGGCTCAGCTGTACATCAATGCCCATATGTATGTAAGCAATCTGACTATGAAAGTGTTAATTGAAAATCAGTAACAGTACTTTTGTCAATTATGTAAACCAAACACAAATGATTGCTGGTTGCTGCTGTACACTATCAACATTCCATCTCTCTCAATAGCCAGTGTTCTCCAGTAATGTCATTAATTGAAACTGTGGCAGTAATCAGATTAGCTGATTTCAAAAAGGCACATGATTCCACAGACAGATGGGTGCTGTTCAAGGTAGTACAGAAATTCCAAGCAGACAAAATAAATGCAACAACTGATCAAATGCTGACCAACACAACATCAAAAGTTAAAACTGTTAAGGGTTCCATAGCAACTTGTTGATGTGTTATTGCCTGTTGGTTTTCATCACGGGATCTTGTCAAAGATTCGCCCTCTACTGCTGGTAGTGTCTGTCACCAGCAATGGAGGGGGGGAGTGGGAGGGGGAGCGGGGAGGGGGAGAACCTTTGACAATGCCAGCTACTCTTGCTTTTTTTTTTTTTTTTTGTGGTTTTAGGGCGCACAACTTCAACGGTCATTAGCGCCCAGACTACGTTAGGAATGCACCGCGAGTCACAAGTTTAAAACAGCAACGAAACGGAAAACACGATAAAAGACAGACTGACAGGCATAGGATTAAAAAAAAAAAACAGCATAATCAAATGTCCTTAGAGAGGGTTGTCAAGTTGATAAAATGAAGAACGCGAGCAGCTGCTCGTGTGTCATCCGCTAAAATGGCATCTAGAGTACATGGCAGGCCAAGATCAAGACGCAGTGTGTTAAAATCCGGACAGGACGTTAAAATGTGACGGACCGTCAGCAATTGCCCACATGGGCAGAACGGCGCCGGCGCAGCCGTCAGCAGATGGCGATGGCTGAATCGGCAGTGTCCAATTCGTAACCGGGCCAAAACTACTCCTCCCGCCGAGAAGGGCGTGAGGAGGACGTCCAAGCCGCGGGAAGAGGTTTCAAGGCCCGAAGCTTGTTGTCTGTAAGTGCAGCCCAATCGGCATGCCACAGCGATAAAATGCACCAACAAATGACCCTGCTACAATCTGACGAATGGACATAACAAGAAGCTGTCCGAGGCTGGAGGACCGCAGCCTTGGCCGCGGCATCTGCACCTTCGTTCCCAGGGATACCGACATGGCCAGGAACCCACATAAAGCTAACCGGAGAACCGACGTCCACCAGCTGCTGAAGAGAGCGTTGGATCCGGTGCACAAAAGGGTGAACTGGGTACGGATCACTGAGGCTCTGGATGGCGCTCAGGGAATCGGAGCAGATGACATATGCAGAATTTCGGTGGCGGCAGATGTAAAGAACAGCCTGGTAGAGGGCAAAGAGCTCAGCTGTGAAGACCGAACAATGGCCATGGAGCCGGTATTTGAAACTTTGTGCCCCGACAATAAACGAACACCCGACCCCGTCATTGGTCTTAGAGCCATCTGTATAAATGAAGGTCATATTAATGAACTTCGAACGAAGTTCGACAAAACGGGAGTGGTAGACTGAACTGGGGGTAACCTCCTTTGGGAGCGAGCAGAGGTCAAGGTGGACGTGAACCTGAGCCTGGAGCCAAGGTGGCGTGTGGCTCTCGCCCACTCTAAAGGTTGCAGGGAGTGAAAAATTAAGATGTTGAAGGAGGCGACGAAAGCGAACTCCAGGGGATAGCAGGGCAGAGACATACAACCCGTATTGACCGTCGAGAGAGTCATCAAAAAAGGAACGATAAGACGGGTGGTCGGGCATTGACAGTAGCCGACAGGCATACCGACAAAGCAGTATATCGCGCCGGTAGGTGAGTGGCAATTCACCAGCGTCAGCATGAAGACTCTCGACGGGACTAGTATAAAACGCTCCGATTGCAAGTCGTAAACCCCGATGTTGTATGGAGTTGAGGCGGCGTAAGATGGATGGCCGTGCAGAGGAATATACGAAGCTCCCATAATCCAGCTTGGGGCGGACGATCGACCGATATAGGCGAAGTAGGACAGTTCGATCCGCTCCCCACGACATACCACTGAGAACACGGAGGACATTTAGAGAACGGGTACAACGGGCAGCCAAATATGACACATGTGGAGACCAGCTAAGTTTCCTGTCAAATGTAAGACCTAAAAATTTTGTTGTCTCCACGAATGGGAGAGGAACGGGACCGAGTCGTAAGGACGGTGGGAGAAACTCTTTGTAGCGCCAGAAGTTAATACAGACCGTCTTCTGGGCAGAAAAACGGAAGCCATTGGCGACACTCCAGGAGTAAAGATGGTCAAGAGAACGCTGAAGACAGCGCTCCAGGAAACACGTACACTGCGCGCTGCAATAGATGGTAAAACCGTCCACGAAAAGGGAGCCTGATACATCAACTGGGAGGCAATCCATTATTGGATTGATCGCTATGGCGAAGAGAGCGACGCTCAAAACTGAGCCCTGTGGCACCCCATTCTCCTGGCGAAAGGTGTCTGACAGGACAGAACCCACACGTACCCTGAACTGTCGATCCATTAAAAAGGAACGAATAAAAAGAGGGAGGTGACCGTGAAGGCCCCATGTATGCATGATGGTGCGGAGAATGCCTGCCCTCCAACAGGTGTCGTAAGCCTTCTCCAAATCAAAGAACACAGCCGCGGTCGGACGCTTCCGCAAGAAGTTATTCATAATGAAGGTCGACAAGGTAACCAGATGGTCAACAGCAGAGCGGCGCCTACGAAATCCACATTGTACACTGGTAAGTAGGCGTCGAGACTCGAGCAGCCAAACCAAACGGGAGTTAACCATTCGCTCCATCACTTTACAGACACAGCTGGTAAGCGAGATGGGTCGATAACTGGAAGGCAAGTGCTTGTCCTTCCCCGGCTTAGGGATCGGGACAACAATAGACTCGCGCCAGCATGCGGGAACATGTCCCTCAATCCAGATGTGATTGTAAGTATGAAGAAGAAAACCTTTACCCGCAGGAGAAAGGTTCTTCAGCATCTGAATATGAATAGAATCATGCCCTGGAGCGGAGGACCGTGATCGGCCAAGTGCGTTTTCGAGTTCCCGCATGGTGAATGGGGAATTATAACTTCCACGATTCGAGGAACGGAAGTTAGGTGGCCTAGCCTCCTCTGCCTGTTTGCGGGGGAGGAAGGCAGGGTGGTAATGAGCGGAGCTCGAAACCTCTGCGAAAAAGCGGCCGAAGGCATTGGAGACAGCCTCAGGGGCCACAAGGACGTCATTCGCGACCGTCAAGCCAGAAACTGGTGAGTGGACCTTAGTGCCAGATAGCCGGCGCAGGCTACCCCAGACAACAGAAGAAGGAGTAAAACTGTTGAAGGTGCTTGTGAAAGCAGCCCAGCTGGCTTTCTTGCTTTCTTTAATAATACAACGACACTGAGCACGTAATCGTTTATAATTGATACAATTCGCCACTGTAGGGTGGCGTTTAAAGGTGTGTAAAGCACATCGACGAGCACGTAAAGCGTCTCTACATGCTGCGGTCCACCAGGGGACCGGTACGCGACGTGGAGAAGAAGTGGGGTGAGGGATAGAATATTCAGCAGCAGTGAGAATGACTTCCGTGAGGTGTGCGACCTGACGATCGCAGCTTGTGAAGGTTTGATCCTGAAAGGTCGCCCTGGAAGAGAAGAGCCCCCAGTCTGCTTTGGAGATGGTCCAACTAGATGAGCACGGAGAGGGGGTATGCTGCAGGAGATGGATAACACACGGGAAGTGGTCGCTCGAATATGTATCAGAAAGTGCATACCACTCAAACCGGCGTGCAAGTTGGGGAGTACATATAGAGAGGTCTAAATTGGAATAGGTGTGAGATGTGTCCGAAAGAAAAGTAGGGGCGCCAGTATTGAGGCAGACAAGATTGAGCTGGTTGAAAAGGTCTGCTAACAGGGAGCCCCTCGGGCAGGATGCTGGAGAGCCCCAAAGGGGATGGTGGGCATTGAAGTCTCCAGTTAACAAAAATGGTGCAGGTAGCTGAGCAACAAGTTGCATCATGTCTACCCTGGTAACGGCAGACGACGATGGAGTGCAAACGGTACAAATGGAAAATGTAAAAGTGGGGAGAGTAATGCGGATGGCAACTGCCTGCAGGCCGGTGTGCAACGTGATGGGATCGTAGTAAATATCATCCCGGACCAGCAACATAACCCCTCCATGAGCCGGGATACCTACCACAGGGGGTAGGTCAAAACGCACAAAGGTGTAGTGTGCCAAGGCAATTTGATCGCATGGGCGTAGCTTCGTTTCCTGGAGGGCTATGACGAGCGGACGGTGCAAGCGGAGCAGCAACTTCAAGTCCTCTCGGTTGGAGCGAATGCTGCGAATATTCCAGTGAATAAGTGCCATCGTAAGAAGAAAAGGAAGATGAAAGAAGGGGTCACCTCGAAGGCCGCTGAGGGCCTGGCTTCGAGCGAGCACTGCCGCCGCTATCAGTAGGCGGACAGTCATCGTCCATTGGTTCTATAGGTTCATCGGCCATCTTGGTAAGATGGCCGGGAGGGGGAACTTCCTCCGCCGGTGAACAGCCAGATGTTCAGCTACCAGCGGTGCGGCCAGGCGAAACGGATGACGGCCTGGGGCGGCAACCGCTGGGTGGCGCAGGAGAAGAAATCCGCCATGGCGGAGAAGGAGAACTGTGCTTCCTAGGAGCCTTCTTGGAAGGTCGTTTGGTGGAAGTACCGGTCGATGGCTGGGAGGTCGAGGTACGTAGGAAGTCTGCATGGGACGGTTCCTTCTTGAAGGCCCGTGCATCTGACTTCTGGGTCTTCGTCTTAGCAGAAGCTGATGAAGGGGCTGGTGTCTGTGGGGTGATGGGAGGAAGAGGAGACGTCGACCGCGCGATCTTAGCACTGGCCGAACGGACGACCGTGGTGCTGAAGGTCAGATCGCATGTCTGGGTTGCCACCTCCCTGGTAGTCCGAGGAGAGGCGAAGACAGTACTGTATTTCCCCGCTGGGAGCAGCGTGGGCTTCCTACTAGCCAATAGCTTGCGTGTAGCCGAGGTGGACACTTTCTCTTTGACCCGAATTTCTTGGATACAGCATTCTTCCTTATAGACGGGACAGTCGCGGGAGGATGCGGCATGGTCACCCTGACAGTTCACAAAACGAGGAGACGGAGATGGACAGTCACCCTCATGGGCATCCCTGCCACAAGTGACACATTTAGCCGCATTGGAACAAGACTGTTGAGTGTGATTGAAACGCTGACACTGGTAGCAGCGAATAGGTGTCGGGACATAGGGGCGAACAGAAATAACCTCGTAGCCCGCCTTGATGCGCGATGGCAGCTTAACACTATCAAAGGTCAAGAAAAGTGTCTGGGTCGGTACAAGGTCATTGTTGACCTTTTTCATGACCCTATGGACAGCCGTCACACCCTGCTCAGTGAGGAAAGATTGAATCTCCTCATCAGTCAATCCGTCGAGGGATCTAGTATAGACCACACCACGAGACAAATTCAAAGTTCGGTGAGCCTCCACCCGGACAGGGAACGTGTACAGGAGTGTGGGCCGAAGCAGTTTTTGTGCCTGAAAGGTGCTCTCAGTTTCAAGTAACAAGGTACCATTACGCAACCTGGTACAAGATTTGACAGATCTGGCTATGGCATCTACGCCCTTCTGGATAACGAAAGGGTTGACAGAGGAAAAATCCTTTCCATCCTCAGATCGAGAAACGACGAGGAACTGTGGGGTAGGCGGTAGTACTTTCGTCACTGGGGGCTGGTCATGTTTCCGTTTGTGGGCAGAAGTCGAGAGAGAAGAAGAGAAATCCATTGCGGAGGAATCCCCCATGATTGCCAGCGTCTCCGATGGCGCACTCCTTCCTTAAGAGGACCATCTCAGAGGGCACTCCCGCCTTAGGTGAATGTTTACACCTCAGGTCACACCTCCTGAGAAACAGACGGAGGGACCAATCGGCATGGTCAGAAGGTATCAGCTCAGGCAATCACCCCTCCCTGGGCCTGGCCTTTACCAGGGGGTACGTGCGTGCCTTACTTGTCTACCCAGGGCGGGGAATTACGCGTTACCCCGTCACTGGCTACGCGTGCGAACGCGTGGGTCGGCCTTCAGGCGTGCACAGGGAGGAAGGAAGAAGAAGAAGAAAAAGGAGAGAGAGAGGGAGAGAGAGGACAGATTGTCTCAAACGCCGAGGCGGAAACCAGAGAAGGCAAGGAGAAGAAGGCAAGGAGAAGAAGGCAAGGAGAAGAAGGCAAAGGAGAAGAAGGCAAGGGAAAGAGTAAGGAAGACAGTGAGATGGAGAAGTACAAAGAAAGGAACCAACCAAAGAAGGAAGAAACGAGAAGTGAAAAACCAAAAAGACCACAAATATAGATCGTGGAACCGTCCGTCTCCGGACGCAGGCGCTAACTACCCCCTTGAGGGGGATGGACTCCTTTTAGTCGCCTCTTACGACATGCAGGAAGACCTCGGGCCTATTCTAACCCCCGGACCCGCAGGGGGGAGCTATTCTTGCTGGTGAAATGTCAAAAAAATCATTGAACAAACATCAGCTAAAGATCCCAAGATAAAAGCCAACAGGCAATATGTCATCAGAAGCTAAATTTTTAGAACTTCCTGGTCCTTCAAAATCAAAATGGAGGGCCGACAGGGTGACTTTTTTTACCACTACTACTGTATTTACTAGAATCTAAGTCACACTCGAATCTAAGCCGCACCTGAAAAATGAGACTCGAAATCAAGGAATCTAAGCTGCACCAGAAATTTGAGACTCAAAATTCAAGGGGAGAGAAAATTTTTAGGCCACACCTTCAAATCGAAACAAAGTTGGTCCACTGTAATATGAGACACAATTTAGGTCGAATGAATGACGATACAGCTACAGTAGTTTGGTTCAAGTTGTAAGCTTAGCAGTTAAGCTTTACCAGGTAGCCATTGCTATGCGTCAGACGCTCCGTCCGCATTTATATGCTTACCCTTCCTTTCTCAAGGCTGGCCAGAGTGGCCAAGCGTTTCTAGGTGCTACAGTCTGGAACCGCGCGACCGCTACGGTCGCAGGTTCGAATCCTGCCTCGGGCATGGATGTGTGTGATGTCCTTAGGTTCGTTAGGTTTAAGTAGTTCTAAGTTATGGGGGACTGATGACCACAGCAGTTGAGTCCCATAGTGCTCAAAGCCATTTGAGCCTTTTTCACGTGCTTCGTCTGGTTTGAACTGATTGCTTATTTTTCTTTGATCTGATAAGTGCCGTTCTCTTTGTTATAGTTGTTTACGTCACTCTAAGCTGAAAATTCATTACTGTACTGTGTCAATGCATTGTTTGTTGCATTCTGATAATGAGTGTTTACGGCCTGCCGCCGCTCGCGGCATGGCTTGCTTTTGGGCATGCTATCGCTGCTTTAAAAAAAAAAAAAGGTGGGGGGGGGGGGGGGGGGGGGGATCGTCTCATTAGCGAAACAATGGCAAGAGACTGCTATTTGTTGTTACTTACACTGCTGCTTTCTTTGATAATGTCAACAAGAAAAAAATAATAGACTGCGTATGATAGAAGATGTTCTGAATGAGAGTTTAGCGAAAATTTTTCTCCGTTTGAAAATCTTTGCAGACGCCTCTTTAGTACATTACATTCTGCACAGAAATAAATCTTAGATTTAAAAATCTAGTCAATTGCTGTGCTTCATTTCTGACTGTATCACTATTAGGCATAAGAATAATACGAATATAAACATGACATGATATGTATATTCTTCCGCATTTGCTGTTGTCTCACTCTAGTTTCATAGTTTATTAGGCAGAAAGGATTTAAATGAGATAGCACCAAACATGAAAGAATACATGACAAAATATTGATATTCGTATTATTCTTATGGTGAAGAGAATACTGCATCTGATTCACAATTCATAAAAGTTCCTATTAGCAAACATCTCTTCTCACAAGTAGGAAAAAATTCAGAATGTAGAGTTGGCCATATTGACAAACATCCCAAACAGTCTTGCCAGTCGGATTTTTGTAGTACATTGAAATGCTGCTACATTCGAAGATGAACAATATGGAATTTGTATTTACTTCTTTGGATAATGTATGAAAATGCAGTGGTCGAAACTCGGGGCGGAGAAAAAAGCTCGTCTTCCAACTTTTTTTTTTTTAATTTATTTACTGATGCAGAGGTTTTGGTGCCAGTATTTATCTTTGTGTCTGCAAAGCATGCCTGTGTAACGCTACATATATTCGATGGCAGAAGTTAGTTTGGGCGGCACCAACCAATATTTTTCAGAACCTCCGCTTACTTTGCACTCGATTCTAAGCCGCAGGTGGTTTTTTGGATTACAAAAACAGGAAAAAAGTGCGGGTTAGACTTGAGTAAATATGGTATTCAATTTAGTTCTGAGAAAAGTGATCAGGAAATGGCAAAACTAAAGGTGTATATATTGGCAGAAGTCTCCAAAATAAAATTTGTCTTGCACTCATTGATGGCATTACAATCCTTTCCAATAACAGACCAGCAGCAGTCCAGTCTCCAGAAAAACAGCCAAATCTTGGCTCCAAACTTCATATGAGAAGACACACTATATGGAAGGCACCAATCAAAACTAAACAATTAATATTTCAGCTAATCACCAGTTACCACAAAATCCAAAATCTCCCAAGTACACAAATTCTACTATCTAGGAAAAATGATGACACTGCCCATGTTAAATATGGAAGTTCAAAAAGATATAGAATTGCATACAAACATACAAAGAATAGATACAACCAAAAAACTATATCATAGTATGGATAATTACATCATTATAACACAGTTGTTGAAATAAAACTATTTATGCCTCTGAAACGACAACAACTGGTGGCTTAACCCAAATATAAAATCAACAAAAAATAAGCCAGGAAAAATCTCAATAATCTTAGGACCAAATTGTGAAAATGGAATTTGGATGTTAAAAAACAGTCACAGAACATCTTATCAAGCTACAGAGAAAAACAAAATCACATGTCTTCAGGAAACAAGAGTTTTACAGTCGCAAGAACACCAGGCTGCAGAAAGCCACCAGCCACTACTAAGAGTGAGGAACACTGTGTTCGGCATATGGCTACAGTGCATCATACAGCATCTGCAGCAGCAATCTGGGCAGCAGTTGGCACCACACTGACACCACAAACTGTTACAAGTCAATCACTTCAAGGACAGCTCCGAGCAAGACACCTGTAGCATGCATTCCACTGACTCCAAACCTCTGTCATTTGTGACTTCAGTCGTGTCAAGTGAGAGCTCATTTGAGGGCAGGGCACAGAATCTGATGAAGAGTGGATCTCCTGCCAGCAGCTTTAAATAGCTGCTTATTCTTCTAATGCTCATGCAAAACGAACAGTAGAAGGTAGCCAGAAGTTGTGCTCTGCATTTGTCTTAACTATTCCCAGTCTGACAACATTGCATGATACCACTGGGATAGTGGCACTTGTAAATCTGCAGAGATCTTATAATCCAAGAAAATATAAGAATTCCTGTGGTTTCTGCCTCACCCACTTCAACCGTAAGGTGGAGGAATTAGCCTCTCTGCCAAGCAACCATTATACACTTTTGGTACCATTAAATACAAGTTTGTTTAATATCCATGCACGACTCATCAAACTCCCTCAACAGCTTTACTTCTGGCAGTAACTCTCTCCTAATTTGGCAAGGAGGACAGGACAGCTGGTGGACATGAGGCCACAGTGAGTCGTGTCTGAATATATATATGAACTGCTTAGCTTCTAAAGGCAAACTACAATCTGAAGCTGACATGTGACAAAATTTTGATGCAGCATTAGGAATGGAATATGTGTTATTTACCTCTGGCACGATTACTTCGACTCGAAGAGCTATAAGAGTCCATACGGAGACGTGACGAGGAGCTTCCATGTACACTTCGGCTCCTGCGCCGCCTCGAAGAATCCCACGACATTTCTGAAACGGATGTTTACTGTCTTGTTATTTCACAAAAATTTGATTAGTTCTATCTGAAAGGGACATCTGGCATTATCAAAAAGGTCAAGAAAACGATGCTCTCTAATAATAGCATAGCAAGAACAGCAACATATAGTGAAAAAAAAAGAGTTGACTACATAAAAAAACAGATAATATTCTTTTACACAAACACATAACATTACTGCTGATTAGATGCAGTCCTAAACAGAGACAAAAAAATAGTCTGAGAAATCTCAGGTTGTAGGGCAATCAATCAATTCTTTGTCACTAAAAGGAAAAACATATTTTGTGTATAAAAGGCAACATAAAACAAAACAGTGAAAATGATTATGAGCACACATTGAAAGATACACAAATAGAGCAAAGGCTGCAGTTTGTATATGTGGAGTATGTTGAAAATCTGTAGGTTGGCTGAATAGTTCAGGAGATATGAAACATGAGCCTGAGGCGGTCAGACTGTGGGAGGACATTTGAGAAAGTCACGCAAGAAATAAGTAAGTTCCCAAGATTCTGAAATACGCACACTGTTGTCATTCTCAGCTGTATAAGACTGTTGTAGCTTACACAATCTGAAAAGTCCACCATGAGTAAAACTCAACAAAAACTCCATTTTCATGAAGAATCTCGGCATCAACATGTAGAATTCGCAAGGTAATGCTGTCCAAAAATTAAAAAGTCTGTAGAAATTATGGATGCCAGTGTTAGGCTTCCAATCCCGCTCCCTCCCCAGTCCCATGGCCTTGAAGATCAACAGGGCCTACTTGCAGTTATAATTTGCTTCTTTCCAATTAATGTCTGTGAGCTGCTAACTGTGAACTGTCTCTAGTTGAAAGTCACATTGATGTTTACCCTAATGCAGCTCCTTGGAAGAGGTTTGAGATGATTGAGAAGCCAAACAAAATGATTTCTCATGAAATACAGCACAGTGAATGTGAATGACTAATTCCTTATCAACAATATTATGAAAAAGATAGATTGTTACTCAGCATCAAGATGACACAATGAATTGCAGACAGGCACAACAAGAAGACTTGTGACATACTGAGCTTTCAGCGAAAGCCTCTTCATAAAGGAAACACACACATTCACAAAAGCAAGTACACCTCACGCACACACAACTGCTATCTTCGGCTGCTCCAGCCACAATGCAACTGTGTTGAAAGGAAGCTACTATCCAGAGTGGAGTGGATTAAGGCTGAGGGATAGCAGGGACTAAATGGTGTGCAGCATCGGAGGCTGTGGGGGGAGAGGAAATGGAGAGGACCAGAGACGGGGGAACAGACTGGTGAGTGTGTTGGCAGAGAGCATAGCACAATGACGGTTTGCAGACATGAATGGGAAGGTGGTGATAGGACAGAGGGGGCAGAAACTGTTGGGTGGAGGGTGTGGAGACAATAGGTTACATCAGGTTGAGGCCGAGATAATTTTGGGAATGGAGACGGTGTTGTAAGGATAACTCCCATCTGCACAGTTGAGAAAAACTGGTGGTGTTGGGGGGGGGGGGGGGGGGGGGTTCCAATGGCCCAGACTGTGATGCAGCCATTGAATTCAAGCACGTTATGCTTAGCTGCATGTTGTGCCAAAAGTTAGTCTTCCTTGCTCTTGGCCACAATTTGTCAGTAACCATTCATCCTGGAGGACAGCTGATTGGTAGTCAATACTGTGGCTGCTTCCAAACTTGGGTCATCTGGATCCTCCACTCTGCTACCAGCTTTTCTGAACTGCACAGATGGAAGGTATCCTTACAACACATTCTCCAGTCCCAAAATTATCCCAGCCTCAATCTGAGATAACCTACAGTCCCCATCTATTTATCAACACACTAACTGATCTTTTCCCTTTCCCTGATCCTCTCCTTTTCTCCTTTGTACAATTCATGTTCACTGATGATCTGGACCTCTGGCCAAGACATCGTCCTTACTCTTCCACAGCCTCAACACCGTCTCACCTATATGCTTTTCGTAGGTCTTCCTCAGCCACGAATGTTAACCACCACCTCTCATATTCCTCCATACAAACTTCCGTCGATATAAAGCCCACTAACCGTCAACGGTACTTGCATTTTGATAGTTGTCATACCTCGCATACTAAAATGTATTCCCCATTACATACTAATCACCTGTGGATGGAGCATCCACAGTGATGAGCAATCTGTAGTCCAATAAGCAGAAGTTCTTACTAAGGCCTTCACAGGCAGGAATTACCCCTCAAATTTGGTACACTTATAGATTTCCAGTGCTGAATCTACATATACCCCTAATTCTCTGCCCATCCACATGAACCAAACAAGCACCCACTTCATCATCCAGTGGAACTACATTACTATATCCTTCATGAGTGGGTTTACTATTTATCATTTTGCTCAGAAGTGAAGAAAAGCCTACCCACAAATCTTCCAACTCATCCGAAAGCAGTAACTAAAACCCAGCCAATCTACAAAATATCCTACACAATCCTTATGCCATAGCTACTCCCAACCCCTTGCCACGAGGGGCCCACCCCTGCAAAAGACCCAGGTGCAGGACCTATTCAATGCACTCACCCAGTATATCATACTCCAGTCCTATCACAGGCAGGGCCCCTACGAAAGCGGCCACAACATATACCAGCTTGGCTGTAAATTCTGCATAGCATTTTATATAGGCACGACCAGCAACCAGCCGTCCACATAAAACAATGGCCATCGCCAGACTGTGGGCAAGAGGTTCCGAGCTTTTCTGACTTACGTAGATGGAAAATTCTCTTGCAACATAGCTTTTGATCTCATAATCCTCCTAGCCTCAATGCCTGCTAGCCCCTGCCCATGAGCCTAGTTTCACTCGCCCTGCCGTCACACCCTCCTTTCTACAGTCTCCCTTTCCTCTCCCCCCTCCCTCCCACAAACCTGATCCTACACATCACTATGCACTGCACATAGCTCCCCCTGCCCATCACCAGAACAAGCTGTTTGGTGCATATTTCAATCTTGTGCATTTACTGCCTCTCCCTGCCAACCTCAACAGTCTGCCTCCAACCCTCTCTTCCACCCTTACTATTTCCACCACACACAACCCCTTACACCAGTCAAGCTGAAAAAAAAAAAAAAAAAAAAAAAAAAACGTAGTCAGTCAGGACAATTTGGCCATGCAGTATATGTGTTTATGTGTATGTATATGTATATGTATTCTATTATCTCTGAAAGTTAGCAACATTCACAGTCTTGCTTCCGTTCCTCTCAATGTCTTGACTGTATGCTGTACGGTGAATTGTTATCTTCACTCCTATTATTTATATTCCACCAGAGATTTTTCATTACATTATTTATATTGTTTTCTTAGTTTGGTATTATTATAATTCATATCTTTTTGAGCAGCTGGTTTTAGGAAACAGCTGGTGCTCCAGGCATCTTAAGAAAATGAGCTTTATGCATACATATTTAGTTGCAGCTAAACTGCAGATAAGGGAAATGATTGCTGGAGACAAATAGTGGCCATCAAATGGAAGAACACAAGAGATATATATATTTATTATAAAAAAGGATATATAATGTCATATGGAATCCATAAAAAATAACAGCACAGCCATATGGAAGAGTACCAGTAATGAGGCAGGTGTGAATTTAACAATCTATCAGTTTACTAAGCCATAGTTGTAAAATACTATCACAAACTCTTTACAGAAGTATCAGAAAACAGGTAGAAACTGACCTCAGGGACATCAGTTTGGATTCTCAAGAAATGTGGACACATGCGAGGCAGTAACAACCCTACGACTTCTTTTAGAAAATAGAGTAAGGACAGGCAAACCTATTTTTCATCATTTTTAGGCTTAGAGAAAGTTTTTAACAATGTTGACTAGAATACTCTCTTTGAAATTCTGAAGGTAGAAGTGGTAAAACAGAGGGGGTGAAATCAGTTTATAAGAGTCAAGGGGCACAAAAAGGAAGTAATGATCAAGAAGGGAGTGAGACAGGTTTGCAGCCTATCCCCCATGCTATTCAATCTGTTCACTGAGCAAGCAGTAAAGGAAACCAGAGAAAAATTTGAAGAAGGAATTAAAGTTCAGGGAGAAGAAATATAAGCTTTGAGGTTTGCCAATGAAATTGTAATTCTGTCAGAGACAGCCAAGGACTATGAAGAGCAGTTGACCGGAATGGACAGTGTCTTGAAAGATGGACATAAGAAGAGCACCAACAAAAGCACAACAAGGCTAATTGAATTTAGTCATTTAATCAGGCAAATTGAGGGAGTTAGATTGGGAAGTGATAAACTTAAACTAGTAGATGCGTTTTGCTATTTGGGCAGTAAAATAACAGATGATGGCCGACGTAGAGAGGACATAAAATGTAGACTGTCAAGAAAAGTGTTTCAGAAGATGAGAAATTTGTTAACATCAAATATATTTTTTAAGAGTCAGGAAGTCTTCTCTGGAAGTACTTGTATGGAGTGCAGTCATGTACAAAAGTGAAACATGGGCAATAAACGCTTTTGACAATAAGAGAATAGAAGCTTTTGAAATGTGGCACTACAGAATAATGTTGAAGGTTAGGTGGGTAGACCACATAGCTAATTAGGAGGCATTGAATAGAACTGAGGAGAAAAGAAATTTGTGGCACAACCTGGCTAGAAGAAGAGATCAGTTCATAGGGCACATTCTGAGACATCAAATGATCACCAACTTTGTACTGGAGAAAAGTGTGGGGGGTAAAAATCATAGACAGAGCCCAAGAGGTGAATACAATAAGCAGATTCAGTAGGATTTAAGTTGCAGTAGTTACTTGGAGATGAAGAGGCTTGCACAGAATTGAGTAGCATGGAGAGCTGCAACAAAGCAGTTTTCTGACTGAAGATCACATAAACAGAATGGAAAAATTAGTTTCCAACCCTGTGGAAAAATTAGTTTCCAACCCTGAAGCTTCTCTGCAAATTTACTGTTATTACAAACATGAAGAGATCTAAGGTAGCCTTTTCTCCAATAGTGTCTGATACAATTTTCATAAGCCATTCAGAAATTTACTGTTGCTTTCAGATTCTTCAGGTTCAAAAGAACTATCAATTACAACTTGTTGAAACAACACTCTGTAGTATTACACTTGCTAACATAGTCGGCTTCTGACTGTTACTTTCAGGAGGAGTTATCATATAGACGGGCAATACAGAGTAAATGAACTTGAAGACAACATTATGGAAATGAAAGACGAAATAGATGATGACTTGGGAGATATGATACTGAGAGAAGAATTTGACTGCAATGAAATGGCTAGGTGGAAACAAGGTAAATGAAACAAGACATTGCCTAATTACTGAGAGTATTTGGAAAGCTATTACTCTAGCCAATATAAATACGGTACTGGAAAATGTTGGCAGAATGTTAATAACTTAAGATTAAAGGTAACACTCACCAAAAAGCAGAGGCATTGAGTCACTGACAGGCAGGTAATGGCTGAAAACGTGGCTAGTGTCCATGTAATTGGATGAAAAGCATTCACATGTTTTACATCCCTTACTTTCTTGTACAGCAGGTAAAACTGAAGGAAACCCTGACATCAACTAATGAGGGCAGGAATGAAATATCAATTTTACGCAGAACACATCGATAAAAGAAAGTGAAACCTAGGTGCAGCTAAATATATTGTGTGTGTGTGTGTGTGTGTGTGTGTGTGTGTGTGTGTGTGTGTGTGTGTGTGTGGGCGCGCGCGTGCGCGCACACACCTGATAATGTACATTATGGGAATGAATTTGCTATGGATACGACAGTGCAGTGCACTCCCTATCACAACAACATCTAGCTACGCTTGGTCCATGAAATAATGTTCCCCTCCATCCAATGATGAGCCTGCAATGGCTTGAAAACTAGTTAATGGTACAATAAATCGTATATAAAATCCAAAAAAACTACTGGTTGCATATTTATACCCAGTCAGGTCACCAACAAACTGTCTCCAGCTGAATTAGAGATGACAGTATTACATACTAACAGTACACGTGACCTAAATTAATGAAACCTCAAAACATCCATCTTCTGAAGAGAGTAATAAAGAAAGTGTATTTTGTTAATTCTATAGACAAACGATGAAACACATTTCGTTAAAAGGTATATCACTGTACCTGAGAATTACAGTGCACAGCAACGTCAAAGTTTCAGATTCTGGAAATCCTGAGGGGCAGAAAACCACTAAAACCTTGAAAAAAGAAGTAATGTATTAAAATATAATAACGCTAGCAACATGACACAATTTTGTTATCTGGGGTACACTTAATACTACTTTAATAAAAGCAACTGTTAGTCCTAAAAGAAACACCAAACACCCACACCAATAATTCCTTTTCAACAACAGTGATATTACAGGAACAGGAAAGACTGCTTACTCAATACAGCAAAATAAAATAAGTAATCTTATTTGATATTCATGAATCCAGGTCCTGCCACTTTTTCTATGTAGCTTTCTGCATGTTTTGAATTTTAAAATGCAGTTATGCTACGAAATGTCTGCATTATGATGTGTGCTTTTAAGTATATAAAGAAAACAAAGCAAGTCAAAACTGTGACAAAGTTTCGAAATACTAAGAAACCAGAGCCCAATAAATGATAACCCCCCACCCCTTCCTACTCACCCATAAAAGAGCAGTTATTACTCTCTACAGATTGGCATACACAAAATACTGACAACTCTATACGAGACACATGTTTGTTACCACCTTCACATCAATATTTTATGTTGACTTCTATCTTGCAGATAAGAAGATAGTTTGCATGTAATATCTGAAACAATCACAGTAAGTTACAAAGTACTTGTAAATGTATAACATGAAACTTATTACAAAGTTCACTTGAAAATCAATTACACTTGCATTAGTATTCACATTATAGCCACCAGATAGCACCTTAGAATAATAAAGACAAGAAACTATCTGTACAAACTGTTTTAAATTTATGTTGATTTTAGCAAGTTACAGAGGTCTTACCACTAGATTAAGAAAATGGGAAGACAGCAACTCTTACTATTAATTTCCTAACGTTGGCAGCAGTTACCAATAAATATATTCATACCTCCATACTGGTGTCTGCTGTCGAATTGACCACTTCGCGTTTCAAATGACTGTCAGCGATTTGCTAGTAAACAAAATAACGCGCGGTTCGTTACGTATTCCGATCTCGTCTGTGCACAAATAGTTGTACACACCGAGGCTGCAGAGCACGGAGCTCTGCATCCCGAACACGGCCGACCAGCAACCGCTTGTGCTGGAACCCACCAACCGCGAAACAGCGGAATACCGTATCAATCATCCAGGTCCTCACAGAACTGTGGATGAGAAATGAGTGGGGCCACGGCGGAGGCCAGCCACTCAGACAATTCGGAGAACGCGCCGCGACCGTTTTTTTCGCACCGAAATTTCACTGGTGCCTTAGGGAAAGTTTGCATGTAACTGTTGGCAACAACAACAAAGTATTAATGGTATTTTACAACTCCTCAAATCTCACATAGCTTCACTGTGCAATATGTAACACTGTGACTGCTGTCTTTCATGCAAGGCTGTTGACCAAGAAATCTGCAAACACTTCATTTGTGGTTGAAAAAATGGACCTGATTCCCAATCTACACTACAAGAGTTGAGGAAATGGATATTTACTAAAGATATAGTTTACTGTGGAGAAGATAAATTTGTGATCAGGATGGGAATAATAATTCCACAGCGCACCATGTTTTTGCCTCAACTTTTAACACATTTTCGTCAAAGAGAGATTTCTACTGTGGCTGCCACCCAAGTAGCACCATATACAAACAACTACCCAACAAACATATAACATTGATGTGGATTACATGGTTACATTCATTGAATCAGCTGTTACTTGCACAGTTTGATCATGTCAACAATGGAACTGAAAAGCAAAGCACGCAAAGTACAAATGAAACTAAAACACATATATCTGATTTTTACTGGCTGATGAACTGAGCTAAATTGAGCCAGTACAGAAAGCAATGACTTGCCCCACCACCCACAACTTTAGCTGCTCCCATCTGAAGTTCTTTGTAATGCAGGTTGTTGTTGCAGTGCACATTGCTCTGAGTTTTTAGCAGTGTCACTTCTCTCTGGCAAAATTCTTATTTGTTACTGACAAGCCACTACATAGCATAACAATCCTTATTCTTGTTGTGTTACCACTTGGCAACAATTGAATAAAACCACTGTCAACTTAATCATGATTAGCCGCACATTTGCACACAAATGAGGAGAATTTGAAACAATATTATCTGCCAATGGCAGAACAAAAGCTCCTTGACAATTTTCTAAGTTAGTAACTGACAATCATTTCAAGAGTTCATAATTTATTGTGTAATACAGATTCTGAAGAAAAACTGTCTTCTTCAAAGAAATTATCATTGAAGGAAAAATAATTGGGATAAGAAGGAGAGGTAGAAGAAGATACGGCAAGCACACAAATATGAACGAAGGTTTATCCTACCAAGAACTAAATGAAACAACAAGATATACACTGTAGCAGAAGGCAAAGTTCAGCTGAAACACGTCTTGACAGATTCAGATTTCATAATGGTCGTACGAACATTTTGTTAGCATATATGATCATGAGTCATCTAAACACTGCTAGGTCAGATGTGCTCTCACAGTCTATAAAGACTGATGTGTCACATAATTTAAAATGCACTATGACCCAGATTTGGTGATTCAGTGTGACTTCTTACACTGCCAAAGCTATAGCTATGTGAACATCACAAAAATAGAAGAAATGATTGTCATTCAGCAGAGAGTGAGATATGAAATAAAGAATCACAAGTAAATAAAACTTCATTTCTTTCAATGTTTCTCCTTTTTGGCCATGTTTCTAGATAAATGTATTATAAAATAACTGCAAATCTTTAAGACCTACATAAAGCTAGAAACTACCTTTGAATTCCATACATCTTGTAACATTTAAACCTGCTAGCCTTAAAGAGGAAGGCTATCATCCACACCTACAATACGGCCAGCTGAAAGGAGTTTATTCCCATTATTCAAACACTGCTGTACAAAATTGTAGGATGTGAGGTCTGCCAGTGAACTGCTGTACATCTTGAACTGATCAGGTAGGCTGTGTTGGTGTGTTACTGCACTGCCTGTGAGTTACTGAAATCAATTCACCACAAAAATATTTGGCAGAAGATATCTGGAGGGCTCTACAAAAATTAGAGTTGGAACTTAACCTAAGTAGGCCTATAGCTTTTTGCCATTAAGTATCAAAATTACAAACAAGAATGTAATGAAGTGATACATGCAGCTCAATATTCAATGTTTTTGCAATTCAATATTTGTCACTTCATGCATCTGAAAGAAAATATTAATAATTTTTGGACCATTTACGCCTTCACTTCACCTATGGCCCAGTGTGTATATTTTTCTTTGTCTCCCATTAAATCTCCCCCCCCCCCCTCCCCATCTATATTACAAGGATATGGCTCATGCCCCTTTACGCTGAAGATCAAAACGTGCCTTCGTGCCTTTTAAAGCACAGCTGGCTCACAGATGTCATCTGACATAATGACAAAATTCATCTCATGATAGGAAAAAAATTTGCTGTTATGAATATTTTTCTCAGCTGTTTTGTGTGAGCTTGGATAATGGTGTCTAAAGCACTGCTTTACATCCATTGGGAAATGGGAGACAACATAATGTTAGGTGTAGGACAAGTTTATATAAAGCAAAAGACCAAAAATCACGTATCACTTCATTCTTGATGGATGTAATAACCGCTTAGGTGTTTGTGTTCAAAAGTAGGTTTTACAATTAGGAAAAATTGGATGTTCCAAAATAAGTGCAATCAGTGGCTTCAGCCACAAAGCAGCCATTATCGTATCAGGGAAAATAAGAAATGCAAATGTATCTTCAGAACTGAAAAATACCACCAATACAATGCTATGAAACTGCCAACATGTGCACCACTTTCCCTAACGACGAGACACCAGCTACGATAACGATTCATGATGAAGTGATGGAGCGGTCCTCTTCCTCTTCCCTGATGGTGCTGTACATAAGTCAGATGGAAAAACTGGATCCAGAAGGCTGCTCTCACAATGTTGCTGCTGCTGTTCTCCTCCTGTCATCTCATGGTTTGCACAAAGCAGTTTTACTCTAATATATTTAAAACAGATTTACATCTAAAAATTATAAATGGCTTCATTAGAATTTATCTGTCAGTATTTGAATCAGAATACATAATGAGATCCGCAGAAAAAGATGTCTTTTTCATAATAAATATGAAGCTGGCTACACCAACCAAACCATAACGATATAGCTAATCTATCATTTAAACTTCCAGTACTACACATTCATTGCAAGTAATAAATTCCAAGAACTTTTTTATAATACCAAAAAAGTCTTCCTTTTAATCACATTGGCTCTTCACTTTGTCAAGTCAGATCTATATGGGTAACAAATATAATGAGCCTAAAAAAAGAATTATTTTCAGGTAGAGTAGAATAGCTTTTTGGCAACTGTTTGAAGAACAAAGCCAATGGACAATGTCAAAATGTATGAATTCCAACTACCGTCATATGGTATGTATTTAAATAACAACTCAATTATTCCTCAAAGTCTCAGAGAGAGAGAGAGAGAGAGAGAGAGAGAGAGAGAGAGAGAGAGAGAGAGAGAGAGAGAGAGAGCTAGCTTTGAAAATTCATTAAGTGTAAGTTACACGGCAGCTGGGATGCACAAATTAAGCTTGTTTATTTCTCATCTCGAAGTCCTGTAGTTGGGAATAATCATAAAGGAATTCAGTATAGTTCAAATGGAAATTACCCATAAAAGATACTGAAGTGTCAGATTCTGTGTAGATGACGTTGGAGATAATAAGTGAAATTAGCTGTATCATTAGTAATGATTAACAGAGAGCGATAGTTGACCTTAAATGTAAATGAAATTACGCAGCAAAGAACTGGAGGAACATTAACAGATTTATTGAGGGGGGGGGGGGGGAGGGGGAGGGGGAAGCATGACGACGACAACAACAAATGATGAACAGAAAAGAAACTCTAAAGCAGAATTTAGTCGGGAAAAAAAGAAATATAACAGACACAGGAACAAGGAAGAAGCTTTAGCTGTCAGATGGGCATTCAATTCCAAAAAATGGAACAGGAACAGCAGGACACACAATGTGTGTCAGAAAACAAGCTTAGGCAATGTCTGAACGACAACTACTGCATACACTCAAAGCTGTTGTCATTGTTTTATTTTAGATGCATGAAAGACAATCATCATTGCCCACACACCAATCAAAGAATTCATGCTTAAAATTATTTATACAGTGCCAGCAGTTCAAAATTTATAAATTATACAAAAGAACAAGTATTCTGCAACTCTTGCAGTGATTAAGAGGGTGGTTTATAAATGACTTAAGATTTATAAGGGTATATTCTATTTAATAAGACTGATGCACTTGGGTATAAATTTGAACACTGGTTCTTTTGAAAAAGACACTCTCATTGACATTACATGAGACAAAATAACATCTGCCTACCAACAGCTGATGCAGAACCGGTACACACAATATCAATAACACACCGACAGCAAATAATTATGCTACATGAATAAATTTACGGGTGATAGCATTCAACTTAATTTCTTAAAATAACAGGCAATTCAAAGTGGCAATCTCTAGATGCTTTGTGAACCATTACACATGAGAAAAACAGGTGTACATTATACTGCAAGCTTCGTATGGGCATTTTGCACATAAGGCTCATCCAAGTGCTGATGTTCAGGTGCAAACCAGCTACAGACGTACTGTTTCCCCTTCACTACATATACCATGTTACAAACATGTTAATTTATGGTTTTGACTAACTCACTTCCTCGGCCTGTTTTGACAGACTTAAAAATGTAGTTTTCGTCGCAAATAATGAAACTGAAGGGAATTGCTTCTCTCATTAATATTCTGACCGTGAGAAATGTCTCATGGTCCGTAAATAACAGGAGGTAGAGGAGGATCAAAAATACGGTGGCTTGAATGCTTCATATCTCAAATTTTTGTTGCTTCTTCACACTTTTAAAGAATCAAGTTTACATCCAAAAGTAGATTACAACCAACATACGTCGTCACTATCTGTATGTTAGCATTTTCAGTACCACGATGTTTCCATCATTGTGATGTACATCCCGGGCTTGGCTATAAATTATTTCCATATCCCAAGAAAACTCTATATCACGCATTATCTTTCTATCTACTTTGGATACAGTCATGGTGAGCCGCCTTCATATTTACAATATAATGTATAATTAAACAGATTACATTAGCAAGCTGAAGATCAATCACTGATCAGTTTTGCAACAATTTTTATTTTTTCCAAAAAATAACTATGATACCCATCAGATTTAAGATTACAAAAGCGTAATTTTCTGACGATCCAATTTGTATCTAAAGCCATTTATATTACAAAAAAACATGTAATACAGACATAAAACATCAAATACACTACATTTCACATTTATACGTTTTTTCCTCTGAGCAAACTGGCGTTGTACGTATCTTCACATCACTACTTATCAGACTTTAACCAGCGACGCCTCTCTATCCTCTAACCATTGATTGTGAAGTGAACAGAGATATTAATTGAGCGTTAGAGCACAGTTCACAATTCCGAACTATATCCCCTGACAGCATCAGAAGAATTGTAATTACAATTATTTAAAATTCCGTTCTTATGACATAATATGCATTAATTTTTAAAATTTTCGTTCTGTTCGTGTTATCTGTGATCTCATAGTTTTCACCAGAGAATACAACAGAGTGTTAAGGAAGAAGATATCAACGACTGAGGTGCAGAAGTGAGGTCTCTTTGGAACTTGTGAATTTTGGATTTGTGGTGTGAAATGTGAATTGTTAGTAGGCGTGTGGGGTAAAGTTTTAATTGATCTGTAGTTGTGGCGTTTCTGTTGTAAGTAAATACACATCACCGCGTAATTAAAAATGGGTAACTCTATGGCATCACCGGGACCGGCAAGCACATTCACGACGCCACCTCCACCGCCGCCGCAGACGACGGCAGCCCCGACACCACCACCACCACCGCCGCCGACAGTTGGTTTTCCGCCTGCTGCACCAAAAGCAGAAGACATTAGTAGCAGCAAGATCCAACAGATAGGCGAAACAACAGGCACTAGCGACACCAAAGGTCTAGAAAACCCTGGCACTGTTGAAGATCTCCACAAGAAGTGCAAAGGTGTGGATACTAACCTTACTTTTATCCCGCAGATTAAACCGTTTTCCACATTCGAAAATATGTAACGTAATTATACAAACCAAATTGTTACGGTGACTTTGCGTAATTACTGCTGGTTATATCAGATGTTGGGATTCAGTACTAGTATGGAACGACTCGTACGGAACTATCGGCCATTCTGTGCCAAGTGCTCAAATTTTCAAAGAAAGAAAAACAAAAGGCTTGCATGACCATCTCTAATTATATGTGCACATTCACACCTGCTTCCGCTAAACAGTAGTTAAGTTTTACTTATGGCAGCTTAATACATGCAGAGATATAGTCATTTGTTTGATCCCATAGCGCAGCAATCAACAGTGCACACGTGAGTTTTCGGGAACTTTGAGACTTAACACCTTAGGCAATATTTTCTTGAAAGAAACAAAACTAGACCATCTTGTACAACTTTGTGCACATTTCTAAACGAAATAATAAAAAAATATTTTCTGGGCGATTTGCATATGGATAATTTGAAGCAAAGTCAGAAAAAATATGAAGTTTAGCTGTTTGTATATCCGGAAGTAATTGCGGGATACACCTGGAACTTTGCACGTAATGGCGTAAACACAAAAGGTATTTGGATATGTAATTTCATTCTTCATCTGTTTTACAGTAGTTTACAAATTGTGACCAAAGTTTACTATTTTTCTAAAAACGCAGAAAACCTATATTTCCTTATGGAATGCGAGCTTATAAGGCCCCAAAAAGGAACAAGGTGGTGATGCATTGAAAATGGGCCTATATTCCTCTGGCACTCAGATCAGACAACTTTTATTGTGTTCTTAAATTTTTTAGTATTGTCTGTGGAAGATAACAAAAGTCCTGATGACTAGGAAATGAGCTTTATTCCTAAAAACTGCAAGCAAAGGGTGTTCTTTTTTCTCTCTTTTTTTGTCTTGCATCATTTAGCTGTACAAATTTGTATAGAAAAGTGACATGGAGTTAGGAATCCAATAAGAAGAGTAGTTTCCTCTGTTTTGTATCTCTAATAATTTGATGTAATTTTTTGGGTTTTGTCTTATCAAAATTTCTTCTCAAACATTCCGATTAGTGACATCATTTGGGCAGCAGTATAGTTTTCCTCTTGACATTGTACAGAAAATTAATGAATCTGTAAATTCTAGTGGCTAGAATTAAACAAGTGTAGGATCATGAGAGAGTTCTTGTAGCTGTGGCCTCTGACACGTGAAATGTATCATCAGGTTAAGATCCTATATAAGGAAACCCTTATCAGGCTTGAGAACCTGTTGTAAAGAAACACACTAGTGGCTGCAATTGGGTGTGGTCACCATGGCGATGAGGATGCTGGTTTTCTCACTTTAAAAGGAACAACCAGCAGTGGTTAACCTACCATGGACTGTCCCAACACCTTTATACAATTTTTCACGTATGCACTAATGTTCCACATTAACTGTAAAATGTGCTAACAAAGTACACTATACCTTAGACAGAAATTAAATTAGTCCTTAAGCAGCATTACACAATAAAAAGACTGACAATTCTCTCTAACATGAGTGGGAATTACAGATCTGAAAAACACTGCACCATAGTAATGTCACACACCACACCATCATTACATCACTGGTCAGAGCAGAGGGGTCGAATTACACACTTAATTTGACCCAATGAATTCATTCCAAAATGTCAGACAATTGCGAATTTCATCAAAATGTAAGTAATGTGACAGTGGTGTAAAACCTGCAAGCTATTCTTACGATGTGCACTGCAGCTGTTGTGAAACAGTTTTACTACCATGATCTCCACTGCCTCAGAATACCCAGTTAAACTGTGAAGTTTATTGTCAATTTTACTCCGTAGCTCTAGCAGAAAAACAGACTGAAATATATCAAGGTAAGTTGGGACAAAAGATTCCCCCCACCCTCTTTAAACTTTATCGTGTTATTTGGACTTTAACTTACTTCCCAGTCATATGATTTGTGATATTGCATTCTCCAGAGAGTACTAAACAAGTTTAGAACATAATAAAAGATGTCAGATTTGAGTGCTAGTGGGATGTGGGCCCATTGTACCAACCCTTATACATAAAGTGACCATTTCGTACCGGCTTAAGTAGAGTCAATGGTAGTAAGTCGCTGGCAGTTTCATTGGGCTCAGTATAGCTGCTTTGTGTGTCTACCTCGACTGGTTGTGTAACCCAGTTTTTGTATCTCTCTTTGGCAGTGCATCAGCATCATCTCGGCTCTGTAGATCACTATTATTTCTGAGCACATCTGTTTGAATTTTGCAGTCGAAAGCTGGTAACAGTGCCCAGATGTACTCATTCCACCACTGAATTCCTCGACACCTGCACCGACAATCTATACTGGACTTTCCTTTTCCGCAGCTGTCCCATAGATCTTATTTTACAAACAAATTTCCTGGTCTGTAGCCTCCTCTTATCCTTCTACCAATACATATCCCACTTCCGAAACACTCGCCTGGCAAGGTGATGCAGTGGTGAACACACTGGACTTGCTTTCGGAAGCACAACTGTTCAAATCTGCATTTGGCATCCAGATTTAGATTTCCCAAGATTTCCGTAAATTGTTACAGGCATGGCGATCTTCCTTCCACATTCATCTTTTGCGCTCAACCTTTAATGACCTTGTTGTTGACAGTATGTTAGACCATAATCGTCCTTCCTTCCTACTTTCCTTCCTTCCAAAACACTTGGAATTAACCCCCATGTCTCCCATGCAGCTGTCCTCAAAAGTACAACCTTCCCTGTGCACGAACACTCTACCATCTACTCCAGCCCTACCATTGTAAATCCTAAAATATCAAAGGCAGAGCAACTTGTGAAGCAACATATACTGTTTATCAACTAACTTGTCTGTATGGGTGATGGTGAGTAATGTGTTGTCCATGCAATAATGTCAGCTGCCCTCACATGTCTGCCTCTTGCACTCCCCCCCTCCACCCTCACCACTCCACTGCCCCAATGCATAAAAGGCAGTACGCACAGTGTTGCTGCCGCACAGCGTGCGGGCAGGAGTACTCAAGTATGCGTCATGTTGCTGAAGTAACTATCCATCATACAATGTGGACATTATGCGACAAATTTTAATAATTTTTTTAAAATAATGTTTGTCCACTGACAAAAGCAAAGATGTTCCATCCTCTACTTCACACTCTCAGGAGGCGATCTAAATCGGCTAATGGTTACCGACTAGCTGGCAGTGCAGTTCCACATGTGGCACAACTGTGAAATTAGAAATGGCAATCGTGCATGAGCGTGGAGAAGAGAAGACATTGTTTCTCACACCTGAGCAACTTCTGTTTACACTCAGCATGTCAAGTACAAATTTGAGCTCAAAGGAAGACATGATTCTCTTGCTATTGTACTCAAATGAGAAAAGAAGAAAAATCCGGATTCATCTGTACCTTCAAAGAGACAAACTGCAGTCTGTTGTAGCAGTGAAGGAGTTGGAACAGACAGATTCAAAATTCATAGCTTTTTATAGGACAACTAAATATTGCTATAGTGATTAGGCACAGTTGATTTATTCCACTGTAACACAGCATTATTTCTATTTTGAAAACCCAAATGATTATGTACACAGAAATGTGGTGATAGTGGTTTGTGCTCGCTAAATCTTTTGTATGTGAAGACTTTTGTTTGTACACATCAGAGATTTGTGGCTTTTCTGTCATTTTCCCACCATTTTTAGTGTTTGTTTCCACTTGATGATGTAATTTCATAGAACTAAACAGCATGTTAGTCACACAAAAGAATACTCCCAGCATAATTCACAATTATTATTATTATTATTATTATTATTATTATTTTTTTTTTTTTTATGTAGCAGTAATTTTATTTTAAACAATAGTTGTATGGTGCACTACTACATGTATGACCTTTTCTTCACACCAATGCTGTTTTGATCAAGACTGACCCTGACCTTGTCCTCTAAGCCTGGAAGCTTGTAGTTGTGTAAAACATGTTTTTCAGCATCTCATATGAAGCTAATGTTCACAACTCACTTGCAGGTCCGGGGGTTAGAATAGGCCCGAGGTATTCCTGCCTGTCATAAGAGGCAACGAAAACGACTCTCACACATTTCAGCCTTTGTGATGGTCCCCTGTAGAGTTTCACCTCCGTTTTTCAAAATTTTCCTAAAGAGCGGGCCAAGTGGGGAAGGGTGCCTACATGGTGCATCGTGTCCATCATGTGTTGAGACCTATTGCATCCTTCATTGACATGGGTCTGCACTTCTGCTCATTCTCCAACTTTTGGGGGAGGTCACCCTGCTGGGTGCGTATTTCTCCTTCAACTGTGCATTATCGTTTTCTATGCTGACAATGATAATGGACTTGTTTGCTTGGTTGCACCTGATATCCAGCATGGTAGACAGTCCGTTGTGGTAGAGCTGAAATGTACCCTGTTGGTTGTAGCCCCCTGACCACACAGGGATCGCTCGGCTGATGCATGCGCCGTTAACTCCCCACATATGCCAAGGAGTAGATGCCCGTTAGCATGGGGAATCGGGACTCTCGACAATGGCCATCCTGCCAGGTGGCCTTTGCTGTGGCTGAGTGGCATCAGGGTGCATGACACGTGATGAAGCGTAGTACATCATCTCTTGGTGGTGGTCAATCACCAGCAGTCTCTAAGCGTTCACATGCTCAATTCAGTGCATAGAAGTAAGACTCCAAATTGTCCCCCCCCCCTCTGGCCACACCATGGGAGGAACATCAGGCTAAGGATGGCAGCGGTTCTTATTTGCCCCGGTACGTGATGGGGAATCCTTCATGATGATGAAGCCTCAGTTTTTTGTTTAGCATTTAGAGGACAAGGTCAGGGTCAGTCTTGATCAAAACAGCATTCTCTGCCCAGTCACAGGTGTTATTCACGTATGACAAGCTTGGGATGTTTCTATAACCATCATGCCCCATAAGAGCTTAAAGGTGGTCAATGGTATCATATTTCACAGGGACCTTCTTTTTCAGTCTGATGATGAGCTGCGCACCAGTTTAGAGCAGCGAGGTGTACATTTCGTTTGGCTTGTCCACCGGGGCCTGAGGGATAATCAGGTTGCCATGTGTGAGTTCATCTTGGCATTCGAGGGTGATACATTAAGGTCAAGGTGATGGTCTACCGCTCTGATGTAAAGCCCTATATCTCTCCCCCAATGTGGTGCTTTAAATGCTGGAAATTCGGCCATATGTCTTCCTGCTGTACTTACAGTGTCGCATGTCGAGATTGCGGATGCACATCGCATCCCAATACTCCATGTGCCCCGCCTCCCATCTGTGTCACCTGCGGAGAACACCATTTGCCTTGCTTGCCTGCATGCAGGATGCTCCAGAAAAAAACGAAAATCATGGAGTACAAGACCTTGGACCGACTGACATACACTGAGGCTAAGAGGAAATTTGAACGCCTACATCCTGTACATATGACATCGTGTTACGCCGCCACTACAACAGTTCTAGCCCCATTAGCTCCTTCAACCCCAGTCACCTCTCAGAGCCAGAAGACTATACCTGCCCCCTTGATGGTGGGGCCAGTTCCCTCCCTGTTGCTCCTGCACGACCTTCTTCGGGAGCTACACTCCCACGACCATGGGGGATATCAGTCCCCACTTCTGCGCCGGAGAAGCATGTCTTCTTCGGCTCCTCTCGCTAGGAAAGGGTCCCTTGGGTCACTCTCTTCCCAGGTTTCTGCTAGTGAGAAAGATGACACACGCCAGTGGCTGAAGAGCCCAAAAGCAGCTGGTCGTAGGGTTTGTACTCATCCTCAGTCCCAGAGACTGAATCAATGAAGTCCTCACAGCCAGAGAAACTCAAGGAGCAGCGAGAGAAATCCAAAAAGAAGATCCCCAAGACCAAGGGAATTGTGGTGGCATCCACACCACTGCTACCTACAAGCTCTGAGGATGAGGTGGAGATTCTGGTGTTTGCTGAGGGCCTAGATCTCACCACACCCTCAGACACAATGGATACAGACTGCTCAGGAACTAAGTTTGTGGCAGCAGGTGACCCTGAGGTGTAAACTGCCTCCGTGAGCATTCATGCCTTCCCAGCCTTACAATCATGTCATCCTCCAGCAGTTTGTGGCAGCAGGTGACCCTGAGGTGTAAACTGCCTCCTTGAGCATTCATGCCTTCCCAGCCTTACAATCATGTCATCCTCCAGTGGAATTGCAACGGTTTTTTGTACTGCCTGGCTGAGCTACAGCAACTTTTAAGCTTTAACCTGCTTTCTGCATTGCCCTCCCGGAAACCTGGTTCCCGGCAATGGGGACCGCTCCCCTCCACGACTAAAGGGATGTTACAGGAACCGTAGCAATTATAATAGTGTGAGGTGGAGTTTGCGTTTATGTCCTAAACTGTCTGTAGTGAAACTGTGCCCCTTCAAACCCCTCCTGAAGCTGTTGCTGTCAGGGTAAGGACAACACAGGAAATAACTCTCTGCAGTGTATATCTTCCTCCAGCCCCCCAGGGGGTCCACAACTCTTTTGTGGACACGTGCGTAGCGAGCACGGGACCCCGAGCTAATGTGGCCCTCCTTCCTTTTCCGGGCTGCATACTTTCCCTTCCCTTTCCGCATCCCTCCCCGTCCCCCATCTTCGCCCCCCCCCCCCCCCCTCCCCTCTGTCTCTTTCCTTCCTTTCTCCCCCTCTGGGAGTATGGTTTGTGCCTACGTCCAGAGACGGACGCTCGAAACTGTTCCAAATTCCTTGCTCTTACACTTGCCAGTCCTCGTCCTTCCTCTGTCCTTCTCTTTTCCTTCCCTCTTCTCCTTGCCCTTTTCTCCGCTACGGCGTTTGAGACCCCCTCTTCTTTCCTTTCCCTTTCTCTTCTTTCCTCCCTGTGCGTGTCTGAAGGCCGACCCACGCACTTCCATGCGTAGCCGGTGACGGGGTAACGCGTAATTCCCCGCCCCGGGTAGACAGGTAGGACACGTACGTACCCCCTGGTAACGGCCAGGCCCAGGGAGGGGTGATTACCCGAGCTGATACCTTCCGAAAGTGCCGATTGGTCCCTCCGTCCGTTTGTCGGGAGGTGTGACCTGAGGTGTGAACAATCACCTAAGGCGGGTGTGCCCTCGGCGAGGGCCCCCACAAGGGAGGAGCGCGCCATCGGAGACGCCGGTAATCATGGGGGATTCTTCCGCAATGGTTTCCTCACCTTCCACTATGTCTGCTCACAAACGTAAGTTCACTGAGTCTCAGCCACAGACTGTTCTTCCATCGTTGCCACAGTTCCTTGTTGTTTCTCGGTCTGACGAAGGTCACGACTTTTCCACGGTCAACCCTTTCATTATACAGAAAGGTGTCGACGCAATTGCGGGTCCTGTAAAGTCTTGTTCCAGATTACGGAACGGCACCCAGTTGTTAGAAACACACAGTGCCCTCCAGGCTCAAAAATTACTGCGTACTTCTCTGCTCCACACCTTCCCTGTCCGGGTGGAACCGCACCGTACCTTAAATTCCTCGCGTGGAGTCGTTTATACGCGCTCCCTCGATGGATTGTCTGACGAAGAAATTCAGCATTACCTGTCTGACCAGGGCGTCACAGCTGTTCATCGGGTTATAAAAAGGGTTGATTCGAACATCATTCCAACCCGCACTGTCTTCTTGACATTTGACAAAGTTCAACTCCCATCAAAAATCAAAGCAGGCTATGAGATAATTTCCGTTCGCCCTTATGTCCCAAACCCTACGCGTTGCTATCGATGTCAGCGGTTCAATCATACCAGCCAGTCCTGTTCCAATCCGGCCAAATGTGTTACTTGTGGCAAGGATGCCCATGAGGGTGCTTGTCCACCTCCATCCCCTCGCTGCATCAACTGTATGGGTGACCACGCTGCCTCCTCTCGAGATTGCCCCGTTTTTAAGGATGAAAAGCTCATCCAGGAAATAAGAGTGAAGGAAAAGGTGTCGACCTTTGCTGCTCGAAAGTTACTCGCCAGTCGACAGCCCACCGTGCCTCAGAAAGGTAAATACAGCGCTGTCCTTGCTTCTCTTCGACCAACAAAGGAGGCGGCCACGCAGACTTGCGACTTCACCTTTAGTACCACGGTCGTCAGATCGGCCAGCGCAAAGATCGCCCGTTCAACCTCACCCCTTTCGCCTGCCCACTCTATGGCTCACCCTTCATCGGGTTCTGTTAAATCTCGAGCCCAAAAGTCAGACGCCAAGTCTTCGAAAAAAGAGCATTCTCGTGAAGAGTTTTTACGTACCGCAACTTCACAACCATCGGTTCCTCCTTCATCTAAACATCATACTTCTAAGAAGGCTACGAAGAAACACAGTTCCTCTCCTTCTCCGCCAAGGCGTGTCCCATCTACAGCACCACCTGGCGGAAATCGCCCTCGGCCATCTTCTGTGTCGCCGAGGCGCACTGCTGGTGGCCGGTCAACTGGCCGATCGTTGGTGGCAGGAGCTGCTCCTGACCAACCTATGGATCAGGATCTTCTGCCTTCGACTGAATGCCATTCCATGCTGTCGGTCGCAAGCTCTGAGCAGTCGTTGAGTTGACAGCACCCTTGGTCACGTTCCTCCATTTTCTGTTCACCCTATGTCCATTATCCACTGGAATATCCGCGGCATTCGCGCCAATCGGGAGGAATTGTCGATCCTCTTACGATCCTACTCGCCGGTCATCTTCTGTCTTCAGGAAACAAAGCTGCGTCCCCATGACCGCTTTGTTCTCCCTCATTTTCAGTCCGTCCGATATGACCTCCCCTCTGTTGAAGGCACTCCAGCCCATGGAGGACTCATGATTCTGCTCCATGATACTCTCCATTATCACCCAATCCCCTTAAACACTTCCTTCCAAGCTGTCGCCGTCCGTCTTTCCCTTTCTGGATACACGTTCTCTCTTTGTACGGTATACATTCCATCGTCTACACCAATGGCACGAGCTGATCTCCTTCATCTTCTTGATCAGCTTCCACCCCCCTATTTGCTGGTTGGGGACTTCAATGCCCACCACCCGCTTTGGGGATCTCCACATCCTTGTCCACGTGGCTCACTATTGCTAGACGTCTTCCACCAAGCGGATCTAGTCTGCCTCAACACTGGGGTCCCCACATTTTTGTCTGCCTCCACAGCAAATTTATCTCATTTGGACCTTGCGGTCGGTACTGTTCCGCTAGCTCGGCGCTTCGAATGGTTCGCCCTTGATGATACACACTCGAGTGACCACTTTCCATGTGTTCTTCGACTGCAGCCTCAACTGCCATATATGCGCTCTCGTCGCTGGAAGTTTGCCCAAGCCGATTGGACACTTTTTTCGTCTCTAGCGACATTCGATGACCGTCGCTTTCCCAGCGTCGACGATGAGGTCACAAATTTTACCGACGTTATTCTCACAGCTGCGGAACGTTCAATACCACGCACCTCCGAATTGCCCCGGCGCCCTCCAGTTCCTTGGTGGAACGAGGCATGCCGTGACGCAATACGTGAGCGGCGACGTGCTCTTCGCATTTTCCGTCACCATCCAACTTTGGCCAACTGTATCCGATATAAGCAGCTCCGTGCGCGATGCCGTCGCGTCATCCGCGATAGCAAGAAGGCAAGCTGGAAATACTTTATTAGCTCATTTAACACCTTCACTCCCTCCTCGGAAGTTTGGAGTCGGCTTCGACGGTTCTCAGGCGCGCCTAGTTTCTCCCCGGTCTCTGGGCTCGCTGTCGCGCATGATACCTTAGTGGACCCCGTCGCAATTTCTAACTCATTGGGTCAGCACTTTGCTGAGATTTCGAGCTCTTCAAATTACCCGCCAGCGTTTCTCCCGAAGAAACGTGCAGCGGAAGTGCGACATCTTGCTTTCTCCTCTCACAATCGCGAAAGCTACAATACTGTTTTCTCCATGCGCGAACTCCAACATGCACTCTCTTCTTCTCGCTCCTCCGCCCCAGGACCGGATGGTATCCATGTCCAAATGTTGCTGCATTTATCAACCCATAGCCTGCGTTACCTCCTTCGCCTTTATAATCGAATTTGGACCGACAGTACCTTTCCCAGGCGATGGCGGGAAGCTATTGTCGTTCCCGTTCCGAAACCTGGAAAGGACAAACATCTCCCCTCTAGCTATCGCCCCATTTCTCTCACGAGTAGTGTCTGTAAGGTTTTGGAGCGTATGGTGAATTACCGTTTAGCTTGGTGGCTGGAGTCCCGCAGTCTTTTAACACCAGCCCAATGCGGATTCCGAAAGCATCGTTCTGCCGTTGACCATCTTGTTGCTCTCTCCACTTATATCATGAACAATTTTCTCCGGAAACGCCAAACGGTAGGAATATTTTTTGATCTGGAGAGAGCATACGATACCTGTTGGAGGACAGGCATTCTCCGCACACTGTTCTCTTTGGGCTTTCGAGGCCGGCTGCCCCTTTTTCTTCGCGAATTTATGGCAGAGCGCACATTTAGGGTGCGGGTGAACACTACTCTCTCCCGTACTTTCTCCCAAGAAAACGGGGTACCCCAGGGCTCCGTGCTGAGTGTTGTACTGTTTGCCATCGCCATTAATCCAATTATGGATTGTCTCCTTCCTGATGTCTCGGGCTCCCTCTTTGTGGACGATTTTGCGATCTACTACAGCTCTCAACGGACCAGCCTTCTTGAAAGACGTCTTCAAGGATGTCTCGATCGCCTCCACTCGTGGAGCATCGAAACCGGCTTCCGTTTCTCACCCAGTAAGACCGTTTGTGTTAATTTTTGGCGACGTAAGGAGTTTCTTCCGCCCTCCTTACATCTAGGTCCTGTCAACCTTCCGTTTTCCGACGTCGCTAAATTCTTGGGTCTTATGTTTGACAGAAAACTGTGCTGGTCCTCCCACGTTTCCTATCTTTCGGCTCGCTGTCTGCGTTCGCTTAACGCCCTCCGTGTCCTGAATGGTACCTCTTGGGGAGCGGACCGAGTGGTCCTTCTCCGCCTCTATCGCGCCTTAGTGCGCTCGAAATTGGATTATGGAAGCATAGTCTACTCCTCTGCTCGGCCGTCTATTCTTCGGCGTCTCGACTCTATCCACCACCGTGGATTACGTTTAGTATCTGGAGCTTTTTACACCAGCCCTGTGGAAAGCCTTTATGCTGAGACTGCTGAACCTCCGCTGTCCAATCGGCGGGCAGTCCTTCTGAGTCGTTATGCTAGCCATCTGTCTTCCATGCCTGCTAATCCAGCGCATGACCTTTTTTTCGACGCCTCCTTTGATGTCGGGTATGCAGGCCGCTCCTCCTCCCTACTACCCCCGGGAGTCCGCTTCCGTCAACTGCTCCATTCTCTTTCCTTCCGCTTTCCTAAAACCTTCTTGACAACTTGGGGTACAGCACCGCCTTGGCTCCGTCCCCGGATCAACTTGCTCAGAGACCTATGTCAATTTCCCAAGGATGGTACCCCTACACTTGTTTACCGTCGGGCATTTGCTGCTCTATGTGCACAAATGACGGAAGCCACATTTATTTACACCGATGGCTCGAAAACATCGTTAGGTGTAGGGAGTGCCTATATTGTTGGCGTCACCCCAAATAACTTTCGGCTTCCCGACCAGTGTTCGGTTTATACTGCGGAGCTTTACGCTGTTCTCCAGGCTGTCCACTACATCCGCCGCCATCAGCGGATACAGTACGTAATCTGCTCAGATTCTCTCAGCTCTCTCCTAAGTCTCCAAGCTCTTTACCCTGTGCACCCTCTGGTCCACCGGATTCAGGACTGTCTGCGCTTGCTCCACCTGGGGGGCGTCTCAGTGGCGTTCCTCTGGCTCCCGGGACACGCTGGTATCTGTGGAAATGAGGCGGCCGATATAGCGGCCAAGGCTGCAGTCTCTCTTCCTCGGGCAGCTATTCAGTCTCTTCCGTTTACCGATCTACGGAGCGGTTTATGTCGCCAAGTTGCTCATTTATGGCATGCGCATTGGTCAACACTTCCCCATAATAAATTGCGGGAAGTGAAAGCCCTTCCTTGCGCTTGGACCTCTTCCTCCCGAACGCGTCGTTGGGAGGAGGTAATTTTAGCTAGACTCCGGATAGGGCACTGTCTTTTTAGTCATCGACATCTTTTAAGCGGTGATCCTCCCCCACTCTGTCCCCACTGCTCTCAGCTGTGGACGGTCAGACACCTTTTAATTGAATGCCCCTATTTTAATTCGTTACGCTCCCGTCTACAGCTATCGCCTGATCTATCGTCGATTTTAGCAGATGACACGCACTCAGCTGACCGCGTTCTACAGTTTATTAGTGACAGTGAAATGACGTCAGTCATTTGAAGCTTTTTTTTGGGGGACAACCAACCCCTTTCTATAGTGGATTTTTAAGCATTCCTTCTGCCTTTAGTTACTCAAATTTTATGATGTTGTTCCCATTGCTGCTGATTTTAAATTTCGTTTTTTTCCTGTTTTCTATGTCACGGGCTGGGCGCTAATGACCATAGAAGTTTTGCGCCCTAAAACAAAAAAAAAAAAAAATCTTCCTCCAGATGGCGCAGTACCCCGAAGTGTATTAGCTGCACTGATTTATGAACTCCCTAAACCTTTCCTACTTTTGGGAGATTTTAACGCCCATAACCTCTTATGAGGTGGCACTGTGCTTCCTGGCCGATGCAGAGATGTTGAAACTTTACTGTCGCAGTGCGACCTCTGCCTCTTAAATACTGGGGCCGCCACACATCTCAGTGTGGCTCATGGTAGTTGCTCAGCCATTGATTTATCAATTTCTGCCCAGGACTTCTCCCATCTGTCCACTGGAGAGCACATGATAACCTGTGTGGTAGTGACCACTCCCCCCTCTTCCTGTCACTGCCCCGACGTCAGGCACATGGACGCCTGCCCAGATAGGCTTTAAACAAGGCAGACCGGGAAACTTTCACCTCTGGTGTCACCATTGAATTTCTCCCACACGGTAACATCAATGTGATGGTTAGCAGGTGACTACAACAATCCTTTCTGCAGCAGAAAATGCGATTCCTTGCTCTTAGGGTGCCTTTTCCAGATGCCAACACCTGGTTGCTGTCTTCTTTTATTTACGAAAAGCTTATGACATGACCTGGCAACATCATATCCATGCCACATTATACGAGTGAGGTCTCAGAGGCCCGCTCCCGATTTTTATCCAAAATTTCCTGTCGCTTCGTACTTTCCATGTCCAAGTTAGTGCCTCCCATAGTTGGCCTCCATATCCAGGATAATGAGGTCCCACAGGGCTCTGTATTCCCCCCAGGGGGTCCACAACTCTTTTGTGGACACGTGCGTAGCGAGCACGGGACCCCGAGCTAATGTGGCCCTCCTTCCTTTTCCGGGCTGCATACCTTCCCTTTCCGCATCCCTCCCCGTCCCCCATCTTCGCCCCCCCCCCCTCACCTCTGTCTCTTTCCTTCCTTTCTCCCCCTCTGGGAGTATGGTTTGTGCCTACGTCCGGAGACGGACGCTCGAAACTGTTCCAAATTCCTTGCTCTTACACTTGCCAGTCCTCGTCCTTCCTCTGTCCTTCTCTTTTCCTTCCCTCTTCTCCTTGCCCTTTTCTCCGCTACGGCGTTTGAGACCCCCTCTTCTTTCCTTTCCCTTTCTCTTCTTTCCTCCCTGTGCGTGTCTGAAGGCCGACCCACGCACTTCCATGCGTAGCCGGTGACGGGGTAACGCGTAATTCCCCGCCCCGGGTAGACAGGTAGGACACGTACGTACCCCCTGGTAACGGCCAGGCCCAGGGAGGGGTGATTACCCGAGCTGATACCTTCCGAAAGTGCCGATTGGTCCCTCCGTCCGTTTGTCGGGAGGTGTGACCTGAGGTGTGAACAATCACCTAAGGCGGGTGTGCCCTCGGCGAGGGCCCCCACAAGGGAGGAGCGCGCCATCGGAGACGCCGGTAATCATGGGGGATTCTTCCGCAATGGTTTCCTCACCTTCCACTATGTCTGCTCACAAACGTAAGTTCACTGAGTCTCAGCCACAGACTGTTCTTCCATCGTTGCCACAGTTCCTTGTTGTTTCTCGGTCTGACGAAGGTCACGACTTTTCCACGGTCAACCCTTTCATTATACAGAAAGGTGTCGACGCAATTGCGGGTCCTGTAAAGTCTTGTTCCAGATTACGGAACGGCACCCTGTTGTTAGAAACACACAGTGCCCTCCAGGCTCAAAAATTGCTGCGTACTTCTCTGCTCCACACCTTCCCTGTCCGGGTGGAACCGCACCGTACCTTAAATTCCTCGCGTGGAGTCGTTTATACACGCTCCCTCGATGGATTGTCTGACGAAGAAATTCAGCATTACCTGTCTGACCAGGGCGTCACAGCTGTTCATCGGGTTATGAAAAGGGTTGACTCGAACATCATTCCAACCCGCACTGTCTTCTTGACATTTGACAAAGTTCAACTCCCATCAAAAATCAAAGCAGGCTATGAGATAATTTCCGTTCGCCCTTATGTCCCAAACCCTACGCGTTGCTATCGATGTCAGCGGTTCAATCATACCAGCCAGTCCTGTTCCAATCCGGCCAAATGTGTTACTTGTGGCAAGGATGCCCATGAGGGTGCTTGTCCACCTCCATCCCCTCGCTGCATCAACTGTATGGGTGACCACGCTGCCTCTTCTCGAGATTGCCCCGTTTTTAAGGATGAAAAGCTCATCCAGGAAATAAGAGTGAAGGAAAAGGTCTCGACCTTTGCTGCTCGAAAGTTACTCGCCAGTCGACAGCCCACCGTGCCTCAGAAAGGTAAATACAGCGCTGTCCTTGCTTCTCCTCGACCAACAAAGGAGGCGGCCACGCAGACTTGCGACTTCACCTTTAGTACCACGGTCGTCAGATCGGCCAGCGCAAAGATCGCCCGTTCAACCTCACCCCTTTCGCCTGCCCACTCTATGGCTCACCCTTCATCGGGTTCTGTTAAATCTCGAGCCCAAAAGTCAGACGCCAAGTCTTCGAAAAAAGAGCATTCTCGTGAAGAGTTTTTACGTACCGCAACTTCACAACCATCGGTTCCTCCTTCATCTAAACATCATACTTCTAAGAAGGCTACGAAGAAACATAGTTCCTCTCCTTCTCCGCCAAGGCGTGTCCCATCTACAGCACCACCTGGCGGAAATCGCCCTCGGCCATCTTCTGTGTCGCCGAGGCGCACTGCTGGTGGCCGGTCAACTGGCCGATCGTTGGTGGCAGGAGCTGCTCCTGACCAACCTATGGATCAGGATCTTCTGCCTTCGACTGAATGCCATTCCATGCTGTCGGTCGCAAGCTCTGAGCAGTCGTTGAGTTGACAGCACCCTTGGTCACGTTCCTCCATTTTCTGTTCACCCTATGTCCATTATCCACTGGAATATCCGCGGCATTCGCGCCAATCGGGAAGAATTGTCGATCCTTTTACGATCCTACTCGCCGGTCATCTTCTGTCTTCAGGAAACAAAGCTGCGTCCCCGTGACCGCTTTGTTCTCCCTCATTTTCAGTCCGTCCGATATGACCTCCCCTCTGTTGAAGGCACTCCAGCCCATGGAGGACTCATGATTCTGCTCCATGATACTCTCCATTATCACCCAATCCCCTTAAACACTTCCTTCCAAGCTGTCGCCGTCCGTCTTTCCCTTTCTGGATACACGTTCTCTCTTTGTACGGTATACATTCCATCGTCTACACCAATGGCACGAGCTGATCTCCTTCATCTTCTTGATCAGCTTCCACCCCCCTATTTGCTGGTTGGGGACTTCAATGCCCACCACCCGCTTTGGGGATCTCCACATCCTTGTCCACGTGGCTCACTATTGCTAGACGTCTTCCACCAAGCGGATCTAGTCTGCCTCAACACTGGGGTCCCCACATTTTTGTCTGCCTCCACGGCAACTTTATCTCATTTGGACCTTGCGGTCGGTACTGTTCCGCTAGCTCGGCGCTTCGAATGGTTCGCCCTTGATGATACACACTCGAGTGACCACTTTCCATGTGTTCTTCGACTGCAGCCTCAACTGCCATATATGCGCTCGCGTCGCTGGAAGTTTGCCCAAGCCGATTGGACACTTTTTTCGTCTCTAGCGACATTCGATGACCGTCGCTTTCCCAGCGTCGACGATGAGGTCACACATTTTACCGACGTTATTCTCACAGCTGCGGAACGTTCAATACCACGCACCTCCGAATTGCCCCGGCGCCCTCCAGTTCCTTGGTGGAACGAGGCATGCCGTGACGCAATACGTGAGCGGCGACGTGCTCTTCGCATTTTCCGTCACCATCCAACTTTGGCCAACTGTATCCGATATAAGCAGCTCCGTGCGCGATGCCGTCGCGTCATCCGCGATAGCAAGAAGGCAAGCTGGAAATACTTTATTAGCTCATTTAACACCTTCACTCCCTCCTCGGAAGTTTGGAGTCGGCTTCGACGGTTCTCAGGCGCGCCTAGTTTCTCCCCGGTCTCTGGGCTCACTGTCGCGCATGATACCTTAGTGGACCCCGTCGCAATTTCTAACTCATTGGGTCAGCACTTTGCTGAGATTTCGAGCTCTTCAAATTACCCGCCAGCGTTTCTCCCGAAGAAACGTGCAGCGGAAGTGCGACATCTTGCTTTCTCCTCTCACAATCGCGAAAGCTACAATACTGTTTTCTCCATGCGCGAACTCCAACATGCACTCTCTTCTTCTCGCTCCTCCGCCCCAGGACCGGATGGTATCCATGTCCAAATGTTGCTGCATTTATCAACCCATAGCCTGCGTTACCTCCTTCGCCTTTATAATCGAATTTGGACCGACAGTACCTTTCCCAGGCGATGGCGGGAAGCTATTGTCGTTCCCGTTCCGAAACCTGGAAAGGACAAACATCTCCCCTCTAGCTATCGCCCCATTTCTCTCACGAGTAGTGTCTGTAAGGTTTTGGAGCGTATGGTGAATTACCGTTTAGCTTGGTGGCTGGAGTCCCGCAGTCTTTTAACACCAGCCCAATGCGGATTCCGAAAGCATCGTTCTGCCGTTGACCATCTTGTTGCTCTCTCCACTTATATCATGAACAATTTTCTCCGGAAACGCCAAACGGTAGCAATATTTTTTGATCTGGAGAGAGCATACGATACCTGTTGGAGGACAGGCATTCTCCGCACACTGTTCTCTTGGGGCTTTCGAGGCCGGCTGCCCCTTTTTCTTCGCGAATTTATGGCAGAGCGCACATTTAGGGTGCGGGTGAACACTACTCTCTCCCGTACTTTCTCCCAAGAAAACGGGGTACCCCAGGGCTCCGTGCTGAGTGTTGTACTGTTTGCCATCGCCATTAATCCAATTATGGATTGTCTCCTTCCTGATGTCTCGGGCTCCCTCTTTGTGGACGATTTTGCGATCTACTACAGCTCTCAACGGACCAGCCTTCTTGAAAGACGTCTTCAAGGATGTCTCGATCGCCTCCACTCGTGGAGCATCGAAACCGGCTTCCGTTTCTCACCCAGTAAGACCGTTTGTGTAAATTTTTGGCGACGTAAGGAGTTTCTTCCGCCCTCCTTACATCTAGGTCCTGTCAACCTTCCGTTTTCCGACGTCGCTAAATTCTTGGGTCTTATGTTTGACAGAAAACTGTGCTGGTCCTCCCACGTTTCCTATCTTTCGGCTCGCTGTCTGCGTTCGCTTAACGCCCTCCGTGTCCTGAATGGTACCTCTTGGGGAGCGGACCGAGTGGTCCTTCTCCGCCTCTATCGCGCCTTAGTGCGCTCGAAATTGGATTATGGAAGCATAGTCTACTCCTCTGCTCGGCCGTCTATTCTTCGGCGTCTCGACTCTATCCACCACCGTGGATTACGTTTAGTATCTGGAGCTTTTTACACCAGCCCTGTGGAAAGCCTTTATGCTGAGACTGCTGAACCTCCGCTGTCCAATCGGCGGGCAGTCCTTCTGAGTCGTTATGCTAGCCATCTGTCTTCCATGCCTGCTAATCCAGCGCATGACCTTTTTTTCGACGCCTCCTTTGATGTCGGGTATGCAGGCCGCTCCTCCTCCCTACTACCCCCGGGAGTCCGCTTCCGTCAACTGCTCCATTCTCTTTCCTTCCGCTTTCCTAAAACCTTCTTGACAACTTGGGGTACAGCACCGCCTTGGCTCCGTCCCCGGATCAACTTGCTCAGAGACCTATGTCAATTTCCCAAGGATGGTACCCCTACACTTGTTTACCGTCGGGCATTTGCTGCTCTATGTGCACAAATGACGGATGCCACATTTATTTACACCGATGGCTCGAAAACATCGTTAGGTGTAGGGAGTGCCTATATTGTTGGCGACACCCCAAATAACTTTCGGCTTCCCGACCAGTGTTCGGTTTATACTGCGGAGCTTTACGCTGTTCTCCAGGCTGTCCACTACATCCGCCGCCATCAGCGGATACAGTACGTAATCTGCTCAGATTCTCTCAGCTCTCTCCTCAGTCTCCAAGCTCTTTACCCTATGCACCCTCTGGTCCACCGGATTCAGGACTGTCTGCGCTTGCTCCACCTGGGGGGCGTCTCAGTGGCGTTCCTCTGGCTCCCGGGACACGCTGGTATCTGTGGAAATGAGGCGGCCGATATAGCGGCCAAGGCTGCAGTCTCTCTTCCTCGGCCAGCTATTCAGTCTCTTCCGTTTACCGATCTACGGAGCGTTTTATGCCGCCAAGCTGCTCATTTATGGCATGCGCATTGGTCAACACTTCCCCACAATAAATTGCGGGAAGTGAAAGCCCTTCCTTGCGCTTGGACCTCTTCCTCCCGAACGCGTCGTCGGGAGGAGGTAATTTTAGCTCGACTCCGGATAGGGCACTGTCTTTTTAGTCATCGACATCTTTTAAGCGGTGATCCTCCCCCACTCTGTCCCCACTGCTCTCAGCTGTGGACGGTCAGACACCTTTTAATTGAATGCCCCTATTTTAATCCGTTACGCTCCCGTCTACAGCTATCGCCTGATCTATCGTCGATTTTAGCAGATGACACGCGCTCAGCTGACCGCGTTCTACAGTTTATTAGTGACAGTGAAATGACGTCAGTCATTTGAAGCTTTTTTTTGGGGGACAACCAACCCCTTTCTATAGTGGAATTTTAAGCATTCCTTCTTCCTTTAGTTACTCAAATTTTATGATTTTGTTCCCATTGCTGCTGATTTTAAATTTCGTTTTTTTCCTGTTTTCTATGTCACGGGCTGGGCGCTAATGACCATAGAAGTTTTGCGCCCTAAAACCACAAACAAAAAAAAAAAAAAAAAAAAAAAAAAAGGGCTCTGTATTGAGTGTATCTCTATTTTTAGTGGCTGTTAACGGTCTAGCAGCAGCTGTAGGGCCATCTGTCTCACCTTCTCTGTATGCAGACGACTTCTGTATTTCTTACTGCTCCACCAGTACTGGTGTTGCTGTGCGGTGCCTACAGGGAGCCATCCACAAGGCGCAGTCGTAGGCTCTAGCCCATGGTGTCCAGTTTTTGGCTGCAAAGTTGCGTGTTATGCACTTCTGTCGGCATCATACCATTCATCCTGAAGCAGAACTTTACCTTAATGATGTCCATTCAATGTAGTGTAGACATATAGATTCTTAGGACTGGTTTTCGATGCCCGATTGACCTGGCTTCCTCACCTTCGTCAGCTTAAGCAGAAGTGCTGGCAGCACCTCAATGCCCTCTGCTGCCTGAGCAACACCGGCTGGGGTGCAGATCGCTCTACACTGTTGCACCTCTACAGAGCCTTTGTTCAATCCCGCCTTCACTATGGGAGTCTGATTTATGGTTTGGCGGCACCCTCAACGTTGCATTTACTCGACCCAGTGCACCACTGTGGCGTTCTCCTAGCGACAGGAGCTTTTAGGATGAGTCCGGTGACCAGTGTCCTACTGGAGGTTGAAGTCCCTCCATTGCAGGTTAGGCATGCACATCTGCCGGCCAGTTACGTTGCACATGTTTGTAGGTCTCCTGCACATCTGAATTACCGTCTCCTTTTCCCACCCATGGCGGCTCATCTCCTGGATCGGCAGCCCAGGTCAGGGCTTACAATTGCAGTTCGTACCAGATCCCTTCTTTCCGAACTGGAGTCCTTGCCTTTATCACCTATACTTGAGGTCCATTCACATACACCTCCATGGTGTACACCTAGGCCACAGCTTCGCCTGGACCTTCCACATGGCCCTAAGGACTCAGTTGACCCCACAGCTCTCCGCTGCCATTTCCTCTCGATCCTTGACATGTACCGAGGCCATGAAGTGGTTTACACAGACAGTTCGATGGCTGGTGATCACGTCAGCTTGCATATGTCCATGGAGGACATATTGAACAGTATTTCTTACCCGATGGCTGCAGCGTTGTCACTGCCGAACTGGTAGCTATATCTCGTGCTCTGAAGAACATTCGTTCATGCCCTGGGGAGGCGTTTCTTCTGTGTACTGTATCCTTGAGCAGCCTACAAGCTATCAACCTGTGCTACCCTCGTCATCCTTTGGTAGTGACCATCCAGGAGTCCATCTATGCTCTGGAACGGTCCAGTCAGTCAGTGGTGTTTGCCTGGATCCCAGGTCACGTCGGGATCCCAGGCAGCGAACTTGCCGACAGGCTGGACAAACAGGCTACGCGGAAACTGCTTATGGAGATCGGCTTCTGTGCAAATGACCTGCATTCATTATGACGCCACAAGGTTTTGCGGCTTTAGGAGACGGATTGGCATAACCTCAGTATGCACAGCAGCCTGCTTACCACTTAGGAGACTACAAATGTGTGGAAGACCTCCACACAGGCCTCTCGTGGGGACTCTATGGTTCTCTGTCAGCTCCGCATTGGCCACGCTTGGGTGACACAGCACTACCTCCTGCACTGTGATGACCCACCTCAGTGTCGGTGCAGCGCTTGGCTGACAGTGGCCCATATCTTGGTGAGCTGTCCTCCTTTGGCTGCCCTGCGACGGACTCTTCAGTTACTGCATTCATTGTCATTAATTTTAGCTGACAATGTCACATCGGCTAATTTAGTTATACATTTTGTACGTGATGGTGGGTTTTATCATTGTATATAAGTTTTCGCGCATGTCCTTTGTTGCTTTTTGTTTGCCACTTTAATGCTTAGACTGGATGTTTTAATGTGTCGCAGAGTAGCTGGCTTTTCCTTTTTATTGTCGCGGTCGGCCAGCCAAGGTCATCTACTCTCTTGTTCTTATCCTTTCTGCCTGTTTCTTTCTTCTCTCTGTGGTTTTCTTTACCTGTTTTGTCCATAATAGTGTTGGTTGTCCTGTCATTCTTCTGGTTCTTCCATTCTCCTGTTATTGTGCTGTATGTCTCCTTTCTTTTCTTCTTTCCCTCGTGTAATTATTTTACTGGGAACAAGGACCAGTGATATTGCAGTTTGGTCCCTTCCCCCCTTTTCTTTAAACAAACCAGCCAACTCACTTGTACATCTTCAAATTAAACAAGTACAGAGCTGTGTTCGAGGGCACAACATGTCTGATTGCTTGGCAATCTGGATGGCAAGTTGCTGGCATCTGGTTGCAGGCAATTGACTGGTGTGCCACTCTGCAGTCACACTGTCTGTGGAGCACTATTCAACTCCACAGGAAGTGATTAACAGTCGACAGGATACCAACACGCTTTGGCCATGAGTTCCATTTGAGTCACTCATTGTGCAGAGGGCCTTAGGAATCGAGTTTTGCTTTCTAAAGTTGCTTATATTCTTCCTCAGGTTTCAAGCTATGTCTGTACAAAATTTCATTGAATTCAGTTCAGCAGTTGTCGTCAAAATGTAACAGGCAGAGTTATTCCCGTATTTAATGTTGTCCATATGGATTAAACATGTTGAGGATTGTATAAGTGTTGTAGTCAATGTTGAGTCATATTACATAGAACATATCAGTTGATAAAAGCATTTTCACAAATGTGGTAAATTTCAAATGTCAAGAGTAAACAGCTTTTTCAAAGAGTAAAAATGTTTGGCCATGTCACATTGAAACTTTAAATTATGATCCCCCCCCCCTGCCAATGATCCAATTTTGTTTAAATAAAGCTCATATGATGCCCCAAGCTACACTCAAGTTACCTGTGAAAACCTCCATGAAAATCTGTTTATAATTTTCGGATATTAGTGTGTTCAAGCATATGATGGTTTTGCAGAACTTTTATTATTAATATAGATGACTACCTCTAAAATGGGTGCCTTGTATGGGCATAGAACTAACCACCTTGGGGCAACCAATACCCAGCTGCCAAACATGCAGTACAGCACGACCCAGTGTACCTGAGTGCTTGCTATACTTCAGACTATTTGGATACTACCACCCGTTACTAATTTCCCTGAAATCTGGAGTGCCACTAACCATCCAATACATCTTAGCATCCCAAAATAGTATTCAACTTAATCTCTGATAACACATCTACCCTCCCTCTTTTTTTCAATACTTTTTTTTTGTCCAGTTTCATAACTGCACTTTTCATCTATCTTGCCCCCTAATTTCTATATATATGTCTCTTCTTTTGTCTACCCTCATCCTGTCTACAGGGGGATCCCTCTCATTCTTTTAACCTTCCCCATCCTGTTCATCTCTCCCCTCCCTGATTGATGAAAGAACTGTTAGTTCCAAAACCTAAGTAATTAGTGTTTACTGACGTCAATACTCATTTTGCCTCCCAGAATTGAGTACTCGCCAGAAAGTCTGTCTGGAAACATCTCCCTCCCCCCCCCCCCCCCCCCCATTCTCACACACACACACACACACACACACACACACACACACACACACACACACAAACACATGTTCCATCTAAGTTTATTAATCCAATCTTTTTCTTTTTTCAGATGTATTTCCTGCCGTATTTGAGGGTGCAAGGCTGATTGTGAACAAAGGGCTTAGCAATTACTTTCAGGTATCTCACACAATAAACCTGAGTGCCATTGCACCATCAGGTTACCGATTTGGTGCAACATATGTGGGAACTAAACAGATGTCTCCAACAGAAGCATTTCCTGTACTTCTCGGCGATATAGACCCTGAAGGAAATCTAAATGCAAATATCATTCATCAATTTGGAACAAGAACAAGGACAAAGTTTGCAGCTCAGATACAGAGTAAGGTATTCACAGGAGTCCAGCTAACAACTGATTACAAGGGGGATGACTACACTGCATCATTGACCTTCGGAAATCTAGATATCATTAATGAATCGGGTAAGCATGTGTTTGGCAATTTCAGTGTCCCAACTAATATAATCTGAGTGTGTATTGCAAGTCTTAATTGAAAAAGTGGTCAGCAAGACCAAACATCATAAAAAAGGTGGCTTTATCACTTTGTGATCCTGTTGTTTTGCTAAGTGCAACCTCCTAATTTATGTCTACCTAGCTTTAAATGTCATTTCTTTATTATTCAGTTCTTACTTTCTATTCTATTTTGTGGACAGATTTGATTTATTATTTCTATAAAGGCTGACAGTGGTAGAGAAAATTCAACTATTATTAAATTTTTCCATTGGGCTTCAGTGTACTGTGAACATGTGTTGAACTTTATATTTGTATATATCATAGTTTTCAAGTAAGGTGTTCTTACAGGTCTTATCATTGGTCACTATTTACAATCAGTTACGAAGAATGTGGCACTTGGAGCTGAGCTAGGGTATCAATATGGAGCAAAGGTGCCAGGAGGTCAAATTGCCATAGTTTCAGCTGTTGGCCGATATACTGGTGAGCAATAAAGCTAGACAGAGAGGTGTTTTAGTGGTATATTATGACGACACCAGAGTAGTCTTTCATTACAATGATGCATACTGTTTTTAATTTTATGTATGCTGATATTATTTATGTTCCAAAACACTGTTGTGAATGAGAGAGAAATGTAATTTTAAGCAACAAATTTTATCTTTAAAATTAGTGTTTAATTGAACACTAGTCTGAATTTTCAAATAAAACTCCACCAACAAAGTTTCAGCTTCCTCTGGGGAAAGTTAAAAAGTTTTGGAAATGAACATTTGCAAATGATGTGAAGTTTCTTTTTCACATCATTTGCAAATGTTCATTTCCAAAATTTTTAACTTTCCCCAGAGGAAGCTGAAACTTACAGCATAGTTTTCTCTTACATGTTAGAGGACTTATTTTCCATGTGTACATTCTACCATTGCACTGACACTTTACAGCTGGAGTGAAACAAGGTGTTGGGCGCTATGCAGTCCTGTTTAATTTGACTGCACAGTCTATCATATTACCTGCACCATTTCTATTACATTCCACATCTTTCACAATAACAATTGTCATTTGTAAACGGAACAATTTTTGTGTCAGATCATTGACATACAGGGGGATCAAAAAAATCCAATAACATTTGAAAATTCAATACTTCACGGAATAATGTGGGTAGGGAGGTAAAAATTGATACATGTGCTTGAAACAACATGAGTTTGATTGAAACCAAAAAAAGTGCACGGAAGACCAAGAAATGACACTTCGTATGACACAAAAACAATAACTAGCATAGCAATTTATTTTTTAGCAAACACAGTATTCTTTGTAACAAGTGCTCAAATTGTTGGCTATCATTCATCAATAGTATGTGTTGTCGAGAGACAATGTTGGGAACAGGTGGTGCAATGTCACAGATTTATTTTGCTAAAACTGTTGTATTAATAATAAATGACAATAAAATGAAACACATCTTAATATTTTAATGAAGCACAGAATATGGGGCAGTTCAGTATGAAACATAGTATGTATTACAACTGATGCAGCTTTATGGTGAAAGCCACTTTAGGGCAAAATTTTAATTGACAAACTTATATTTTGTTGCCATTTTGTTTAAACATTACACACAATATTACTTAGTTTGCGATCCACTAAATTGCCAGTTTCTTACCATTGCTAATTCAAAGATAAGCTCTGCAGTTGAAGGCTGTAAGTGAGCAGCTTCTGTGGGTAAATTTCATTCTCTTCAATGCACAAAAAATTTTCTCGCACAATTACGTACTCATAGATCAAAACAACAACATAATTGTAGCTGCAGACTTGTAAAGTCATGGAATTTGTGCTGAGGAAATGTGAATGTCCTGCCCTAGAGAGGGAAGTATATTTACATAGTGAAAACGTTGAGAAAGGCTATTCAGGTGTTTACTTCTCTGCTCCCATCTGCAGTCACATCACTTAATAGCACTTCGTTTAATTTATGCGCCTTCACTTCTTGCTGTTTGTCTTCCAACTGTCCATAACCATTAGTGTGCAAGGTATTGTAATATTGCTGTAAAATGAATTTTTATCACTGCATTTAAGAGTTTTGAAGCACACTAAAATCTGAAGATACCATAGCATACCATAAACTTATTGGCATTCTGCACTAAAATGTTGTAAATTGATGTTGGTGTATTTAATCTACACTTTCAACCTTCTAACCCGTCCGTTGTGATAATTTATCGTCAATTTAAAAAGAGCTACTCTCCCGTTTAAGCACTCTGTCATAAGTAAATGTGTTTGTTCACATCCAAGGTTATGCTAGACCTGACTGTGACCATTGATCTGAAAACAGTGCATTGGTTGCACTCCGGTGCACAACATAACTACAGACTGCCTCATTATACTGCAAGCGATCACTGCCGAGATGATGAGGGAGCGGGAGGGCTCTCACTTCCCTAACCACCACCTGGTCTAAGTGGCCCTGTGCCCTCGAACTTCGTGATCATTTTCTCCACAGCGACCTTTATCCATTTGACTAATCTTCTTATGATGATAGGATCATAAAGCTGCAGTAGTGGACGCTCCATTCTGATTGTAAATGTTCACTAACAGTGTCTTTCTCTGGTGAAGTCAATATGCTGCAAGTGTGGGTGCATCTTATTCCCTCTCTCTTTAAAGCCCATTTTATACACAATTCTCATGTGGCACCACTGACGTGTTGCTGTCCAGCACTATCTGTTGGCCAGTTTTTGCACTCATTTCTGGTTTCAATACAACCTATGTAATTTCAGTCATGTGTGTCAAGTTTTACCTCTCTGCCTCCATTATTCTGTGAACTAGTGTATGTCTAAATGTTAACTGACCCTTTTGGTCACCCTCTATAACAAAAAAAAGCAGTGGAGCCAGAACAGATCTGCGTGGTGACCCCTGCCATCCTATCCTCTCTCTACCATCCCTGCTTTTTATGTCTCCAGTCAGATTCAGCCCTCTTCCTCCTTTTTTAGTAAAACATTCATCTTCCCACTTCTCAGATATCAAGTGAATCTTAAGCTTTTGCCCTAATCCCATAATGTTCAAACCTTCACAAAATTATTGTATGATCCGCACTATTGTTAAATCAAAGAAATTACCTGCTGTACTTAGCCTGTCATTTACCCCTTCCTAAAGACAAGCTGAGTTCTTCCTTCTCTTCCTCTTCATCCTTGCCTTTTCTCATTTCTCTACAGAGTCAGCATTGTTATATGGCAATGTTAGTGACAGTTGATGGCCAGTTACCCTTCCTGACACAACTGCTCCCTGGGACAGAATTTGTATACCCCATCTGTCTGCATCTAGAACAAATCTCATGTTTAAGTGTGAGAATGTTTTCCAGATGTTTACCTGAGGTGGTATATGGGTACCAGCCAAGTATTTACCTAGTTGGATGTGGGAAACACTCTAAAAACGACATCCAAGCTGACCGGGGTCTTACCAGACTTCATCTTGATCTAAAAGGTGGCTTTGGTCCAAGGCAGGCTCACCTCCCTGAATCCCATAAGTGTCGCATTAATGCGTTCAGCAGTTGGGCAGGTTTGAAGCCAAACTGAGAAGTCTTGACACTAAATTATGTATACTTAGTATGCAAGTACTATCATACACATTGCTTTCTTAAAGAAAAAAGAAAGGGTGCAAGGAAATAGACTGGTAATTTCCTTACAGTATTTTTTCACTCTTTTTGTAAAGTGGGTTCACTAATTTGTATTTCAATCTTTCGAGAAACTGACAAAGGTACATTGCACTAGTGACAGTACAGAACTGATGTAAGGTGCGGTGATCTTCATAATCCTAGTTGAATTTTCATCATGCCTGTGGGAGTCCCTACTCTTTAGTGATGAATAAGTGATTCAGTTTCATGATTGCTTATTTCCTGTAGTGGTATGCTTTGTAGTCATCTTTGAACACCAGTTTTAAAGATCTGCATTTTGACGTGTACCAATAAAATTTTAATTTGCTGCTGCTGAGAAGGGATTACTAAACATCAAAAATATTATCAAAAGTATAGATTACTCCTTACCATATGGAAAAAAATGTTGAGTCGCAGATCATGGCACAACAAAAAGACTGCTATCCATTTTAGCTTTTGCTGTGACCAGAGATTGTGGTCATGTGTTTGAGAGTTGAGCTTGCTTGAATGTGTGTTTCCTACTTCAAAAGAATACCTTTTGGCAGAAACCTAAAATGTATAGCAGTCTTTTCATTGTGCTTGCTTGCAACTCATTATCTCCTGTATATGGTTAGTAGCAATCTATCCTTTTCATAATATTATTATTACTCTGTCCTGGACTTTGATTATTAAATATTTTGCACAACTCTGGTGAATTACTTAACAGTTTCATTTCCACAGAAGAGAAGAGTAATATGTTGAGCAGTCACATTCTATGAAATGAAATGTCTTCAGTAATGTGATACATTTAATATTATTTACAATTGAAAATTAACTGTAGTTTAGGGTATGATACGGATTTAGCATTTAAAGAATGAGCCAGTGTCTCACATGTCTTGCACAACACTAATGTCACACCATCCCCCTCAGGGACTTACAAGTCTTTAGGGCACCAGCCTTTGCCCTACTTTTCCTTGCTCCATGTTTATCTTCGTGTTCTTCCCCCTCTGTCTTATGGCTTTTGAGCAAATAATTGGTGTGCACTTGGTCACCAGCCAGTATTGGCATTGCTTCCCCTTCCCCATAACAGTCTGTATTTTCACTACTAGGCCCTTCTTGTTCACTTAAGATGCTGCAATGCACTGCCTTTAAGTGTAGTCTGTCTTTCATTTCTTTACTCGTTGGTTCCTCTGATTTGGAATTTTAGGTCTTCCTTTTCACATCTTCTTATTTGCACCTTCGTAAAGGCAGCATATAAGGCCACATTGGCACCTTGTCAGTCTTGCGACTCGCTCTGGGGATGGCTGGACAATATGCGGCCGAAATATCAGAAGAAGAAATTCTAAACAATGGAAAATCCAGCATGTAATGTAAAAATATTATGAGAAGGAAAGTTGCTACTCACCATGTAATGGAGATGCTGAGTCGCAGATATTTGCTTGGCTGCATGCTCGAAATTTAATGGACTATTAATTACGCTTTTGGCAATGTTGACTGGAATACTCTCTTTCAAATTCTAAAGGTGGCAGGGGTAAAATACAGGGAGTGAAAGGCTATTTACAATTTGTACAGAAACCAGATGGCAGTTATAAGAGTCGAGGGACATGAAAGGGAAGCAGTGGTTGGGAAGGGAGTAAGACAGGGTTGTAGCCTCTCCCCGATGTTGTTCAATCTGTATATTGAGCAAGCAGTAAAGGAAACAAAAGAAAAATTCGGAGTAGGTATTAAAATTCAGGGAGAAGAAATAAAAACTTTGAGGTTCGCCGATGACATTGTAATTCTGTCAGAGACAGCAAAGGACTTGGAAGAGCAGTTGAATCAAATGGACAGTGTCTTGAAAGGAGGATATAAGATGAACATCAACAAAAGCAAAACAAGGATAATGGAATGTAGTCTAATTAAGTTGGGTGATGCTGAGGGAATTAGATTAGGAAATGAGGTACTTAAAGTAGTAAAGGAGTTTTGCTATTTGGGGAGCAAAATAACTGATGATGGTCGAAGTAGAGAGGATATAAAATGTAGACTGGCAATGGCAAGGAAAGCGTTTCTGAAGAAGAGAAATTTGTTAACATCCAGTATTGATTTAAGTGTCAGGAAGTCATTTCTGAAAGTATTCGTATGGAGTGTAGCCATGTATGGAAGCGAAACATGGACGATAAATAGTTTGGACAAGAAGAGAATAGAAGCTTTCGAAATGTGGTGCTACAGAAGAATGCTGAAGATTAGATGGGTAGATCACATAACTAATGAGGAAGTATTGAATAGGATTGGGGAGAAGAGAAGTTTGTGGCACAACTTGACCAGAAGAAGGGATCGGTTGGTAGGACATGTTCTGAGGCATCAAGGGATCACCAATTTAGTATTGGAGGGCAGCGTGGAGGGTAAAAATCGTAGAGGGAAACCAAGAGATGAATACACTAAGCAGATTCAGAAGGGTGTAGGTTGCAGCAGGTACTGGGAGATGAAAAAGCTTGCACAGGATAGAGTAGCATGGAGAGCTGCATCAAACCAGTCTCAGGACTGAAGACCAAACAACAACAACATTAATTACGCCGCAAAAAGTTGAAAATGCCTTCTCACCCATTTGATGCATAAAGGCTGACTGGGTAACGTGTCATTCCCTGTACTCTGTACCCCATTCGACAGGTAAGGTTTGCATGTAACTCCTGATAAAGATCAGTACAGATTAGTACTCCTGTTAGGAGAACCCCCGGAAGGAAGGAGCTAACCATTGGAGATGCTGGCAGTCGTGGATGTTCGAACCACAATGGGTGCACCAAACTGATTTACTCCACCAATGTCCAAGAAACAGAAATGGGCTCAAGCAACGAAAATAATGAATATCCCAGCTACACCTCGCTATCTAGTAGTATCATGCATGAAAGGTCATTTTGTTGGTTAAGTTAAATCCATTTGCCGTTCATTAAGGAGTGGCAGGCCCAGTGAAACCGTGCTGTCGCCTAAGTATTGGAACACTATTAATTGGGACTGACAGTGCCTTTCAGGCTCAAAAACTGTTTAAAGCTGTGCTCCTCAACTGATACCCTATTTGCATAGAGGCCCATTACCACTGAGTTACTTATGTGTTTTGCCACCCAGCTGTTTAATGGCGTGACTGATAGGGAAAGCCAAGGTTAGCTTTCCGATCAAGTTGTAAAACAAGTCTTGGATTACAAATAGGATAAATAACAAATTACACTCCAATTAAAAGTATTGTACGATTGATGTTTCTGTGAGTTGAGTGGTAGAGGCCAGGTAGCAGCCAATCACAGCTGTTTCTCGGACTCCACATGCTCGCTGTGTTGCCTTCTCTGCCAGCCTTGCTGGATGATGTGGATGCGTCTGCAAGGGGGCAGGCGTGACTAACCACCAGGGTGGGAGGGAAGGGGAAAGAGTGCCCAGTACACAGTGATTTTTGTATTGCACCAGGGTATAAAAGTATTTGTATGCAAACGAAGCAAAAGCTGCTGAAGTTAGTCTTTGGTAAAGTTATAGTTTGTGAACAAAAATTTTGAAAAGAAAATTGTCTTATTCATAGTCATTATTATACAATCATAAATAAACTGTTTGTATAAAAGCTTATAGTCTGACATAGCTTGCCTTAAGTGTGCATAATTTATGATGATGTTTTGAAATTAAGAAACCTGCAGCACTTAATTTGGAGAGCTTGTAGTGAAAAATGTGTTTTATGACCAGTGGACTTTATTTTTATGTATTTATTTGATCTGATTCAGAAAATGCAGCCATCATACCGAAATTATTTTCAAAGGTGGAGGAGATCCATATCTCATTACAGTGTGGGGTAAATACAATTTGTACACTCACAGTACGCCACCGTCAAAGTTGTGCTCATGCGCTATGCTGAATTCGTGTTTTGTGTTGCTGTTTCCTACCCAATTTTTCACATCAGTTGCATCCCCCCAGGGGATCCACAACTCTTTTGTGGATACGTGCTTAGCGAGCTCGGGACCCCGAGCTGATGTGGCCTTCCTTCCTTTCCGGGCTGCATACCTTCCCTTTCCGCATCCTTCCCCAACTCCCATCTTCGACCCCCCCCCCCTCCCCCCCCGGGCCCTCACCTCTGGCTCTTTCCTTCCCTTTCTCCCCCTCTGGGAGTATGGTGTGTGCCTATGTCCGGAGACGGACGCTTGTGAATGTACCACATTCTTCGCCTTCCTTGCTTGTATGTCTTCATCCTTCCTTTGTCCTTCTCTTTTCCTTACCTCTTCTCTTTACCCTTTTCTCCGCTGCGGCGTTTGAGACCTCTCTTCTTTCCTTTCCCTTTCTCTTTCTTCCTCCCTGTGCGTGTCTGAAGGCCGACCCACGCACTTCCATGCGTAGCCGGTGACGGGGTAACGCGTAATTCCCCACCCCGGGTAGACAGGTAGGACACGTACGTACCCCCTGGTAACGGCCAGGCCCAGGGAGGGGTGATTACCCGAGCTGATACCTTCCAAAAGTGCCGATTGGTCCCTCCGTCCGTTTGCCGGGAGGTGTGATGTGTGAACAATCACCTAAGGCGGGAGTGCCCTCAGAGAGGGCCCCCACAAGGGAGGAGCGCGCCATCGGAGACGCCGGTAATCATGGGGGATTCTTCCGCAATGGTTTCCTCACCTTCCACTATGTCTGCTCACAAACGTAAGTTCACTGAGTCTCAGCCACAGTCAGTTCTTCCATCGTTGCCACAGTTCCTTGTTGTTTCTCGGTCTGACGAAGGTCACGACTTCTCCACGGTCAACCCTTTCATTATTCTGAAAGGTGTCGACGCAATTGCGGGTCCTGTAAAGTCTTGTTCCAGATTATGGAATGGCACCCTGTTGTTAGAAACAGTCAGTGCCCTCCAGGCACAAAAATTGCTGCGTACCTCTCTACTACACACTTTCCCTGTCCGGGTGGAACCGCACCGTACTTTAAATTCCTCGTGTGGAGTCGTTTATACACGCTCCCTCGATGGATTGTCTGACGAAGAAATTCAGCACTACCTGTCTGACCAGGGCGTAACGGCTGTTCATAGGGTTATGAAAAGGGTTGACACGAACATCATTCCAACCTGCACTGTCTTCTTGACATTTGACAAAGTTCAACTCCCATCGAAAATCAAAGCAGGCTCTGAGATAATTTCCGTTCGCCCTTACGTCCCAAACCCTACGCGTTGCTATCGGTGTCAGCGGTTCAATCACACCAGCCAGTCCTGTTCCAATCCGGCCAAATGTGTTACGTGTGGCAAGGATGCCCATGAGGGTGCTTGTCCACCTCCATCCCCTCGCTGCATCAACTGTATGGGTGACCACGCTGCTTCCTCTCGAGATTGTCCCGTTTTTAAGGACGAAAAGCTCATCCAGGAAATAAGAGTGAAGGAAAAGGTGTCGACCTTTGCTGCTCGAAAGTTACTCGCCAGTCGACAGCCCACCGTGCCTCAAAAAGGAAAATACAGCACTGTCCTTGCTTCTCCTCGGCCAACAAAGGAGGCGGCCACGCAGACTTGCGACCTCACCTTTAGTGCCACGGTCGTCAGATCGGCCAGCGCAAAGATCGCCCGTTCAACCTCACCACTTTCGCCTGCCCACTCTCTGGCTCACCCTTCGTCGAGTTCTGCTAAATCTCGAGCCCACAAGTCAGACACCAAGACTTCGAAAAAAGAGCATACTCGTGAAGAGTTTCTTTGTACGGCAACTTCCCAACCATCGGTTCCTCCTTCCTCTAAACATCATACTTCCAAGAAGGCTACAAAGAAACCCAGTTCCTCTCCTTCTCCGCAAAGGCGTGTCCCATCTACAGCACCACCTGGCGGAAATCGCCCTCGGCCGTCTTCTGTGTCACCGAGGCGCACTGCTGGCAGCCGATCAACCGGCCGGTTGCTGGTGGCAGGAGCTGCTCCTGACCAACCTATGGATCAGGATCTTCTGCCTTCGGCTGAATGCCATTCCATGCTGTCGGTCGCAAGCTCTGAGCAGTCGTTGAGTTGACAGCGACCTTGGTCACATTCCTCCATTTTCTGTTCACCCTATGTCCATTATCCACTGGAATATCCGGGGTATTCGAGCCAATCGGGATGAATTGTCGATCCTCTTACGATCCTACTCGCCGGTCATCTTCTGTCTTCAGGAAACAAAGCTGCGTCCCCATGACCGCTTTGTTCTCCCTCATTTTCAGTCCATCCGATATGATCTCCCCTCTGTTGAAGGCACTCCAGCACATGGAGGACTCGTGATTCTTCTCCATGAAACTTTCCATTATCACCCAATCCATTTAAACACTTCCTTCCAAGCTGTCGCCGTCTGTCTTTCCCTTTCCAGATACACGTTCTCTCTTTGTACTGTATACATTCCATCGTCCACACCAATGGCACGAGCTGATCTCCTTCATCTTCTTGGTCAGCTTCAACCCCCATATTTGCTGGTTGGGGACTTCAATGCCCACCACCCGCTTTGGGGATCTCCACATCCTTGTCCACGTGGCTCACTGTTGCTAGACGTCTTCCACCAAGCGGATCTAGTTTGCCTCAACACTGAGGTCCCTACATTTTTGTCTGCCTCCACGACAAATTTATCTCATTTGGACCTTGCGGTCGGTACTGTTCCGCTAGCTCGGCGCTTCGAATGGTTCGCCCTTGATGATACACACTCGAGTGACCACTTCCCATGTGTTCTTCGACTGCAGCCTCAACTGCCCTACATGCGCCCGCGACGCTGGAAGTTTGCCCAAGCTGATTGGACACTTTTTTCGTCTCTAGCGACATTCGATGACAGTCACTTTCCCAGCGTCGACGATGAGGTCACACATATTACCGACGTTATTCTTACAGCTGCGGAACATTCAATACCACGCACCTCCGAATTGCCCCGGCGCCCTCCAGTTCCTTGGTGGAACGAGGCATGCCGTGATGCACTATGTGAGCGGCGACGTGCTCTCCTCGTTTTCCGCCACCATCCTTCTTTGGCCAACTGTATCTGCTATAAGCAGTTCCGAGCGCGATGCCGTCGTGTCATCCGCGATAGCAAGAAGGCAAGCTGGAAATTCTTTATTAGCTCATTTAACACCTTCGCTCTCTCCTCAGAAGTTTGGAGTCGGCTTCGACGGTTCTCAGGCGCGCCTAGTTTCTCCCCGGTCTCTGGGCTCACTGTCGTGTATGACACATTAGTGGACCCCGTCGCAATTTCTAACTCGTTGGGTCAGCACTTTGCTGAGATTTCGAGCTCTTCAAATTACCCGCCAGCGTTTCTCCCGAAGAAACTTGCAGCGGAAGTGCGACCTCTTGCTTTCTTCTCTCAAAATCGCGAAAGCTACAATACTGTTTTCACCTTGCGGGAACTCCAACATGCACTCTCTTCTTCTCGCTCCTCCGCCCCAGGACCGGATGGTATCCACGTCCAAATGTTGCTGCATTTATCAACCCATAGTCTGCATTACCTCCTTCGCCTTTATAATCGAATTTGGACCGACAGTACTTTTCCCAGACGATGGCGGGAAGCTATTGTCGTTCCCGTTCCGAAACCTGGAAAGGACAAACATCTCCCCTCTAGCTATCGCCCCATTTCTCTCACGAGTAGTGTCTGTAAGGTTTTGGAGTGTATGGTGAATTACCGTTTAGCGTGGTGGCTGGAATCCTGCAGTCTTTTAACACATGCCCAATGCGGATTCCGAAAGCATCGTTCTGCAGTTGACCATCTTGTTGCTCTCTCCACTTATATCATGAACAATTTTCTCCGGAAACGCCAAACAGTAGCAATATATTTTGATCTGGAGAGAGCATATGATACCTGTTGGAGGACAGGCATCCTCCGCACATTGTTCTCTTGGGGCTTTCGAGGTCGGCTGCCCCTTTTTCTTCGCGAATTTATGGCAGAGCGCACATTTAGGGTGCGGGTGAACACTACTCTCTCCCGCACTTTCTCCCAAGAAAGCGGGCTACCCCAGGGCTCCGTGCTGAGTGTTGTACTGTTTGCCATTGCCATCAATCCAATTATGGATTGTCTCCTTCTGATGTCTCGGGCTCCCTCTTTGTGGACGATTTTGCGATCTACTACAGCTCTCAACGGACCAGCCTTCTTGAACGACGTCTTCAAGGATGTCTCGATCGCCTCCACTCTTGGAGCATCGAAACCGGCTTCCGGTTTTCTCCCAGTAAGACCGTTTGTGTTAATTTTTGGCGACGTAAGGAGTTTTTTCCGCCCTCCTTACATCTAGGTCCTGTCAACCTTCCGTTTTCAAACGTCGCTAAATTCTTGGGTCTTATGTTTGACAGAAAACTGTGCTGGTCCTCCCACGTTTCCTATCTTTCGGCTCGCTGTCTGCGATCCCTTAACACCCTCCGTGTCCTGAATGGTACCTCTTGGGGAGCGGACCGAGTGGTCCTTCTCCGCCTCTATCGCGCCTTAGTGCGCTCGAAATTGGACTATGGAAGCATAGTCTACTCCTGCTCGGCTGTCTATTCTTCGGCGTCTCGACTCTATCCACCACCATGGATTACGTTTAGTGTCTGGAGCTTTTTACACCAGCCCTGTGGAAAGCCTGACACTGCTGAACCTCCGCTGTCCAATCGGCGAGCAGTCCTTCTGAGTCGTTACGCTAGCCATGTCTTCCATACCTGCTAATCCAGCCCATGACCTTTTTTTCGACGCCTCCTTTGATGTAGGGTATGCAGGCCGCCCCTCCTCCCTACTACCACCGGGAGTCCGCTTCCGTCAGCTGCTCCATTCTCTTTCCTTCCGCTTTCCTAAAACCTTCTTGACAACTTGGGGTACAGCACCGCCTTGGCTCCGTCCCCGGATCTGCCTGCTCCGTGACCTTTGTCGATTTCCCAAGGATGGTACCCCTTCACTTGTTTATTGTCGGGCATTTGCTGCTGTATGTGCACAAATGACGGACGCCACATTTATTTACACCGATGGCTCGAAAACATCGTTAAGTGTAGGGAGTGCCTATATTGTTGGCGACACCCCAAATCACTTTCGGCTTCCTGACCAGTGTTCGGTTTATACTGCGGAGCTTTACGCTGTTCTCCAGGCTGTCCACTACATCCGCCGCCATCAGCGGATACAGTACGTTATCTACTCAGATTCTCTCAGCTCTCTCCTCAGTCTCCACGCTCTTTATTCTGTGCACCCTCTGGTCCACCGGATTCAGGACTGTCTGCGCTTGCTCCACCTGGGGGGCGTCTCGGTGGCGTTCCTCTGGCTCCCGGGACACATTGGTATCTGTGGAAATGAGGCGGCCGATATTGCAGCCAAGGCTGCAGTCTCTCTTCCTCGGCCAGCTATTCAATCTATTCCCTTCGCCGATCTACGGAGCGTTCTATGTCGACGTGTTGTTCATTTATGGCACACGCATTGGTCGACACTTACCCATAATAAATTGCGGGACATGAAAGCTCTTCCTTGTGCTTGGACCTCTTCCTCCCGAACGCGTCGTCGGGAGGAGATAATTTTAACTAGACTTCGGATAGGGCACTGTCTTTTTAGCCATCGACATCTTTTAAGCGGCGATCCTCCCCCACTCTGTCCCCACTGCTCTCAGCTGTGGACGGTAAGACACCTTTTAATTGAGTGCCCCTATTTTAATCCGTTACGCTCCCGTCTACAGCTATCGCCTGATATATCGTCGATTTTAGCAGATGACACACGCTCAGCCGACCGTGTTCTCGAGTTTATTAGTGCCAGTGAAATGACGTCAGTCATTTGAAGCTTTTTTTGGGGACAACCAACCCCTTTCTGTAGTGGATTTTTAAGCCTTCCTTCTGCTTTTAGTTTCTCCAATTTTATGACTTTCGTTCTCATTGCTGCTGGTTTTCAATTTCGGTTTTTTACTGTTTCCTAAGTCACGGACCGGGCGCTAATGACCATAGAAGTTTTGCGCCCTAAAACCAAAAAAAAAAATCATCAGTTGCATCAGCAATCTAAATTGGTGTTAGTGTTAGAGTATACTGTAACAAGATTAAATGACATGTGTAATTGTCTGTCTGACACATCAACATAACAACAATGTGCTGGACTGTTAATGGAAATGCTGTAAGTTCAAATATATTTTGTCTTTTTCTTAAGTTTGCTTTTACTTTTTTCTCGAAGAGAACTATCTTCCTGTAGTAATGAGATTATAAAATTAATGGCTCCAATTTTAGATAGTATAGTACTTTTACCAGTGCAGTAAAGTATTTTGTTATTTTATTTCTACATGCATGAATGTAAAAAGCTGAGGAATTATGCAAATCATTATTCCATGGTTTTAGTTGTCGACCAATGTCTTAGAATGCAATGACGTTTTGTCTCAGCGAAAGGCATACAGAATTGGAATTTGTTAATCATTCTGTATCTCTTGTTTCTATTACAGAGCCATCAAAAACGTGAGCAAACTTTCAGTAACAGTTATCATTTGACTATCCTCAATAAGGCACCTACAGTTAACTTCCAGAAAATGAGACATTATCAAGTGTGTAAAGGAAAATATTTCCGTACCAGACAACTGTAGAAAGTGTGAAATACTGGATCCTGGGGCTCAGAATCAAACACCTTTACTTCTATATGTCATAGATGAAGTGGCAAAGAAATATAGTAATTAGGTCCTCTGGCTGCCATCATATCACTGTCATTTTAGTTCCATTAAACTCAAATGGGCTCAACTTAAAGGTGATGTTGCAGGGAACAACAACAAAATGTGTGCTGGCAGAATGGAAAGATTGACAAAGGGTGCTACAAACCAAACTTAGTCACGATATTGGCATAATGTTGTAAGGCACACAAAGGAAGTTGTAATGAAAACAAGAGAAAATGAATGTTTGCAGAAAGTAACACCAAACAACTTATTATTTCATTAAATTCAGACAGCAGTTCTAATGACTACACAGAATATAGTAAAAGTGCTCCAGATATATTTTAAAATTGTAAACTGCCGACCAGTTGCAATGGATAAAGAAATTTTTTGCCTAGGTTTCGACAAATATAAATTTCTCCTTCAGAAGGTAACAATTAGTAAGGACAAATGTACCATCGCCATTTTTACAATTGTCGTCATAGATCCATGTGTCAAAAATAAAATATAGCCCTAGAATTTATAGAAATTAATGTTAATATATTAACGTGACAAACCCTAATTATAGGGCTATATTTTATTTTTGACACATGGACCTATGCCGACAATTGTAAAAATGGCGATGGTACGTTAGTCCTTACTAATGTAAAATTGTTACCTTCTGAAGAAGACAAATTTATATTTGTCGAAACAGAGGTAAAGAATTTCTCTATCCACTGCAACTGGTCGGCTGTTTATAATTTTATTACGTGAAACCGTTGCTGTTGTCCAGCTATGTATAAAATATTCCAGATATATTTGGCGTGCATCTGTTTGTGGTATAGTATTTCGCCAAAAATTCAGTTATGTTCATCTCAGTTTTCTCTACTTATTTAGATAGTTTGTTACTGTAATGCACGTGTGACTGAATAGTCATCCTATTGCTGCAAGTCATCAGTAACATGTAATTATGGCGTCTTGATGCAGCAATTTACCCCCAGAACCAGCAGCCCCCACCACTGCCCTCCCCACTATCTACAAAGATGTTGGCAACATTCTGTAAGTAGCCGACATTTCTTTGTCAGTGCGAGTGTAATTATTGATCACATGAGCACATGGCATATTATATAGGAGCTGGTGACTCTGCTTCCCATCATTGCCATCTATCAATCACAGAGTAATTTTAACTGAAGTATAGTGCCTACCTCTACCTCATTACTTACATTTAGGTGGAGGTCCCATTGAAGATAAAGGCAACCCCAAGATCATCAATATAAGAGCCTACATACTGAACCCGTTAGTGTTACCAGTATCACTATTTCAGTCACACCCATATGCCTTGTAAAAATGCAACAAAATTTGTAAATTGTGACAGAGATCATATGAAGGAGCTTGCACCCCCACCCCCTTTCTCCCCGCTGCATTAACTGTACAAGGGAGTATGCCACTTCATCTCACAAATATCCTGCATACCTTGATGAACAGGCTACACGAGAGAGCACGGTGAAGGAGAAGGTATCCCTTATTGTTGCTTCAAAATTATTTGTCATCTGAATGCCCTCTGCACCACCATCCTGTATGTTACAGCACTGTTGTTGCTATCCCACTACTGAGGAAGGATGTGGCCACACTGACCTGCTACCTCTCTAGTTCAGTGCAACATTTATAAAATGCCAGAGTGCTAAAGTTGCATCCTCATCTGCTACTACTGTACTTGCACAGCATACTGTAAAACCTGAAGGAAAATTTAATAGGGAATATTCCCGAGACTTTTTGTTTTTTGCCTGCAAAAATCTGGGTCCTCATCAAATAAACACAGTGGAAATAAGAAGACAGGTAGAGAGATATTCTTCCCCTTCTGCCTCCTCGATGGCAACACCACACAAAAATGATGCTTGGTCAATTGCCATTTTACCAGCACAATAGCCAACTGGCCCTCAACCGTAGAGAAATCCAGTCAACCAGGGGAGGAAGGAAACTTTTATCTTCGAAGAAATAACAGAGCAGAGTCATCAGCCTTCTGAACCGTGTCGTCCAATGCGTGTGAAACCAGAGCGCTCAGGAGCTGCCAAAGTAATCGTAACTAATGCTGTAGACATCTCTCATCCTTAAATACTGATGCCCTTCAGTGGAATGTACAGGGCATGAGATCACAGGGACAGAATTGCAACTGTTGTTACATTCAGAATCGCCAGCTGTTGTATGCATGTAAGATATGAAAATATGTGTTAGAGACCTCTTTAACATCTAACACTTCACCCTGGTACGATATAACCATCCACCGCAGGAAGGAATTCTGGCTCAAAGGAGTGTAATGATGTTCATCCAAGACAGTTTCCGTAGCCAGTTTATTCCATTCAGCAGCCAGTTAGGTGGTGTTGCTGTGTGTATGAGGTCTGTTGAAAAAATTCCAGAACATTCGTAGTTTTGAGCCAGTGATCTGTTTGAGTGAAGTGTGGTTGTCCTGTGTAACTGCCAGAAGTCTCATTGTTGTATGTCTGTCAGTTATTGTTCAGTGCTGTATTGAGTAGAATGTTTCATCGCACAGTTTACGAATTTCGAGTGGTAGAGTTAGAGAAACAATGTGTCTGCATTAAATTTTGCGTGAAACTCAAGAAAACTTTTAGAGACACACCAAACGATGCAGAAAGCCTACAGTGATGAGAACATAAGCTGTACTTCGTGTTACGAACAGTTCACACAGTTAACAAATGGCTGGATGGATGTTAAAGATGACCCTCGTTCGGGACACTCTTTGACATCTAATGACAGCACTCATGCCAGGAACATCGACAAAATTGTGCGTGCCAATTGAAGAACAATGTAACATTTCAGTTGATCGTGTTGCCAAATCCTGACACGGGAACTTGGAATGCATCATGTTACTGCCAAGTTCGCCCCATGGCTCATGAGTCGAGACAAGAAAGACCTACACCTCGCAGTCTGTGAAGAGCTTTTGGATTGCACAAATGAGAATGAGTTATTCCTTAAGAGAGTCATAACTGGTGATGAGGTGTGGGTCTACGGTTATGGTGTTGAGACTGAGGTTCAGTCGTCACACTGTCGGGAAGGGTTCTGCAAGTCCAAAAAAAGCTGGTCAGGTCAAATGTCAAAGCCATGCTGATAGTTCTCTTCGACTTCGAAGAATTAGTTCATCATTAATTCGTACCACGGGGACAAACTGTTAATCAGTGGTACTACCGGGATATGTTGCGATGCCTGCGAGAAAATGTCCCTGTGGTCGGTTCCCCCAGCCCCCAGAGTTGAAAACCTCATTGAAAAGATGAAGATAAGCAATGATAAAAGAATATTTGCAGACAGTGCTTTGTGTGATCCAGCAAGGGGCATACCAAGACTATTTCTGGAAGTGGAAATGACTTTGGGAGTGGTGTAGCAATTGTGGAGGATATTATTTTGAAGAAGACACCCTCACAATAAGTAAAATGTAAGCATAGAAAAATTTTGTGGCCAAAGTTCCAAAATTTTTTGAACAGACCTCATATTTCCCTTCTTGGAATTAAATTTTCTCTTTGTAACATCTACATACTGCATAGCTTATTCTCACTGTGGCAGGCATGCTGCAGCTTATTACCCAAATCCCAATACCTTTCTTGCTGCTCAGTGCGTGTGTTTCCCACACCATCTCATTTGGGACTTTCCCCACAGCATGTGTGAGGGGCTTGCTCCTGGCAGGTATTCTAGGTCTGCTTAGTATTGTTCCTCTGAACACTGATGAATCCACATCTCTTTCACATTCTGTCACACCAGAATCTTCTCAAGCAAACGTTCTTTGTGTGTAATTTGTTTGCTGACACACTTACGGTCTGTGTGTAAGATAATTTGGCAGCTTTCTAAAGTAGACTGGAGGCTCTGTTCCTGACTTTACACCTTTGTCAAACAAAAATTCCACAGCAATTAAACCAGGTAGAATACCTTATGAACATTATCCTCTGCCGCCATTGAGTTTTCTGTACCCTGCACATTCTTTCCTTTTGCAACCAACCCAACTCCCCCAGTGGACTGAAAAATGTTGTCATAGTTTGTATGTGAAGAGGTGCTATCCATCTCAGTGAACATCCCCCCCAATGGTGGAGAACTGACAGATGTAAGCAGATGTGCTGTGCAAAGAACCATCAAATAATCAGAGGCAGTAAAAAAGCCTCTTGGATCCCACTTCTATTATTTGGGATAAACTTCATGTTGCTGGCAAAAAGATTCATCTTGTAACACCCAGTCTGACAGTTGCAAATGATGATGATGTGGATCCTTTCAATATCTCAAACTCCTTGGGTCAGCACTTTGCAGAGATTCTTAGGTCTCTATTTTGGAAGTTAGCAGTAGAATCTCGAGAGCTCTTACACTGTTCAAATTACAATGAAATGAACACCCTTAGCTGCTTACAGGCATTGACATACGTCAACAGGGACAGATGAAAATGTGTGCTCCGACCGGGACTGGAACCCGGGATCTCCTGCTTACATGGCAGACGCTCCCCCAGGGGGTCCACAACTCTTTTGTGGACACGTGCGTAGCGAGCACGGGACCCCGAGCTAATGTGGCCCTCCTTCCTTTCCGGGCTGCATACCTTCCCTTCCCTTTCCGCATCCCTCCCCGTCCCCCATCTTCGCCCCCCCCCCTCACCTCTGTCTCTTTCCTTCCCTTTCTCCCCCTCTGGGAGTATGGTTTGTGCCTACGTCCGGAGACGGACGCTCGAAACTGTTCCAAATTCCTTGCTTTTACACTAGCAAGTCCTCGTCCTTCCTCTGTCCTTCTCTTTTCCTTCCCTCTTCTCCTTGCCCTTTTCTCCGCTGTGGCGTTTGAGACCCCCTTTTCTTTCCTTTCCCTTTCTCTTTTTTCCTCCCTGTGCGTGTCTGAAGGCCGACCCACGAACTTCCATGCGTAGCCGGTGACGGGGTAACGCGTAATTCCCCGCCCCGGGTAGACAGGTAGGACAAGTACGTACCCCCTGGTAACGGCCAGGCCCAGGGAGGGGTGATTACCCGAGCTGATACCTTCCGAAAGTGCCGATTGGTCCCTCCGTCCGTTTGTCGGGAGGTGTGACCTGAGGTGTGAACAATCACCTAAGGCGGGTGTGCCCTCGGTGAGGGCCCCCACAAGGGAGGAGCGCGCCATCGGAGACGCCGGTAATCATGGGGGATTCTTCCGCAATGGTTTCCTCACCTTCCACTATGTCTGCTCACAAACGTAAGTTCACTGAGTCTCAGCCACAGACGGTTCTTCCATCGTTGCCACAGTTCCTTGTTGTTTCTGGATCTGACGAAGGTCACGACTTTTCCACGGTCAACCCTTTCATTATTCAGAAAGGTGTCGAATCAAATGCGGGTCCTGTAAAGTCTTGTTCCAGATTACGGAATGGCACCCTGTTGTTAGAAACACACAGTGCCCTCCAGGCTCAAAAATTGCTGCGTACTTCTCTGCTCCACACCTTCCCTGTCCGGGTGGAACCGCACCGTACCTTAAATTCCTCGCGTGGAGTCATTTATACACGCTCCCTCGATGGATTGTCTGACGAAGACATTCAGCACTATCTGTCTGACCAGGGCGTCACGGCTGTTCATCGGGTTATGAAAAGGGTTGACTCGAACATCATTCCAACCCGCACTGTCTTCTTGACATTTGACAAAGGTCAACTCCCATCAAAAATCAAAGCAGGCTATGAGATAATTTCCGTTCGCCCTTATGTCCCAAACCCTACGCGTTGCTATCGATGTCAGCGGTTCAATCACACCAGCCAGTCCTGTTCCAATCTGGCCAAATGTGTTACGTGTGGCAAGGATGCCCATGAGGGTGCTTGTCCACCTCCATCCCCTCGCTGCATCAACTGTATGGGTGACCACGCTGCTTCCTCTCGAGATTGCCCCGTTTTTAAGGACGAAAAGCTCATCCAGGAAATAAGAGTGAAGGAAAAGGTGTCGACCTTTGCTGCTCGAAAGTTACTCGCCAGTCGACAGCCCACCATGCCTCAGAAAGGAAAATACAGCACTGTCCTTGCTTCTCCTCGGCCAACAAAGGAGGCGGCCACGCAGACTTGCGATCTCACATTTAGTACCACGGTCGTCAGATCGGCCAGCGCAAAGATCGCCCGTTCAACCTCACCTCTTTCGCCTGCCCACTCTATGGCTCACCCTTCGTCGGGTTCTGCTAAATCTCGAGCCCAAAAGTCAGACGCCAAGTCTTCAAAAAAAGAGCATTCTCGTGAAGAGTTTTTACGTACTGCAACTTCACAACCATCGGTTCCTCCTTCATCTAAACATACCTCCAAGAAGGCTACGAAGAAACACAGTTCCTCTCCTTCTCCGCCAAGGCGTGTCCCATCTACAGCACCACCTGGCGGAAATCGCCCTCGGCCATCTTCTGTGTCGCCGAGGCGCACTGTTGGTGGCCGGTCAACTGGCCGATCGTTGGTGGCAGGAGCTGCTCCTGACCAACCTATGGATCAGGATCTTCTGCCTTCGACTGAATGCCATTCCATCCTGTCGGTCGCAAGCTCTGAGCAGTCGTTGAGTTGACAGCACCCTTGGTGACGTTCCTCCATTTCTGTTCACCCTATGTCCATTATCCACTGGAATATCCGCGGCATTCGCGCCAATCGGGAGGAATTGTCGATCCTCTTACGATCCTACTCGCCGGTCATCTTCTGTCTTCAGGAAACAAAGCTGCGTCCCCATGACCGCTTTGTTCTCCCTCATTTTCAGTCCGTCCGATATGACCTCCCCTCTGTTGAAGGCACTCCAGCCCATGGAGGACTCATGATTCTGCTCCATGATACTCTCCATTATCACCCAATCCCCTTAAACACTTCCTTCCAAGCTGTCGCCGTCCGTCTTTCCCTTTCTGGATACACGTTCTCTCTTTGTACGGTATACATTCCATCGTCTACACCAATGGCACGAGCTGATCTCCTTCATCTTCTTGATCAGCTTCCACCCCCCTATTTGCTGGTTGGGGACTTCAATGCCCACCACCCGCTTTGGGGATCTCCACATCCGTGTCCACGTGGCTCACTATTGCTAGACGTCTTCCACCAAGCGGATCTAGTCTGCCTCAACACTGGGGTCCCCACATTTTTGTCTGCCTCCACGGCAAATTTATCCCATTTGGACCTTGCGGTCGGTACTGTTCCGCTAGCTCGGCGCTTCGAATGGTTCGCCCTTGATGATACACACTCGAGTGACCACTTTCCATGTGTTCTTCGACTGCAGCCTCAACTGCCATCTATGCGCTCGCGACGCTGGAAGTTTGCCCAAGCCGATTGGACACTTTTTTCGTCTCTAGCGACATTCGATGACCGTCGCTTTCCCAGCGTCGACGATGAGGTCACACATTTTACCGACGTTATTCTCACAGCTGCGGAACGTTCAATACCACGCACCTCCGAATTGCCCCGGCGCCCTCCAGTTCCTTGGTGGAACGAGGCATGCCGTGACGCAATACGTGAGCGGCGACGTGCTCTTCGCATTTTCCGTCACCATCCAACTTTGGCCAACTGTATCCGATATAAGCAGCTCCGTGCGCGATGCCGTCGCGTCATCCGCGATAGCAAGAAGGCAAGTTGGAAATTCTTTATTAGCTCATTTAACACCTTCACTCCCTCCTCGGAAGTTTGGAGTCTGTTTCGACGCTTCTCAGGCGCGCCTAGTTTCTCCCCGGTCTCTGGGCTCACTGTCGCGCATGATACCTTAATGGACCCCGCCGCAATTTCTAACTCATTGGGTCAGCACTTTGCTGAGATTTCGAGCTCTTCAAATTACCCGCCAGCGTTTCTCCCGAAGAAACGTGCAGCGGAAGTGCGACCTCTTGCTTTCTCCTCTCAAAATCACGAAAGCTACAATACTGTTTTCTCCATGCGCGAACTCCAACATGCACTCTCTTCTTCTCGCTCCTCCGCCCCAGGACCAGATGGTATCCATGTCCAAATGTTGCTGCATTTATCAACCCATAGCCTGCGTTACCTCCTTCGCCTTTATAATCAAATTTGGACCGACAGTACCTTTCCCAGGAGATGGCGGGAAGCTATTGTCGTTCCCGTTCCGAAACCTGGAAAGGACAAACATCTCCCCTCTAGCTATCGCCCCATTTCTCTCACGAGTAGTGTCTGTAAGGTTTTGGAGCGTATGGTGAATAACCGTTTAGCTTGGTGGCTGGAATCCCGCAGTCTTTTAACACCAGCCCAATGCGGATTCCGAAAGCATCGTTCTGCCGTTGACCGTCTTGTTGCTCTCTCCACTTATATCATGAACAATTTTCTCCGGAAACGCCAAACGGTAGCAATATTTTTTGATCTGGAGAGAGCATACGATACCTGTTGGAGGACAGGCATCCTCCGCACACTGTTCTCTTGGGGCTTTCGAGGCCGGCTGCCACTTTTTCTTCGCGAATTTATGGCAGAGCGCACATTTAGGGTGCGGGTGAACACTACTCTCTCCCGTACTTTCTTCCAAGAAAACGGGGTACCCCAGGGCTCCGTGCTGAGTGTTGTACTGTTTGCCATCGCCATTAATCCAATTATGGATTGTCTCCTTCCTGATGTCTCGGGCTCCCTCTTTGTGGACGATTTTGCGATCTACTACAGCTCTCAACGGACCAGCCTTCTTGAACGACGTCTTCAAGGATGTCTCGATCGCCTCCACTCGTGGAGCATCGAAACCGGCTTCCGTTTCTCACCCAGTAAGACCGTTTGTGTTAATTTTTGGCGACGTAAGGAGTTTCTTCCGCCCTCCTTACATCTAGGTCCTGTCAACCTTCCGTTTTCCGACGTAGCTAAATTCTTGGGTCTTATGTTTGACAGAAAACTGTGCTGGTCCTCCCACGTTTCCTATCTTTCGGCTCGCTGTCTGCGTTCCCTTAACACCCTCCGTGTCTTGAATGGTACCTCTTGGGGAGCGGACCGAGTGGTCTTTCTCCGCCTCTATCGCGCCTTAGTGCGCTCGAAATTGGATTATGGAAGCATAGTCTACTCCTCTGCTCGGCCGTCTATTCTTCAGCGTCTCGACTCTATCCACCACCGTGGATTACGTTTAGTGTCTGGAGCTTTTTACACCAGCCCTGTGGAAAGCCTTTATGCTGAGACTGCTGAACCTCCGCTGTCCAATCGGCGGGCAGTCCTTCTGAGTCGTTATGCTAGCCATCTGTCTTCCATGCCTGCTAATCCGGCCCATGACCTTTTTTTCGACGCCTCCTTTGATGTCGGGTATGCAGGCCGCTCCTCCTCCCTACTACCCCCGGGAGTCCGCTTCCGTCAACTGCTCCATTCTCTTTCCTTCCGCTTTCCTAAAACCTTCTTGACAACTTGGGGTACAGCACCGCCTTGGCTCCGTCCCCGGATCTACTTGCTCAGAGACCTATGTCAATTTCCCAAGGATGGTACCCCTACACTTGTTTACCGTCGGGCATTTGCTGCTCTATGTGCACAAATGACGGAAGCCACATTTATTTACACCGATGGCTCGAAAACATCGTTAGGTGTAGGGAGTGCCTATATTGTTGGCGTCACCCCAAATCACTTTCGGCTTCCCGACCAGTGTTCGGTTTATACTGCGGAGCTTTACGCTATTCTCCAGGCTGTCCACTACATCCGCCGCCATCAGCGGATACAGCACGTAATCTGCTCAGATTCTCTCAGCTCTCTCCTAAGTCTCCAAGCTCTTTACCCTGTGCACCCTCTGGTCCACCGGATTCAGGACTGTCTGCGCTTGCTCCACCTGGGGGGCGTCTCAGTGGCGTTCCTCTGGCTCCCGGGACACGCTGGTATCTGTGGAAATGAGGCGGCCGATATAGCGGCCAAGGCTGCAGTCTCTCTTCCTCGGGCAGCTATTCAGTCTCTTCCGTTTACCGATCTACGGAGCGGTTTATGTCGCCAAGTTGCTCATTTATGGCATGCGCATTGGTCAACACTTCCCCATAATAAATTGCGGGAAGTGAAAGCCCTTCCTTGCGCTTGGACCTCTTCCTCCCGAACGCGTCGTCGGGAGGAGGTAATTTTAGCTAGACTCCGGATAGGGCACTGTCTTTTTAGTCATCGACATCTTTTAAGCGGTGATCCTCCACCACTCTGTCCCCACTGCTCTCAGCTGTGGACGGTCAGACACCTTTTAATTGAATGCCCCTATTTTAATCCGTTACGCTCCCGTCTACAGCTATCGCCTGATCTATCTTCGATTTTAGCAGATGACACGCGCTCAGCTGACCGCGTTCTACAGTTTATTAGTGACAGTGAAATGACATCAGTCATTTGAAGCTTTTTTTGGGGGACAACCAACCCCTTTCTATAGTGGAATTTTAAGCATTCCTTCTGCCTTTAGTTTCTCAAATTTTATGACTTTGTTCCCATTGCTGCTGATTTTAAATTTCGTTTTTTTCCTGTTTTCTATGTCACGGGCTGGGCGCTAATGACCATAGAAGTTTTGCGCCCTAAAACCACAAAAAAAAAAAAAATGGCAGACGCTCTATCCATCTGAGCCACAGAGGATAGCGCAACTGCAGGGATTTATCTCTAGCACGCCTCCTGTGAAACCGACATTCTCAGCGTATTGTCCTGCACTGCAGTCATAGTGCCCCTGCCCATTATACTCATTACTCGCGGCACGTTGCCAATTCCCGTAAGAGTTCGGGCACTGTTTGTGCATTTGCACAGAAGAAGATGGTCAAGTGGCTGGTGAGCCTTAACTACATACATACTAAGATGGTGACTTTAGTGCGGGACAATACGTTGAGAATGTGGGCTTCGCAGGAGGAGTGCCAGAGATAAATCCCTGCAGTCGCGCTATCCTCTGTGTCCTCAGTGGCTCAGATGGATAGAGCGTCTGCCACATAAGCAGGAGATTCCAGGTTCGAGTCCCGGTCGGGGTACACATTTTCATCTGTCCCCGTTGACGTATGTCAATGCCTGTAAGCAGCTAAGGGTGTTCATTTCATTGTAATTTGAGTCTAGCGAGCTGCCTGGTCACCGATGGTATACCATCTTAGTATATATTTGTAGTTAAGGCTCACCGGCCACTTGACCATCTTCTTCTTCTTCTTCTTCTTCTTCTTCTTCTGTGCGAATGCACAAACAATGCCTGAACTCTTACGGGAATCGGCAACGCGCTGCGAGTAATGAGTATAATGGGCGGGGGCACTACGACTGTAGTGTGGGACAATATGTTGAGAATGTGGGTTTCGCGGGAGGCATGCCAGAGATAAATCCCTGCAGTCGCACTATCCTCTGTGGCTCAGATGGATAGAACGTCTGCCATGCAAGCAGGAGATCCCGGGTACGAGTCCTGGTCGGGGCACACATTTTCATCTGTCCCCGTTGACGTATGTCAAAGCCTTTAAGCAGCTGAGGGTGTTCATTTCATTGTAATTTGATTCTAGCGAGCTGCCTGGTCACTGATGGTATACTATCTTAGTATATATCTTACACTGTTCATAATTGTGAATGTTGCAGTATCATTTTTATTATGAGAAACCTGGTCTGCCCATTCATCATCATGGCCCTCTGTCCCGGGACCATATGAAATTCACATTCATGTGTTGCAGTACATATTTCCTAATGACAAGTACTTTCTGCTGCATATGTATATTCATACCGGTATGTATGTCATATTTCCTACACATTGACATGAAGCCATTGTAGTTTCTTGCCTATTGTATTATGTCCAGCCACACATCTTATACTTCATTTCTTTATAGCTCCCATGATCACGCATATGTGAAAAGTTCTGCTTCTCTGTTGCCTCCTGGAGTTCACTTTAGTATTTTGCTTCGAAAGCGGGAGTGTATGAGGCTGTTGAGAAGATCCCATCAAGGGGTATAGCGTCAAAGAAGAATGTAGTGGTTTTTTTGCAGCCTGTGAAAGAGAAATGTAATGCTAAGCAAGAAATTTTGTCATTTGTCTTTGAAATTAGTGTTCAGTTGGCCACAAACGTTGGTTTTGAAGAAAATCTTCAGCAACAAATTTGCAGCAGGCTCTGTGGAAAATTCATTGCAGTCATCAAGTTGTGAAAATGGTGTTATATATCTTCACAAATAAACATAGTTTTCTTTCCTGTACAAGAAACATTATTTTTCCATTTGTACATTCTAATATTATGTTGATACTTGTGATCATTAGTTTTAATAATATTTTTTCCTCTGTCAATGATAGTTTAGTTGAGAGTAAGAACAAAATACTACTTCATTTTCCTCATAGTTCTCTTTGGTGCATAACAGGTACCAAATAATTTTTTTGTTGTTAAAAACTTATGACACCAGTGAATTTGTGATGGTGGGCATGGCTCCTACTTAATCTTATCACAACTCTTATGGTGGTTGTGTTTATTTTCATTGAGGTCAGCACATTTCCACAGTGTGATGTGAGGTCTAACTTAAGGTTGGTGATTGGCTTTCATTCTGGTCTGTGATGGCATGAAATGAATGTTGCTGTAAGTAGCTCTGCACATGGACAGTTTCAATACACTCTGGTAGAACAAAGTTTTCAAGAGGATTCTTTGTTACACTTTATAGTGTTTCATAGAGACTGAGGCTACAGGAAATTGCTTGAGGCGAGTGATGTCATATACAGTACGCACTCCAGAAATGATTAAAACATTAACAGTTATTGAATACACAAAACTGATATGGAAATAGCCAGTCATTGACAGTATATGAATTAAAAGTATCCAGGATTTTTTATGCATAATAACTAGTGACCTTGGAGCTGGAAGTAAAATGTACCCATTGTTTAACTGTAGGTTCAGAAATTCATAAAACTAAACTGTCAGTACAGGAAATTGACATTGTTGGCTCCTTTTCACTGATTAGACATTTTGGATTTGGAGTCTTTCAGTGGTGTAAGTGATAGCCGAGATGCCACATTTTCAACATACATGTAATTTGTAGGGATACAAAGTAGCTGCCATGCACTGTCAGTCACAGCAGGCAGGGTATACAAGTTAACTGAGCACTGTTTTGAGCTCCATTTGTGTGGAAAGGTGTTGAAACTTCATTGAAGTGGGCCAGTAGTTGTCGGCGGCAGCGGCGTTGTTTTAGGATGTTAGTACACTTAAGTTGGTGAAGGAATGTTGACTATGCATTTTTTTTCTCCGACCCCATACCTTAATTGATGCTGTGTAAAGCCTGCATGTGAATGTGATACATTATTAATGATTTCCTGAAACTGGTGTAAATTGGCAAATTATCTCCCGTATCTTTTAGAATAGTGTAGTCTCAAAAATTGGTGTAGTTCTTGGAAAATGTCATATATTGACTACTTAATGACTTGGCGGTGTTATGTTGGGAGCCATCAAGGGCACTCTAAGGTAGGAAATCAGAGAAACAGTGCAGAGAGCAGACAAAAGTGATAGCATTTAGGTTCCCAGTAGTAACACTAGAGCACTGCAAATTGCAGACACTCTGAGCAGCTGTCCCAGGGGAGAAGTTCATTATCTCTTATCCACTGCCTAGACACTGTTTTAAGGTGTCACTGCAGAAGATGGCCATGAAAAGGCACGTCTTAGCAGAGGCGGCAAGCTTGTTACTTGCTCCTGAGAACTGCAACAGCAGTAGGTTTACACAGGTTAGAGTGCTGCTACAGCAGCCCCCACCCACAGAAGAATGGAGGGTGGGGCCAAATGATGTAAAACACTGTTGTTGCTGGCCATGATTGGGGTGGCAGTGACATTTAGCTTTCAGATGAACACTGTTGATACCAAACTTGGAGTTTGTTAATGTAAAATCCAGAAGTGTCCCTACCTACCAAGTAGGAGTAGGGGAGGAATCTAAATGTGGTTGGCCAGGGATGCCCTGGAGGTGCAGAGCAACTCATTAGATTGGCCAAAGCTTGTTGAGTTCTGGTGGATTGACTATGGGAAGGGAGAAATGATGCACCACCACGATTCTTTAAAAACCATTTTTGTATTCAGAGGGAGTTCTCATTCAGATTGCTGGGGTGCCGACTCTGTGTCACTTGTGGACAGCCTCAGTAAGCTCCGACATGCCTTTCCTCATTTGGAGTGCTGCTCTTAAGTTTGTACTTAACATGCTGCTAGTATTCACTACTTCTGTTAGCACCTAATCCATGGCTTCAGAGACTGACTTCTGTTGTGCAACCAATTGCCTCCTTTGCTTTTTCTAATGTTCAGAATTACCATTCAGTGTAACGCAAGTAAATAGTGTTAATCAGAACCCGGAATTCCACCAGTCTCCTGCAAGTGTCCTGTTCAGGCCCAGAACCTGTCTCTCTCATAGGTGTCCAGGACAGTGTTTGGCACTGATTTAAAGTCATCAACGCACCTCACTGAGAATTTGTCTTTCTGCATTTGCTCATAATTGCTCGGAAATTTCAGGTTGACCTCAAACCCTGTCTTTCATCTGTTCTGTGTCAGGACACAATTCCTTCTGTTGGGTTTGCTGAGGGTGAAATGCTGATGTAAGTATCTGATTCCTGAATCTGCTAAGAAGTTAAATTGTCAATCACAGATAAATTGGCTTCAGTTGTATGACAATATTACTCCACGTTTGCCAGTTTTCTCAAGGTATTGTCACCAATTCTTTTTAAAGTCACTATGCTGACTGCATTCTTTTCACATATCTTTATCAAATATTTCATGAATACAAAAAGATACATTTATGAAATAATTTTTATTGCTTCAGTCACTTTTTTCTTAATATTTATTAGCACAACACATTTCAGCAGCATGCTGTCATTAACAAGGGAATTACAGTTTCATGTTCATTAATTTGACGTGTGATGTGGATTATTTGCTGGGCATGCCAGCTAGGTAATGTACCAAAATTTAACCATTTTTGATGGAAATTTGTCTGGCACACAGAGCAAAGAAATAAGTACATCATCAATTACCACTTTCACTTCACATTCAGTGGTCTACAGTCTAGAGACTCTTATTTCATTGTTTAATAAAGGAGACAGAAGTAATTGTAAACACCACTCACAGATTAGGCCATAGGCCTGTTTCATCTGGCAGAATGCTGCAGACAAGGCAGTATGAGGAGAAATCTGTGATCGTGGGACACGTGATGAGCATGTCGCCAGTCCCTCGCGCCATTACTGCCTGTAGTTGAGTCCTGATGTTCCCTGCCACTGCTTCGTTATTCAAGCAGTCCTCATTTGGCTTCATAAGGGCTGAGTGGACCCCATACCAGACCTCCCAACTTCAAAAAATCTGCGATGATACTGGAAATCTAACCTGGGTCTTCTTCACTGAAGGCAGTGATGCCAACAGTTCATCTTTGCTTCAGAGGGAGAAGTAAGGAGACAGAAATAACACAGTTAATTACAGTGGAATCAGTCTTCTGAGTGTATCTTATAAAATCTGCAGCAAAGTAATTAATGAAAGGCTTCAAAACATCTCTGTTTCAATTCTATTAGAAGAGCAAGCAGGATTTCATAAAGATAGATTATGAACAGATGATGTTTTCACTCTGAAACAAATTATAGAGAAAAGACGAAAATTCAATTTGGAAACACACTTGGCGTTTATTGACAGTGAAAAAGCATTTGACTGTGCATCCACAGAAAAATCTGTGGTCAATAATAGATAAAAGAGATTTCTCATGGCACCCGATAAAAGTATGCTAAGGGTTGTAGAAAAGCATCAAAAGAAAAACAGTTACTGGCAAAGAGCAGGCACCAGAAATACACAAACTGGGCAGTAATGGGAGGCTGTAGTATGTCACCAGTACTGTTTAACATCTACGTTGACGACATGGTCAGGGAGTGGATGAAGGACAGAATACCTCGAGGTATAACAATTGGGACAGATAAATTTCTAAATGCAATGGCCAGGTAATTGTACAGGACAGTGAAGACAAATTACAAATAGCAGGACATAGGCTGAAGAATATATGCCTAAACTAAGACATGCCGATATCAACAACAAAAATTAAAACAATGGTTTTTATGGAAAGAGCTCATAAGGACTAAGGTAATCTTTAGTACAACAACAACAGTAATAATAATAATAATAATAATAATAATAATAGAACAGGTCCCTTTTCCAGTATCTAGTGTGTGACATAACTTTCAAAGAAGAAAAAGACAAATAATAAAATTAAAACCTATCAGTATATATGTATCAAGATAAGAACAACGTTAAAGGCTAAAACAATGAGCCAACTGCATATGAAATTTTAAAGAATGGAAAGTCCAGGATGAAAATAATGATGTGAAATGAATGGATTGATACTTACCATAAAGAGATGATGTTGAGTTGCAGATAGGACCAACAAAAATACTCTTGTATCCTTCTCTGTTAAGAAACGGTCCCTGAAATGAAATGCAAATGACTAACAAACCTCCAAATATCAACAAGAAATTTCCACACTCTTACCATCTGTTTCTATTCAGGCTTGCAAATTAATTGGCTTCATTTTCAGTCCTCTATGCTCTTTTAATTTTATGCCACTCACTGACAATATTTTATTCTTTTTGTACAGCATGCGGATTATATATATATATATATATATATATATATATATATATATATATATATTTTTTTTTTTTTTTTTAACACTTAAACTGCACCTGTATTCACAATCTCTACAATCATTATCCCATTTACATTGACATTATTAGCTAATTGCTTATATCCTGCGTTTACGCATTTAGTTGTTTCAGTTCTCTGTTGCTCTTCTATTTTTTACTATTATTATATCCTAATAGTTTCTCAGCATTCGTTTTCCCCATTCTTATAGACTTGGACAGTGATTTGGGGTACAGCTGACTGTCCATAGTTTTCCCAGTCGCGTTGTTTTCATCCATCTCCTTTCCCTGTTTGAACCACCATTAACTTGTTCCTGGCTGTCATTTTGGTTATTATTCCAGCATCTTCGGTTTTTGTCTTTCTTTTGTCATTCAAGTAGTTTGGTGGCATCTGTTTATACATCATTTGCCCCCAGCGGACTTACCACTCTTTGGTGAGTTGGTGCTTGATAGCCATGGGTCCGAAGCCTTTGCATCACCTCTTCCCTTTCCATGCTGCATGTGTAGCCCCCTGCTATTCTTTTTCCCCTCCATTGAGAAACATGACTTACGTATTTTTGGGAATGTGTTCTGAAATTTCAATAGTCTCGCATTGGAACAATAGTTCATCCATTTCTTCCTTTTTTTCTTCATTCTCCATCTCCTCCCCTTCCTCCGCTTCAGCATTTGAGGTCTCGCTTTACTTCTTCGTCCTGTGCACTCCTGAAGGCCAGCCTACATGTTTGACACGTGACAGGTGACTGGGTTATGCATAATTCCCAGTGCCAGATCAACAGGTAGAGTCCACACATACCTCCTGGTACGGACCAGGCTCAGGGAGGGGTGATTGCCTGCACTGTTGCCTTCCCGATTGCCAGTTGGTCCCTCTGTGGGAATTTGGGAGATATGACCTAAGGTGAGAACAATCACTTAAGGTGAGTGAGCCTCTTTGAGGGACTTCCAGTCAAAAGAGCGTGCTGTCAGAGACACTGGCAATCGTGGTAGTTTTTTCACAGTGAGCCAATCATCTCCATCTCAGTCAACATCTAAGAAATGTAAATGGAATGAGGCTAAGCTTCACCTCAATTCCACGTGGCGCCTTACACTGGTCTTTTGCCACAGTTAATCCATTTATTATTCAGAAAGGTGTTGATGCAATTGCAGGTTCTGTGAAATCCTGCTCTCGCTTTCATAATGAGACTTTGCTTCTGTCTACCAATTGTGATTTATGACCTCAATAACTGCTTACAGCTTCACTCCTCCACGGCTGTCCTGTCTGTGTCGAGGCCCGTCGAATGCTGAGTTCTTAAAGTGGTGTTATTTACACTCGGCTGCTTGATAATCTGATTGGGGGGCGAGGAACCTACAATACCTGTGGGGGCGAGGAACCTACAATACCTGTATGATCAGGGCACCGTTGCGGTCCACTGGGTAATGTAAAAGGTCGGTACAAACTTAATGCCTACACGCAGTCTTTCGCTCACATTTGATCGCGTAGTGCTTCTACCGAAGATTAAGGCAGGCTATGAAGTCTTTATGGTCTGACTGTACATTCGAAATCCAATGCATTTCTACCAATATTAGCATTGTAACCACTCTTGCATGTCCTGTCAAAACATGGCCAAATGTGTTACTTGTGGTAGAGTTGCTAGTGAGGGCAGTTGCCCACCTCCTCCTCCTCACTGTATCAATGGCGAGCATGCCACCTCATCTCGTGAACGTTCCATGTATCTCTGTGAGCGGGCCATCGAGGAGATCTGTGTGATAGAGAAAGTATCCTACCCTGTCTTGCTACCCCTTGCTCTACGAAGGATACAGCCATACGGATCGCAACCTCCATTTCAGTACGGCGGTTGTAATATCACCCAGTATTACGGTAACATTGTCATCTCCTACAGGTGCACAACAAGCCACCAAGTCTTCATTCCTGATGACAAAATTGCCTGCAACACAACTGGCAAGCCAGAAAGAACAAAAGGAATGCTCCAGTGGAGACTTTTTACATCCCTCCAGCCAATAAACATCGGAGTCTTCATCTGCCAACTGTAAAGGCTCTAAGATGTTGAACAAAGGCAAATGGCCTCCTTCCCTGACCCAGAGATCCTCGTTAGTGATGTTGGCGCACGATACCCTCACCAGGAAGACATTAATTCACCAGTGCACAGCGTCGACCGTTTTTCTGCTCTAGAGTCCAGAGGCTGACCGAGGGAGAATGCCAATGCCTCCATACATTTCGTGGAACAGGATCCTCCAGCCTCTGCACACTGTAGCACGAGTCTTCAAATGCTGGCACGTGGCAGCTGAAGATGACTGCCCTTAGTTTGTTCCCTTGTCCCATTGGAAAAGTCATTATGGGGAATGGGAACATTCGTGGCATTAGATCAAATAAGGAATAATTACAGTTTCTCTTGGAATTGCAGCATCCAGTAGTTTCCCTGACTCTAAGAAACTAAATTGCATCCTTGCAACATCTTTGATCTCTTAGTTTATTTCTGGTCTATTTTGACCTCCCCCGAGGGCAGCATTCCATCTCGAGCGGGAGTCATGCTGTTCATTCGGGATGACATCCATAGCTGAACGATCTCGTGGAACACCTGGCTGCAACCTGTTGCAGTCCACATTTTCTTTACTTATTTCACCTTTTCTCTTTGTAATGTCTACATCCCTTTGTCATTTGCTGTCACCAGGACAGAGTTACTCCAGCTTCTGTTACTTGATGTAGAAATTCTTCTATGGCAGAGGTAGATGATCTTTCAGATTTGGCCCAGCTGTGAAATACAGAAAGGTCTAGATCACACAATTCTTTATTAAGTGTTACGTGTTTCAAAATTTCATCATCAGGCTGAAGCTGTGGAGTAAAGTGTACAAGAAATTTATGATAGAACATATGCATATGTGTGCATCCAAGTAGTACAATATACAGAAGTTTCAAGTAGTGTACTTACATAAAATCCAAACTTTAATACAAAGCTCACGAAAGTGAGCACATAGGCTGAATACAACATAAATCTCATCACTTGTAGGCACTTTTGACAGCGTTGACGTCTATTCAAATAGAACCGGTGTCGAACTGAGTGTAGCGATTGAACTGTCAGAGACGTAATGAAGGCCATTAGGTGGTGCTAGCATTGACTATAGAAAGCAAATCAAAGAGTAACTTTACAGACTTCATACACTACAGTTAATTACATGTCACCACCTCATGAACAAATTTGACAAAAACATTTATGCTACTTTTATGGAAGAGAAACTCGTTCTAACTCAACGCGACATACAGATATGATGTGCATATATTTCGAATTCTTCAAAAAATATAAAATAAAGAAAAATTGTAATATTTTCTTTCAAATTGTTGAAACTATCTAGGCTTACCTAAATGTTTATATTGTATGTCATCCATTGTTCGTTAGACTAGAGTAATGATTGCAGTTGGTCATACTTGTGTAACATTTCTTTTTCTGATGGTTGTAAACTGATACTAGCTGGATAGTTACATGATCTAACATCTAACACAAAGTTACAGAGAATTGAAAAAAAAAATTTCCCATTTTTATCGTATAATAGTTCTTTCATTTCAGGTTGTTGCCACCAAACTGGACTCACCTGAATGATTCTGTTATGTCATTTATTACATGTTCGTCTATTATAATGTGACTACATTTTGTGATAGTTATGTTCATTTTATTTTGTGATGGTTGTGAACTTATTCCTTCACACTTATATTTTACTTATTACTGATATTGGTTTTATGTTTATATTATATCACACCAGTTATTAGTTGCAGTTGCCTTTCATTTTGATCTTAACTAAAGACTACCTCTGTAACATTCTTTACGATGTTACCTAATGACACACTTTCTGCTGTTAGTGTGAGTTTCTGTATCATAAAAGTAGCATAAATGTTTTTATCAAATTTGTCATGAGATGTCGATATGTACTTAGTTGCAGTGTGTGAAGTTTGTGAAGTTACTCGTTGCTTTCCGTTCTATGGTCAATGCTAGCACCACCTACTGGCCTTTATTGCCTCTTTGATAGTTCAATTGCCGCACTCAGTTTGGCACTGGTTCTATTTGATTTGGCACTGGTTCTATTTGAACAGATGATGGCACTGTCAAATATGCCTACATGAGATGAGGTTTGTGTTGTATTCAGTCTATGTGCTCCCTTTCATGAGCTTTGTACTAAAGTTTGATTTTTATGTAAGTATACTATTTGAAATTTCTGTGTATTGGAATACTTGGATACTTGGATGCACACTTAGTATATTTTCTATCATTAGTTTCTTGTAGACTTCATTCCACAGCTTCAGTCTGCTGATGAAATTTTGAAATGTGTAACACTTAACAAAGAATTGTGCAATCAAGTGTTTTCTATATTTCAAAGTTGTTACTCCAGCTTATTTGTCAGCTCCGTCATCCATTTTTGCTGCTCAGCAACTTCAATGTAATGTCTACATCCCTTTGTCATTTGCTGTCACCAGGACAGAGTTACTCCAGCTTCTGTTACTTGATGTAGAAATTCTTCTATGGCAGAGGTAGATGATCCTCTTTGGGGATCTTTGAGAACCTGTCCAGGAAGTTCCCACTTTACTGATTTCAATCAACTATTCCTCATCTGTCTTAACACTGGAACACTGATGTTGCTTTCAGACTCCACACAACCTTATTGTTATTTGGACCTCTCATTCTGCACTGCCCAGCTTGCCTGTCAACTCAATTGGTCTGTTCTCTGTGTCATGTACTCGAGAGACCATTTCCCATGCACTATCAGTTTACCAACTCCTGCCTCATATGTGTGTAAACCCAATTGGCAGCTTTCTAAGGCCGACTACAGGCTTTAATCCTCCCTGGTGACGTTCGATGAACAACATTTCCCCGGTTGTGTTGACCAGCTAGAGTACCTTACGAACATTTTCCTTACTGCACAGAATGTTCCATATCTCACACTACTACTTTACCATGCCATGCCATGCCATGCTCTGGTGGACTGAGGCATGCAGTGCACAATTTGCACTTGCAGACGTGCTCTCCATGTTTTTAACAGTCATCTTATAATTGCAAATTGTATTCATTACAAACATTTGCATGTGCAGTGTCGCCACATTCTTCAGGGTAACTGGATTTCCTGTACTAGTTCTTTTAACAGTTTCATTCCCTCTTCTGTCTTGTGGCCCAACCTCCATCAGCTCTCTGGGACCAAGATTCATTGCTTGATTTCCGGCCTGACCATGGCAGGTGATGTCATTGTGGACCTTATTCTATCTCCAAAACCTTATTAACCCTGTTATAGACTGTCTCCTCTCAGGCATCTGCAGCTCATTTTTCATTGACAACTTTGTGATAAATTGCAGTTCTCCATGGACTTATTCTTCTTGAGTGGCATCTTCAGCGATGTCTTGATTGTCTTTAGTCATGTAGCGTAGACAGTGGCTTGTGCTTTTCCATTGACGAAACATTTGTATGAATTTCTGGTGATGCAATGGGTTTCTTCCACGGTCTTTACATCTTGGGCCTAATGCTCTTCCATTCACTGAAAGTACGAATTTACTGGGGCTCATGCTTCATAGGAACCTTCCTTGGTCCTCCCACTTATCTTACTTGCCCACATGCTGTACCGGGCCCTCAGTGTCCTGTGTGTCCTAAGCGGTACTTCCTGGGGAGTGAATTGGACCACCCTCCTTCATTTATACCGATCCCTTGTCTGTTCAAAACTAGACTATTGGTGTTTTGTGTATTCATCCATATGTCCGTCCATCTTACATGGTCTTAACACAATCCACCATCCTGGAATATGTTTGGTCACTGGCGCTTACTGCACTAGCCTGGTTGAGAGTGCCTGAGCTGCCAAACTACTGCTGTCATACTTGCGTGATGTTTTCCTCAGCAGGTATGCTTGCCATTTGTCTGCCATGCTCGGCCACCCATTCTATGCCTTCTTTTTCGATGACTACTTTGACTGCCAGTATGGGGTGCACCGTTCTTCCCTGTTACTTCCCAGAGTTCGCTTTCGGCTACTGCTCCAGCAGCTTAACTTCATGCTACCTGCCACCTTTTCAACTGGTGTGAATACTTCACCATCTTGGCTTCATGTGGTGGACCGTGTTCATCTTGGACTTCATTTCCTTCCCAAGGATACTACTCCAGATTCAATCTATTGCTGTAAGTTTCTCAACCTTCGCAGCCAACTTAGTGATAGCACCTTTGTTTACACTGATGGCTCTAAGACTGACCGTGATGTTGGATGTACCTTTTGCTATGGCACTGACATTTTTTGGTTTCAACTTCGGGAACACTGCTAGATTTTTACAGCAGAGCTCTTTGCCCTCTGTCAGGCCATCCACTGCATCCAGTGACATAGGCTTTTTAATTGCATCGTATGCTGTTATTCTCTCAGTGCCCTTCAGAGCCTCTGTGTACTGTACACAATCCATCCCTAAGTGCAATGGGTCCAAGAAATCTTCCACGCGCACGCTGCTGAGCAACTCATCGTGATGTTTGTGTGGGTTCCTGGTTATGTTGATCTGACAGGAAATGAGGCTGCTGAGGCTGTTGCCAAGGCTGCAGCCTCCTACCTCGGTCTGCTGGCTCTTCCATTCCTTTGGATGATCTCCATCTTGCCATCTGTTGGCAGATGATGCCACTTTGGCATCACCACTGGTTTTGTCTGGAACAAGTTCCAGGGAATTAAACCTCTCCCAATGGCTTGGCCACCCTCCTCTCTGCCCTCTCGTCGCAAGGAGATTGTTTCAGCTATGTTGCATATTGGGCACTGTAATTTTAGCCATTGCCATTTGTTATGTTGTGATCCCCACCATTTTGTGCTCATTGTCATAAATCTTTGACGGATTGCCATTTTGTGGCCCAGTGCCCTCTTTTTTACCTGCTTTTCAGTGTATGTTCGCTGTCTGAGTTATCAGCCATTTTACCGAACAATGAGCAGACTATCAATCGCATTTTACTTTTTATCCATTGTAGCAGTGTGGCAAAGGACATTTAATCTTTGGTTAGGGACATCCGCTGTCTCGACGGTGTATTTTGTGGATCCTTCTTCCAGGGTAAGTCCTTATTTTTAGCTCTTCGTTCCATTGATTGGGCTTACGTATAGTCGCTTTTACCTTCTTTCACATACTAGTGTTCTAAGGTTATAATATGGCCACTTATGAATTTAGTTGTTTCTGTGCCCCAAAAAAAGACTGCATCATCATTGACATTGCCTCCTGTTGTTTGTGTCATGTATGTGCCCAGTCATTTCATTTTTATTCTATTCTATCTTTTTCTTGTGTTGCATAACATTTTTGTTTGCCCTTCATGTTCCTCACACTCCTGATTTCCCTGACAATTAGTCAGTCGTGAACTTTGTCCATGTACAACTCTTCAGTTCTCCAACATATATATGCAGATAAGTACAGGTAAAAATTGTTTGACGTGATTGTCTGTGGGATGTCCTCTTGTGGCCCCAGTACTTTGCTGTGCTAAGTATGTTTCAAAATATTTTTGGTGTGTTAGTTGTCTGATATTACATGGTTCTGAGTCAAAAACCTCTTTTTGTATTTCATTGTGCACTGTTGTTGTTGTTGAGGTGGCGGTGGTGGTCTTCAATCCAGAGACTGGTTTGATGCAGCTCTCCATGCTACCCTATCCTGTGCAACGTCATCACAGAGCAACTGCTGCAACCCACATACTTCTGAATCTGTTTAGTGTATTCATCTCTTGGTCTCCCTCTAAGATTTTTACCGTCCATTCTTCCCTCCAGTACTAAATTGGTGATCCCTTGACACCTCTAAATGTGTCGTACCAATCAATCCTTCCTTCTAGTCAAGTTGTGCCACTAATTCCTCTCACCGAGCAAGGTGGCGCAGTTGTTAGACACTGGACTCGCATTCGGGAGGACGACGGTTCAATCCCGCGTCCGGCCATCCTGATTTAGGTTTTCCGTGATTTCCCTAAATCACTGCAGGAAAATGCCGGGATGGTTCTTCCGAAAGGGCATGGCCGACTTCCTTCCCCATCCTTCCCTAATCCGATGAGACCGATGACCTCGCTGTCAGGTCTCCTTCCCCAAACAACCCAACCCCCAACTAATTCTTCTTCTCCCCAATTCTATTCAGTACCTCCTCATAAGTTACATGATCTACCCACCTAATCTTCAGCATTCTTCTGTAGCACCACATTTCAAAAGCTGCTATTCTCTTCTTGTCTAAACTATTTATCATCCATGTTTTGCTTCCATACACTCCATACAAATACTTCCTGACACTTAAATCTAATCTCGATGTTGACAAATTTCTCTTCTTTAGAAATGCTTTTCTTGCCATTGCCAGTCCTCCCTACTTTGACCATTATCAGTTATTTTGCTTTCCAAATAGCAAAACTCATTTACTGCTCTAAGTGTCTCGTCGTACACTATACTGACAAATATTTTGACAAAAATATAGTTTAAAGTTCTTTGTGTGTGTCTTAGTTTTGTGACAGTACACTGTTGAAAGATTTTTTATAAGGACTATTGCGTGTGTGTTGCCTCTTCCAGATATAAACACACAACATTTACCGTGCTGGGATATTGTTTCCTACTGTGTGCATAATTGCAATTGCCGCTGTCCCTATGTCACTACAACGTCGTGCAAAATTTCCTGTATTTGTGGCACCCAAGTGGACCCTCAATCGATCTAATTCAGTTCAGATTTGTTTTACTAGAGTGTTGATTTCCCTTAATGGCACTTCCTATGTTGAATTTGACCATTTCTTCGACTGTATTGAATTTTTCACTAACTGTTTCTTGTAAATTATATGTTTTCCAAAGTTTCACACACGCTTTCCTCTCTGTTACTCTTTAATGTACTAATTTGCAATACAGTTATTTCTGCAATGTGCTCATCTGTTTGCGACTTGTAATCTCAGATAACTTAAAGAACTGTGTCATAAAATTCTTTGGCTTGTGGCCTTATTTTAATTCAGAGATTTTGCTATCCTGCTCTTTATGACAATCTTCAAATTCAGAGATTTTTGCAAGTTGTTCATCTTTCTTTTGCACCCAGGTGTCAGATCTTTTCCCCAATTTATTTCCCATATTCTGAAATCTTATCTACTAAATTTCATTTCTGCTCTTGACATTTTCCATCAGGATTTTGAATATAATAGTGTTCCATGAATTTGGTTGTTAAAACCTTTTCCTGTGGCTTCCACCTAAACATTTTGTTAAAAGACAGTGTCAACTTTCACAGCTAATTCATTATGTGCAGTAACCATCTTACTTGCACATCACTGTAGACACTGTCACCAGATATGATGTAATGGCAAAAAAAAATAAAATAAAATAAAATAAAATAAAATAAAAAAATCTCATATCTCCAATCTTTTCATTTCTACCATGTGCTCTCCACACTGCCATTTCAGTTCTCTGGATAAGCTTAAATGCATATGGAATTAATAATGGCTGCCCTAGAAATAATGTAGGCTACATCAAATTTGTCAAATCGTTACTACACTGAGCAAAATCAGATACAGATGAAAAAACCGTACAGCTGCTACCGGAAAATCAAAACTAATCACATTTTTGTTTGTGTCCTTAAGTAGCATGTGATAGGAGATGAAATTCGTGTTCACATCTAATTAGAATTTGCGCTCCACATCTAAACTCTGATGGTAGATTCAGTCTATGCTTACAAACTTGACATGTGGGAAGAGCCATATGATATTTACAAATCTTGAGCATGGTGTTCAATAAATGCCACCTCAGGGTGAAACCACTTCCGCTGAAACAATTCTTTTTCATCACCCATCTCTAGAGGTGAGGCAGCTGTCGTATTCCCCTGTAGTTTATAATGCAAAGGATGATAGACCTCAAACTGTTTCGAGTGTGGTGTGTATTTTAAAAGTAATCCTTTTTAACATTTGTGCTTGCCTACCTGGACATTATTGATGTAATCAAACATACTGTAGCATCTTCTGTGACAATCTGTTGAAAGTGTAATAGAAATGAATTGCCTGGGTAAAACATAGAATGATTGGTTGTAATTATCAGAAAATATCTGTTTTATGATTTAGGTTGATTGGAAGGAAATAGTCTCATAGCTGAGTTGTATCAATTTCATATTTCATTGTGTGTATAAATGTTCAGCTATTGGGGTGTGTCCCAAGCATTAAAAATGATGAAGCATGTACTTGAGCATTGAGCTTTTCATGAAAATGATTGAAAATGATTGTACCACAGATATTACATTACATTGAACGCAGTGTACAACAATTACTCTGACTTTTTTTTTTTTTTCAGGAAATGACTTCACAGTTAGTGGTGTTGTGGGTGGTGCTGGAGTCCATGTATGTTACTATGAAAAAGTAAGTGACCAGCTGCAGTTCGGTGTGGAGATGGATACAAATCTGCGTATGCAAGAAACTTTAGCTGTCATTGGTTACCAAGTAGATCTTCCCAAAGCAGATGTGTGCTTCAGAGGTAAGATTTTGTATTTTCATACATAGCTTATAGTTCCATTTTATATTTTGGTGTGTAGTCAGTGACAGCTGACGGCAGTTATAATTTCTAGGTTTCCCAGTTTGTTCACAAATGTGTGCTTCAATGTACTGGTTTGTGCACAAGCTGCATATGTTAATAAATAAGTAAATGTTACTACTGTTCTTCCTTTATCCGGGTTTTAAATTAATATGAAACTAAATTCAGTATATCTGTATAGTTAATTTTATTTCATTCTCTTTCCAATTCTGGAAATCTTCAGGAAAAATAAAAGTGAAAAATAAAGAAAGAGAGAAAGACAATACTTCACATAATTTTTCTGTTATCCTAATGTAATACTGCAGAAAATTGATTTTCTCTTTTACTTCATATCTGTGTGATATCATGATGGAGTCTTCCTCTAATTTGTTTACTACAGTAAATGTTATGTGCTTGACCAGACTGTCAGCATGAAATTGTTTTTGTTCGATTGTGGTATGTAATATCCAAAGTTGCAATCATGTTGTACCACCCCAATTCAGCTTTTCAGTAATCTCCTTAAATTACTAGAGGTCAATGTTGGTATCTTTTTTAAACGAAGCAATGTCCATTTGTCCCACCCTCCCCGGACACATTTCAAACCTCTCAGATATGTTACGGTAACCTACATTTCCATATGACATTGAAGAGCCCAAACAGATGAGTTGTCCTAATATTTTGTTCTGATATTATATGAGGAAGGAGGGGGGGGGGGGGGGGGGGGTCAAAAGTAACAGTTTTTCTCCAGCAGTTGGTATAAAACCAGTTCGTAATTCTGCCAGTAGTTCCCTCACTAGACACCACTTCGAATCAGTTGCCCAGGTAGCATTGCCATGGAAACATTGTGTTTTCGTAAGTGCTGTTTCATGTGCTCAGCAGTTTTAAGATGGCAAACATTAAATATCGTAACATAAGGTTCTGTTTCCTGTTAAGGAAATCGGCAGCAAAGACTATCGCAGTGCATTGCACAGCTTATGTAGAGGAATTTTTTAGTCAGACAAGGGTTTATGAATGGTCTGTCATTTCAAGTGATCACTTGTGAGTTGAAGACAAATTTTTGACCAGGACATCCCCTAACAAATAAAAACATAAAAGAAAATCCATGTTGTGATAAGTGTTTGATCGTCGTAGAACAATCAGTGAATCGGTGGAAATGACTGGAGTATCCTGAAGTGTTCTGAAGTTCATGACAATGAATTCTGACTTGTAGCTCCAAAGATGAAACGTGTGGCAGCAAAAATCATTGTACATGTGCTTCCAGATGACTAATGAACCAGTCATTTGCACGTGTGTTGGGAATTGATAGAACAGTTAGAAATTGATCTGAATTTTGACACAAAAGAAATCGCAGGCTATTGGCTTTTGCACCATGATAACACCCCTGCTCACAGGATGTTGGGGAGTTTTGGAACAAAAACCAAATTACAATGGTTTCTCATCCACCGTGCTCACCAGACCTGGCCCAGTGTGAGTTTATTTTATTCTCAAGAATGGAAAGGAACCTGAGAGGGAAGCATTTTTAAGATATAGAAATAAAGGGGAATAAATAAATAAATACTACTGGAGGCACTAAATAGCATAACTGCATACGAGTTTAAAAACTTTGGTACAAGTGTATTATATCTGATGGTCACTATTTTGAAGGTATTTAGCTTTTGAAAATTTTCCACCAAATACACAATTTTTTTGTAAAACATTTTCTCCCCCTCAGACCCCCCCCCCCCCCCCCCCCCCCCGCCCCCCTCTCCTCCTCCTCGTAACGCTGTAACTGAATATTTTTAGTGGCCTAGTTGTAAACTGTATGGGTTGGAAAAAAAAAAAGAAAAATAAACATGGCTGAACTTTGGGATTGGGGTTGTCAAGTGTTGGTCATGTGGTTATGGTAAGAGGTGTGATTTGTGTTCATATAGATATGGGCTGAGTGGTGTTTCCTTGTTAGTAAAAAGTTAGTTTTTTTCTTTAGAAAGTACTATGTTTGTGTTCTCCAAGAAAACACCAGACTCATTAGTCATTTTATGTGTTTTGCAGCTATGATTGACTCCAATTGGACTGTTGGTGCTGTGCTGGAGAAGAAGTTACAGCCTTTACCATTCTGCTTTTCACTGAGTGGTATGCTGAATCATAGCAAAAACAATTTTCGGTTAGGTTGTGGTATCACGATTGCTTGAATAAAAAGTCAGTGCATTTGAGGAATTTGTTTGAATAAAATATAATAGTCATTGGAGAATATATAATAATTCACAATGCTAAAGATGTTTTACTGTTAATGTGAAGCAGATCTGTGATCAGTTCAGTAATTTGCAAGATCTTTCACATACAGAGGTGCTTACAAACACATCACCTCCATTAGCCAAAGTATTTGATATGTTTGTACCAAACATTTTGTTAGTTTTCCATGTGACTTATTTTTTGTAAATATGTACCTGCACAAAACAATGACAGCTGTAAGCATTTTTTTATCTAATGTGACACAAGAGACTGTATTGCTGAATCATTTCTTGCATTTGCAAGGACAAAATAAACAAATACAATAACATTTATATCAGAAATGACTAAATGTGTAGTATTTGGGTTCTTCCAAACACCAAGGATCCTAAACTCTCAGACCTTTGGAGAGACTTATACAGAAAAGAGTCAGTTTTGAGCTAAACATAGACCTAGAAAATTCGTTTTTTGTTATGTGATGAACTTATTGCTCACTCTTTTTGTGCCATGTGATTGCCACTATATTTGCATTCTGTATGTATCTGCCACTTGCTGTTTGGTGTTAGAGTAACTAGCACATTTGGATGGAGGCAGATATGATACACCAAGAATTTGGAATTGGCTCTAAGAGGGAGGAATGGCAGCAGAGGATATGCATTCTGCTTTTCAGTATGTGTGTAAATAAAGCTGTTTGTTACTTTGTTTTATGATCAATAAATTTGAAAGTCTTGCCACAGTTATCTTTTTATTTATGAAATTTTAAGGTTATATAGATTTTAATCACATTTACCTTGAGTGGAAATACAGGGCGGTTTCCTTTATTGGAATTAGAGTTGTTACGCAATTTAATCATTTTTAACAAGATGTGGAGAAGACAGTGTTGTTATCCCACATAGTCACTCATCCTAAAGGTTTTTGAAGTGATAAAAGGTAAGTTGTTCAAGCCTTAGATAAGAGGGTTTATAACTCCTAAAAATGTCTCAATATAATTATTGCAGATTTGATCATATAATTTGAGGAGAAATTTCACCACTGTTACTGAATGGTTCTCAGAGGAGGTAACAAGTACTCATCATCTCTTTTGGTGGCTACTTTTGTGGGGTCTCTTGCATTGTTTTGTTACCAGTTACTTTTTAAGTTGTGTTGAATCTTATCCATTTCACCCTTTGCCTTACATTCCCCCTTTGCTCTCCTTGTCTGTCTAAATTTCTGGAATCAAAATTGTGCTTCAGTAATTAGGGATCTTGTAGGTTGTTGTTATAACGTCAAGTTTAACACACATATTTCAGAACGATACAACACATATAAGTCACAGAGTAAGTTGACAAGCAAGACATGTGTACACGTTAGCATTCGAATGAGCACAGAGTCCCAGTCTAGCGGCCGCTGCTTGGCTGGCCGCTTAGGTGGCGCAGCTGCTGCATGGCTGGCAGACAGCACTGCACATAGAGGATGCACGTAATTGCGTGGCGGCGCTTTGAATGATTGGCGAGTCACAACACTTTTCCCCCCTTTGAAATTGTTGCACTGGTCTTGATGGAGGTGTCTTGGAGATGGCTAACGTCCACAGGCGTTGTTTGACTCACCGTAAAGTCTCGAGGAGGAGTTTTCCCGTACGGACGGAAGTGTCCCCGATGATAACAGGTCGAGATGACAGGAGACGTAGGGGTCGAATCTGCTGGGTCCCCATGCATCAATCTGCCAGTTGCGGCAAGTCCAGTTGATATGACAGGAGACATGGGCAATGTGTCGGCGTCCGTTGGAGGAGGAGGTGAGTAGATTTGCTATGACAGAGGATGGTCATCCGGTTCCTGCATGGGCACGTCTCCTGGTGGCGTCCTTTCTTGTGCTGGCATCGCGATGACGGTGAGAGGGCTGCGTTGTGAGTATTGAGAGATGCCAAGATCCCGAGCGTCAGGTAGAGCCAAAGGTGGTGTAGTGGCATTCGGAACAGGCGTTGCTGGCACACGAGGCCGAAGCTGGTCCGAATGATGCACTGCAACACCCGTGTCCGTCTGGATTTCATACAGGCATCTGCCACGGTGTCTTAAGATGCGGCCTAGGCTCCATTTTGGCCACCTGCCATATCCCCGTACCCAGACGAGGTCATCGGCGGTGAACCAGCCAAGTGAAGGCACCCACAGCTGTTAGGTGGAAGGCCGCAGAAGATGAAGTAGCGTGCGGGGCTGTCAGCCATGTAAGAGCTCAGCCGGGCTGTGGTCGCCCGTGGGGGTGAAACGCCAGAAATTGGAGAAGCGAATCATCAGCAGCAGAAGAAGTCAGAAGTTTCCGCATCTGAGCCTTAAATGTGCGGACCAGTCATTCAGCCTCACCGTTGGATTGTGGATGGAACTGCGGGGCCGTGACATGCATAACACCATGACGAGCACAAAAATCCGCAAATTCTGAAGAGGCAAATTGCAGACCATTATCAGTAAGAAGAGTAGAGGGGAGGCCTTCCAAAGAAAAAATGCGGGCGAGAGCACTGGTGGTTGCTGTGGTGGTAGGCGACGTGCAACGGACAATGAAAGGAAAGTTAGAGTAGGCATCAATTACGAGGAGCCAATAAGTACCTAAAAAGGGTCCCGCAAGTCAGCATGAATGCGCTTCCAGGGCTTCTCAGGCGAAAGCCATGGTGACAAAGATGACTTCGGGGCAGTGGCCTGTGTCGCACAAGGGCTGCAGGCAGCGACCATGTGTGCTATTTCAGAGTCGATGCCAGGCCAGTACACATGACGGCGCGCCAGAGATTTTGTGAGAGACACACCCCAGTGCCCTTGGTGAAGGAGGCACAAGACTGAAGCACTCAGACGCAGGTACCACAACACGCGGCGAAGCATTGTCAGTGGAGAGGAGGGTAACACCATCCCTAGCCGTGAGGCGGTAGCGCAAAGCGTAGTAGTTCAGCAACAGATCAGAAGCAGACCGGCGATCTGGCCAACACTTCTGAATACAGCTTAAAACCCGGGAGAGGGTAGGGTCAGAACCCGTAGCAGCCGCCAGCCTGTCCCCAGTGATGGGGAACCCGTCCACAACCCGCTGCTCGGCAACATCCAGGTGGAAACACAAAAGTTCGTCCCTATTGAGTGCCTGATCAGGACCCATGGGAAGGCGAGACAGAGCATCAGCATTTGCATGTTGAGCCGTTGGCCGGAAATGAATCTCATAATTGAAACGAGACAAGTAAGAGCCCAACGCTGGAGGCGGTGTGCAGCCTTGTCGGGAAGTGATGTTGATGGATGAAACAAGGAAACAAGTGGTTTGTGATCCGTAACAAGATGAAATTTTGAGCCATAGAGAAAAACACCAAACTTATGAAGAGCATAAATAATGGCCAAAGCTTCTTTTTCAATTTGAGAATACTTTTCTTTGGTATTCGTGAGAGTTTTGGAGGCATAAGCAATGGGTTGTTCCGAACCGTCAGAAAAACGATGCGCAAGGACTGCACCGACCCTGTATTGAGAGGTGTCTGTGGCAAGAACAAGATGTTGGCCAGGTCGATAAGTAGCCAGGCACGGGGCCTGTTTCAGCATAGTCTTTAATTTCTGGAAAGCCGCTTCGCATGACGCGGACCAGTGAAAAGGCACGTTTTTATGCAACGGCTGAGCCACCGAAGCCGCAGACGGTAAAAACTTGTGATAGTATGCTATTTTCCCCAAGAAGGCCTGCAGTTCCTTAACAGATGTAGGGCGAGGAAGGGCATCGATCGCAGCGACAGTTTGCTGAAGCGGACGAATACCATCCCGAGAGAGTTGAAACCCCAAGTACGTGATGGATGCCTGAAAAAATTGTGATTTCTGAAGATTACACTTAAGACCGGCAGTCTGTAAGACATGAAAAAGTGTGCGGAGATTTTGAAAATGTTCTTCAGTGGTGGAGCCAGTGACAACAATGTTGTCCATGTAATTGGTACACCCAGGGACAGGGAGCAATAATTGTTCCAAGAATCGCTGAAAGAGAGCAGGGGCGCTAGCAACCCCAAATGGCAAGCGTTGGTATTGATAGAGGCCGAAAGGCGTGTTAAGGACCAGAAACTGCCGGGAAGCAGCGTCGAGAGGAAGTTGATGATAAGCTTCTGACAGGTCAATTTTAGAAAAGTACTGGCCCCCAGCAAGTTTAGTGAACAGTTCTTCAGGACGGGGCATAGGGTAAGTGTCGATGAGCATTGAGCGTTTACAGTGGCTTTGAAATCGCCACAGAGACGAATATCACCATTTGGCTTAGCAATGACGACGACAGGAGCGGACCACTCACTGGAAGTGACAGGAAGCAAGACCCCTGAAGTAGTGAGATGATCCAACTCCCGTTTTACCCGATCACAAAGGGCCACAGGAATGAGCCGAGCCCGAAAAAAACTTAGGCCGAGCAGTGGGTTTGAGTGCGATATGAGCTTCAAAGTCGTTTGCACGGCCTAACCCAGGAGAGAAAAGGGACGAAAATGTCGTCGACAAGGAATCCAGTTGAGCATAAGGAATAGCATCAGAGACAATATTGACAGTCATCTATGGAGAACCCAAAAACGCGAAAGGCATCGAAACAAAAAGATTTTCTGCGTTGCTCTGGTCGACCACAAATATGGGAACAGTGTGAACGACGGATTTGTAAGATACCTCAGCATTAAACTGTCCCAAGAGAGAAATCTTCTGTTTGTTGTATGTCCGTAATTGCCGAGTGACAGGTGACAGGAGTGGAGAACCCAACTGAAGATACGTCTGAGAATTAATTATAGTGGCAGTAGAACCGGTATCCACTTGCATGCAAACATCTCGACCAAGGATTTGGACAGTGAGGAATAACTTCCCTGAAAGGGAAGAAGTACAATTGACAGACAACACAGAATCAGCGTCATGTTCATGAACATCATGTATGTGGTCGGATTTGCAAACGGAAGACACATGACCTCTCTTTTTGCAGTTGACACACAGCCCAACGTTGGGGACAATCCTCGCGTGAATGTTTCGTAAAACACCGCGGACATGAAGGAAGTTGCCGGAGGTTTTGCTGCAGTTTCTTAGCGGGTTGTTTACGGCTAGGCCGAGGCTGCGCGTGGGAGCACGCTGCGGCCACGTCGGCCGGCGGGGACGCGCCGCACGCGTCGTCAACAGCACACAGAGGTTGTATTTCCCCGACATCACCCCACGCCTCTATTTGCGCCCCAGCGGCATTAGAAATTTCAAAAGACTGCGCAATGGAGAGAACTTCATGTAGAGTCGGATTCGCCAACTGAAGGGCATGTTGCCGAACTTCTTTGTCGGGCGCTGACCGGATAATAGCATCCCGTACCATGGAATCGGCATAGGATTCTTTGTGAACGTCAGTAACAAATTGACACTTTCAACTGAGGCCATGAAGTTCAGCAACCCAAGTGCGATAGGATTGATGTGGCTGTTTTTGACAATGATAAAAGGCAACACGAGAGGCTACCACATGCATTTGCTTTTGAAAATAGACAGACAGAAGTGAGCACATTTCTGCAAAGGACAAAGACGCAGGATCCTTCAGAGGAGCCAATTGCGACAACAACCGATACATTCGAGGTGAAATCCAGGAAAGGAATAGAGACTTACATGGTTGTTCGTCCGTGACATGAAATGCCAAGAAGTGCTGTCGAAGACGTTTTTCATAATCAGACCAGTCTTCTGCCGTCTCGTCCTAAGGAGGAAAAGGAGGTATAGCCAAGGACGAGAAACGCCCCGCATTTGACGCCGCGACGAAATCGCGAATCGAACTGTTAGAAGCGTTTGCTGTTCAAGGAGATTTTGCAATTGTTGCTCAGCAGTAGCCATGGAACCCTGTGGGTGAAAAGGAAAAATCCACTACCTCGTCGCCAGTTGTTATAACGTCAAGTTTAACACATATATTTCAGAACAACACAACACACATGTCACAGAATAAGTTGACAAGCAAGACATGTGTACATGTTAGCATTCGAATGAGCACAGAGTCCAGTCTTATCGGCCGCTGGCTGGCTGGCTGCTTAGGTGGCGCAGCTGCTGCATGGCTGGCAGACAGCGCCGCACGTAGAGGACGCGCGTAATTGCGCGGCGGCGCTTTGAATGATCGGCGAGTCACAACAGTTGTCTTATCATAGATGTAGTTTAATTTGATTTACAAGCCATAAGATCAGCTAGTGGTTTTTGAAGAGAATTTTTTGTGATCCAGGTTATCAAGTCTATTATAAATTATCAGTATAGTGGATCTCAAGCCACTGTCACAAAAAAGTCATTGTTTTGTTAGCAACCACAATAATTAAAAATTAAAATTTTAATGACATGGGCTATTCATAGCTTTCTAGCTGCTACTAGACTTAGGAGACAACATTGTGGTTAGTGTATCTACATCTGTGACGTAAGGTATCGCATGTGGAGTTGATAATTGTGAAATGGTGTGAGTAAATTTGAAATAATTTTTTCTGTTGACACATTAGATACAGTATATATATTGTTGTCTCCTGCCTAATTTCACAATGACTGAAATGGAACCAGTATTAGCTAAAATTATTCAGCTTCTGTCAATTCAACTACTCCTGCAAGGTACCTTGCCGAGTGTCTTTTGAGAGTGAGATTTTAGTAGACTCCTTGTATTTGCATTCTTCATTTTCACGGGCACTCTATATCTTCTTACACACTCTATCTGCTTCCTTCTGATTTGACCACAGATTTTTTTCTTTGTGTCTTCGCAAGTCTAGAAAATTTTCCCTATCATTATCAATAGCTCAGTCCTACATGTGTTTCTCCTACATAGCTGCATAACCCACTGAATCTCCGCACTCCCCACCTGCGTCCAATCACCTACTGTCAGTCTGTTTCTAGAAGTACCATATTTGACTGCAACTCCTCCTTCCAGAAGTGCTTCAGAATATAGACCTTCAGTCCCTGCCTCTCGCTAATCTTTCATTACAGAAAGAAACAAAGAGAAAACACACATTACACTGGAGTAGCCTTTGCTTAGCCATATGTGTATAACAAGCAGGGTCCACAGAAAGTGAGAAATGATGGATTAACTGTTGCCGCCATTTGTTTTGTGACACTTGTCATAATTAAACTGTAATATTTTAACATTATATTAAATTTAACCTTTAATCTTGTTTTACAGCATCATAATCCTTGAATATCTTAGCCACAAATGCTTTAGGACTGTAGGGGGAATGGAGATGTTTCCTTGCCAAAGCCTCTGATGAAGTGTTGCATTGTGGTTAGCATATGCTTACATTATTGGCCGTGGATGAAAATGATACCTTGTCTCAACGTAGCATTGTGGTTGTAATGTTTGACAGTAGGTGCTCTCTCTCCCTCTTTTTTTCCAACAATACAAAAAGTACATCATCTTGGTGGACTCCACAACTGTACATATGTTGAATGAAGGTGAAATTTTTCCTCTGAGGCAGTATAGGGCTACTAAAAATGATTCATTCATTTTCAGAACTCTCTACTTTCGTAAGTATTACAGGTACAAATCTGTCTGATACATGATTAGAAGTGTAAACTCACGAAGATTGCATTTTGCACTCTAAAGATGTTCTAAGAGTTAATAAGAGTGTTCATGTGAGCTAAGTCATATCTTAAGTTTTTAGTGTAATCAATCACTTATCACAGGAAAATTCCCGGATTGGCTTAAATATGCTGAAGTTATGCCTCTCTACAAGAAAGGGGACAAAGAAATGCTGTCAAATCACCAACCGATCTCACTTTTGCCAGCTTTTTCAAAAATCGTTGAAAAGGTTATGTTCAAGAGCATCTTAGTGAAAATAACATACTGTCAAAGTCACAGTTTGGGTTTCTTTAGGGTTCTGATATTGAGAACGCTATTTACACAGTGAAAATGTCCTTAATTCATTAGACAACACATTAGAGGCAACTGGCATATTCTGTGACCTGTCAAAGGCTTTCGACTATGTGAATCGCAGCATTCTTTTAAGTAAATTAAAATATTATGACATCACTGGTAGTGCTGTAAAGTGGTTTCAGTCATATCTTACTTATATAAAACAAAGGGTGTCATTACATAACGCTTCAGTAGTAGGCAATCAGACATCATCTGACTGGGAAGAAATTACATGTAGTGTTCCCCAAGGTTCCATACTAGGTCCACTACTTTTTCTTGTGTGTATGAATGACCTGTCATCTGTTAAATTACCAGATGCCAAGTTTGTCTTATTTGCAGATGATACAAACATTGCAGTAAATAGTGAATCAAAAATAAATTTAGAAAGGGCAGCTAATCAAATTTTTACTGACATTAATAAGTGGTTCATAGCCAATTCACTGTCATTAAACTTTGAAAAGACTCACTATATGCAGTTCAGAACTTCCAAGAGATTTCCTTCTAGTGTGTGTATAAAATATGACGACATGGAAATAGGAGAAGTTGAGAGTGTAAAATTCCTGGGATTACAACTTGATTATAAATTCAGTTGGGAGAGACATACTAATGAACTGCTAAAGCACCTAAATAAGTCTGTATTTGAAATGTGAATGATGTTAGACATGGTATATTTTGGGGTAACTCCACAAACCAAGAAAAATTTTTTAGAGTACAGAAGCGTATAATAAGAGTAATGTGTAGTGTAAGTCCAAGAACATCATGTCAAAACCTATTCAAAGAATTGGGAATACTAACCACAGTTTCTCAGTACATTTATTCCTTAATGAAGTTTGTTGTAAATAATACATCTCTTTTTCCATCTAGCTGCTTAGTACACAGTATCAATACTAGGAATAAGAACAATATACATAAAGATTTAAAATCACTTACTCTTGCCCAGAACAGAGTCCAGTATTCAGCAACGCGTATTTTCAATAAGTTACCCACAACCATTAAGAGTTTAGTTTCAGACAAGGCACAATTTAAAAGAATTTTTGGTGGCAAACTCCGTCTATTCCATCCATGAATTTCTCAACAAGTGCAGTAGACCATTTTAATGAAAATTTATTATACTTTAATTTTTTACAGTTCTTGGTTGTAACAGCCAAGTAACTACCTACTGTGTGAATGATGGATGTATGGAAAGCAGATGTAAGTCTTAAGTCCGTAAATAGTGGCAGTTTAATTTTAAATCTTGTACATAATTTAACTGTTCTTAACTGAGGATCATTGAAATGAATAATTTACTTTAATTTTTGACAATACTTGGTTGTAATAGCCAAGTAACTAGCTACTGTGTGAATGGTGGATTTAATGAAAGCAGATGTAAGTATTAAACCTGTAAATATTAGAAGTTTAATTTTAATTCATCCACATAATTTTACTGTTTATTGACTGAGGAGCATTAAAATTAATGAAACTCAAGATTTTAATTACATTTTTGTAATGTGTTTATATGACATGTTCCACACCCAGGAGGATCCCCTACTGTGGGTATATGGAGTGGATAATTAATGTAATCTAATCTGGTGGCAAGATGCAAACTCAGGGAGTTTGATTCTATTCATGCATCAGTCAAATTTGTACATATAATACTTTGGCAAATACAGCACTCTGGAAGTGAAAGAGTCATTTTTAGTAGCCCTGTATATTTATTAATACCTCTTCATAATTAAACAACTAGATTCATTTTGGCATGCCATTCTTCAGTGTCTCTAGAGAAGTATGTCATATGCGTGGAAGTGGCAGTAAATAAACATGATATGTACCATTTGTGATGGCTTATATATTTAACTGTTCTTGTTGATTTGATAGACTGTTGGTGCATGTCTACCTGTTGAAGCATTGTGAACAATGGCACATTGTGTGAATTCACTACCATTTTCATGTACAGCACCTTGCTGTGGGTAATTAATTAAAAACTGTGTAATTAAGTAGTAGTCATGTTAAATATCCTGCATAAGTTGAAGAGTAATGCTTTCACTGGATAGAGAAACTCGCTTTGCAGTGGACTAACTTCATCCCAAAATGCAGTGCCCAGTAGCTTCTGAGTAATCTCTTCAGCCCTGTCTTTGTTTTTCCATTGGAAAGACATTGTCCTTCAGTCAGTGATAGTTCTTGGTATTTCTTGCAACATGCCTTGTCGCTAGGCAAAGTGCAATTCAAAAATTCCTCACCCTTGAAATTTTTGACCTTGTTAAAAACATTAATGTATCTGTTGTAGTCATGGATAGGTAAACAAAAGTGAGACTGGTAAGTGAAGCAGCAGAGCTGTCATGTACCACCTCCTAGTGTACACTGAGGAGAGAGCATCGAGTGGTTTAGCAGAGGACTTGCTCCTTTCTAGCCACCAATGATGATTGACTCATAAATTTCTGTAAGGCAATCAGTCTTATACCTAAGTGTTTTTTGGACTGATTTTAATCACTCAAGCATTTTTTTAATTACTCCTCAGTAAAATTTATTCACATGGACTTACCCCGTTTTCGTCCTCGTAACCAACCTCCTAAAATTTCTTTGCCTTTCTTCTTCCTTGAATATCATCTTGTGATTGACATACCAACTTTACTCATGAACAACACTAGCACTTCTATAATTGACAGTTTGGTGGCTTGTCAATTTGAGTCCAAAACTATTAATTCACTCAATAAGAAATGGAACAATGTTGCTGGTATTCCCAGAGATTAATATTTATGTTAATAGCAGGTGTTAAATGGCATTTAACTTTTATATTAACAACAAGAGTTAATTGGCATTACTATCTCGTAACTAGTAAATGGTGGGCACGAATTTTCCATCCAACTGAAAATGTAAGAGATTAAGTATGCATAATGCAGTAAATACTTACGAATTTCAACTTAAAGATCTAATAACCATTTACTGTGTGTATATATAAGTGTATATTCAAACCTCTGTTATTCCTGAAGATACTCCAGTAGTAATTAACAAAGAAAAATTTTGATACTACAAGAAAAAATTTTGATAATACTATGAAAAAGTATTTGATGGTACATCCATTGCTGATACAGCTATCTGATTATTGCTGCAGTTATCTTGGTGTTACATTATATCTCTGTAAAATGGATAATCTCTGGGAATGTTGTTATATTTCAGAATTACTATTAAGACAAATATTCTTTTTAAAATAAAATTACTGAAAACTTTATGTATGTGGCTGCAATCATTAATTTTTTTTTTTTTAGAACACAATTGTATCATATTTTCCTTTATTAGGTAGAGCCAGTTCAGACAGTATACAACTAAGATTCGTACATTCAAAGTTGAACAAAAGAAATTGTCTTCTTTAACACTTGAGTTCTAGCACCCAGATTTACAGTCATCTACAAAAACCTGTTACCTATGCACTTTTCTTGCCATGAAATAATAAAAAAGAAACGAAAATAATTACTTCCTGTTACCACTTCTTTTGCTACATCAAAAATAAAACTTCACTCACTTCAGGTGTTAGTTTCCTATCTAAATAGCTTCCCAGCCTACTTTATATGATAATTAGATGGTTCCACTAGCCTTCTTGTGAAATAATGAAAGTGCTAAACATGTTTCAAGACTACACTTGCTTAAAACTGTTCCTCAATATTGCATCATTTTAAAAGTGCTTTATGATGTATATTACCACCCCAAAATTAATTATTCTTGATAGCTCATTTCATAATGGCCACTATAATCTGATTCACAGCAATCTGTAGCAAAATAACTACCAAAATTTCCCTATAGTTTAGCATTCTACTGAAGCTGTAGAATTAATTATGAGAGTCATCAAATACTTTTCTGCTCAGTGGCAGATGCAAATACTCAATTTTGTTTCCAAACATTCTTGACAAACTTTCAACCACTTAGCATGAGTCCTGCCCATTGATGAACTAAACCGTATTTCATGTAAAATGAACAATGTTTACATTGCCTCTTTGTATTATTCTTATTGTGCAATAATAACAATTGTTGCAGCCAGTAACTGGGTGCACGTTGAACTCTTTGACCAACATCTCTTCTCTTTGAGCTTACAATTTTCTGTAAGTTTTCTCTCCTCCCCTGCGAACTGGGGGGCTCCATGCTTCCTCCCATACATCATCAAACTAAAACAATTTCAATTACAAACCATATTCCACATTATGTCAATACACAATTTCTGCTTATGTATGCAAGATAGTGTAAAGCTTATAAAAGTCCCAAAATTTTCAGTCATTCACATCCTATAGGCTTCAAATTTGAATGAGCTGACTTTTTGTTTGGGTTGCTGAAGTTGCCATAGGATTAATATTATTAACATGTTGACTGCTGCACAAATGTGTTAAAGTTGGTTTTTAACAAACCGAACTTTAAGAAAAAGTCTGCTCTTAAGAAATAAAAATTAAACAGTGTGCAAACCGAAACCCTGCAAAGATGAAATTCTTAATTTGTTTGGGAATTTGTTACAGTTCCATTCGTTTTCAATCAAACTGTGTTACATTGCTGATATAAAATAGTCAGTAATTCACAATCCATGTTTATTGCTGATAGGCACATTGTAGTTTTTGGTTGGTAATTTAAAACAAGTGCAGATTCCTATGCATAGATCACATGATATGATTTCACAGAAAACTTTGCCAACACGCAAAGTCTTTGTATTGTTTTGTTTATCTACACTGTGAACGTTTTGTATAGCTAATGGCCAACAAACTAAGAAAGAGTAAGAGTCAGCAAAAACTGACATTTATTCCTTGTATTCAAGGCAGTTGTAACATTAAACACTCTGACATGGCAAAGAAATAAGATTTTCCACCATCTTTTTTATACAGTATATAGTGAAATATTATGAGGCATTCCTGAGTGCCGAAACTCGAGGATCTTGTGCATTGTATAGCGAAAACATTCGTGCTTCATCATTTCAAGTGAGCTACACATCTTCAGTTAAACTGCCCAATTATCTGTTAATGTAAAAATCTGTAAAACTGCCTGAACTGATGGTGTGTGAACTATGTTGTTTTCCTCTCACTTCAGTCATTCCGTGCACTGTCTGTGACAATGACAGACAGTAAAAGGAGAGCTCCTGTTGTGTGGTTAAAGCTGTATTACTTCTTTAATTCTTCCTGAAAAGTAGATCGAAGTTTCTTTATTTTCTTAAAGACACCATAACAAGTTACATTAGGTCCCAAAAAGTTTTTAGTTTTTGTAGTAATATATTGTATGCAGCCACTTTTTTATGTAGTTTCAATGTGAATTTCGTTCTATATTGTAATTTCAGTAAAATTCCAGAAGCCTTCAGTAAAACCCAAATGCTCATCCTCTGTGTGGACAGGACACAGTAGTGCCGATTCGAGCTCTAAAATTCATAAAAATTTTCACAATCACGGTCTCGCATTGCCACACCTGTGACATGAGGTAACGTGTGATTGACCGTTATGGTGTAATAACAAACACTGGCTGGTAGTATTGTCTTGGACATTCTTTCAGTGGCATGACATAAGTCCCTTGCACTGGTAATATGTGCAGTTATTTCCAGTAACCATACAGTTTATCAGTCGGACATAATGCCAAGTGTGATAAGTTGTGCAGCTAACTGGAAGGTGTTTCGCCCCCATAAGAACTCAGAAACAATCTTCTTTCTTATTAAATGGTTTCATGAAATGGGAAGCGGAAACGTATATACTGGGGCTACAACTTTGCTTCTGCCATTTTTTCTCAAAGTTCGAGGCTTTATTGTGAGCATCTTACAAAAAAATTATGTTTTAAAGTATTGGCCATCGCTGGCCACTACTTTCTACCATCTTTCAGGCAGCATACGACTCCCGCGGTGCAAGAACTGGGTGTCTTTCGAGAAGATCCATGCATCGATCCAATTTTGCAATTGTTCATATGACAGGAAGCCCTGGGAAGTCAGGTCGTGTGCCATTGAACTAAAAAGTTTTTAGTCAAAGGAAACAATGTCTGGAGAATACGGCCCGTGGGGTAGGACTTCCCATTTCAACATTTCCAGGTGTGTTTTGTTGGGTTTTGTGACATGGGGTCAAGCACTATCATGCTGCAAAATCAGCTTTTCATGTATATTGTTGTACGGTGGCCATTCTCAGCTCAAACACATCAATTACTTTCGATAGCGATCTCCTGTGATTGTTCTCGTAGGTTGCAGTAGCATCAAAATCTTTCTCACTTTCACAACCATGCCAGTCTTAAACATCAAAATCACCATTCTGGAAGCATGGAAACCATTTTCTGCAAAGTTCTGTCACTATCAGGCAGCTCATCATAGGTCTTATCCAGCTTTTTCTGAACCTCAGCCATAGGTTTCTCCATATCAAAGCAGAAAATTAAAACCTCCCGCAGATGACGAGAATTGGGCTCGTAAGTTGACATATTCAGACGAAAAGAACTTTAAGATGAAATCAAAAATTGACTAATAGTTGATGGCGCTATGTTCTCAAATGCCTAAGCTTACAATATGACACTTATGACCCACGACTTGCACCACTACTTTCCAACAATGCCATCTACTGCAAAACAGTGAATGCAAAGTTGTAGACCTAATAGATGGAAATTTATTATGAGAAGAAGTCCAAGAAGTCACTCTGTAGTCTGGGACTGAAGATTTCAGTGCATCAAATGGCTGCTGGACTACTCGGAAAAATGTCATAACCTTTCTTACCAATAATTAAGTGGAGAAACTGGCAGCAGATGTAGGAAGTACTGAACATTGGTTTCAGAATGGTCTATTCTCTTCAGGGGAAATACTGTCATGGAAAGAAATTGGACCATGGCTGATAACGGATATGAGCCCTGAAACTTTTTCAGTGCTGCTGGGACAAGGGTCTTTTTTTTTAATTTCTTTCCCTCAAAAATATGGGCCTGTTCTCTTCAGAGAGGAAATGTCACATAGAAGGAAAAAAGCAGGGAAAGAATGAGAGTCCTGCTGTGTTAACAGCGATGACAGTGAAAGGTTGTCACCATCTTAAAACAGTGCTGTTTACCTACAAATTTATTACCAAACACTGGAGGACTACTGAAATTTGTAAGAAGTTTCTCAGTTTAGATGACGAGATAAGGGGAGCAGGAAGAAAGACCATTGTTGTTACTGAGATATCCCCTGCACACACAGTGACGATGACATTCCAGAGGAAAGGTGATATGTTCTTTCTAGTAGCTGTGCAACTCACTGCATCAGTAAAGTGACACAGAACATCTTGGTAGTATTCCTTATCAACTTTAGTACCTTCTGGGGTATATTTGTGATGGACCAGGCCATGGGAGTCAAAAAAGATGACCAGCAAGACTTTCACATTGCTGCAAATCTGCCTCACTTTTTTGGATCTCAGGGATGATGAGTGTTTCCATTGTGACAACTAGGATTTTGTTATGGATCATACCCATAAACTCAGAACTCATTGTCAATAATCACTGTGTTAAGGAAGTTGGGATTAGTGTTCACAGTATCCAGTATGTGCTATACCATCTCCAAAGAAAGTTTCTTCTGCTCAGTTCTACATCTGCATCCATACTCTGCAAGACACCATATGGTGCGTGGCAGCAGCTACCCTGTACCACTACTAGTCATTTCCATTCCTGTCCCACTCACATATAGTGAGAGAAAAACGACTGTCTACATGCCTCGATATGAGCCCTAATTTCTTGAATACTATTGTTGTAGTTCTTACATGTAATGTATGTTGGCAGCAGTAAAATCATTTAGCAGTCAGCTTCAAAAGCTGTTTCTCTAAATTTCCTCAATAGTGTTTCTCGAAAAGAACATCACCTTCGCTCCAGAGATTCCCATGTGTGTTTCCGAAGCATCTCCATAACACTTATGCCTTGTTCAAATCTATCAGTAACAAACCTAGCAGTGTGCCTCAGAATTGCTTCAATATCTTTCTTCAATCTGACCTTGTACTGATCCCAATCACTGGAGCAGTACTGAAGAGTAGATCATAGCAGAATCCTACATGTGGTCTTCCTTACAGGTGAACCTCTCTTTCCAAAAATTTTCTCAATAAACTGAAGTCGGCAATTTGCCTTCCCTATTATAATTCTCCCTTGCAACTTTGGCACAAATTTTGCGGAGATCCTCCTGAGGTCCAGACATTTTGTTAAAGTGGATTGAATGATCCAATATTAATTTTAACCTTGTCTGCAAGTTCTCTGATTGTGATTCACATATCCTGCATTATCAGGGTACTTGAGTGATCAATAACAACCTCATTTGTGGATGTTGGGGGCCTGCCTGAACATGCTTCACTCTGTACTGATAAGGGGTGATCTTTGAAACTGTTGTACCACACCTTTATATGTGTAGTACCCTTTGCTTAGCCCCAAACGCAAGTGGAATCTTCTGCATTGTTTCAACTTGATAATTGTCAAGTTTAAAACAAAATTTGATGCCATAACAATGTTCCACTTTTTCTGTCATTTTGCCTACAATACAAAATCTGATGACTACCGCTTACAAGTGCTCACTTGTCAATGACGACTAGCCAGTGACTAGTTGTCTGAAAAAAAAATCTTGAATGTGCATCAAGTGTGCCTACAAACATAGAGAGCATACCCTGCAATAATATGGTTATTGGTTTCAACAATAAAAAATGTCAGGTACTTTTGAATAGCCGTTGTATATCTTAGGATGTTCTGGGGCTGTCTCATGAGAGTTTACGATTAAAAAGTGGTATCTACATGGCAGAAAAACCTGCACATTCTGATTATGGGTCTTTATGTTAGTATGCTATTTAGTGTGTGCAGAAAGTGTCTTATGTTAAAGGAAGTTCTTGAAATTCCATTTGTAGAATAGTAATTCTGTGTGGTACTGTATTTTTTAGCTTTACATTGGGAGAATGTACACTCCTGGAAATTGAAATAAGAACACCGTGAATTCATTGTCCCAGGAAGGGGAAACTTTATTGACACATTCCTGGGGTCAGATACATCACATGATCACACTGACAGAACCACAGGCACATAGACACAGGCAACAGAGCATGCACAATGTCGGCACTAGTACAGTGTATATCCACCTTCTTTCGCAGCAATGCAGGCTGCTATTCTCCCATGGAGACGATCGTAGAGATGCTGGATGTAGTCCTGTGGAATGGCTTGCCATGCCATTTCCACCTGGCGCCTCAGTTGGACCAGCGTTCGTGCTGGACGTGCAGACCGCGTGAGACGACGCTTCATCCAGTCCCAAACATGCTCAATGGGGGACAGATCCGGAGATCTTGCTGGCCAGGGTAGTTGACGTACACCTTCTAGAGCACGTTGGGTGGCACGGGATACATGCGGACGTGCATTCTCCTGTTGGAACAGCAAGTTCCCTTGCCGGTCTAGGAATGGTAGAACGATGGGTTCGATGACGGTTTGGATGTACCGTGCACTATTCAGTGTCCCCTCGACGATCACCAGTGGTGTACGGCCAGTGTAGGAGATCGCTCCCCACACCATGATGCCGGGTGTTGGCCCTGTGTGCCTCGGTCGTATGCAGTCCTGATTGTGGCGCTCACCTGCACAGCGCCAAACACGCATACGACCATCATTGGCACCAAGGCAGAAGCGACTCTCATCGCTGAAGACGACACGTCTCCATTCGTCCCTCCATTCACGCCTGTCGCGACACCACTGGAGGCGGGCTGCACGATGTTGGGGCGTGAGCGGAAGACGGCCTAACGGTGTGCGGGACCGTAGCCCAGCTTCATGGAGACGGTTGCGAATGGTCCTCGCCGATACCCCAGGAGCAACAATGTCCCTAATTTGCTGGGAAGTGGCGATGCGGTCCCCTACGGCACTGCGTAGGATCCTACGGTCTTGGCGTGCATCCGTGCGTCGCTGCGGTCCGGTCCCAGGTCGACGGGCACGTGCACCTTCCGCCGACCACTGGCGACAACACACTGGCGACAACATCAATGTACTGTGGAGACCTCACGCCCCACGTGTTGAGCAATTCGGCGGTAGGTCCACCCGGCCTCCCGCATGCCCACTATACGCCCTCGCTCAAAGTCCGTCAACTGCACATACGGTTCACGTCCACGCTGTCGCGGCATGCTACCAGTGTTAAAGACTGCGATGGAGCTCCGTATGCCACGACAAACTGGCTGACACTGACGGCGGCGGTGCACAAATGCTGCGCAGCTAGCGCCATTCGACGGCCAACACCGCGGTTCCTGGTGTGTCCGCTGTGCCGTGCGTGTGATCATTGCTTGTACAGCCCTCTCGCAGTGTCTGGAGCAAGTATGGTGGGTCTGACACACCGGTGTCAATGTGTTCTTTTTTCCATTTCCAGGAGTGTATTTAAGATACCAGGAATTTTAACAGGTCAGCCTAAGCATGAGTCCATATGGCAAAGACATCAATGTATCTAAACCAAACCAGTGCCTGAAGGCTTATGGATCCCAGGAAAGCACCCTCCAAGCAACCCATGAAAAGGCTGGCATAGGAAGAAGCCATCCTGGTTCCCATGGCCATACACCTGATCTGTTTGTGTGTCTGCCCCTCTAAGATGAAGTTCTCCCAGTCCTATTCCTAACCCCATGCCACTTTCATTGGTGCAGATCTCATCCTCAACAAAGGCCAACTACACACATCTGTTCACATTAAATCTACTTACAAACGACTGGACGTAATTATCCCTCAGGCCTACTTCAAAAGCAGATTCCCAAGCCATCACATCCAATCCTGATACTGCCGATCCCTCCAAAAATCACCTTAATAGTACACCACTTGTTACTGGGTACTATCTAGGTCTTGAATGTATTAACCAGCTACTTTGGCAGAGCTATGACTTCCTAAAATCAAGCCCTGAAATGAGATCCATTCTGTCTGAGAGTTTTCGTCCTCCCAATCTCTGCAATATCTTTGTCTGGCCCTAAGCTCCTTCTGCATCCATCTCTGTACCCCATGGGTCCTACCTCTTTGACCATCCCCTGCTGTAAGACTTGCCCTATGCACCCTCCTACCACCACCTATACCAGCCCTGTAACAGATAAAATATACAATATCAAAGGAAGAGCCACCTGTCAAACGACACAGGTCACATATCAGCTGTTATGTAAACACTGTTCTGCCTTTTACAGCAGCCTGACCACCACCAAGTTATCAGTTAGGATGAATGGACATAGGCAGAGGCTCTATACAGGCAACAGATAATATCTGGTTGCAGAGCATGAACTACAACATGACAGCCGTGACCTCAGTGCCTGTTTCACCACACATGCCATCTGGATTCTTCCCCTAGACACCAGTTTCTCAGAACTTTGCAGGTGAAAACTGGCGCTACAGCATGTCCTTGGTTCTCGCCATCCAGATAGCTTTAATTTATGTTAATTTCTTTGGTGTCAGCATCTCTTCACAGTAGCTTCCTTTATTCATTCCGGTTTAGTTTTCTACAGCTTTCATTTTGTGATCTATATATTTTTCGCCATCCCCCTCCCATCTGTATCACATACAATGCACTTAGCTTTTTGCTCTTATTAACTTGTGCACAATGTTTTAGCAGTACTGTCTGCCTTGCATACTCTTCTTCTTCCGCCTTTAAGCTATCAGGTTTTCAAGTCTTGCCTAGTACAATCTCGAACAATCAGTCTTTCCTTCTCATCCAGTCCAGTAAGTGTCCTCTGACTCAGGGTTCTTGGTGATTTTTTCAAACTCTGCCCCTTTTCCTAAACCTCACCAGACCATTTTCTTCTCTCCTCTTCCTTCCCCTTCAACCCTTCTGCCAGGCATAGGAGCAACTGGCTGTGAAAGCTTGAATACTTAATGCCTTTTATATGTGTGTTCTCCTGCCGCTGTTTGGTGAGTAGATTTTTTATATATCCAATTACATATTTCCAAAAATTTATTATTTTCATTAATATAAACTTAATAACATGCTATTTTAAAACCTTTCTCAGCATTTAAAAAGTGTGCATACAACATTTGTACCTGTAAAAAATAAAATTCCGTCTCACTGCATCAGGAGTACTGGTGTGCCCGGTTGGTCGTGCGATCTAACGCACGGCTTTCCGGGCGAGAAGGAGCGCCTGGTCCTCACCACAAATCCGCCCGGTGGATTTGTGTCGAGGTCCGGTGAGCCGGCCAGTCTGTGGATGGTTTATAGGCGGTTTTCCATCTGCCTCGGTGAATGCAGGCTGGTTCATCTAATTCCGCCTCAGTTACACTATGTCGGAGATTGCTGCGCAAACAAGTTCTCCACATACACATACACCACCATTGCTCTACCACGCAAACATAGGGGTTATGCTCATCTGGTGTGAGACATTCCCTGGGGGGCCATCGGGGGCCAAACTGCAAAATAACCGTGGGCGGCGGAGGGTTGACGTGGACTGCCGTAGTCATCGTGGAGTTGCGGACCACTGCAGCTGCGGCAGGTACAGAGCCTTTCCGTCGTCTCTAGGTCCCCGGTTAACATAGAATACAATACAATACTGGTGTGCCTCGTCACAAATCAAGTACTCTGTAGATACATGTGTAAGAGGATCATTACAAAAGTCTGGCACACTGTATGTTCGCGACTATTACCATGGCATGATCATGTCAATTGTGAGCAAGACTTTAGGCATGACAGTCGTATCTGTATTTGCTGGTTCATATGGCTGTGTCATGAGTAATTCAGTTTAAAAATGGAAAGTGAAAACAATTCAGGTCGGATTACACATAGTGACCAGTGTTCTGTCACCAAAATTGAATACCTACGTGGAAAGAACCCACTGGAAATTCACAACGCTTTGAGAGAGGTTTGTGGAAATAGTGTAGTGGATTGTATCATAGTATCACAATGATCTGCTCATTTCCATGAAGGTCAGGGAAGCACTGAGGACAACCCAAGAAGTGGAAGGCCACCAGCTACACCACTCAGGTTATTGTTAATGACATTTTTGTGAGAAGATTGATGAAAAACATGAGGAAACTGCATGAGGTGAGGACGTCTGTCACTTCAGTTTTACAGAGTCCTAGCTGAAAAGTTAAAGGTGAGAAAAGTTGCTGCCATATGGGTACCGCATGAGCTAAGGGAAGGCCAGAAAGCAAGTCCCAAATAATTGCAGAACAATTGCTTCAGCATTATCAAGCAGAACAATAGTTTTTGGAAATGATTGTTACACTTGATGAAACCTGGATACAAGATTTTGAGCTAGACTTGCAGTCTGTCATCACAGTGGAAAATTTCACTCCACACGCCCAAAAAATTCCTCCACCAACAATCAAAGGTGAAACTGATGATGATTTTTGTGTATGACGTGAATGGAGTCATAGCTACAAATAGTGCCCCAGGGGACCTCTCTGACAGGCACATACAACAATCTAGTTCTGCAAAATGTTTTGCATGCAAAAATTCGTTAAAGGAAGTCTGACATTCTTGCAGCTGGTTTCCTCATTTTGCACGATAATGCAAGACCACATATTGCCCTACCAGTGAGAGAAACACTTGACAAACATGGATGGGAAATACTTTGCCACTCACCATACAGTCCTGATATGAGCCCACCAGACTTTGATTTGTTTCCCAAATTGAATGAACAACTTCATGGAAAACATTTTGATACAAGTGATTAAGTTTCCAGTGAGGTGACCCAAGTAATCAGACAGCACAACAATGAAGGTGCTCTATCTGGACATTGCCAAAATGATGGGAAACTGGAACAAGCAAGAATGGAAATTACATTGAAAACTTGTAAAGGTATTTAGTAAAACAAATATTTTCTTTAGTTCTATCTTACAGTGTGCAGAACTTTCAAAATGACCCTCGTATATATATTAAATGTGTGTGCAGGATGTGGCAGAACCGACTATGCAGTTTTGAGCTAACTGTTCAGTCTGGTAGTGCACTAAGAAGAGACACACATGGCCAACCGAAGCAGATGTATCAGAACACCAGAAAATGTGCAACTGGTGAGAGTGGCAGTTGAGCAATTGCCAATATGTTCTGCTCAGTGGCATGTTATTGCATTGGGGAGTTCAGACCATAGTTTGAGGAGGATTTTGCTTTTCGATTTGAATTTCCATTCCTTCAAAATAATGATCGTTCAAGAACAGAACCCAGCAGACTATGCCAACCGCTGAAATCTTTGTGAGCAAATGCTTGGGCAGACCACTATGGAGGCAGCTTTCTTCAGTAGCGATGAGGCGCATTTTCACCCCAGTGGGATTTTGAATAAGCAAGATTATCTCTACTGGGCTGAAAATAACCCCCAAATTATTCACAAGAGACCACTACATTCCCTTAAACTAACTGTGTGGTGTGCCGTATCACTATTTGGTGTGACAGGCCTTCTTCGAGGAGGAGAGAGCAACTGTGACTATGAACTCCTGACATTATGTTTCAGAGTTGTAAATTTTTTTGTAGTCCACAATGGAAGAGATTGCTAAAGGACAGGGACTAGGGGACTTCTGCTTCCAACAAGATGGGGCTACAGCTCACACAGTCTGAAATTCATTTAATGATTTAAGAGAAGTGTCTGGAGCATGTGATATCTTCGAGGGGTGATGTGAGATGGGCTGCAGGGTCATCAGATTTAAGCATGTGTGACTTTTTGCTTTGGGAGTATCTGAAGGAAATGGTGTTCAAATGTCGTCATCACAGTCTACCTGTGCTAAGGGAGCAGTTTATTGAAGAAGTGAATGCCATACCCCAAACTGTTTAAACTAGCGGGTTTTTTTTTTTTTTTTTTTTTTACTCCCTCTAGTACCATGGAAGTCATTCCCTCATGTCTTAGCAGATGTCCTATCATCCTGTCCCTTCTCCTTATCAGTGTTTTCCACATATTCCTTTCCTCTCTGATTCTTTGTAGAACCTCCTCATTCCTTACCTTATCAGTCCACCCAATTTTCAACATTTGTCTATAGCACCACATCTCAAATGCTTCGATTCTCTTCTGTTCCAGTTTTCCCACAGTCCATGTTTCACTACCATACAATGCTGTACTCCAGACGTACATCCTCAGAAATTTCTTCCTCAAATTAAGGCCGGTATTTGATATTAGTAGACTTCTCTTGGCCAAAAATGCCTTTTTTGCCATAGCGAGTCTGCTTTTGATGTCCTCCTTGCTCTATCCGTCATTGGTTATTTTACTGCCTAGGTAGCAGAATTCCTTAACTTCATTGACTTCGTGACCATCAATCCTGATGTTATGTTTCTCGCTGTTCTCATTTCTACTACTTCTCATTACCTTCGTCTTTCTCCGATTTACTCTCAAACCATACTGTGTACTCATTAGACTGTTCATTCTGTTCAGCAGATCATTTAATTCTTCTTCACTTTCACTCAGGATAGCAATGTCATCAGCGAATCATATCATTGATATCCTTTCACCCTGTATTTTAATTCCACTCCTGAACCTTTCTTTTATTTCCATCATTGCTTCCTCGATGTACAGATTGAAGAGTAGGGGCGAAAGGCTACAGCCTTGTCTTACACCCTTCTTAATACAAGCACTTCGTTCTTGATCGTCCACTCTTATTATTCCCTCTTGGTTGTTGTACATATTGTATATGAGCCGTCTCTCCCTATAGCTTACCCCTACTTTTTTCAGAATCTCGAACAGCTTGCACCATTTTATATTGTCAAACGCTTTTTCCAGGTCGACAAATCCTATGAAAGTGTCTTGATTTTTCGTTAGCCGTGCTTCCATTATTAGCCGTAACGTCAGAATTGCCTCTCTCGTCCCATTACTTTTCCTAAAGCCAAACTGATCGTCACCTAGCGCATTCTCAATTTTCTTTTCCATTCTTCTGTATATTATTCTTGTAAGCAGCTTCGATGCATGAGCTGTTAAGCTGACTGTGCGATAATTCTCGCACTTGTCAACTCTTGCCGTCTACGGAATTGTATGGATGATGCTTTTCCGAAAGTCAGATGGTATATCGCCAGACTCATATATTCTACACACCAACGTGAATAGTCGTTTTGTTGCCACTTCCCCCAATGATTTTAGAAATTCTGATGGAATGTTATCTATTCCTTCTGCCTTATTTCACTGTAAGTCCTCCAAAGCTCTTTTAAATTCCGATTCTAATACTGGATCCCCTACCTCTTCTAAATCGACTCCAGTTTCTTCTTCTATCACATCAGACAAATCTTCACCCTCATAGAGACTTTCAATGTATTCTTTCCACCTATCTGCTCTCTCTTCTGCATTTAACAGTGGAATTCCCGTTGCACTCTTAATGTTACCACCATTGCTTTTAATGTCACCAAAGGTTGTTTTGACTTTCCTGTATGCTGAGTCTGTCCTTCCGACAATCATATCTTTTTTGATGTCTTCACATTTTTCCTGCAGCCATTTCATCTTAGCTTCCCTGCACTTCCTATTTATTTCATTCCTCAGCGACGTTTATTTCTGTATTCCTGATTTTCCCAGAACATGTTTGTACTTCCTCCTTTCATCAATCAACTGAAGTATTTCTTCTGTTACCCATGGTTTCCTTGCAGCTACCTTCTTTGTACCTATGTTTTCCTTCCCAACTTCTGTGATGGCCCTTTTTAGAGATGTCCATTCCTCTTCAACTGTACTGCCTACTGCGCTATTCCTTATTGCTGTATCTATAGCATTAGAGAACTTCAAACATATCGCGTCATTCCTTAGTACTTCCGTATCCCACTTCTTTGCGTATTGATTCTTCCTGACTAATGTCTTGAACTTCAGCCTACTCTTCATCACTACTATATTGTGATCTGAGTCTATATCTGCTCCTGGGTACGCCTTACAATCCACTATCTGATTTCGGAATCTCTGTCTGACCATGATGTAATGTAATTGAAATCTTCCCATTTCTCCCGGCCTTTTCCAAGTATACCTCCCCCTCTTGTGATTCTTGAACAGGGTATTCGCTATTAGTAGCTGAAACTTGTTACAGAAATCAATTAGTCTTTCTCAATTTTCATTCCTTGTCCCAAGCCCATATTCTCCTGTAACCTTTTCTTCTACTTCTTCCCCTACAACTGCATTCCAGTCGCTCATGACTATTAGATTTTCGTCCCCCTTTACATACTGCATTACCCTTTCAATATCCTCATACACTTTCTCTATCTGTTCATCTTCAGCTTGCGACGTCGGCATGTATACCTGAACTATCGTTGTCAGTGTTGGTCTGCTGTCGATTCTGATTAGAACAACCCGGTCACTGAAGTGTTCACAGTAACACACCCTCTGCCCTACCTTCCTATTCATAACGAATCCTACACCTCTTATACCATTTTCGGCTGCTGTTGATATTACCCGATACTCATCTGACCAGAAATCCTTGTCTTCCTTCCACTTCACTTCACTGACCCCTACTATATCTAGATTGAGCCTTTGCATTTCCCTTTTCAGATTTTATAGTTTCCCTACCACGTTCAAGCTTCTGACATTCCACGCCCAGATTCGTAGAATGTTATCGTTTTTGTTGATTATTCAATCTTTTTCTCATGGTAACCTCCCCCTTGGCAGTCCCCTCCCGGAGATCCGAATGGGGGACTATTCCAGAATCTTTTGCCAATGGAGAGATCATCATGACACTTCTTCAATTACAGGCCACATGTCCTGTGGATACACATTACGTGTCTTTAATGCAGTGGTTTCCATTGCCTTCTGCATCCTCATGTCGTTGATCATTGCTGATTCTTCCGCCTTTAGGGGCAATTTCCCACCCCTAGGACAATAGAGTGCCCTGAACCTCTATCCGCTCCTCCGCCCTCTTTGACAAGGCCGTTGTCAGAGCCGTTGTCAGAATGAGGCTGACTTCTTATGCCGGAAGTCTTCGGCCGCCAATGCTGATTATTTATCAAAATTTAGGCAGTGGCGGGGATCGAACCCGGGGCCGAACACGTTTTGATTATGAATCAAAGACCACGGGTACTAGGGGTATAACTCCTCAAAACTTCAAAACTTTTCGAATGGTTCTGCCGCAACCTCCCTCCCTCCCCCCTCTCTCCCTATCCCCTCCCTCTCTCCCTCCCTCCCCCCTCTCACCCTACCCCTCCCCCCTCACTCCCCCCCTCTCCCCTCACTCCCTCCCACCCACTCTCATCCCTCCCTCTCCCCTCCCTCCCTCACCCCTCTCCCCTCCCGCCCTTGCCCCTCTCCCCTCCCTCCATCCCTCCGTCCCTCCTCTCCACTACCTCCCTCCCTCCCTCCTCTCCACTACCTCCCTTCCTCCTCTCCACTCCCTCCCTTCCCCCTCTCTGCTCCCTCCCTCCCCCTCTCTGCTCCCTCCCTCCCCCTCTCCTCTCCCATCCCCCTATCCCATCCCCCTCCCCTCCCCTCCCCCATCCCCCTCTCCCCTCTCCTCTCCTCTCCTCTCCCATCCCCCTCTCCCCTCCCATCCCCCTCCCTCTCTCCCCTCCCCCGCACCCCCTCTCCCCTCCCCCTCTCCCCTCCCCCATGCCCCTCCCCCTATCACCTGCCCCTCTCCCCTCCCCCTCTCCTATCCCCTCTCCTCTCCCCTCCCCCTCCCTCTCTGCCCTCCCCCTTTCCCCACCCCCCTTTCCCAACCCCCTCTCCCTTCCCCCTCTCCTCTCCCCCTCCCTCCCCCCCTCTCTCTCTCTCTTGGCCCCCCACCTCCCTTCCTTGAAGTCTGTAACAACAGTAGAGAACAGAATATGAAGAAGATTTCCTAAATGGTGTTTAATTATTAATATAAATTTACAAAAGTCTTCAAAAAAGTTACAGAAATGAATGATAAGCTACAAAACTCGCTATTAGCCATAAATGCAACTTACTGTGACCAAGAGAATACAGAAAGTCTTCCTTTTCTGGTCACACCAATGTAACAATGCTGTTGCTCTCTGCCAATTTTTTGGTTGGTGGAGCACATGTTTTCTCATGGTGGATGTGGAATGAACAAGAATGCAATTACTGTGTTTGCTGAAATTTGTTTGTTTTTAATCAGCATCGCTAGTACTGCTGTCTATTTAGAAATCAGTGTTGAAATCACCACAAATCACGAGGAGATGAGGCACTGGTGGATTTGAAGCTGTGGGGATAAGTCATGAGTTGTGCTTGGGTAGTGCAGATGGTAGAGCACTTCCCTGCAAAAGGCAAAGTTCCTGAGTTTGAGTCTCAGTCCAGCACACAGTTTTAATCTGCCAAAGTTTTCACACTAGTTTTATATTTAACATAATGATCCTGTTTTGTTTGGTCATGAAGACTGGCATATTGCCACTTAGTACTCTATATATGTTTATAATTATGAAATTAAATTTTCGCAGTTTAGTAATAGAAGTTTCGAAATCTTTTCTTTTTATTGACATCACAGAAATTTTATTTGATCTTTCATAAACGTAACAGAACTCTCCTTTGGAGAATGCTTGCCTAAAATGACTTGCTATGTGTATTGCTAGATTGAGGTTAATTTTCCTTTGTCATTTCATATTCAATGTTCAGTAATGTAAAGCATGTCCACATTTGGTTTATTTTGAAATAGTGGTTCCAACATGGTAATTTTATTCTTAAGTGATTGAACTTTATCGTGTAATACAACAAAACCTGGGCATTTAGACACTTATGTTGGAACAGTTTCTAGTTCTCTGTCTAACAATATTTGTAATACAGCACTTACCCTAAAAAAAATCTTTGTTGTGTGTGGCTTCTGCTTCCTGGTGCTATTGGTTGGTGAGTTAAATTCTGAAGCTTATAAAAATTATGCTTCATTCATCTCTGTCCTTTTCAGTTTAAACCATTTTATAATTTGTCTCTCACTGATCACTTTATGTTTGCAACTCGCCTAAAACACTTCGTAATCTGTGTGTGTTTGCCATTTATCCTCTAGTTTGCATTCTTTCTCGAAATAAGAGTACATATTTTATCGGCTTGTAACTCTTTTCCTGGGGCATTTAAATGGAGTCCATGGACTTTATGGAACCTTCGCTCCAAGCTGCTTATGTCTGTAATATTGAAATCCTTGAACTTAGTATATATTTCAGTGATACACTTGTTTGCAACACTAATTTTGCAATTCACATGATGCTGCCAAATAGCCACAGAGACTATGTTTGTATGGATTAAATTATTTAAGCATTTCCTCATTTATGAGGTAGCCTTGTCTTCTCATTTGTATAGGTGTCATTTCATCCTCCCATCAACACTACAAAAGCATCCGTATTCATAGTAGCTGTGCCTATTAATTTTATTAAGTTTGATATTGTACATAATGGTGCCCCACCAGCCTTTAACAAACAGGACGCCTTGAGTTTATTTATTATTTCATGTTCCATAGATCCAGGTACCAAGTAAATCTCAAGCATATGGAATGTGTCAAATTGTACGTATTTAAGATGTAACTTACATGAATACTATAAAATATACAATGTAAATAATGTGTCAAATGAGGAACATATATATCCTGTTAACAGAATATTGTGGTACACTGAGGAAGGATCAGATAAATGTTAATTTACATAAATACAATAAAAGATACAATGTAGGTAAGATATCAAGTAAAGAACATAATTTATATCAGATTAACAGGATACTGAGTTATGCTTAGAAAGGATCTGTAATATACAGAGGAAGTGAAAGCAAGCTAAATAATACAACAAATACACACGTGAATACAAAATCCCAAGTTGTTATACATTTATTATTGTGGGATTTAAAGTATTTGTAAAACAATCATAAATTTAGTGGTGCTATTCATCCTCTTTCATAAATTCATCAACCATATAAAAAGGCGTTTCTGTTTGGTACTCTTTTAGGATTTTTTTGAATTTGGTAATTGTTTATGCAGATGTTTTATACGTGGCAGGAGTGCATTAAACAGCTTAATGCTGGTGTAGTAACCTGCTTTTTGTATTTGTATTTGTATTTATTAATTTATCCTGTGGATCACATATTGTACAAAGTACACATGATATAGGACAAGTCATTTTTCTTAACAAATATGTAGTTTGGAGAAAAAAAATAGGCAATGGACTGCCATTTAAAAAATGTACGCAAAATTGTTCATTGATGAATATAGTAACTTCGCATACAGAGAATACAAACAATTTACATGGGGAACTAAGAAACATGTAGGCAATGTAGTGCTACTTTAAATTTACACAAATAATCACTGAGATTACAGAATAGTGAAAATGTCAACTGGAAACACAACAGAAGGACAATGTCATTTAAAAACTACATTAAACATAAAATTAACATTGAGATTTCACAGACAATTAAGTTTTAATACTAATAGAATGTGTACTTGTACATTCAAAAAGCGAGTTAAAAAATTTTGGGAAGTGAAACTGAAACATAGTTGTGTATAGTAGAAATTAGGTTATTATTTTGACTACAGAATGTTTTACTCTAATCACAGTATTTTACAAAGGAACTTTATAATTTTTCATTTCCAGGAATTCTTGTACTGAATAGAAACAGTGCTTTGTCAGAAATGCCTTTAGTTTATTTTTAAATATTGGATCTGGAGCAGTTTTTATTTGTTCTGGAATTTTATTGTGTAATACGACATCCAGATGAGTTATATATTTTTGGTATGATGATGTCCTGGAAAAAATTTGATGGATATTAGATTGCCCTCTGGTATAATGAGCGTGTATATCATTGTTTTGGATTAATTTGCCTGTTCTTGAGAGATATTCCCTGGTGAATAGGATTGTTTCTTGAATGAATAGGGATGGGATGTTTAGAACATTAAGTTTTATAAATTGACATTTACAAGATTCCAGCTTTTTGAGGCCACAGATTATCCTCAGTGCTCTTTTTTGTAGTTTAAATATATTTGTGCTGTGAGTTGAATTTCCCCAAAAGATGATTCCATAGCGGAGCAATGAGTGGAACTGCGCATGGTATGCTTGCATTTTAGTGTGGATTTATTTGTAGGAGATTATAGTATTCTTAGTCCATAGCACAATGATGAGAGTTTCTTTGATAAGTTGTTTATATGTGTGTCCCATTTTAAATTTTGTTGGACCCATAGACCCAAAAATTTTGTTGCATTTACATTTTCAATTTTATCATTATTTAACTTTACTTGGATAGTTTTTTGATTGGATGTGGGAATTAGTTGGAAGTTGATACATACAGTTTTCCCACTATTAACAATTAGGCCATTTTTGTTAAACCACTCAGAAAGTTTTTTCATAGAGTTATCAGATATTGTCTGAAGGGATTCAGGGCTAGATCCAGTCAACACTATGCTTGTATCATCAGCAAACAGGATAGTTTTTTGTGGGCTCATACGTTCAACAAGATCATCTATGTAAATGAGGAAAAGTAATGGCCCTAGAACAGAACCCTGGGGAACACCATATCTTATTGTTCTTTCCTCCGAGAGGAAAACTGTGTTATTTATTTTATTCTGTACATTAATATTGTATTGAAGTGATACCTTCTGTCTGTGGTTTTGTAGGTAAGAGCATAGCCAGTTGTGAGCCACACCTCTTATTCCTCTTCTTTCCAATTTAGCAAGCAGTATTTTATGATCTAGTGCGTCAAAGGCTTTAGAGAGATCTAAGAAGATACCTGCAGCTATATTATGCTGGTCAATTGATTTCAGTATGTGGTCCAACAGTTCAAAAATTGCTGTCTGGGTGGATAAAGATTTACTAAAACCATGTTGTTGAATGCTGATTGGTGCGTGGTTTTTTATGAAATTTATAAGCCTGTCATAAAAAAGTTTTTCCAGGATTTTTGAAAAGATGCTTAATATGGATAATGGTCTGTAATTGGATACTAAATCAGGGGAACCTTTCTTTAGTAATGGTGAGACTTTAGCTATTTTGAGAGCATCTGGAAAAATGCCAGTTTTTAATGATTGGTTGTAGATGGTTGATAATGGATTTACTATATGGGGAGCACACACCTTTAATATGAGGTCAGGTACTTCATCATAGCCACTAGAGATTTTATTGGGTAACAATTTTATTATGTTCCTAATTTCATCAGGGTTTGTTTCATAAGCAAACATTGTAGCATTAGTGCTGTTTGACGTATTGGTGGAATTGAAGAACGATACCTTGCAGTTTTCCTGAATGAGATCTTCTGCTAGTGAGGTGAAATATTCATTGAACTTGTTTACAACTGTGTATGGATCTGTGACCTTAGAGTCATTAAGTGTTAGAGAAATGTTTTCCTTTTTAGGTGTTGAACTACAAGTTTCTTTTTTAATAACTTTCCACATAGCTTTCATTTTGTTTGAAGAGTTTCTTATGAAATTGTCATTCCATAAAAGTTTTGCCTGTCTAATCACTCTAAGATAAGTTTTTTTGTAGGCCTTACAATAGTCAGAAAATTCTTCAGTGACTATGTATTTTTTGGAGCAATATTGGAGAAATCTGTTTCTCTCACTAGAAATTTTGATTCCTTTTGTTACCCATGACTTTCTATTTTGATTGCTTGAAGTTTTTGTTTCAAAAGGAAATGCTGTATTAAAGTAATAAAGGAAGGTGTGTGTAGACTACTTTTGGTTCTTGTGTAGTCTTTCGAAACAACTTCCTGAAAGAGTGTCTATGTTGGACACCATTCATTATTCTGATGCCTTTGTTTGAGCAGTGAACTTTTATATATATATATATATATACATTGCTGAATGAAAATAAGCAAAGTAGGAAGCCTTAACGGTGTCCACTTCAGTCACAGAAGCAATAATTTCTAGTGTATATATTGCTGAGCTAAGTCTTTTATACGTAGAGATGAAGGATGTGGGTAGACCAAATACTTCTGCTGCCTATGTATGCAGCCAGGAATTTTGTATCCTCGTCTTTTTTTATTGGTAAATCTCTACCCTCTATTTTAATTTCTTCAGGATTTCTTTGTGCCATATGGAACTTCATATACTGGGTTTTATCTGTGTTGAGTGAGAGACTATTTGAAAAAAAAAGTAAGTTTAAAATTTCACAGAAAACTTTGTTTATAGTTTGTTCAAGATTGTTGTCAGAGAATTCACCAGTGAGAATTGATGCTTCATCTGCAAGAAGAGTAAAATTAATCTTTGTATCAGAACAAAGAAAACAAAGAAAATATCAACAATGCAGAAATTAAGAGGTCTGACCTACACCTGGCATTTTTGGTTCCTGACAGTGACAATGGATTGATGAATTAGCACTAACATTTTATTTCCTTAAAATCAATGGCTCAAAAGCTATTGTATTTGAGGAATTGCAGTATTACAAGGCCAATGTTGACTATCGTATTAAACACTTTAGATATGCCTACAAAGAGTATTTGTTTATACCAAACAGTGTTCGTTGTGCGCGTGGGTACCATGAGTTTAGGCAGACGAAATGTAGACCTCTTTGGTACAATTATTATAACCTCAGTAAGTTAAAAACCTTAAAAGTTGTACTTCAGACACACAGCTGAATGTCATCCTATAAAATGCTGTCATGATTGAGGACAGCTCCTAATCGGAATGAGAAATGTAGGCTCTGTGCACAAGCTAAAAAGAAAAAGGAGTTATTTGTACACAAGTGTGAAAGCCAGTGGTGTATTCATCAATATTTGATACAATCCATAGTGTCTGCAGGGCACGTTCATTTACTGGATGGTGCACACCATCTCACAGACTAACAGGTCCAGTCATGGAGGTGGGCAAGTAGAAATGCTGATATGACCGACAAAAATGGATCATAGCGAATCTAATAGTCGGGAGGAATATTGGCCAACCTATCACACTCCATTGGGTTTACCACTGCTCAAAAGGCTGATGCACATGTCTTCATTGCCAAAGAATGTATGACCAGTTTACAGAACACAGCCTGTCGTGCAAGACGACGCGGTGGCCTCGGTAGGTGCTGCTCGAGACACATCGGCGTCTACTAGTTTTAGAGAGACACTGATTCTGTGGAGTGGCCTGTCACCCTGTGATAAAGTTCTGCAGGTCAGGATGTGCTCGATAGAATTGGCTACATGCTGGTAGATGATGCAACGAACATAGTGGCCAGGTATAAAAGAGATAGCCGTGCATTCTTCGACACAGTGGACTTGTAACACTACGCTACCGCGCACGATACTTATTAAAGCCTGTACTATGGTAAGTTGACGGGCTTCACCTGATGAGAAAGGATTTTGGTGTAATTATTGAACGCGTGTACCTTAATGGAGGCAAAATCAGACTTTCACCCACTCAGTAACAACAATGATACGTCAAGCAAGTCTGAAGTGCAACTACACGTTAGGATGGACAAGAAACAACACAGCAGATGCTACCAAATTGTTAATAATATGGTCGCCAGCCTAATTGGGCATTAACAGAGTTTCTTCCCAGTACAAGTTGAGGTACGTTCATACAAAACAACACGTAATAACACTGCATAATATGGTAAATTTTAGAACCAGAAAATCTACTGAACTAATAATTTCACTTTCTGTACTAATATGGACAAGCCATAAATACACAACAATACACTATAATGTTTACTACAAACTTCGTACTGTCTATTGATGTGATTAAAATTGGGCATAGGTTACCCAAGAAATAGCACTTTCGAAACACACATACAATGTCAATTTTGAAAAAAGGTAAAATACTGATAAATTTAGGTTTTATATTGACTTTAACTTTGCTGGTCAAATCAGTTCAGTACACTTCAGAATTCAAATGAATAGAAAAGAAAAGGTGTGTGGGGAGGGGGGGGGGGGGGACCCTGAAACTGTTATGATCACTGTATTGAAAATATTGACTAAAGGATTCATTAAGCACTCAAGATTTCCAATAGGTGAGTCACTACTCTTTTTAACTTATTTCCTGCTCATTTAATTACCATTTTATCTGCCTCAAATAATTAAACTTCATTACTAAACCAATTTCAACATTATCTTCCAACTTTGCCAGACCTATGTTCTTTACTTGTATATTCATTAACAATAAAGTTTTTTAAACATCATTCTAGCATAGATAGGTCTGCAGGTAATTCTTATTAACATAAACTTTAAATCTTCATTTCGGGACACTCGGATTGCACAACATGTGGAAAGGACCCTGTCTAGGTTAGTGATGAGGATAATTAAATGATAGGACAATTCTGGTAAAAGTTAAGTTGTTATTGAACAGTCAGGAACAAAAGTAACACTGGTCCACATGAATACAGTACTAAAAGTTTCAACCTGTTCATATTGATGCGGCGGTTGGCGGCCAGCGAGATGGCGAGGCGCAGAGCACACATACAATCACAGCTATGGCTCTTGATGTATCGGCACTTTACTTCTTCATAGCGTCGCAATATTTTTCCATTTAGTGCCTATGGAATATTGCCATGCTGTATAGGCGTCGGAAACAGCTTATCCGAGGCTCAACGAAATCACGTTTTCCAGGAGAGCCTCCTCGATCCAGCACGTGTTTCTCAGACCGATGCCCAACTCCAACTACCACTGTTGAGCCCATTATGCCGTGCCGTGCCCGTGTGCATTTTTCCGCGCTCACCTGCCATCCACCTTTTACCGCTCCCCTTACAGACAGGGTATTCACCCGAGGTTTTGCATTCTACATATCCTAATACATTGCCTACGTATGGACCAGACACACAATTACAATTTTAAACATGTTACAATAGATTCAACATGGGTTACACTTCAATTCTGTTATAGCATTGCTTGAAATTTGACATAAATATTAATATTCACATCGAAAGTTGTTTACAGTTTCTTTAACATAATGACATGAAAAGAAAAAGAAATGAAATCAAAACATTGCTTACACTAATTTATCGAAAATCAGAAGAAAAAATGTTCATATGTACAATAGTATAGCGTTGGTGTTGTTACACATGTCCCTGTTTCCATTAAATTTCACTAAGTGCAAATTTGATGGGAACACTAAATTTTACATTTATACAGTGGTTCTGAATCTTTATGTGAATGTCCCAAAAAAAAATTTATACAACAAACTTCCTTTCACTCACATTATATAGGTCTACACTTTTTAACATATCAAGAACATTTACTTGTCATTTACTTAAGTGCCTTTTGCACAGTCCAACCTCCTATCACAACATTATTAAAATAGCAAATTACTCATTTTTACTAAATTTCTCAAAGAAATAATTTCAAAATCTGGAACACAAACATTTAACTACAAAAGCAAATGCAAATATCTATATACACTATAAGACAATTTGTTGCTGCTTGTATTGAATGGCAGTCCATTTCCTTACTTCCTAAAAAAGAACACACAATAATATTTAGAAAAATCACTACAAATAATTGCTGCCTATTATTCAGATTTGGGCAGTCCATTTCGCATCATTTTACCGCATCACCTGTACCACACTTACAATTCACCATTGACTATTTATCTGCCCTCAGTGGTGTTTGGCAGTCCTTTATATTATGACTCATATACTGCCACTTTGATTTTTGACAGTCCCATCTTTTATTTGGCTTGCAGCATTTACCCTTTCTTTTCAGCCCTTTTCTCCATACATCTTTATATTTACAGTACATTTGGTAATCTGAAACTCACATAACTACATTAGCACACTGTCATTGGTATACATACATTTACAAAGATTTGTTACATTCGGAATAAAATAGTTTCAGCGTAATATACAGCACATTTATTGCAAATTGCTTTCTGATTGTACTTAGGTCACTCACTCCTAGGAACATACAGTTTCAGGTCCACAACGTTTCTTACACCTAAAGGTCTTTTGGATTTTGGGTAGATCAGGTAGTAAGCATTATCGTGTGGAATGTTCTGTATTATATACGGCTGATTATAAATATATTTAAATTTGGAAATTTCATGGTTCAGTTCACTAGACTTTTCGTGGGTTTTTAGAGGAACGTGATCCCCAATTTTAAATTTTGAAACTTTCAGATTTTTATCGTGTCTTTTAGATCTAGATTCAGCTTTTTGCTTTGCCCTTTTTCTGACTAATTCTTTCTTTTGACTTAACCCCAAACTTGTACAAGGTGGAAATTCTAGTTTTTCTTCAATTAAACTTTTACTTCTGCTGCCTAACAAAATTTCTTCCAGTGGGAATCCAGTAGATTCATGATGTAAGGTGTTCATGACATTCTCAAAATCCGATATAAATCTGCCCCAGACTCTAAATCATGCCCCTTCCTGTTTTCTCCACAATGCACCTTGGTCGACTGTGACATCATCCCAAGATACGTTCCTGACCTGTGAACCATTTATATCTGGTGGCTTTTTCGGTTTCTGGAGTTCAAAGTCTTTACTTACTTGAACTCGTTGCAAAATAAACACTGAGTCGTCTAGTGGCTCTTTCTTTCTTTGTTCAGTCTCAACATCTGGATTTTGTTTTGAAACTACGTCATCATTAGGTACAATATCGCAATTAACTGTATTTCCATTATTTCCACTATTACCAAAATATTCGTCGTCTGAACTATCGTCAGAATCCGACCATTCTGGATCACTTTCAGGTTCTAACATAAAAGCTTTTCTGAGACAGGCACTAAGTTCTCCCTCTGCATTTTCGCCAGGCTTTAATTTTAATTCAATATCCTCTTTTGGCAAAACGGCCTCATTATCAGCTTTACTCACATCCGCTGTTACTTCATATTTAGTGTAATCCTCGTAGACTTCAATTACTTTTAGGTAATCACCTGCCTCTTCCCCATGGTGCCTTTCGGTAGCAGCTTGTACTATTGGCGCATCATTAACAGACGTTACTTCCTCATCAACGCTAAGGATTTCATCCTCCAATTCCTTCCTATCTTTAACCTTCGTCCTATCGGCAGCATGCGTACTTTGCGCGGCGCTATTTACTCTCTCCTCTTTAAATTCGGGCCACGTCACCTTATTGACATCCCTGCTATCTCCTTTTTCACTAATTAACCTCCTTGCCTCATATTCCTTCTTAAAATCCTCCCACTCACATTGCTTAAGGCCTTTGTACAGATCGTCGACCTGCACGCGCCAATCAGTTACTTCTGCTAATTCATTTTCGCCATTTACTTCATTACTAACATTGCTAACTGTACCTCTCTGTGTATCCACAGTTTCATCTATTATTTCCTTCGTCACGGAATTACCACTCATAATGTATTCACCAGCTCTTACGGCAATGTTCGTACCTAATGCTGCCGCATTGCTAGTGGCTTCTCTCTGAACAGCTGTTCCGCTAGGCTGGGCCGTTGCCCTCTGATGCTCCACTCGCCTGTTAACAAGTATTGCTCTGCGCGGCGAAGATGACTCATTCGCGCTCGCACCTGATGCTTGTTTCGCAACAACACGTTGCGTCGTTCCACGCCTGTCTCTAATCTGTCTCATAACTTTACTGGCAGTCCGGTAACCTTTTTTAAATCGGGGCTGGTATATACTGTCCGCTTCTGTTTGGCCCGCAACGTTCGCGAAAATCAGTTTCCCGCGTTGTTATTGTTTTGCGCGGTGTACCCTCTTTCGCGAACTGGATAACTCCCTCTTCCTCTGCCTCTGCCTCTTTCTCTCTGTATCACGTTGACGTGAAACCCTTCGCCGTCATTTCTCTTGTCATTATTGCGATTATTCCTGTTACTAAAATTTTGAAAATTGGCACGACTTTCACGCCAGTGGTCTTCGTCTTCGACCCTTTCGAGAAATGCTAGGAAGCTGCAATGATTGCTTCCCACATATCTCTTTGAATCTTCTGGAAGCTTTTTATATAGCTCCCATATGATTTCTGAATCATATCTTCTTCCTCTTAAATGCGTCAACTTTCGGTACCAATATTCGCAGAAATCTTTCAAAGAATTCCTGCCCCTGTTATCATGAAGTTTGGCCATGATAAACTCACGCCACAAATGATCCTGTTTTTGTTCGGACCAATATTCTTCCGTAAATTTTTGCTTAAATTCTTCGAACGTCATTCGTTTGGTATTCAAATTAATTCCCCAGCGCTTAGCGTCACCTGCTAAGGCGCTAATTACTACGTTTATCTTTTCCTGACCAGACAAGTGTTCAGGAAATATTCTCTCGCAATTTTTGATGAAATCTAATGGATGCCATCCGTTATGTTTCTTGGCGGGATCGAAGCGTTCCTCACCTTCCAACAGCTTCGTAAGTGGTGTGCCGTTATAGACAACACCAGGTCTATCTTTAAGTTTACTCTCAAGATCGTAAATTTTGCCTTGAATTTTCAAAGTATTTTGTTCACACTTTTGTACACATCTGGTAACTTTCTCACCTAAATCTCTTTCAGTGTCCAAAACTGCCTTTTTCAACTGTGATATTCCGTGTTGACATTCGTTTACAATCTCAGTTTTAAGACCGAAAACTTTTTCGTCTACTTTTGTTTCGACTAGAGGCTCTACTTTATCTTGGATGCTGAGAATTTCTACATCAAACCTACTGTTAATGCTGTCAATTTCCCCCTGCATAGTATCCATATTCTTGTTAATTGTATCAATTTCAAATTTCATAGAATTTACTACAGAGCTTAAACTACCCACTTTTTGTTCTACCTGTTCTATTTGTTTACTAATTTTAATTCCTTGTTCATCTACCTGTGTTTTAAGCTGATCATTCTGTGTTTTGAGCTGATGGCTCTGTGTTTTAAGCTGCTCGTCAACGTGTGTTTTAAGCTGACTAACCTGGCTGCTAACTTGTTTTTGAAGCTGATCATTCGGCATTTTGAGCTGCTCGGCAACATGTGTTTTAAGCTGATCATTCTGTGTTTTGAGCTCATCAACATGTGTTTTAAACTGATCATTCTGTCCTGCAATTTGTTTGATCAATCATTCAAATAATTCGTTCATGCTTAAAATTTTCACACTATTCTGTTCTATGGAATCGGTGTGTTCCGATCCTACTTCAAAAGTTTCTTTTGGTTCTTTCTTTATCTTTGGTGAATCAGACATATCAGTGGATTCATTCAAATACCCACTATCACCTACAAAGTCACCCTCTACTTCTTGTTTTATTCCTTGCTGTGTTCTAGGCAATCTCGACATTTCAATCTGTTCGTTAACATGTTCGTGGTATTGTATGTACGCCAATTGTCTACCGCTAACGCCATCTGTTATCTGGCTGCATACACTCCGGTCATTGCCAGCTGCATTTTTCATTACGTTCGGCACATCTACTGTTTCTACGTTCTTGTCCATACTGAATGCAAATTACACCACACTACTATACTTGACGTTCACTGCTATTTACTTTACTAATTATTATTGCAATTCGTGCCACTGAACATCCATTGTTCGGTATTCACATTAATTTGTGACCGACAACAACTGGATGTCCTGTCACCGGGAAGCCACTTGTAACACTACGCTACCTCGCACGATACTTATTAAAGCCTGTACTATGGTAAGTTGACGGGCTTCACCTTATGAGAAAGGATTTTGGTGTAATTGTTGACCGCGTGTACTTTAATGGAGGCAAAATCAGACTTTCACCCACTCAGTAACAACAATGATACGTCAAGCAAGTCTGAAGTGCAACTACACGTTAGGACGGACAAGAAACAACTCAGCAGATGCTACCAAATTGTTAATAATACGATTGCCAACCTAATTAGGCATTAACAGAGTTTCTTCTCAGTACAAGTTGAGGTACGTTCATACAATACAACACGTAATAACACTGCATAATATGGTAAATTTTAGAACCAGAAAACCTACTGAACTAATAATTTCACTTTCTGTACTAATATGGACAAGCCATAAATACACAACAATACACTATAATGTTTACTACAAACTTCGTATTGTCTATTGATCTGATTAAAATCGGGCATAGGTTACCCTAGAAATAGCACTTTCGAAACACACATACAATGTCAATTTTGAAAAAGGTAAAATACTGATAAATTTAGGTTTTATATTGACTTTAACTTTGCTGGTCAAATCAGTTCAGTACACTTCAGAATTCAAATGAATAGAAAAGAAAAGGTGTGTTGGGGGGGGGGGGGGGGGGGACCCTGAAACTGTTATGATCACTGTATTGAAAATATTGACTAAAGGATTCATTAAGCACTCAAGATTTCCAATAGGTGAGTTACTACTCTTTTTAGCTTATTTCCTGCTCATTTAATTACCATTTTATCTGCCTCAAATAATTAAACTTCATTACTAAACCAATTTCAACATTATCTTCCAACTTTGCCAGACCTATGTTCTTTACTTGTATATTCATTAACAATAAAGTTCTTTAAACATCATTCTAGCATAGATAGGTCTGCAGGTAATTCTTATTAACATAAACTTTAAATCTTCATTTCGGGACACTCGGATTGCACAACATGTGGAAAGGACCCTGTCTAGGTTAGTGATGAGGATAATTAAATGATAGGACAATTCTGGTAAAAGTTAAGTTGTTATTGAACAGTCAGGAACAAAAGTAACACTGGTCCACACGAATACAGTACTAAAAGTTTCAACCTGTTCGTATTGATGCGGCGGTTGGCGGCCGGCAAGATGGCGAGGCGCAGAGCACACATACAATCACAGCTATGGCTCTTGATGTATCGGCACTTTACTTCTTCATAGCGTCGCAATATTTTTCCATTTAGTGCCTATGGAATATTGCCATGCTGTATAGGCGTCGGAAACAGCTTATCTGAGGCTCAACGAAATCACGTTTTCCAGGAGAGCCTCCTCGATCCAGCACGTGTTTCTCAGACCGATGCCCAACTCCGACTACCACTGCTGAGCCCGTTATGCCGTGCCGCGCCCGTGTGCATTTTTCCGCGCTCACCTGCCATCCACCTTTTACCGCTCCCCTTACAGACAGGGTATTCACCCGAGGTTTTGCATTCTACATATCCTAATACATTGCCTACGTATGGACCAGACACACAATTACAATTTTAAACATGTTACAATAGATTCAACATGGGTTACACTTCAATTCTGTTATAGCATTGCTTGAAATTTGACATAAATATTAATATTCACATCGAAAGTTGTTTACAGTTTCTTTAACATAATGACATGAAAAGAAAAAGAAATGAAATCAAAACATTGCTTACACTAATTTATAGAAAATCAGAAGAAAAAATTTTCATATGTACAATAGTATAGCGTTGGTGTTGTTACGGACTGTAGTAGTGTTGGTGGCAAAGACCATTTTGCTACCAATCTTATTAGAGAGTTTGATATTATCAAATATTGTTTTATAGAAGAAAAATTTGTTACTGGTAATTCAAGTCATATACCTGCTATTTTAACACAGTCAATGCACATTTGTTGGTAATACTAGGTGTAAGGTTGAATGGCCATTTGGTTTAATTGTAAGTGTGTTTGATATCCAGACATGGAAGAATAGGAAGATGTGTTTAACATATATTACTGCGTTCAACAGAGAACCAGTTACAAATTGCAATGTGAGTGCTTTAGCTTTTAAAGTGTAGGTTGTTTCGTCAGGCTGGTTACACATTTGTATTTGATTATACGGATCCCCTTTTGGTTCCTAATTAGAGAAGGGTGCATTTTGTTGAAAAGTATTTCAAATGCTATAGTGTGAAGAAGAAAAAAGTAGTTCTATTGACAAAGTGTGGTCTGAAGTGGGTGGTCTAAGAAGTTTATTGAATGGTATAAGACATCCTTTCGGTCAGGGAAGGTACGTAAACCCCAATTTTATTTGTTTGGCAATACTAATTGGTACATGGGTTCCCTTATTCATACCACACTTACCCACCATATCTTAGATACCATAAAAGAGGAAGCGGGATGGAATCATGATTGGTAGTCACAATTTATATTAAGGTAGTTTATTGACATTACGCCTTTTAAGGCTTTTGACAATTACAAATTGTGGATGAGCCACTAGATAAAGCTTTTCAAATACAGTTAGAAACCAACATACTCAGTACTCAATAAACACTCCCTTAAGAGAAAGTTATAAAAAACTTAATGTGCCAGGTATTTATAGAAACCTTAAGCATAGCAATTATCAGTTACTTCACATAGCCACTTCATCAAACTCTAAAACCAGTTATTACATTAAGATGGCCACACTTAAAAAATTCTTCACTAAAATACCCTAATCAACTTACTATTTCAATCCATTAAAGAAGCACTTGTTAAAAGGTCAATTATAATCTTAATGTTGCCGGACACTAATACCCCTTGCTTTATTTTCCCTTATTAAGAAAACAGAATTACTGACAAACTTCAGAAATTCAAACTCCCATATAGGATTTCCCTCAAAATACATATAATGAAAGCAGTTACCAATAAAGGGTGACTTAATGACACTTCAACACTAGTGCCAAACTAAGATCCAGTTACATAACATGCTAGAACTACTTACATAAAAAAACTACAACAGAAACACTGATCTTTACAAATGAATGTTCAACTGCTCAGACATGTTAATAAAAGACTACTAGAAAGAGCTGCCCCAGGAATTCAGCAGATGCTATGCAATTTAAGATTTAGCCAGGTGCCAGTCGCTAATATTTAAGGAAACAGCTACATATAAGAACAGGTTACATACAATATATATTCATGTATCTACCAGCTTAACGTGCCTTGGCAGAAGGAAGATAAGTCCTAAACTTTGGAAGGTGGTATGTGAACAACTCCTGGTAGTGGCCAGGTTCTTAAACACTGCCACACCTAGACCTCGGATGACATTTCACTCCATGCCAAGGCACTGGCACAGTCAAAGGTTTTTGCACGAATCACAAAGACATTCCAATATTTTGAAACATAGAAACATTCGGCAGAACCATTGACTCGATATATGGGTAAGCGTGTAAAGGAACATGTTACACTACTGACAAACTCACAACTTTGACCTTAAGCATTTTACACATGGACAACTGTATTAATAGAGTGCAGCCTTCAAAATGCCAACATAAAATCATTTGATTACGAGAAACGCAAAGCACTAGTAAAACTTCTGTGAAAGCTTTCAAATAATTTGCCACCATTTAACTAGGCCAACGGAACTCTTCACACCATCTCAAAGTTCAACTATGAAAGCCTCACCATAATAATAAAATTTGAATGCCTCTGTGTGTGTTGGTCAACAACATACAGTTACGACCACTTACTCATATCGTGCACAATATGAAGGAGTGGGTTCCACAGCTTCACCACTTCACTTCAAATTTTGTTCCCACCAAAGTCACAGAATTTTTATCTCGAAGCTGCCCATGTTGCCAAAACGCCTGTCCAACTTCACACCACAACATATAACAGTCATCACGCTCATTCAGCAGCCATTGACACTCATCTCCCAGTGAAATGTCACGAGAGCTCGAGGGTTACCCACCAAAGGCTAGCAACCAACCCGTTTCACCCACCAACCCAGATGATAAGACATGCAAAAAGCAAAGATAACTTAGCTCAACTACAATCGATCTCAATGATACATGAACAAAATAACACTGGCGTCAGCTTGCCACGGCTCACTAATCTTGATAAAAGTACTCTTGTTGAGAAAATATTAGGCCATAAACTGTAAGTTTATGTGTTGTTTGGTTCAGATTTTGGGTTTTGTGGATATAGTTCTAGGGTTCATAAAGTTATTCTATTTGAGTAGGCCAAGTGAAGGCAATTTGGCTATATATTGAAGCAAATTGTTGAAGGTTGACCACTAATCTGGGCCTAAGAATTTTGCATTGTAGGTTAGTGATATATGTTTCCAATGATATGGCTATAGGTGATGAAACTTTGTCGTCATGTTTGAATTTTATACATGCTAATTATCATATGCAACACTGTATCTTTGTAAAGGAGGAGATAGACATATCCAAGGAGTTTGTTGTCAATGAACCTCTGGTCTGGGGCATATATTGCATGAAGAGGTGATGGAGTTTCCATAAACACCCAAATGTTACAGCTCTTCAGTTGGGCAAGATGAGTAGATAGAGGACACAATTTGTGGAAATAATTTACACTAACTTTAGTTATAGTGAGAAGACATAGAAGACAGGATGTCTTTTAATTTCATACACCGTTCAAACTCAATCCATTAGTGATTATAATATTAAGGAAGAACTAATATTTTTGAAGACTGATGATGTAATAATTAATAAGGTAGCAGCATATGTTTATAGGATTAACTGTAGAATAGGGTGTATTACTAAAGATAGCCAGATAAGAAAACTTTTTCTGCTGAAGCTTGAACTATTGAGAAAGTGCAATTGTGTGTTAATAATAAGTCAGGAGCATTTACCTCTCAGGGTGTTGATTCTACTTCTGTGCCTTGGCAGTGTTACAGTGGGAGAAATACTTATAAATTCACACCATATAGTAAGCTTGCAAAATCGGTTTCTGTTGACAAAGTAAATGATTGAAAATGTATTAAAATCGAATCTGAAGCAAAGAATACCATATTTTCCGGCAATCTGTTTTATGTTGCTGTATAAAGCAGATGGTAATGTTCAAGCTGATGTGAAATATGTATATTTTATGGTAAAGCATATTGTTCATTTAACATTTTGTAAGAGGAAAGGGAAGATAGCATTTTGAATAAAGTATTTTATTGTGACAGCAGATGACTGCATTGGATTTGTTTTATCAAAACTGGGACCATATCCGTTATTATCCTGATGACCTGTGCTTGGTTTGTTTGGTTCCTGACAGTGAGACATGGATTGATGAATTAGCACTAACATTTTATGGCAATATTTGCACTCTGTATATATGAAGTTGTGCCTCTCCTCTGACCAGTGTGTGTGTGTGTGTGTGTGTGTGTGTGTGTGTGTGTGTGTGTTCTAACTTACTTACAGTTTCCAGGTTTTCTGAAAATCCATTTTTAATAGAGTTCCTCAGTTGTATTGATGTATGTTCAGAATTTTGAGTACATTTTATGGGAAGTATTTTCCACAATTGGCTTAGTTTCAATGAACAATGGCTTTTTTACTTTATGGTATTCATTTTCCAACTTTTTGAGTCTCTCCAGCTTATTCTCTTAATCCACAGCAGACACCACTTTAAAAAAGTTTTGTGCAATAAAGTTTCCCTGTTTTCTGATCTTTTACTTTCTGAAAACAGTTTTCTTTCATTACTTTTCTTCACTTCCTTGAGGAGGCTGAGTACTTCTTACTTCATTGGCATCTCACATTTTCCTGACTGAACTTTATTTATATCCACTTTTGGAGAACTGATTATTAGTTGTAAAATAGTATACTTTCATTTAACTTCAATACCTCATCCTTACAATTTACACACACTTTGATTTTACCACCAAAATTTAAGTTTTTGCTTGGCGATGCATGATATACTTTTACAGTGACCCCCATCAATAAGAAGTTAATGCCACAACAATAACAGGCTTTTGTGTTGTTAACAGAAGTTAGACTTACTGTTAGCAGAGGATGAAAGACACTAGGTTAAGAAATAAAAACAATAACAGGAATAACTTGGTTTGACATGTTACAATGGCAGTCTAAATTATATTTTGGAAATGTTTTTCTGCTACCAGCATTTCTATACCACACTGAACAAGTAGAAAAGTTCATCAGTTCTGTCAGGTAATGCGGCACCTCATTAATTGCATATCGACTACGCAATATGTGACTTAGCCTCTCTAACTAGTCACAATCACTATCATTATCTATCAGTGGTAGGATTCTGGATCATTACGATTCCATTCCATTACAGTATCACCTGCCATTTTCTGTTAGAACAGTAGGATTTTGAACTTACATAACTGGCATTATTTGTGTTTATAAAAGTAACCATTATGAACTGCACAATTATTCAGTGTGAACCTGTGTTTGTCAACAATTAAAGTACAAGTAGCTATAGACTGTGAACAGTACCGCCCACTTTTTATATCTGCATTTATGTGGCCTCAATACCTGTACAATTTTGCCAGAGTGTTGTGTGAGTGACTTCAAGCGTGTTCTTTCCCCCAGCTCCATTGAAATTCATTAATTGTGGGAAATGTGTTGTTGGTCACAGTAGATGGGATACATGGTCATTATGTGCACCTGTCAATAGTAATCGTTCTTGTGTGTGCTTGTATATAGCCACCCATATTTCAGCTGGTCTGCAAAGAAGCCGGAAGCCCTTGCGTAGAACCCCATGCTGCAGTATGTCATTCAAAATCTATGTTATACTTTATAACAACATATTACTTGTAATTCTTCAAGCTTTCCCAGTGAGATGTTGTCATGTTGATTAATCGGGTTTCTGCTAGTTACTTGCGGCTATTCTGGACGATACTTCAACTGCATGACTTGCAGTCTTCTTCAGGTGCTGTCCGATACTGATTTCAGTGTGGAACAAGTCCAGTATTTATGGCTATGTTGTGGTAGGCGTTCCCTCTGTGGTCCTTGTTGTGTCTGGTGCTGTGTCCGTTGGTACGCCAACCAACAGCAACAACTGTAGCGTTTTCTTCTAGCCGCTGCTGTTCTGAATGCTGTGCCTGTACTTTGTGGCTATTATCCATTGTCAATATAGCTGAATTAAGTTCTGAATGGCGTCGAAGCTGTGTTAGACATTTTATCTGCTGATTGTCGTCATTTGAGTCCTTCTGTGAATTGAGACGTTCTGTTACCATGGTGTGCCATGTTAAGCATTCCGTCCGAAGTTCTTTTCCCCAGGAGCGGCTACAGAGTCATTTTCAGGCCGATTCTGTTCAAATTGTTGCTCAAGACTTGGAAGAATGCCCTCAGATATTGTTTCTGTTGTATGAGGTACCATTTCACGTAGTCCTTGTTATATGTACTGGACTGTTGTTGTTGTTGTTGTTGTGGTGGTGGTCTTCAGTCCTGAGACTGGTTTGATGCAGCTCTCCATGCTATCCTATCCTGTGCAAGCTTCTTCATCTCCCAGTACTTACTGCAACTCACATCCTTCTGAATCTGCTTAGTGTATTCATCTCTTGGTCTCCCTCTACGATTTTTACCCTCCACGCTGCCCTCCAATGATGTGATCCCTTGATGCCACTGAACATGTCCTACCAACCGATCCTTTCTTCTAGTCAAGTTGTGCCACAAATTCCTCTCTCCCCAATTCTGTTCAGTACCTCCTCATTAGTGACATAATCTACCCACCTAATTTTCAGCATTCTTCTGTAGCACCACATTACGAAAGTTTCTATTCTCTTCTTGTCTAAACTAGTTATCGTCCATGTTTCACTTCCATACAGGGCTACACTCCATGCAAAGACTTTCAGAAACAGCTTCCTGGCAGTTAAATCTATACTCGATGTTAAAAAAATTTCTCTTCTTCAGAAAAGCATTCCTTTCCACTGCCAGTCTACATTTTACATCCTCTCTACTTTGACCATCATAAGTTATTTTGCTCCCCAAATAGCAGTACTCATCTACTACTTCAAGTGTCTCATTTCCTAATCTAATTCCCTCAGCATCAACTGATTTAATTCGACTGCATTGCATTATCCTTGTTTTACTCTTGTTGATGTTCATCTTATATCCTCCTTTCAAGACACTGTCAATTTCGTTCAACTGTTCTTCCAAATCCTTTGCTGTCTCTGACAAAATTACAATGTCATCGGCAAACCTCTAAGATTTTATTACTTCTCTGTGGATTTTAATTCCTACTCTAAATTTTTCTTTTGTTTCCTTTACTGTTTGCTCAATATACAGATTGAATAACATAGGGGATAGGCTACAAACCCTGTCTCAATCCTTTCTCAATCACTGCTCCCCTTTCATGCCCCTCGGCTCTTATAACTACCATCTGGTTTCTGTACAAATTGTAAATAGCCTTTCACTCCCTGTATTTGGCCCCTGTCACCTTCAGAATTTGAAAGAGAGTATTCCAGTCAACATTGTCAAAAGCTTTCTCCAAGTCTACAAATGCTAGAAATGTAGCTTTGCCTTTCCTTAATCTTTCTTCTATGATAAGTCGTAAGGTCAGTATTGCCTCACGAGTTCCAATATTTCTACGGAATCCAAACTGATCTTCCCCGAGGTCAGCTTCTACCAGTTTTTCCATTCGTCTGTAAAGAATTCGTGTTAGTATTTTGCAGCTGTGACTTATTAAACTGATAGTTCGGTAATTTTGACATCTGTCAAAACCTGCTTTCTTTGGGATTGGAATTATTATATTCTTCTTGAAGTCTGAGGGTATTTCGCCTGTTTCCATCTGAGCTGTTGATATTCATAAAAATGATTCTCTTTTCTACAAAGGTCTCTTTAATTTTCCTGTAGGCAGTATCTATCTTACCCCTAGTGAGATAAGCCTCTACATCCTTACATTTGTCCTCTAGCCATCCCTGCTTAGCCATTTTGCACTTCCTGTCGATCTCATTTTTGAGACGTCTATATTCCTTTTTGCCTGCTTCATTTACTGCATTTTTATATTTTCTCCTTTCATAAATTAAGTTCAATATTTCCTCTGTTACCCAAGGATTTCTACTAGCCCTCATCTTTTTACCTACTTGATCCTCTACTGCCTTCACTATTTCATTCCTCAAAGCTACATATTCTTCTTCTACTGTACTTCTTCCCCCCATTCCTGTCAATTGTTCCCTTATGCTCTCCCTGAAACTCTGTACAACCTCTGGTTCTTCCAGTTTATCCAGGTCCCATCTCCTTAAATTCCCACCTTTTTGCAGTTTCTTCAGTTTTAATCTACAGTTCATAACCAGTAGATTGTGATCAGAGTCCACATCTGCTCTTTGCAACTGATATCAAAGTTCCTGGTCGTCTGGCAGATGTACGCCATTCCACACTCACATGGTACATGGTAAACACCCGGTTTCTGTAGACTCAGGTCATTCTTCACACTCGTTATCACTCCCCCAGGGGGGCTCGCCACTCTTGGGCGATTTTGTGCTTGGCTACCACGGGGTCCCAGCCTTTGCAGCACTTTTCCCTTCCGTGCTGCTTGTCTATCCTCTTATTATTCTTTTTCCCCTCCCTTGGGGAACACGTCTGGGATATTATTGGGAATGTTCTGCATTCTGTTGCTGACCTGCAAAAAGTCTCAATTTTCGTTTTGGCTCCTTTTTCCTTTCTTTGTTTCCCTTCTTCTCTCGTTCATCCGCTTCAGCGTTTAAGGATCCTCTTTTTTTTCTTCTTCCTCCCTGTGCACTCCTGAAGGCCAGCCCACCCGTCTGATGTGTAAAAGGTGACCGGGTAACGCATAATTCCCAGCCCCGGGTCATCAGGTAGAGTTCACACATCCTCGCTGGTACAGGCCAGGCCCAGGGAGGGGTGATTGGCTGAGCTGTAACCTTCCCAGATTGCCCATTGATCCCTCCATCAGGTGTTCGGGAGGTGTGAACAATCACCTAAGATGGGTGCACCCCTTGTTTAGGGGGCCCCCAGTTGAATGGAGTGAGCCATCAGGGATGCTGGCAATCATGGGACATTTCCTCGTAATGAGTCATTCATCCTCTCCATCGATGTCGACGAAACAAAAACATAATGAGACTACTGATTTGAAGACCCTTCCCGCTGCACCGCAGTTCCTTGTGGTATCATGTACTGAAGACAATCAGTCCTTCACCACGATCAGTCCATTTATTATTCAGAAAGTTGTTGATACCATTGCTGGCCCTGTGAAATCCTGATCTCGTTTACGGAATGGCACTCTGCTGTTGGAGATGGCTTCTGATGCTCAAGCACAACTACTACTTGTGGCCTCGCTTCTCCGCAGCTACCCTGTTTGTGTTGAAGCACATAGAACTTTGAATTCTTCCTGTGGTGTAATTTACACCAGGCTGCTTGACGGTCTAACTGAGGCTGAAATCCAATCTTACCTCTCTGATCAGGGTGTCATTGCTTCATCGTGTCATGAAAAAGGTCAGTTCCTCCTTGGTGCCCACCCACACTCTTTTCCTCACCTTTGATAGGGTGATGCTGCCATCCAAGATTAAAGCAGGCTACAAAATCATCACAGTTTGGCCGTACATTCCGAATCCGATGTGCTGTTACCAGTGTCATCGGTTCAGTCACACTAGAACGTCTTGTCGACACCTGGCCAAATGCGTAACCGGTGGCAGGGATGCACACGAGGGCAAATGTCCACCTCCTTCTCTCCGCTGTATCAACTGTAATGGCGGCCACGCTGCCTCCTCCTGGGATTGTCCTGTGTATCTATATGAGTGGGCTGTTCAAGAGATTTGGGTAAAGGAAAAAGTGCCTTTAACAGTAGCTCACAAGTTACTGGCTAATTGGAAACCCTGTGTTCTCCCATCTGGCACTTATAGTTCACTTCTTGTTACCCCTCATTCCATGAAGGACATGGCTACACAGACATGCAACCTCAAATTTGGCTCTGTTGGGAAGTCACCCAGTGTCAAGGTAGCATCACCATCCTCCGTCCTGCTGTGCAACAAACTGTCAAACTCTCGCCTCAAGGGGCAAAGCTACCCACTACACAACCAGCAGGCAGGAAAGGCCAGAAGGAGTACTCCCAAGAAGACTCCATCCCTCCAGCCAAACAACACCCAAGTGTTCCTCTAATCAGTAGAGCTCGAAGAAGTCCACTGAAGACAAACAGTCTTCCCCTTCACCAACTCGAAGATCCTGCTCGGCGGTGTCGCCACATGGTCACTTAGCCCAGCCGGCCTCTGTCTCACCGGTGTGCACCACCAACTGTTTTTCGGCATTGGATTCCACCGACTGACCGCACCAGCACACCAATGCTTGTGTGGACCCCATGGAGCAGGATCCTCCTGCTTCTGTGCCCTGTAGTAGCAACTCTCCACCAGCTTTCCTCAGTGGACACTGAGTTGACACTCCTATATCTCTTCCTCTTCGTAATTGTCCTCCAATGGAACATTCGCAGGCTTTGGTCCCACAAAGAGGATTTATGGCTGCTTCTAGCATCACAGCATCCCCTTGTACTTTGCCTTCAGGAAATGAAATTGCACCCTCAAGACCACTTAGAGCTTCTACATTACTTACCAATTCGTTTTGACCTTCCCCCTGAGGTCAGCATCCCATCCCATTGGGGCATCATGGTGCTCATACGGGATGACCTTCATAGTCAACCCATCTGCCTGACTACCTGTCTTCAAGCTGTTGCCATTCGCCTCTTCCTTCGCCACCTGACTTTCTCCCTCTGTATCAATTATGTACCTCTGTCCTTCAGTATCACCGGGGCCGACTTCCTTCAGCTTATTGGGCAGTTACCTCCACTGTTTTAGCTACTCGGTGACTTTAATGTGCATCATCCCCTTTGGGGTTCTCCTAGGACCTGCCAGGTGGTGCCCTCTTGGCTGACATGGTTAACCAACTGAACTTCTTCTGCCTTAACACTGGTGCACCCACTTTCCTTTCTGACTCCTTGCACACCTATTCCCATTTGGACCTATCCCGGTGCACTGCCCAGCTTGTCTATCATCTTGAGTGGTCCATTCTTTCTGACACCTACTCGAGCGACCACTTCCTGTGTGCTCTCCGTCTGCTGACTTCTACCCCATCTACATGCAAGCTCAAATGTCAGCCTACTAAGGCTGAGTAGCAACTTTACTCCTCCCTGGAAACCTTTGCAGAACAAGACCTCCTCAGTTGTGATGACCAGGTGGACTATCTGACAAATATTATCCTTACTGCTGCAGAATGTTCCATTCGTTGCACTTCCTCTTTACCATGTCGTGTCCCAGTCCCTTGGTGGACTGAGGCGTGCTGTGATGCAATTCGCACACAGAGATGTACTCTCCACATTCTTAACCGCCACCCTACACTGTAAAACTGCATTGATTATAAACAGATGCGTGCAAAGTGTTGTTGGGTTCTTTGGGATAGCAAAAGAGCTAGTTGGATTTCGTTCACTAGTTCTTTTAACAGTTCCACACTTTCCTCTGTTGTGTGGGCCAACCTCTGATGGCTCTCTAGAACCAAGATCCAACCTCTGATGGCTCTCTAGAACCAAGATCCATTCCCCCGTTTCCAGCCTGACAGTAGGTGCCGGCGTCTTTGTTGATCCTGTTGCTATCTCCATCACCTAGGGCCACCATTTTGCGGAAGTTTTGAGCTCTTCCCACTATCATCCTGCCTTAATCCATAGGAAACGATTGAAGGAGGTTCTTCTCCAAATCGCGATTGCTACAATGCCACCTTCACTATTAGGGGCTAGGTCATGCTCTCAGTTCATCATGGTCCTCTGCCCCAGGGCCAGACGCTATCCGCATTCAAATGTTGCAGCACCTCTCTCTTGAGGGCAAGCACTTCCTGCTTAACACATACAACCACATCTGGGCTGAGGGCACATTTCCTGGATGCTGATGTCAAATCACTGCGCACCCATACCTAAGCCCGGTAAGGACAAAAACCTTCCTTCCAGCTACTGCACCATCTCTCTTACCAGCTGCATCTGCAAGGTGATGGAATGTATGATTCATGCACAGCTGGTGTGGTGGTTCAAATCTCACCATTTACCCAGGAATGCACAGGGTGGATTTCGAGCACGGAGTTCTGCACTTGACCATCTTGTTACTTTGTCCACCCATGTCATGAATGGTTTTCTGCGGAAATCCCAGACTGTGGCCATGTTTTTCAATTTGGAGAAGGCCTACGACACCTGCTGGAGAGCTGGTATCCTTCGTACTCATTACACTTGGGGCTTCCTTGGATGCCTGGCCTGTTTTCTTAGGGCATTTTATCAAGACCGAGTTTTCAAGGTGCGTATGGTTTCTGCTTTGTCGGACACCTTTATTCAGGAAAATGGTGTGCCTCAGTGTTCCGTCCTGAGCGTCATCCTCTTTGCTATCGCCACTAACCCCCATCATGGCCTGTCTCCCGCTGGGCATCTCCGGCTCCCTTTTTGTCGATGATTTTGCCATCTATTGCAGTTCTCCACAGACCCATCTCACTGAGCGGTGTTTTCAGCGCTGTCTTGATCGTCTTCTCTCCTGGAGCATCACCAATGGCTTTTGCTTTTCCAATGATAAAACCGTCTGTATGAATTTCTGGCAGCGCAATTGGCTTCTCCCATCATCTCTACATCTTGGACCTGTTGCCCTTCCATTTGTTGGCACTACGAAATATCTGGGTCTCATGCTCGATAGGAAACTCTCTTGGTCCTCCCATGTCTCTTACCTAGCAGCCCACTGTACACAGTCCCTCAATGTCCTACGTGTCCTCAGTGGTACTTCTTGGGGTGCCCTTGTTGTGCCCTTGTCCATTCAAAACTTGACTATGGGTGCTTATTTATGCATCTTCATGCCCATTCCTTTCACGCCGTCTCAACACTGTCCATCATCATGACATCCATTTGGCCATGGGTGCCTTTTACACCAGCCCAGTTGAGAGTCTGTATGCTAAAGCTGCTTAACCCTTTCATGGTTGATGGGTCATATATGTCGCACTAAGATTGAGCACCAGTTCGAATGTCGGGATATATGTTACCCAGCTCTGCACGGTGCTGCCATCTAGGGACAACTGTACTGAACCTAAGAAAACAATCGGGACTGCACTGCAAAGGCAATAGAGAAGGGGTGACTACTTTTGTTGACTGGCGCGTATATATGGCCACTGCAATGCCACTTATTTGTGTCATTCTTCAGTTTTCATCATTTCTCACTTTCCAGCGATGTCTGAAGTAAGTAATTCATCTTATTATTAACTTAATAATCATTTTTTAGTACAAATACAGTGTGGAATGTACTTCTTAGCGACTGTACTATCTTATAATCGAAATAAAATTAGTGGGACACATGTGTCCCAGCAGACATTATTTGTAAAGATTAGCAAGACAATTGATTAATGGGTATTCATCCAGGAAAAAGAGGGGATCAATGCCCACTTTCTTCCCAGCAAAGAGAGGAATCTCTAGTGTGCCAGATGACGTCCGGCTCGTGAACGTAGGCAAACATGTACCAAAGGACAGTGGCACTAGGAAGTGATGCAGATTCTGCAGCACAAACTGTAAAGAGAAGAGAACAAAAGTTGTTTGCACTGCTTGTGGTGTACCACTCTGTGCCACACCATGTTTTTCCAAGTTTCATGGCATGTAAAGTTTTGTAAGTATTGATCATGTATCATGAAAATTGAAATGTAATTAATATTTTTTACACTAGCTCTACACAAATAAAAAGATTACGTGCATGTATAATATGTAGTTATTTTATTCTCTGCAAAATCCTGTTTATGGCTAAAAAAATAAAATTACAAAATCAGTCAGTCAGCAGAAAAGGTATCTTGCACTGGTTCATGGGACATGTGTGTCCCACTTCCTGTTGTGAAAAAATTGAGAACTTAAAAAATATTTTGGTGGTGAAAATATAATAATGGGACTGAAAAAGAAACTGTTATCACCTTAATATTTTAAAAATCTGTAAAAAATGAATTTTATCCATGAAAGGGTTAACTAACGTGCCCAGTTGAGAGTCTGTATGCTGAAGCTACTTAACTACCACTGTCCTACCGCTGTGACTTCCTCATCGGCAAGTATGCATGCTGTTTGTCTGCCATGCGTGGCCGCCCTTCCTATGCCTCCTTCTTTGATTATTCCTTAGATCATCAGTATGGGTCTCGTCCCTTTTCCCTGTTACCTCCTGGCGACCACTTTTGTCACTTGCTACAGTGGCTTAACTTCACGCTACCTGCAACTTTCACCATGGGTGTGAACCCCTCACCACCTTGGTTTCGTGAAGCGGCCCATATTAACCTTGACCTTTATTCACTTCCTAAGGACACTACTCCAGCCTCGTCTATCGCCTCCAGTTTCACGACCTTTGCATGGAACTTAGCGATAGTACCTCTGTATACACTGATGGCTCTCGGACTGACCATGGGGTCGGGTGTGCATTCGCCATTGGCACCCATGTCTTTCAATATCGGCTTCCGGCCCTCTCCCTAGTATTTACGGCCGAGCTTTTTGCCTTGTATCAGGCTGCGGAGTACATCCGGCGACACAGCCTTCCTAATTGTGTCCTCTACTCAGACTCACTCAGCGCCCTCCAAAGTCTCTGTGTGCTGTACACTGCTCGTCCCTTAGTGCAGCGGGTCCAGGAAAATTGTCACTTGCTCACTCCTGATGGAGCTGATGCCATGTTTCTGTGGGTCCCTGGTCATGTTGGTCTGCCAGGAAATGAGGCTGCTGACACTGCTGCCAAGGCTGCAGTCCTCTTACCTCAGCCCTCTGTTCCCTCCGATGATCTCTGCACAGCCATCTGTCAGGAGGTGGTGTCCCTTTGGTGCTGCCAGTGGTCCTCCGTTCACGGGAATGAGTTTCGGCTTATTAAGCCTCTCCCGGCACCTTGGACAACTTCGTCTTGGCCCTCCTGCCGGGAGAAGATTATTTTAACATGGTAGCATGTTGGGCACTGCCTTTTTAGCTATCGTCATTTGCTCAATGACGCTCCCCACCACTTTATACGCATTGCACCCAAATTTTAACTGTCTGCCACTGCCTGCTGGAATGCCCTTTATTACTAATTTACATTCCGTCTTGCGTTTGCCATCTGATTTACCAGCTGTTTTAGCAAATGACACGCGGGCTGTCACCTGTGTTTTTCTTTTTATATGCCAAAGCAATATGGTGGAGGCCATTTAATTTCTAGTTTTGGATCTCCATTTTTGTATGATGTCTTTCTTAGTGCTTTTTCCACGTGCCTTGTTTAGATGTCTCCTATTCTTTGCATTGGGACTGACATACAGTTGTTTCCCTTGTCTCTGTGTTTGTGTTCTATAGTTTCGACTTGGGTGCGTATAACCTCAGTTGCTTTTTGCGCCCTAAAACAAAACAAACAAATAGACAACTCCCTAGCAGAGCCTTTATCTTGAAGGGTGGATGGAACACACTTTTAACATTATGTTTGAGGAGAATTCTGCTGATTTTGACAGATATCAGCCCAACATATGGCAAATGTGCAAGCTTTTGTCTTCCTTCTTTTATCTCCTCAGGAACCTGTGGTGGCTAAACAGGGCGCAGCGCCTTTTGAACATCTCGAGAAGAGCATCCATTTTTGTAGAACACAGATTGTAGACGTTCTATCTCTGCCAAATTATATGGATATGACAGAGCTCGTGCCCTGTGAATCAGTGTTCTGAATACACCATTTTTCTGTGCTGGGTGGTGGCAACTGCTGGCCTGCAGGTACAAGTCGGTGTGAGTGGGTTTGCTGTACACAGCGTGACTGAAGGTACCATTTCCCTTCCTCTTAACTAGTACATCTAGGAAAGCGAGTAGTCTATCTTTCTCCAGTTCCGTGGTGAATTTAATTTTAGGGTGGTGTGAGTTTAGGTGGTCCAAGAAAACATTAAGCTTTTCCCTACCATTTGGCCATACGACAAAGGTGTCATCCACGTGCCTGAACAAGCATCTTGGTTAATCTGGGGCCAATGTAAATGCATCCTTTTCAAATCTTTCCATAAAGAGATTGGCCACCACCGGTGAGAGCGGACTGCCTATTGCCACCCCTTCTGTTTGCTCGTAGAATTGACCCTCATGTAGGAAGTACTTTGAAGTCAGTATGTGTCTGAATAAGTGCGAGAGAGCACCGTCAAACTTTTCTCTCGAATCAGTGTAAGTGCATCACTCAGTGGTATGTGGGTGAACAGGGAAACCATGTCAAAACTGACCATAATGTCAGAGTACTAGATCTGTAGCTGCCTGGGGCATTGTAGGAAATCCTTTGAGTTGCAAATGTGATGGGCACACTCCCTCACATATGGCGAGAGTACCTTCTTAAGGTGTTGAGCAATGAGGTAGGTGGCTGCACCAGTATTTCTGACTATTGGACGGAGGAACCGCTTCCTTGTGCACCTTGGGTAGGCCATAAAATCCATGTGGCACTGGTGCCTTAGCCCTTAGTTGCTTCATGGTCTTTTCTGAACAGTCAGTTTCCTTTATAAGAGCCCTGGTCTTCTTATTCACCTTGTCTATGGGGTCCTTTTCTACTGGTCTGTATGCTGGGTCATCTAGACGGAACGCCTAACACGGCACACCTTAGTAACAAAATGTCTCAATTCACAGAAGGACTCGAATGACGACAATCAGCAGATAAAACGTCTAGCACAACTTGGACACCATTCAGAACTTAATTCAGCTATATTGACAATGAATAATAACCACAAAGTATGGGCACAGCATTTGGAACAGCCACGGCTAGAAGAAAACGCTACAGCTGTTGCTGTTGGTCGGCGTACACAATGGACAGAGCAGCAGACACAACAAGGACCACAGAGGGAACGCCTACCACAACATAGCCATAAATACTGGACTTGTTCCACACTGGAATCAGTATCGGACAGCACCTGAAGAAGACTGCAAGTCGTGCAGTTGAAGCATCATGCAGAATAGATGCGAATAATGGGCAGAAACCCAATTAATCAACATGACAACATATTACTTCCTACTATTCAATTAAGACGGAAATCGGTTGGGTACCATATGCTTTATCTTTGTATTTTACTATCAAACCCAGCAATGGTTTGCAATTGCTAAATACCCCTGACATTGAGCCTTGTTTGTTGTTGTAGCAAACGAAACCTTGATCGGGAATTGAAGTCGCGTAAAACGAATGTGTAAATCGGTTCAGACCATTGATGTACAGTGTACGAGAGACACCTAGCTGCTGTATCTGTGAGGATATAGTAACTTCACTGACAGTATTTTGCATAGTTTTAAGCTGAAAATGGATATGTTACAAAGTTTTCGATTATTCAGATTCCATAGTTGTATTCTAATCATAAGATGATAAGCCACAAGCAGAACTTTCCTGCTTGCTATTACAACCAACTTCATGGAAGAAAACCGAACAGCAGATATTTGTGTACAATTTTTGTTTAAAATTATATACAAACAGGGAGAATATATATAAGACAAACAATTTTTCAGTTGGTTTAAATACCCTGCTATTGTACTTGAAAACTGACTATGAGGAAGAAAGCTAAACTGCACATTTTCACAGCACAGAATAGCTTTACCTTTCTCACAGTAGGTTTTAACAGAAATCTCATTCATTGTGGTTTAAAAAAATATATGTTGGTATCAAAGTTTACTCTGGTTAAAAGTCTGAAGTAAATTAGTCAGGAACTTTTTAATTTTTTGTAACAATGTGTTGTCTTTATATAGTAGTAGAGACATATTTGGTTATCAGTCTTCTGATACGTCTGATGCAGCCACAAAACTTTTGTATTTTGTGCCACCCGCTTCATCTCAGAGTAGCACTTGTATACAGTGTCCTGAAATGTTTGTTCTAGGTATTTTAGTCTCTATCTTCCCGTCTAATTTTTGCCCTCTGTCACTTTCTGTAGCATCACAGAATTCAGTCACTGGTGTCTAGACCCATGTCCTGCCATCACTTGCCTTCTTCAAGTTTGTGTATTCTACATATTTCTTTTCCTACTGATTCTGTGGGGAGTCACTTTATTCCTATTTGACAAAGATTTCCACAGTGACGGAAAACAAAACGTAACACCGAGGAGGAATTGTGTGACATAAACAAACATGGTCAGCATGTTTGTACATCTGAAAGATGACTTCTATTCAGATTTTGTGCCAATTGCTTAAAAGTAGCACTAGTAGTGCCACTGTGAGGATGCAATCAGGTTTGCTTTAGATACATGCTGTCATAGTCATTAGCATTAGTTACCTTTGAGATTGGATGTGGTGAGTTATGTTAGTTAAGAATGCCTTTAAAGTGACAAAGACACTATTATCAGTGCCTCACTGAGTTTTGAATGAGGTCATGTAACAGGGCTACAAGAAGACAGATGTTCCTTATGTGATACTGCGGAAAGACTTTGTACGTATGTAGACACTGTACACGATTGCTGGCAGTTGCGGTCACGAGAATGTACAGTCGTAGGAAGACGGGCCTCTGTGGTACTACTGAGAGGGAAGACATCGTATTCGTCTTATGGCTCTGGCCCATCGTACTGCATTTACAACAAGAACTTGAGCAGCAGTTGGCACCACAGTGATACAACAACTGGTTACAAATCAGTTATTTAAAGGACAGCTCCAAACCAGATGGCCTGTAGCATGCATTTCACTGACCCCAAAGCATCTCCATTTGCAACTTCAGTGGTGACGAGCAAGAGCTCATTGGAGGGTGGCACGAGTTCTGTTGTGTTTTTTGAGGAATGCCGGTTCTGCCTCGGTGCCAGTGATAGTCACGTGTCGGTCGGAAGGAAACCTGTGGCGGACCTGCCACCAGTCAGTCTGCATGCTAGGCTCAGTGCACCTGAACTTGGAGTTACGGTCTGGGGTGCGATTTCATATGACAGCAGGAGCACTCTCACAGTTATCCTATGCACCCTGACTGCAAATTTGTACAGCAGTCTGGTGATTCAACCTGTTGTACTGCCTTTCACGAACAGGATTCCAGGGGGTGTTTTCCAACAGGGTAACACCCAATTATGACTGTTGTAACCCGACGTGCTCTACAGTGTGTCGACATGTTCTCTCAGTCAGCTCCATCACCAGATCTGTCTCCAATTGAGTACATACGGGACATCAGACAACAACTCCAGCATCACACACAAACGGCATTATCCGTTCCTGTATTGACTGACCAAGTGCAACAGGCATGGAATTCCATCCCACAAAATGACATCTGGCATCTATACAACAGAATGCATGCACGTTGTTATGCCTGCATTGAAAATTCTGGCAGTTACACCAATTATAAATGTACCAGCATTTCACATTTGCAGTGGCGTACCTTGCACTTACATTTACTTGTGGTCTTGCAATGTCAATCAGTTAAATATGTTACAAAAATAAATGTATTCCCAAAATTTCATTGTTCGCATTAATTAGTTTTTGATGTTGCAATTTTTTTCCTTCAGTGTCTTTCTGATTATGAAAATTTTATTAATAAGGTTGAAGTATCACTAATTATTATGAAAAGATTAATTTTGTGGGATTTGCTTAAGACTTCTATTGAATCGATAATAAAAGTGATTAGTGAGCAAACTTAGTACATTTACTACAAATTTTTCTGACTGTGACTGCATTATTGAGGATACTGATCTCATGTTAATTAGAAAGAACTAATAAACTTGTGTCTCTGATAATCAAATTCACAATGTAAAAGGACTTGATAGAAACATTTAACTGGTGATCTGAAAACAAATAATTAAGGACATTGCATGCAAGTCCTACTCAGAGATGAAGAAGGTGGCCCAGAAGAGGAATTTGTGGGAGGATGCTTCATACCAGTAAGAAGACTGATCACCAAAGAGAGAAAAAGATGAATGGTGTATAATTTTGGTTGAACATGTAATTTCGATCATATTTGGTAGGGTATATGACCACAATTAGGTATGAAAGCAATCTATGAGTGTGACCTCTGCTACTGATCCATCCATATGATGCCAAAATTTTGATGAATTATTATTGTAAATTTTGATGGGGAGCTTACAACATCCTGTAAATCTTCCTCACATTCAGAGGCAGTAGCAATGGCCTCATTGAATCTATCCATTGATATCCTTACACCTTGAATTTTAATCATACTCCTGAATCATTCTTTTATTTTCTTCATTACTTCTTAAATGTACGTAATGAATAGTGGAAGCTAGAAAGAATGCATCATGCTCTTGCATCCTTTTTAATCCGAGCAGCTCTCCCATGGCTTTGGATATTTATTTCTCTGCTTGGTTACTGTCCATATTAATATTGTTGTCTTTCTCTATAAGAGGTACCCTTTCTTGTTGTGTATCTGTTGAGAGGCCAGAGAAATGTGTGGTTCCTGAAGAGGGGCAGCAGCCTTTTCAGTAGTTGCAGGGGCAACAGTCTGGATGACTGACTGACCTGGCCTTGTAACATTAACCAAAATGGCCTTGTGTGCCGGTACTGTGAACTGCTGAAAGCAAGCGGAAACTGTGGCCGAAATTTTTCCCGAGGGCATGGAGCTTTACTGTGTGGTTAAATGATGATGGCATCCTCTTGGGTAAAATATACCAGAGGTATAATAGTCCCCCATTAGGATCTCCGTGCGGAGACTACTCAGGAGGACATTGTTATCGGGAGAAACAAAATTGGCATTCTACAGAACGGAGTGTGGAATGTCAGATCCATTAATTGATCCCTTTATTAGAGAGATAGATTAGAAAATTTAAAAAGGGAAATAGATAGGTTAAAGTTATATATAAAGGGAATTAGTGAAGTTCGGTGGCAGGAGGAACAAGACTTCTGGTCAGGTGAATACAGGGTTATAACTACAAAATCAAATAGGGGTGTGGTGTCACCACCAGACACAACACTTGCTAGGTGGTAGCCTTTAAATCGGCTGCGGTCCGTTAGTATACGTCGGACCCGCGTGTCGCCACTATCAGCGATTGCAGACCGAGTGCCGCCACACGGCAGGTCTAGAGAGACTTCCTAGCACTCGCCCCAGTTGTACATCCGACTTTGCTAGCGATGGTTCACTGACAAATTATGCTCTCATTTGCCGAGATGATAGTTAGCATAGCCTTCAGCTACGTCATTTGCTACGACCTAGCAAGGCGCCATTATCATTTGCTATTTATCTTGTGATGCATGTACCATCAGACCGATGTTCACCAATTATGGATTAAAGTTAAGTATTCCAGAAGCTATGTACTTTTTTTACTAGACTCAACTTCTTTAACTGTTCCAGACCTCACGCCAGCCTGCATGAGCTTAAACGCGTGCCTTTCGGCTTCCTCCTAGTGGCTTGGCTGTCTTGCCAAGTCACAACAAGGGGTAATGCAGGAATAGGTTTAATAATGGATAAAAAATAGGAGCATGGGTAAGCTATTATGAAAAGCATTATTGTAGCCAAGATTGACACAAAACCTACACCTACCACAGTAGTAAAAGTTTATTAGCCAACTAGTTCCACAGATGATGAAGAAATTGAAGAAATGTATGATGAGATAAAAGAAATTATTCAGACAGTGAAGGGAGACTGTTGTGACAGTGCCACGACATTTAAGAGTGCCGCCACGTCAGTACGCGCAAACGGCGATAGAGGCGCTCCGCAACTCGTCTGAGCGCGGGAGCGCCACCTAGCTACGAACGGCGCCGGCCGCATGTCACGGCACGGCAGTCGAATGACCGATACGGAATTGGTGGCATGTAACCAGCTATTGTTTCTACGCAATTTATTAGTGATTAAAGGTTATAACATTTTTGGCAACGAGGTTGGATATTTTTGTTCCTGCATTGTGGATTTGTGTGTTCGTGTCGGGGCAGACATGGAACAGCTTATGCAAGCGCCCATTGAACAGCAAACACAGCTGACAGCTGCTATTCAGGCGTTGTCGACATCGCTTACTCATCGTCTGTCTTCCTCTTCTCCGCCTCTGTTCCCCCCTTATGATGAGGCCGCTGAAGACTGGGAGGATTATGAGAAGCGTCTGCGGCAACACTTCTTGGCTTTCGGTGTTGTCGACGCTCCTATGTGTAAGTCATAATTTCTATCTTGGATTTCCCCACGGATCTATCAGCTGCTATCTCAGTTAGCCCTGCTGTGGGAACCTGACTCTCTGTCCTTCCAAGAAATGTGTGACTTATTGTCTAACTATTACCGAAAAAATACCCACATCATTGCCGCCTGCGTAGGGTTCTACCGGTGTCGTAAACAGCCCCATGAATCTTACCGGGCTTGGGCGGCGGAACTACATGGTCTGAGTAGGAAATGTCAGTTTGGCACGGACACTCATCATGAGTCTTATGCTGATTCAATGGTTAGGGATGCTATTCTATGGCTTGCTCCTGATAAAGAAGTTCAGCAACGTGCCTTACAACTGCCAAACCCGTCGTTGTCGGAAGTTCTAAGCATCGCTCAATCTTTTGAAGTGTCTCACGCTGCTGGTGCACAAATAGATGTGTGGTGTGATGTAGGCGCTATACAGGCCACTTTCAACACGGACAATTTGCCTGTTTCCCAGGGGACTGACGATATGGCGGCGGTTCACTCGCGTCAACAACGTCGTGTTGCGCTGCCACGCTCGCAGCGAAAACAGCAACCACAGAAGCAGGTTCATTCCGCACTTCCTTCTTGTCCACGTTGTTTCGTACAGCATGACAGGGCCGCGTGTCCAAAACATTGGGCCACGTGTAATTCATGTAGGAAAAAATGCCACATTGCTTCTGTGTGTCAGTCCCCTAAAGTTCTTGTCGACGAGGACGAGGCATCGGACATGGATGTTAACTGTGTGCTTTCTCAAACAAATAAGTTGTTTGTTACTGTTCGTGTTCTGGATAAAGACATTCACATGCAAGTGGACACTGGCTCTGCAGTAACTCTCATTAATTCTCGCACATATTTGGAGTTGGGCTCCCCTCCCTTGTCTCCAGTTACGTGAAATCTGAGAACTTATAATAAACAGAAAATTCCTATCGTTGGCTAGTTTGATGCTTCCACTACCTACAAGTCTGTTGTTCGGCCCCTCATGTTTTATGTGGTGGATCATGCGGGCACTGAAAACGTGTTTGGTTATGATGCTTTCCAGTTGTTCGGGTTCTCCATTGATGATGATGTGCACCTCATATCTGAAGATATTCCGTATCAACAGCTGGATGGATTGTGTTCTGAATTCTCGTCCGTGTTCTCTGCTGGTCTGGGTCGTGTCAAGGATTTTGAAGCCCATATTACTCTTAAACCTACAGCTCGCCCTAAGTTTTTCTGGGCATGCCCTATTCCGGTGGCGTTGCGTGCACCTGTCAAGGCTGAGATAGACAGGTTAACAGCTTCAGGGATTCTCCTTTTGTTACCTCCAGCGAATGGACATCGCCAATCATGGTGGTTTCTAAACCAAACGGGAGTCTGCAATTGTGTGGTGATTTTAAAGCCACTGTCAATGCTCAGAGCCTCATTGACACTTATCCTCTTCCCCATCCTGAGGAGTTATTTACCAAGCTAGCTGGGGGCCAGTTCTTTTCCAAACTTGATTTATTGGAGGTATACCATCAGTTGCCGTTGGATGTGTCCTCCAAGGAATTTCTCGTCATCAACACTCCTTGTGGGTTGTATCAGTACCAGCAGTTACCATTTGGCATCGCTAGCGCGCCGGCCGTTTTTCAGCGGTTTTTGGAACAGCTCACGGCTTCCGTTCCCAGCTGCATAAACTATCTGGATGACATTTTTGTCACAGGGGCCTCCACTGAGGAGCACCTTCGCAATTTGCGTTCACTGTTTCGGGTTCTGCATTCGGCTGGTTGGAGTGCAATCTGGACAAGTCACAGTTCTTCCAACCCTCCATCATGTATCTTGGTTTCCACTTGTCTCGTGAGGGTATACGTCCTCTACGTCAGCATGTTGCGGCCATTATCGCTCTAACCCGGCCGTCTACAGTAAAAGAACTTAAGGCGTTTCTAGGCGAGATTGCTTATTATCACAAATTCATTCCATCCACGGCGGCAGTAGCTCATTCTCTGCATCAGCTGTTACGCAAAAACGTTCCTTTCTGTTGGTCCGACGAGTGTGAGCAGGCTTTTGTCCACCTGAAGGCTCATTTGCAATCGGCGCCTTGTCTTGCCACATTCCGTCCGGCTCAGCACATGGTTCTGGCAACTGACGCGTCCCAGTATGACCTAGGGGCTGTTCTCGCCCATTGATATGAGGATGGGTTGGAACGACCCATCGCCTATGCTTCAAGACTCTCAACGATGCGCAACTGTGTTATTCTCAAATCAAAAAGGAGGCGCTCGCTATCATTTATGCTCTAAAAAAGTTGAGCATTTTTTTGTATCGTTCTAAGTTTTACCTCATCACTGACCACAAGCTGCTGGCCTCTCTGTTCAGCCCATCGGCGTCGCTTCCGGATAAGGCAGCTCACCGCCTGCAACATTGGTCCTTATACTTGTCTCATTTTCACCATGAGATTCACTATCACCCCATGGCCCAGCACGCCAACGCTGACGCGTTGTCGCGTTTGGCGATGGGCCCCGACCTGGTTTTCGATCGAGATGAACTACTCTGTTTCCACATTGATGAGGCAGAATGTCGTGCGGTCGAGGGTTTTCCGCTTACAGGTTCGCAGGTCACGTCGGCTACTGCGCGGGACCCGGTCCTGCGTCAGGTGATCGGTTTCATTCAATGGGGTTGGCCGCACAGGACCAAGGGCCGGGCATCGGATCCCCTTCGCAACTACCATGCCTTGCACCTTCGTCTGTCTGTTCATGATGGCGCATCTCGACGGGTCGTGGTGCCAGCCTCTCTTCGCAAAGATGTTCTCAAACTGTTGCATGAAGGCCATTGGGGGATTTCTCGGTCTAAGTCCCTGGCCCACAGGCACGTTTATAGGCCCGGTATTGATTCGGACATCGCCCACATGGTCGCTGCGTGTGGTCAGTGTGCTCAACAACTGGCTGCACCCCGTACAATGCCCTCTCCGTGGCCTGACCTGGCGCAGCCATGGGAACGGGTGCACGCTGACTTTGCTGGCCCCTTCCTCGGCACTTATTGGCTGCTGTTGATTGACGCCTTCTCGAAGTTTCCGTTTGTTGTTCGATGTCCAGCGCCCAGCACTGCGGCAACGATGCTGGCTTTGTCCAAAATCTTTGCGCTAGAAGGTCTTCCATCCACGATCATCACAGACAATGGCCCTCAGTTCTCTTCGCAGGCCTTCCGTGATTTTTGTACTGGACACGGGATTCATCATGTTACAGCACCGCCCTTCCATCCGCAATCGAATGGGGAGGTCAAGCGCCTTGTCCGCACTTTCAAAAGCCAGATGAAAAAATTCCTTAGTGATTTTTCCACAGATGACACTCTGTTGCATTTTCTGAGTTCTTATCACTTCACGCCTCTGGGTGATCGCAGCCCTGCTGAACTCTTGCATGGCCGCCAACCGCGCAATCTACTGCACCTGCTTCACCCTGTCAGGTCTTGTACTGTGTCCCCTCATGTGGGAAAATACTCGGTGGGCGCCGACGTGTGGGCACGAGGGTATGGATCTCGCCCTAAATGGATTCCAGGGGTGGTCAAGGCTCTTCACGTCCGCCGGCTTTGTGAAATACGTACGGACGACGGCATGGTTGTTCGCCATTACGACCAGATGCGCCCACGAGTGGTGGCCACACCGGTGCCACCGCCCCTTCCTTCGCCTCCACCAGCCCAAGAAGCCAGTCCTGTCACTGCTGCCAATCTCCCATGCATGTTGCTGCAGCCAATGTTGCTACCGCTTCCGAGTCCGCCGGAACCGGCCCCAGACACGACGCCGCCTTCTCCAGGACCCATCTTGCTGGAGCACACCCCCAGGTCCATGACACCTATGGATGCTGCTCCGGACTTTTCACCCATCATCTCATCCAGGAGGTACGTTCCACGCACGGGCTTCCGTCCTGGACATTTTCGACCGTACTCTCGTGTTTCTCCATGAGATCTTCTCAGGGCCTCCCAAGAGGCCATGGATGCCTCCGCGCTGTCCGTGTCTCCCAGGAAGTGAGTGTTTTTTTTCAAGGGGGGAAAAGTGTTTTGACAGTGCCACAACATTTAAGAGTGCCGTCATGTCAGTACGCGCAAACGGCAATAGAGGCGCTCCACAACTCGGCTGAGCGCGGGAGCGCCACCTAGCTACGAACAGCGCCGGCCTCATGTCACAGCAAGGCAGTCGAATGACCGATACGGAATTGGTGGCACGTAACCAGCTATTGTTTCTACATTTGTATATCCACGCAATTTATTAGTGATTAAAGGTTATAACAGAGACAAAACTTTAGTAGTCGTGGGGGACTGAAATTCGATAGTAGGAAAAGGAAAAGAAACAAAAGTAGTAGCTGAATATGACATGGGGGTAAAGAATGAAAGAGGAAGCTGCATGGTAGAATTTTGCATGGAGCATAACTTAATCATAGCTAACACCTGGTTTAAGAATCATGAAAGAAGGTCACATACGTGGAAGAGGCCTGGAGACACTGGAAGGTTTCAGATAGATTATATAATGGTAAGACAACGATCTACGATCCAAGTTTTAAATTGTAAGACATTTCCAGGGGCAGATGTGGACTCTGATCATAATCTATAGGTTATGAACTGCAGATTAAAACTGAAGAAATTGCAGAATGTGGGAATTTAAAGAGATTGGACCTTGATAAACAGAAAGAAGCAGAAGTTGTAGAGAGTTTCAGGGAGAGCATTAGGGAGCAATTGACAAATACGGGGGAAAGAAATACAGTAGAAGGTGAATGGGTAGCTTTGAGAGATAAAATAGTGAAGGCAGCAGAGGATCAAGTAGGTAAAAAGATAAGGGCTGGTAGGAATCATTAGGTGACAGAAGATATATTGAATTTAATTGGTGAAAGGAGAAAATATTAAAATGCAGTAAATGAAGCAGTCAAAAAGGAATTCAAACGTCTCAAAAATGAGATCGACAGGAAGTACAAAAGGGCTAAACAGGGATGGCTACAGGACAAATGTAAGTATGTAGAGGCATATATCACTAGGGGGTAAGATGGATAATGCCCACAGGAAAATTAAAGAGACCTATGGAGAAAAGAGAACCGTTTGTATGAATATCAAGAGCTCGGATGGAAAGCAAAGAGGGGAAAGCAGAATGGTGGAAGGACTATATAGAGGGCCTATACAAGGGTGATGTACTTGAGGGCAATATTATTGAAATAGAAGAGGATGTAGATGAAGATGAGAATGGAGATATGATACTGTGTGAAAAATTTGACAGAGCACTGAAAGACCTAAGTCGAAACAAGGCCCCGGGAGTAGACAACATTCCATTAGAACAACTGATAGGCTTGGGAGAGCCAGCCCTGACAAAACTCTATCATCTGGTGAGCAAGATGTATGAGACAGGAGAAATACCCTCAGCCTTCAGGAAGAATATAATAATTCCAATTCCAAAGAGAGCAGGTGTTGACAGGTGTGAAAATTACAGAACTATCAGTTTAATAAGTCATGGCTGCAAAATACTAAAACAAATTCTTTACAGATGAATGGAAAAACTGGTAGAAGCCGACCTTGGGGAAGATCAGTTTGGATTCTGTAGAAATGTTGCAGCACGTGAGGCAACATCAATGCTACAAATAGATTAAGGAAAGGCAAGCCTAAGTTTCTAGCATTTGTAGACTTAGAGAAAGCTTTTGACAATATTGCCTGGAATACTCTCTTTCAAATTCTGTAGGTGACAGGGGCCAAATACAGAGAGTGAAAGGCTATTTACAATTTGTACAGAAACCAGATGGTAGTTATAAGAGTAGAGGGGCATGAAAGGGGAGCAGTGATTGAGAAAGGATTGAGACAGGGTTTGTAGCCTATCCCCAATGTTATTCAATCTGTATATTGAGCAAACAGTAAAGGAAACAAAAGAAAAATTTAGAGTAGGAATTAAAATCCACGGAGAAGTAATAAAAACTTAGAGGTTTGCCGATGACATTGTAATTTTGTCAGAGACAGCAAAGGACTTGGAAGAGCAGTTGAACAAAATTGACAGTGTCTTGAAAGGAGGATATAAGATGAACACCAACAAGAGTAAAACAAGGATAATTCAATGCAGTCGAATTAAATCAGTAGACTGGCAGTGGAAAGGAATGCTTTTCTGAAGAAGAGAAATTTGTTAACATTGAGTACAGATTTAATTGCCAGGAAGCTGTTTCTGAAAGTCTTTGCATGGAGTGTAGCCCTGTATGGAAGTGAAACACGGACGATAAATAGTTTAGACAAGAAGAGAATAGAAGCTTTCGTAATGTGGTGCTACAGAAGAATACTGAAAATTAGGTGGGTAGATTATGTCACTAATGAGGAGGTACTGAATAGAATTGGGGAGAGAGGAATTTGTGGCACAACTTGACTAGAAGAAATGATCGGTTGGTAGGACATGTTCTGTGGCATCAAGGGGTCAACAATTTAGTATTGGAGGGCAGCTGTGAGGGTAATAGTCAGAGAGAAAGACCAAGAGATGAATACCCTAAGCTCCCCCTGGCCTGCGGTATTCCTGCCTGTCGTAAGAGGTGACTGAAAGGAGTCTCAAATGTTTTGGTCCTTATGTGATGGTCCCCTCTTGGGTTTGATCACCATATTTCAAAATTATTCTGAAGAGCGAGCCAATTGGGCAAGGGTGCCTGACTTGGTGCATTGTGTCCATCGTGCATTGAGACCTTTAGCCAGCTTATTCGTTGTTGCATTGCAGTCCCACTCACACTGCATCTCTTGGGTGAGGATACAATCCTGGGTGTGATTTCTGCCATGCACTCTGCAGTGTCGCTTTCTGCACTGACGACCATGGACCACTTGCTACCTAATATCCAGCATGGTAGCCAGTCCATTGTGGTGGGGTTGCCATGTACCCTGTTGGTTGCAGCCCCCTGACAACACAGGAATCGCTCTACTGATGCCTGTGCCGTTAACTCCCCATGTATTCCAAGAAGTAGATGCCTATCTCCCTGGGGCATCGGGATTCCCGGCAATGGCCATCCTGCCAGGTGGCCCTTGCTGTGGCTGGGTGGCGCCCGTGGAGAGGGCCCTTGGTTGGAGTAGGTGGCATCAGGGTGGATGACACACAATGAAGTGTGGCACATCTTCTCTTGCTGGTGGCTAACCACCAGCAATCTCTAAGCATTCGAGGGCTCATTTTAATGCAAACATGTATCACCCCAAATCGTTCCCCTCTCTTGCTGCACCATGGGAGGAACGAAAGGCTATGAATGACAGCAAGACATATTTGCCCTGGTATTTAGACTGTACAAAATCTGATAGGGAATCCTTTGTGTCCATAAAGCCTCAGTTTTTCGTAGAGCTTTTAGAGGACAAGTTTGTGGAGGTGGAGGGCTTGTCAAAAATGCGGTCTGGGTCTGTCTTGATAATAACAACATCCTCTGCCCAGTCACAGGCATTACTCGCTTGTAAAAAGCTGGGGGATGTTTCTGTTGCTATCATACTGCATAAAAGCTTAAATATGATCCAGGGCACTATCTTCCACAGGGACCTTCTTTTACAGTCCGATGACGAGCTGCGTTCCAACTTAGAACGACGAGGTGTCCATTTCATCCGGCGCATCCTCTGGGGCCGAGGGATAATCAGGTTGCCACCACTGCCTTCATCTCAGCCTTCAAGGGTGACACATTACTCGAGAAGGTGAAGATGATGGTCTACCGCTGTGATGTCAAGCCATATATCCCTCTTCCGATGTGGTGCTTCAAGTGTTGGAAGTCTGGCCATATGTCTTCTCGCTGTTCTTCCAGCCTCATATGTTGCGATTGTGGTCATCCATCCCATCCCAATACTCCATGTGTCCCACCTCCCATCTGTGTCAACTGCGGAGAGCACCATCCCCTTGCTCGCAGGACTGTAAGATTCCTTCTATGCCACCACTGTACTCCTGTTACAGCCCCATCCATTGCACCACATACAGTCAGCTCTCAGAGCTGAAGGACCACACCTGCCCCCTTGATGGTGTGGGGTGGGGCACTTCCCTCCCTGTTGTTCCCGCACCACCTACCTCGGGAGCAGCACCCCCATCCCCCCCCCCCCCCCCCCCTCCCAACCACCAGGGACACCAGTCACCATTTCTAAGTTGGAGAAGCGTAAGTGTTCTTCGGCTTCTCTCACAAGGAAGGGATCCCTTGGGTCACTCCCTTCCCAGGTTCCTACCAGTGGCAAACCAGACACCTACCAGGGGCTGAAGAAGCCCCGGTAGCTGGCCGAAGGGCTTTGCTCTTTAGTCCTGGAGACTGAATCAAAGAAGCCCTCCCAGCAAGGGCAACCAAAGAAACAGTGTGGGAAATGAAAATAGAAGACCCCTAAAACCAAGAAAATTGTGGTGGCACTAATTTCACCACTACCTACAGGCTCTGTGTCTGAGGATGCGGTCGAGATTCTTGCGTCCACTGAGGACCTAGATCTCGCCAGTCCCTCAGACATGATGGATGTTGCTCCTGCTGGTACTCAGTCGGTGGCAGCAGGTGACCCAGCAGCGTAATCTGCCTCCTCGGTCCCTTCACGCCTTTCTCGGCTATGGACAATGTCACCCTCCAGTGGAACTGAAGCGGTTTTTTCCACTATCTTTCTGAGCTCCAACAACTTCTCTGCCTTCACCCTTTCCTCTACATTGCTCTCCGGTGATGTAAACCCCTGCCCTTCGTGGCTATCAGGGTTTTTATAATAACTGGGCAGCTTATGAGAGGGTATCTGGTGGTGACTGCATCTACATCCTTCACTTTCTTTACAGTGAGTCTGTCCCTCTACAAACACCTTTAGACCTGTTACTGTTTGGGTGTGGACACCTCAGGCTGTTACTGTCTGCAGTCTCTATCTTCCACCAGATGGTGATGTCCCGCAGCATGTCCTGGCTGTGCTGATAGCCCAATTGCTGCCACCTTTTCTGTTACTGGGCGACTTCAGCCCCCATAAGCCTCTGTGGGGTGGATCAGTGGCAACAGGCTGAGACAGCATCATTGAGCAAGTATTGGCACAGCTCAACCTTTCTCTTATAAATACTGGTGCCTTCACACATTTCAGTGTGGCACATGGCACATACTCAGCCATCGACCTTTCAATCTGCAGCCCTAGCCTATTACCGTCTGTCCAATGGAGTGTGCATGACAACTTGTGTGTTAGTGACCACTTTCCGATCTTTCTGTCACCGTGTAGGGAAGCAGCCTACTCACGCCGTATAAAATTCTCATCAGTCTTTCCATTGTGTGCCAGCATAGTCTGCTGTAACTAGCTCTGATGTCATACATGTTGTGCAATACTTTAAAAATCAAGTAAATAACCTGAAACGTTTCTAGCATGTCAGGAATAATACTAAATCAATACGTGTTGAATGTCAGTTCAATAACTTTAACCATTTTCGAAATTTGGACGTTTTTCTGTAAAAATCATTGGCGCAACAGAAAAGAGCTAGACTTAAAAATTTATATTTAGATTCCTTTTCCATAATAATTTAGTAGAAACAGTCTTCTGGATCTCACAAATTAAGATTTTAGTTGAAATTCATGATTTTCTGGTTTTTGTCTTAAAAATTAAGGAAGCAAGATAGATTAAGTAGGCTAATAAATAAGGCTAGGATGTTTATATTTAAGTAGAATGGAGATCCACTATAATCATGAAGATGTGAGAAGTTTCAATTAAATAACTATAAAACTATAGCGATAGCGTATCTCCAAAGGGCAAGTTCAGAGCTCGTCTACTGCGTGTAGTGTAATTAAATTAATTCTCTCGCCCAAAATATTTGACTTAGCCACATCAGACTTTTATTATGATTACTTACCTGTGTGCTGGATACATATTTAAATTGAGAGCTTCATCAGCCATCAGCAAAGGAAGCGATGATTTATTCAATAACTTAATGTGGTGCATTACTAGCCCAGTGGCTAGTCGGGAGAGCCGATTTGATCAGGCGTTCTCTTAGCTGTCTGCACCATGGCTTTATATATAAGAACGCTGCATGAGGAAAAAGGCCCCAGTTCTCTCCAGACGCTGAATAGCACACCATCTGTGTCGGGAGTCGCGTTGCGTCGGTATCATTGCTATAAACAGCCTTGGATGCCATATTAAGTTACTCAGGTTACGCGTAACCATGAAATCATTTTCAAGTGAAGTGTTAATTCTGGGATGACTTTAATGATCTATTTTCAGTTTGCGTATGTCGTATTTTCACGTGCCGTCGCGGGACAAACATTCTACCATTATTTAGCGTGGCGTTTGATGAACATTATCATCAAATTATGGCGAGCATTCACTTAAACATTTAATTTGGACAGTTATAGTTGCATCAGCGCATTAGACTCTGAACTGCTCTGTAAGTCAGATCGTGTGGATTCTTTTTTCTCATCTGTGACTTTCAGAATATAGCGAACGTTTTTTCACGATCGTTTTTGATTATGAATCCCAGACAATCTCCTAATTCCTCAGAGCTATAAGCTGTAGCTGTAAGTGTATTTCTCAGATGAAGTGGGCACTAGGAATTCTAATTACAGGCTTCACGTTTTGCTAATCACTTTCTGGTTGCCAAACTTGTAGTTAGAGAGCCAGTGTTGAGAATGGCAAAAGACAGCATAATTAATAGGAACATTTATATGACAATTAATTTCACCCACCGCCCCACATATGGTTAAACGGCCGGGAAATGTTTCTACATGACAAACCAAACATTAAATAACAGCAACCTTCATTTCCACCAGCCGCCCCACAACTTCCACAGCGTCACTCTTCTGGGTGCTCATTCAGATGGGCTATGAATAAGGCTGACTGAGACTTGTTCACCTCCATTGCCACTATTGAGCCTCTTTCCAATGATGCCATTGATGCGGTGGTTCACTGGGTCACCACCGGCATCATTGCTGCCACAGAATCTGCCATTCCTTGTTCTTCTGGGTCCCCTCGGCAGAGGACTGTGCCTTGGTGGTCGCCCAAGATCACTGAGGCGATTAAAGGTCACGGGTGGGCACTCCAGCATCACAAGCGGCATCTCTCATTGGCACACCTCATCATCTTTAAGCAGCTCCGTGCACAAGCCCGCCGCCTCATTCTTCAATGCAAGCAGGAGTGCTGGGAAAGGTATGTCTCCACCATTGGCCTCCGTACCTCTCCATCACAGGTTTGGGCCAAGATTAGGCAACTCTATGGCTATCGGACCCCCATCAGTGTACCTGTGCTTTCACTGAATCGAGCAGTCTGTACTGACTCTGACACAATTGCAAACTGCTTAGCAGAGCATTTTGCTCAGAGTACCTCTTCTGGGAATTACCTACTGGCCTTCCGCTCCCTGAAAGAGCGGTTGGAATGTCAGAGCCTTTCATTTCACATGCACCACCCTGAATCCTACAATGCTCCGTTCAGTGAATGGGAATTCCAAAGTGCCATAGCAGCTTGCCCTGATACGGCTCCCGGGCCAGATTGCATCCACTGTCAGATGCTCAAACACCTCTCGGTGGACTGCCAGCGATGCCTCCTAGACCTTTTCAACCATATCTTGGTTGAGGGTGAGTTCCTGTCACAATGGCGGGAAAGCATCGTAATCCCTGTGTTGAAACCTGGCAAGAACCCACTGGAGGTGGACAAATACTGCCCCATTAGCGTCATCAATGTTCTTTGCAAATTGCTCGAACGCATGGTGAGCTGGAGGTTGAGCTGGCTATTTGAGTCTCGGGGCCTTCTGGCTCCGTATCAGAGCTCTGTAAGGGCTGCTTTGCTGCCGATAATCTGGTGTGCCTAGAGTCTGCCATCCGTAAGGCCTTTGTCCGCCGTCAGCATCTGGTCGCCGTCTTTTCTGACATGCAGAAGGCATATGATACGACATGGCGAAATCACATCCTCTCTATGCTTCATTGTTGGGGGTCTTTGAGGTCCGCTCCCAATTTTCATACAAAATTTTCTGTCACTTTGTTCCTTCTGTGTGCAAGTTGTGGCCTCCCATAGTTCCTCCCGAGTTCAGGAGAATGGGATATCGCAAGGATTTGTCTTAAGTGTCTGCCTCTTTTTAATTGCAATTAATGGGCTCGCTGTGGCAGTGGGAACGTCTGTCTCAGTGTCCTTGTATGCTGACGACTTCTGCCTTTACTATAGCTCCATTGGCACAGCAGCTGCTCAATGGCAGCTGCAGGGTGCTATCCGCAAGGCGCAGTCTTGGGCTGTAGCTCATGGTTTCCAGTTTTCAGCTGCCAAGACCTGCATTATGCATTTGTGCCGGCGACGCACTGTTCACCCTGAGCCATGGCTTTATCTTGACGGCGCACCTCTTGCTGTGGTGGAGACACATCAGTTTTTGGGATTGTTTTAATACCCAGTTGACTTGGCTCCCTCATATTCAGCAGCTTAAACAGACGTGCTGGCAGCATCTTAACGCTCTTCGTTGCTTGAGTCACATCAGCTGGGGTGTCGATCAGTCTACCCTTCTATGGCTGTACCAGGCATTAATTCAGTCCTGTCTAGATTATGGGAGCCCGGCTTACGATTCAGCATCACCTTCCGCATTGCAGTTGCTCGATCCCATCCTTCATACTGGGATCCGACTCGCCAGTGGAGCTTTCCGGACAAGCCCTGTCAACAGCATACTCGTGGAGGCAGGTGTCCATTGTGGTTCCGGCGCCAACGATTACTGGCTGCTTATGCTACACACGTTTGTAGCTTGCCCGGGCATCCCAATTATCATCTCTTGTTCCCTCAGTCGGTTGTCCATCTTCCAGAACAGTGGCCCTGGTCAGGGTGTACGATCACAGTTCACGTCTCTTCTCTCTGGGCTTGAGGTTTTCCCTCTTCCACCTCTTTTCCGGGCCCCTCTGTGTATACCCCTGTGGTGTCTGCCTCGCCCATGCCTTCAGCTTGATTTGGCACAGGGCCCAAAGGACTCAGTCCCTCCTCAGGCCCTCTGGCACCGCTTTCTTTCAATCCTTGACACGTTTCAAGGCTCTGACGTTGTCTATACTGACAGTTCGATGGTTGCTGGTCATGTCGGTTATGCTCTTACTCTAGCGGATCATTATGAACAACATGCATTGATGGCTGGCTGCAGTGTTTTCGCTGCCGCGCTGGTCTCCATCTCTCGTGCCCTAGAGTATATCCGCTCCTGCTCAGGTAAGTCCTTCGTTATCTGTAGTGACTCCCTGAGTGGTTTATGAACTGTCAACCAGTGTTTCCCTCGCTCTCATCTGGTGATGGCCATCCAGGAGTCCCTCCATACTCTTGCCCATTGTGGCCACTCTGTGGTCTTTGTGTTGACCCTGGGTCATGTCGGCATCCCGGAAAATGAACGTGTTGACTCGCTGGCCAAACAGGCTGTCGGTGCACCAGCCTTGGAGATTGGCCTCAGGTCAGTTTTGTGGCAGAAGGTACTTGGTAGCTGCTACCTGGAGTGATGAATGGTGCACCCTGCCTTCACCCAACAAACTCTGGGTCATCAAGGAGGCTACCGGTGCGTGGCTCTCCTCCTTGCAGGTGTCTCGCAAGAACTCTGTTGTCTTCTGCCGGCTGCGCATTGGCCACATCTGGATAACATGCAGCTATTTATTGCATGGCGAGGACTCACCTTTATGTCGCTGTGGGTCAGCTTTGACGGTGGTCCACTTCTTGTTGGACTGCCCGCTTTTAACTCCGCTCAGGCAGATGTTTGCACTGCCTGATACACTTCCTGCACTTTTATCGGATGACGTTGGATGGCAGATTTAGTTTTATTCATGTAGGGGGTTTTTATCGCTTGATCTAAGTGTTTGGGTTTGTCCTTTTTTTTTTTGTGTTCAGTCTGGCTTTTGGCCTATGATTTTAGACTGGGGTTTTTAGTGCATTTCTTGGTGGTTGGCTTTTCCTTTTTTGTTTCTATGGTCAGCCAACCACTCTCACACTCGGTGTGATTTTACATCCTTTATTCTGGTCTCTGTCTGTGTCTTTATTGTCCTATGTCATCTCTTATCATCTCCATTGTTTGTTCTTATTCTTTGTGGGTGTTTCAAGTTCCTGGAAAAAGGGACCAATGGCCCTAGTAGTCTTCAATCCCACAAACCAACCAACCAACCAATACACTAAGAAGATTCAGAAGGATGAAAGTTGCAGTAGTTACTCAGAGATGAAGAAGTTTGTGCAGGATAGAGTACCATGGAGAGCTGCATCAAACCAGTCTTTGGACTGAAGACAACAACAACAACAACAACAACAACAACATTTCCCGTACATTACGCCACATTACATTTTTGAACATGCCAGACAAAAATGTCCTATTGGAAGTGTACTGATTTTTCATAAATTTTGCCAGTATTATCAAGCATAATGTAAAATCAGAAATGGCACTGCCACAAGTTCTGGAAATTGAAATTTCAAATGTCAGGGAAATCAGGGAAAGTCTTGTTCCCGGCTCAACCGATGAGGTGTCTTGTTTATGGAGACACTACTCATCATTGCTGGCTGTGTGCAGTTGAGTAGCTGCTAGGTGTCATGCACCTGCTCCCTACTCCATGCTTCCTGCCACTTCTCCCCTCCAAACTGCTCCTTTAAACTTATTAAGACAAGAGTATGATAGTCATTGGTAGCCGTATGTCAAATATATGATGCTCTGAAATTGGCTGGCAGTGTCCTCAAGATTTACCTTAGCAAGAGAATGATTCTTGACTTTCAAAATGCTCGGATCAGTATGGTGAACAATTCAGGAGCAATGTGAAGGAGAATAAGAATAAGAAGAAGAAGAAGATGCCAAGAGAGCTAGGCAGAAGAGGACCATCGTCCAGAAACTTAATGAACTGATGGCAAAAAAGTAAGATACTGGCAGAGAGGATCTCTGAATCAAGTGGATTTGATGAAGAGATTGCTTCTCTCACAAAGGAGTTTTGACTGGTTCTTGATAACTGATTTTAATTTTATTTTTTAATGTTTGACAAAACCCTGAGTATTATTTGGCAAGTAAAATGTCACCACATGTACTCCAGTGCTGTCATTCTTATTTTTTGAAACTTCAAGGTTATGTCGTACAACATTTTCCTTTTATGCTTCTTGTCTGATATGACTCATTATCTCACATGGAAAGTTCATAAATTGTGTATGGAAGAAGAAGCAAAAATTAACTGTTGAGTCAAAGTTCAAGTTAACTCATTAATAAACACAGAAATCTTTTAACTAAAAGTGGCTTTTATTTACATAACTTATCTCTTTACTTACCCCACCAATCATAAATTCTGTAAAAGAGACAGTAACTTCTGTTCACTCAAAATTAGGGTTAACAACATGCTCAGAAACACACAAGTCCTTACATTTTTTTGTCAACTTACCTGTTTACATACACTTCAGATCTCAAAATTTGTCAGCAAAAGATGTTAAAATTGTCTGTAAATCAATAAATTTCACTTTAGGAAATATATAACAATCCTCGGAAATGCCCATCTACTGGTTGTACGTTTCCAAAATGGAAGTGATTGTTGTGTAATAGATCATTGGTTAGGGTTCTGCACCTCAGTCAGTAAAAATGGAACCCTTACAGCATAACTTTGTCAACCATTGTCTGTCCAACTATTCCAAACACTTTTTCTCAGGAAAACGTAGACTTACCAAGTTGAAATGTATATCACATATTGTGGTCTACATTCCCTCTGCAAAGCAAAAAAGTGAAACTGCTAAGGTAATCCAATCAAAAGATACTGCAGTATACGTCATATACTTTGATATTCACAAATTCAGTCATCAAAATGTACAATATACTTCCTGTTGACACAGTATCATAAAATTTGGCAAGAAGCAAGGTTTCACAGTAAAACCAAAGGAAAAAATCTGAAAATTGTTAATTTGTAATAATATTACACACAAAAAACCTCTACAGTTGTTACCAGACTGTCTGTCCATCTGTCCCTCATCTGTTAAAACTCCTTTACTTCAGGAAAGGGTAGATGTATCAGGTTGCAAATTATATCACATATTGGCATATATAGCCCTCTGGTGGTGTAAAAATGTTAGGCTTCTAAGTCAATGCAATAAAAAGACATGGCCATTTATGTCTCATATGTTGATGTTCACAAACTCATTCATTAAAACTTGGAGGGTACTTCCCTTTGACTTAGAAGCATGAAATTTGTAAAGAAGAAAGGTTTCACGGTACAAGAAAAAAATTGGTAACTAACAATATAGGAAAAAATATATTGCTACATACCATAAAGAAGACACTAAATTGCATAATTAAAAGACACATACCTAAAGGTTTTGGCCAGAGCCTCCATCAGCAAAAGATTAAACACACACCATTCACACATACAAGCAAGAACAACTCATGCACACATCATTGCCAACTCAGGCGACTGAGGCCAGAATGCAACCGTGTAGGGTGGCGCAGTAACCTGGACGGGGAAGGAAAGGAGAATGCATAGCACTGTATGGGGTGAGGGACAGAGGAATGCTGTCTAGCAAAGTGTGCAGGGATCAGAATGCCAACAGGCACAATATCAGGAGATTGTGGGGCAGGGAGGTGGGGAAAAAGGAGAGGAGCAGGAAGTATGGGCAGGTGCATTGGCAGACGGCAGCAAACAAAGAGTCAGGGAGATGAGAATGATGATGGGGCAGAGGAGAGGATGTGGGGACATTATGTTAACATAGATTGAGGCCAGTATAATTATGGGAACAGAGAATGTGTTGTAAGGGTAACTCATTCGGGAGGACGATGGTTCAATCCTGCGTCCGGCCATCCTGATTTAGGTTTTCCGTGATTTCCCAAAATCGCTTCAGGCAAATGCCAGGATGGTTCCTTAGAAAGGGCACGGCTGATTTCCTTCCGCATCCTTCCATAATCTGAGCTTGTGCTCTGTCTCTAATGACCTCGTTGTCGACGGCATGTTAAACAGTAAGGGTAACTCCCATTTGCACAGTTCAAAAATGCTGGTGGTGGAGGGGAGGATCCAGATGGCTCGGGTTGCAAAGCAGCCATTGACATCGAGTATGTTATGCTGAGTTTCATGTTGTGCAACAGAATAGTCTACTTTGTTCTTGGCCACAATTTGGCAGTGGCCTTCCGTCCTGGTGGATGGCTGGTTGGTAGTCATACCAATGTAAAAAGTTGTGCAAAGTTTGCAGCAGAGCTGGTAAATGAGATGGCTGCTTTCACAGGTGGCCTGGCCCCTGGTGAGGTAGGATAAACCTGTGACAGGACTGGAATAGGAAGTGCTGTGTGGGTGGATTGGGCACATCTTACAACTTAGCCTGACCATCCTTCCCCTGGTCCCTGTCTCAGAATACCAACCTTCCAGTAGAAGAAAGAATAGCCATACACAACCTCAAAATAAATCCTTGCCTAATCATTATATCTGCAGACAATGGTTCCACCACTGTTGTTATGAATCACAGTGACTAGCTGGCATAAGTCCTCCACCAATTATCTGATTCCTTCACCTATAAACTCTGCCAGAGTGATCCCATCCCAGAAGCCAACACAACATCCACTGCCTCGTTAAAGCCTTAGGTCCTCCCCACAACCTTTCCTCCAAATCCGTTTCCCTCCTCGCCCCTGTGACAGCTTGCATGCTCCCATGAACTCAACAATCCTGAATGGCCCATTGTGGCTGGTTATTGTACTCCCACTGAAAGAATTTCTGCCCTCATTGACCAGCACCACCAACCAATTGTCCATAATCAAGCCTCCCACATCAAAGCTATCAACCACTTCTTTCAGTGAGTCTCCACCATTCCCACTCCTTTACCTCCTGGATTTCCACTCATCACTGTTGATGCCACCTCCCTCTACACCAACATCCCTCATGCCCATGGTGTTACCTCTGCTGAACATTACATTTCCCCAACCTTCTTCAGACTCCAAACCCACTACCTCATTCCTCATTCAACTTATTAACTTTGTCCTAAGCTCCAACTACTTTGCTTTTGAAGGGAAAATGTACAAACAAATCTGTGGCTCAGCCATGGTCACCTGCATGACATGCTCCTATGGCAGCCTGTTTATGGGCCATCTACAGAAGTCCTTCCTAGTCTCCCAAAACGCAAAACCCTTTGTTGATGATATCTTCATTACCCGAACTCAGGGCCAAGGCACCTTATCTTCATTCCTTCACGACCTCAGCACCTTTACTCCCACTGACTTTGTGTGGGCCTCCTCAACCCAGTGTGCCACCTTCGTAGCTATTGACCTCCTCCTCTCTGATGGCTCTATCCACATCAGACCATCAATAGTACCTGAATTTCAACAGCTGTCATTCTTTTCACACCAAACAATCCCTCCTATACAGCCTGGCCACCCAGGGACAGCATATCTGCAGTGACAAGAACTCCCTTGCTCAGTATGCTGAAGGTCTCGTCAAGACCTTCACAGACACGCACTATCCCCTAGACATAGTCCTCAAACCAATCTCCCATGCCATTTGCCCTCACACCCCCAATCCTCCCACCACATGAATGATTTCAATGGTTGCTTCATTACCTGAGCCATCTGGACCCTCTTTTCAACCACCAGCTTTTCTGAACTGTGCAGATGGGAGTTACCTTTACAACATATTATTTGCTCTCATAATTATCCTGGCCTCGCCCTATGGTAACGCACTGTCTCCACAGCCTGCACCCAACAGTTTCCACCTCTTCTGTCCTATCATCTCCTACCCATTCTCACCTCCAACCCCTTTTTTTGTAACCACCCTCTACCAATGCACCCACCCATTTTTCCCCATTCCTCTCCTTTTCACTCTTTTTTCCCCACCTCCCAGTGCCACAGCCTCCAGATGCTGTGCCTGTTGGTATTCTAGTGGCATACTTCACCAGATGGCATTCCTCTGTCCCCCACCCCCTACACTACTATGCATTCTCTTTGCCAACCCTCCAGATTGCTGGTGCCATCCCACACAGATGAACTCTTACCTGAGCCACCAGAGTGTGTGTGTGGGGTGTGCTAGCTTGTCTGTGAATGATATGTGTTGCTCTGTTTCTCTTTTGCTGATGAAGGGTGTGGCCAAAAGCTTTGTGTAAACGTCTTTTAATTATGCCTGTCTGCAACTTAACATATCTTCTTTATGGTAAGTACCAATCTGTCTTTTGCTACATTGTTGATTTTCCTACTTTGAGTCCCCATTGTTAGAAAATTGATAATTATGAAAAAAATTTCTATTGTCATCTGTTATCTGACATTGAAGTTGAAATTAAAATGTAACTGAACATCTTGGAATCTCTAGGATTCATATTTTGCCAATATCAATGGTGATAACAGGCAAAAATACCCTGGATTGGATGATCTGTCTATATATAATTAAGTTTGTACGGAACCCTCAGTACATGCGTCCTACCCACACCTAGCCTTTTTAATTCATTCATAATGTAGTGCCCTGGTGGTAGGCTCCTACAGTCAGTTGTTTGAAGGCAGGATGAGATCAACATTTGGCCACCCAAGAGAAATTGGTACACTGATTCAAATTGTAGGTGCCTGTCTGATACCTGAAGGCATTACTAAAACTGCATCACAATATTAAACGTTTATTGTCCACAAAATACAGCTGCTTTGACATCCAGGCAGCCAGGGCAGGCTGTAGCGTGCCCTCATGGAATGTATCAGTCACCATTCAGCACATGGTCAGAAAGAGGGAGAGAAAAGAGAGAGAGAGAGAGAACATTTCATCAGCCCTCTAAGTAAACTAAATAAATACTATTGCATCTGGCTTAAGCTTTCTTGTGACTCATTGTGCAGTCACCATTATGATGTTATCTTTCTGTCACCGTGATGTCTTTTTTGTTATAGGCACAAGCAACTGGTGAGCAGTGCATGGCCGAGAATGGAGATGCGAAGCTGCCAGCTGGGGGAACCGCTTAGGTACTGCTAACAACAAACAGACAGGGCAGATGAACAAGTAGGGGATAACAGATGCTACAGCTAACCAGGACACAACATGAGGCAAGCAAGTAAGAACCGAGGTGATAAACACGCCATGACAACAACAATGCAGAAACACTCCAACAACAATAGTAAATATCTCGACAGTCAGAACTGGAATGCAGTACAGCCGAAACGCACACACAAAGTACAGTGAGTGACTGCTGGGGTAGTGCCGCACGGCTAAACATGGGAAATGCAATTGGATGTGGACTTTACGTGGTATGGAGGGTGGCACACTCACATGGTGAAGCTTGCGGCACAGGCATGCACCAAAACGCAGAGACCCCTAGTAGGTATCCAGGTCCATACCCTCTGCTGCGCATTCAACTTCTGCACCTTCCAACACCAGATCCCTGCCCCCAAAACCTGTGTGTAGGGGCAAAAATGCCCAAGATGATGCCATGGTGGCTGGAAGGTGGGAACAGAGGGAGATCCTGTGTCATCGAACACCAATGGTGGTCACCGGAAGGAGGAGCATTGCATGGTCCCTTCAATCCTCGTGGATGCAGGAGGTAATGCTGGCATGCCTACGGGGAGTCAGTGGCTGTCGGCAGTGGGGCTGACTCGTGCACACCAGAAGGAGGTGGAGGAGTTGGGGTTATGAGGCCAGAATTGGTTATGGTGGCGGCATCTGTATCAGCATCACGCACCGCCCATGGGTCACAACGACTGTGGTGGGAGTCCAAGCAGCTTTGCCCTCATATGAGTGGGACCACACGGCCGTGCCTGGGATTTATCGCTGAGAGGGTCAGAAGCAGGGCTCAGAAGGCATTGGTGTCAGCAGACAGAGCAGAGTCCGTGGTTGCCGCTCATGGAGGAGTTTGGCCGGACTATGACCATAAATTGGCATGGTGTGATAAGTGCTCAGGATTAAAGTGAGGGCGACATGGCAGAGGATTCAACAGATTTTCTCAGCTGTTGTTTAAAATAGGTATTCTGCTGTTCCATTGGAGGACAAATGGTACAGATGGGTGCAGATGTGTTTGATACCATTGGCCTAACAGAATGCATGGGAGGAGGCTGCCATGATTGGGGGCCATTATCGGAGATCAAGGTACAAGGCAGGCCTTTGATGGCAAGAACCTGAGCCAAGGCTGTGAGTGTGGCATCAGGTGTGGTGGATGCCATGCACACCACATACGGATATCTGGGGTTTGCATCTACAATGAGTAACCACATTGATCCCAAGAACAGGCCCACAAAATTGAGATGGATGCAGTCCCAGGGCTGGCGAGACATGGGCTAGGGTGCAAATGATTGCAGAGGCCTGGCCTGGTGGAACACACACACCGTGCACCAACAGATCAAGCATTTGATGTCGCCATTGATGCCAAGCCAATACACATGCCAGCGAGCCAGAGCCTTCATACAGGACAAAATGGTTCAAATGGCTCTGAGCACTATGGGACTTAACTGCTGAGGTCATCAGTCCCCTAGAACTTAGAACTACTTAAACCTAACTAACCTAAGGACATCACACACATCCATGCCCGAGGCAAGATTTGAACCTGCGACTGTAGCGGTCGCACGGTTCCAGACTGTAGCGCCTAGAACCACTCAGCCACAAAGGCCGGCTTCATACAGGACATCCTCCAGTGTCTGCGGTGAAGCAAGCATAGGACCCAGTGGTACAAATCAAGTGGAATGATCACCCAATGGGTGTCAGCCTCTGTGGCCAACAGGGCACCCTCTACAACTGAGAGCCTGTGTGAGAGGTGCCAATAGGCACTGAATTCAGTAATGGAGAACCTGCCACAGAATGGGGTAGAGGTGGCCTTTGCAGCCGTGACAGGATGTCCATCCAGTGTATGTTGGTGGGCCATATCAATGTGAAAGCAGAGGACTTCCTGCTGGTCAAACTCACAGGATCAGGGCCCGAGGGGAGACGTGTTGGAGTGTTGAAACGTGGCCTTATATTGGATAACGTAAGTGTAATTGTGTAAGAACAGTGCCCAGCGCTGGAGGTGTTGAGCATTTCGCTCTGGGAGGTGAGTGTGTGGGCCAAATATGATAACCAAAGGCTTGTGATCAATGAGGAGAGTGAAATTCACACCAAACAGGTGGATGTGAAACTTTTGAACAGCAAACACAGATCATCTTCCTCTATCTGAGAATAGCTCCTCTGTGTTGGGGATAGCATCTTGGATGCATACACAATGGGCTGTTCTGAGCCATCCTCATTCCTATGAGCCAGAACTGCCCCAATACCATAGGCCAAAGTACCGTTCACCACAACCAAGGGGTGGTCCAGAGAGAAGGGAGGCAGGCAAGGGGCAGACTTGAGTATAGTTTCAAGCAAAGAAAAGCTTGATTACAGGATGGAGTCCAGTTGAAAGGCACCCCTTTGTGATGCAAGCAATTGAGGGGCTGTGCAACGTCAGCAGCCTGGCGTAAAAACTTTAATTAGTAGTTAACCATGCCCAAAAAAACCCTGAGGTCAGATAAATCCTTGGAATGGCTATGACATTGGGATCCAATGAACGAATGTCATCTTTACTGAGCCAGTGCCCCAGGTATTTGACTTCCAATTGAAAGAGACTACATTTTCCAGCCGACAGGGTAAGCCTGCAGGGTGCCAAATAAGGTACCGAGGCTTTGCAAATGCCCGTGGTGTGTATGGCCGGTGACGAAGATGTCATTGAGATAAATAACACAAGCCACAATGGGATGTGTGTTACTCCAGGTACCTCTGGCAAATGGCTGCACTGAGGAAATACCAAATGGAAGGTGCTTTTATTTATATAATTTGAAAGGCATGCTGATGACAACGATGTTCTGGGATTCCTCATCGAAGGGTAATTGGTGGCAAGCCACCACCAAGTTGATCTTGAAGAAGTATTCACCATGTGCAAGTTTGGCGAGAAGGTCTGCTTGCTGGGGAATGGGATAAGTTTCAGCCAGGGACTGTACATTGATTGCAACTCTGAATTCCCCACATAGGCAAAGGGAGCCATTGGGTTTCCTGGTCACCACTAACAGGGTCACTCAAGCACTCGCTTTCATGGGCTTGATGGTGCCAACAGCCTGCAGTCGATTGAGCTTTTGCCTGACTGCTGGACATAAGGCCATCGGAATGGGTTGAGCCTGGAAGAACTGTGGCTGAGCATCTGGCCAGAGAGCAATGTGTACATGGAAGTCTGAGGCACACCCTAAGTCAGACTGAAACAGAGAGGGAGAGGCATGGGCTAAGCACAGATCGTCAAGGTCCTGGTATGGGATGGCAGTGTAAAGAACCTTAACTTTGTCATAAATCGAAAAGCCAAAGAGTGTGAAAGTATCGAGTCCAAAAATGTTTGAAACCGAGGGATGGTCAACCACCAGTAGGGTCAGGACCCGCGGAATGTGTTTATAAGTGACCAGGACTGAGAACTGCCCACAGAGGGCGATAGAACCATCACCATACATGACCCATTGCCGAGAGGAGGGAGATAGCTCCAGGGAACCCAGGCATGTATAAGACACCAGATTGATCAAGGAGCTGGTGGTCCCAGTATCGATCTGGAAATGAACGTCCATGTTAAAAATGCAGAGCATGAGGAACAACTTCTGCTTCAATGGGGTGTCCAGTGGGATGACTGATTGCAGAGTGTGCACAGTATACTGATGCTCCGTGGGTGAGTGATGGGAGTGGGTTGAGCAGCTGCAACGGATAGATCAGAGATGGCCATCTTTCTGACAGCAAATGCTCGTCTTCCAGCAATGGGGACAGGTTGCACAAGAGTGGGTGGAAAAGCACTGTAGGTAAGACTGAAGTGACCCATGCGACTGCCAATGAGGGGCAACTGGCAGCTCTAAAGCCATAGAGACATCGGACAAGGAGGAGTCTCGACGACATTGCTCTTTGTGAGCTGCACCACACCGACAGCACGAGTGAGGCACCCACAGGGAGGACTCTACTACTGCCGCTCGTGGCCTTGCCGTGAGACACTCATTCACACTTGAGCAACTTCAAAGGAGTAGGCTATGCACAGAATGTCTTCCAGCAAGGGGTTATCAAGTTTCAACACAGCCACGAGGACCTCTGGATCGGGTGCCAGTCGAACGACAACATTGCAAATCAATTGCTGATTGGTGCAAGTGAAATTGCATTTAAGGCTGAGACCCTGCAAGTCCATGACCCAAGAACAGTATGACTGACTGTGTTGTTTATGGTACTGGTGGAACTTAGGCCATGATGCCACGACATGGTATTGCTGGGAATAGTAGTTAGTCAACAGCGCACATATCTCGTTAAAGGAGAGAGCCCACGGGGTCTGACAACAGTGCCAACTTGTGGAGCAGAAAGAACGTGTATGGTGACGCCCAGGATAAGAATAACGACCACTGTAGGGAGTCATCCGTGACCTGAAACACTGCAAAATGTTGTTTCAGATGATGTAAGTATGTTTCCCAGTCTTCCTTTGCGTCCTTAAAGGGCGGAAACGATGGCAGACTTGGGGAAGCATCAGAAACCGGGACACCTGTGAGCTGGTGCGGTAGGGTGTCGCATGCTGTGACTTTGTCCATTGGCAACTGCAACAATTGCTGTAAGTCTGTCACTGCTGCTGATGCATGAGCTGCTGCTGTTGCTCCAGGTGATAGACCAACTTAGCCTCCATGCTACTGAAATGTTATAGCCAATGTTATAGCCGTGAGCAACCAGCGAGTGGTGCATGACAGAGAATAGAGCTGCAAAGCCGCTAGGTGGGGGAGCAGCTGGAGGTATTGCTAACAATGAACAGACAGGACAGATGAACAAGTAGGGGATGACAGATACTATGACTGACCAGGACACACCACAAGGCAAGCAAGCAAGAACTGAGGTGATAAACGTGCCGAGACAGCAACAACGCAGGTACACTCGACAACAACAGTATGTATCTCAACACACGGAACTGGAATGCAGTACATCTGAGATGCACACACAAACTGCAGCGAGTACCAGACTGCCAGGGTAGTGCTGCAGGAAATCTGATTGGCTGTGGACTTCACACGGTACGGAGAGTAGCACACTCGCACAGCAAGGCTGCCGGTGCAGGCACGTGCTGGAGCACAGAGACTCCTAGTGGGTATCCAAGTCCATACCCTGTGGTGCACATTCAACCTCTCCACCTTCTGACACAAAAATTTTGCCCTCTTGCTGGATTAAATGCTAAGCTCATTCAGAGCATTGCAATAGCTTCAATGTTTGCTGCTGTTCTACCAGCAGTACTTTCTTGCTGGTATCCCCCTAGTTATTGACTGTTCTGCTATGCCTCTTTGAAATTTTCCTGGCTGCAGCAGGTATATTATTCTGTAACATTCCCCCAGTCTTTAAAAAAATCTGACTCGGATTTCTTTGGGGGTGCCTCTGAAATAATCTTGACATACAGGCACAGAATACAATTTATATAATGCTTCTAATTACTCACTCTATCTTTCTAATTCAAAGCACATGAATTCCAATCAGGCTTTTAATTCTGAAATCTTATTTTTTTAAACTTTGTCCAGGAACTCATATTCTTGTTGGAACACATTTTGTCTGACTTATTGTTTATAAACTAACACAATCATATTTCACATACCGTGCATAACCATACTATAATTAACAATCTCATTTACTCTTCCTCAGTTAACAGGTAATTTGTTTCTGTAATTCTTTCTTAACTATCCTTACTTCTATTAACAAACCATCTAATGGTATTTGAGTGAAAAGGTGGTTCAGGAGGGGGTACAGTTTCTTGTTTACAGTATTACAGTATTTGTAGGCACATGAAGCTTAACCATAAGCAGCACAGTGCTTAGAAGCTGTGGCTAATACAGTCTGGCATTGCTTCTCACAATGCTGTTTTGTGTGTTTTTGCTATACTATGTATTTGTTTATGGAAGTTGGAGGTCTGGCTTTAAGGTCTCATTTAGGAAGCTCAGGTTCAGGGTTGGCATTAAACCTAGTGGCTGCCCCAGCCAATAGGTGTAGATTGTGTCAGGTTTATAACAGTTATTCCAGTGACAGCAGCTGAAAGACAGAATGTCATACTCGCTCTGTTAGAAGTCATACCACTGAGTAACATGTCACTAGCTTGTAACTCAATCCTTCTCATTCCTCTTGGCTTCCCTTGCTCATATTAATTTACAATCACCACTTCAGAAGAAAATAGTAAACCAAATGCATCCCCACTTTAGGAAAATATGGCTGTTGTGAGAAAACTTAACTCTGACATTTGGCTGCTTCTCTTGTACTCCAAAATAACTGTACTTCACCTGGAAGAAAGGAATCAATCTCACTTACTCTCCCCCCCCCCCCCCCTCGAAGAAGCGTGCAGCTTCTAATCATTCCCATAGACACATAGCTTTACAATATCCTACATCCTATCATTATAACTTATAATGGTACTCATATTAATAAAGGGAAAAGAAAAGTCTGCAAAACACAGAATTCCACAATAACCAAACAAATGCATAACACAACCCAAATATATCAAATCAATGACACACAAAATAAACTATGTCACATTTTATCAACAAAAAGTTTCCCAGACCCATGTCATTCAGTTATTCTGTGACATGGAATAAGCACGTGCGGAACATTTTGTATTTTTTTATCATTGTCTTTCAGTCTTTTCTCTTTGTTCCTGCATTTAACATCCTGCACAGTTGATGGCCCTGGTACTTGCAGTAAAGCATCTACAGCTCCTTTAAATGGCTTGACATGCCCGCAGTTGCATCTTGATGTTGACAGTGGGATGTCGTGTCTAGGATCTGATGTGGTCCTTGATACTGGTTCAAAAGTGTCTTTGTCTTGGCAGTAGATGTGTTGCAATTCATCAATAAAACCCATTGTCCAGCTCTATTTTGAGATAACTTACTGACACACTCTTTTGCCTTTTCTTGTTGCTTCAGCATTTTCATACTTCCTTTTTCCATTTATTATTAAACCTCTTCACGAGTTTCTTAACTGTGTCTCTTTTCCTTCCAGTTTATGTTTCAGCAAGGCAAAGGGTGGCAGCCTCTTCCTACTGCACACAGCTTCATGTGGTGGGAGCCCAATATCACCATGTATTTTAAAATTATGCCATATACAACAAACAGGAGATGGACAAACCAGTCTTTATGATGTTCATTTATGTAATAACTCAACATCTTTGAAATTGTACAGTGAACACAGTCCATTCTTCATTCAACTGAGAGAGGAAATGCCTGCTCCTAATCTTATGAATTCATAGTAAATGGCATAGCTGATTCATTAGATCAGACTGAAAATTAGCACCCCAGTCTGTGACTATTGAACTGGTAATACAGAATTTTAAAAGCCATTCGTTCACCGAGGCCACGGCCACACTATTAGCCTGTTGATCTGGAATTACAATCATTGTGACAAAACACGAAAAATTCTGTATCATAGTCAGCATATAACAGGGACCAGCTAGTGTTAGCATACATCTTGTTATATTGTCCATACTAGTAAATGTCTTCCACATTATTTGCTAAGTGTCCATACAAACTGACCTAGGTACATAAAAGCTTAGGAGATTCATTTACAAATGATAAAATAAAAAAAAAGACATACTGGTTTAAAGTTACATAAGGCATTGGAAAGTCAATACCCCTACTTGAAAAAACATGCAGTTATGCTGAATAACACTGTCTTCAGCCGTCTTGGCTAACAATTCACAAATATCATTCACAGCACAGATGCAGTTGGCAGATGCTTGAGTACATACCCAGCATGCAGCACTGTCGGGAGTGGATCCGCCCATATCTTTCAGTTTCCTCCTTAGAGTTCTCATCACATGCTCCAACTGATAGATAAATTCCTGTCTACCATTCACATCAAATCCTGAAACATTGTTTTGTGTACTAAATATGCTGTTCAATATCTTCTTCACACCACAAGAGATATGCTCTCCTTAGTCATTTTCTTTTTTTAAGTCAGTTACATGGGATTTAGGTCATTTGAGATTAAAAGGTGTTCATATATGAGACATTAATAAACAGAGTTGAATGCAGTTAAAAAATGGACTAATACATCATTACACACAGAAATGCTCAGATACTATTCATAATTTTTGCAGTATAAATTACGAACTTTGTTCCATTTCAAAATTGTAAAAGGATCTACTCATTTCGTCTCATGGCAAACATGTATCAAATTCTAAAGCAAAAATCTATTAAAGAACACAACTATATAGTGTATCATAGATTTTTAACTCAGTCAGTACATAAGATAGAACTTTAAAATTCACATTATCTTAAAACTAAATTCCAGACAAACAAAATACTATTATTTAATTTTATGAATCTACAAATAGATTTAAACCCAGTCATTGGATAAGGTATAACTTTAGAAACTACATGATCATACATACTAAATTCATGGCAAAAATAAAACAAAATTTATATAGTCTTTCAATGCACACACACACACACACACACACACACACACACACACACGCACACTCAACTTGCACACACGTCTGCAGTCAGAGAGCTGAAACTACATGTCCATCCTTCTTTCTTTTCTTTCCTGTGTTTCTCTTGTTGCCTTACGAACCACACCGCACACAGTACTTATGAGCCACACTATATCAACCGACTCAGCCACGTGCAACAGACGGCCTCAAGACCATGCTGATTGTTGGTGCAGCATCTTATGTCCCACATTACTCCCGCTGGTATAAATAAGCCTATACCTTCAAACTGATCATGCTCCCTGTGTCAGTTCCCATAATTTTGCGTATTACCTCCCACACTTTTATGGTGGCACACGATCTTACATCTCTATCTACAAACCCCTCCCCACCCCCCACACTTTCTCCGTTCTATCCCTGTTCGCAACCACTAAATCTACCTCATCCAGTCACATCTGCTGTCCCCCTTCTTTATGCTTATCCACCCTCAAACCTGCTACCCACAGTAATATACATATATTTATTAATGGTTAAGTATTCTCTACTTTGACCTTTGTGACTTCTCACCAATTTTAGTGAGTTTTCGCCTTCCACTATCGTCGTCTTCCTCCGATTGCTTCTCTTTTTTTCCACCTGTGCATACATTTTGCCCTTTTCGTATTTTTCACATGTATTTGGGTGTATTTTTGCATAATTTTTCAGACGTAATTCTACTTTCTTACATAATTTTTTCGCATTTTTGCAACATCATGAATCCTTGCTCCTTCCATCTGCATCAATACAGAAAATTTTCCCTATCCCTAACCAGATCCCAGTCCCACATACTGTTCCTGAATTGTTGCTTGGCTCATGAAATCCTCCCTAATGTCCTTACCATCAGATTACCCATCTCTGGTTGCCACCCCTCCTTCCACTATGACCTCCACCAGTTCAGATTCCGCCAACCCTTAGCCCTCACCAACATAGTCCTGCAAAGCCATTTCAACCAAGCCCAATCATCCTTGCAGTACCTTCTCTCCATCCACAAGATTCTCCTGCTATGTAATCCCAAATTCCTGGAACCCATAACACACAATGAAACTCTTGCCTTGCAGGAACTTGAGCAACATGCACAATGCCACCTCAAAAAGCTCTCCATCCTGCTTAGTTCCTACTCTTGCCTCAGAGTACCACCGTCCACCACTTCTTCAACAACCTCCAAACCTCCCCCACACTCCCTCATAACTGACAAACCCTGTCTCACAGACCTACTACACTTACCCTACCCTCCAAAACTCCCTCCCACCACCACACAGAACCCAAAACCTAAACAGACCCGCAATATGTCATGAACCTTTCCTCCAGAAGCCTTAGTTTCACAGAAATATCAGTCCTTTCCAAAGGCCTCACCTTTTGCCTCACTCCCAAATTTTACCATGCAGGGCTAGTTAAAGGCCTTCTCTCCTTCTCCCAGTCCCTACAATGGAAACATTTTTTTTGCCACCAACCCAACCAATCAGACTCAACCAAAGACCAATATAGGACCTTGCCTAACTCAGTTCACTCCTCCATCCAACCTTGATCCACCCCCACTGCCTCCAAACCACCCCCTGTTAACTTTCCAGAATTTCTTATACTCAAACCTTGCCTCACCATCATTCCCCAAATCCCTTGACATGCAAACTAACCTTACACCCACAGAAAGAACCGCAGTCCACCATCTAAAAACTGATCCCGATCTTATAATCCTACGTGCAGACAAAGGGTCCACCACCATTGTTTTGAACTGCAAGGATTACATGGCAGAAGGACTCCGTCTGCTGACAGATACTTCCACCTACAAACCATGCCACAGTGATCCCATTTCAGCAATCCAGCAGGATCTCCAATCACTACTCAAATCCTTAAGCCCATCCCAGAACCTCTCCCCAGAGTCCATCTCTCTACTTACCTCTACCACTCCCTTCACTCCCACCTTCTACATGCTTCCTTAAGTCCATAAACCCAACCACCCAGGACGTCCCATTGTGGCTGGTTGCTGTGCCCCCACTGAGAGAATCTCTGCTTTTGTAGACCAACACCTTGAACCTATTACCCGAAACGTATCCTCCTATGTAAAAGATACCAACCATTTCCTTCACAAACTCTCCACAGTTCCTTTCCCTTTACCACACGGTGCCCTGCTCATCATTATTGATGCCACTTCCCTGTACACAAACATTCCTAATGCCCATGGCCTTACTGCTATCAAACACTACCTTTCCGGACACCCTATGGATTCCAAACCAACAACCTCCTTCCTCGTCTGCATGACCAACTACACTCCTGGAAATGGAAAAAAGAACACATTGACACCGGTGTGTCAGACCCACCATACTTGCTCCGGACACTGCGAGAGGGCTGTACAAGCAATGATCACACGCACAGCACAGCGGACACACCAGGAACCGCGGTGTTTGCCGTCGAATGGCGCTAGCTGCGCAGCATTTGTGCACCACCGCCGTCAGTGTCAGCTAGTTTGCCGTGGCATACGGAGCTCCATCGCAGTCTTTAACACTGGTAGCATGCCGCGACAGCGTGGACGTGAACCGTATGTGCAGTTGACGGACTTTGAGCGAGGGCGTATAGTGGGCATGCGGGAGGCCGGGTGGACGTACCGCCGAATTGCTCAACACGTGGGGCGTGAGGTCTCCACAGTACATCGATGTTGTCGCCAGTGGTCGGCGGAAGGTGCACGTGCCCGTCGACCTGGGACCGGACCGCAGCGACGCACGGATGCACGCCAAGACCGTAGGATCCTACGCAGTGCCATAGGGGACCGCACCGCCACTTCCCAGCAAATTAGGGACACTCTTGCTCCTGGGGTATCGGCGAGGACCATTCGCAACCGTCTCCATGAAGCTGGGCTACGGTCCCGCACACCGTTAGGCTGTCTTCCGCTCACACCCCAACATCGTGCAGCCCGCCTCCAGTGGTGTCGCGACAGGCGTGAATGGAGGGACGAATGGAGACGTGTCGTCTTCAGCGATGAGAGTCGCTTCTGCCTTGGTGCCAATGATGGTCGTATGCGTGTTTGGCACCGTGCAGGTGAGCGCCACAATCAGGACTGCATACGACCGAGGCACACAGGGCCAACACCCGGCATCATGGTGTGGGGAGCGATCTCCTACACTGGCCGTACACCACTGGTGATCGTCGAGGGGACACTGAATAGTGCACGGTACATCCAAACCGTCATCGAACCCATCATTCTACCATTCCTAGACCGGCAAGGGAACTTGCTGTTCCAACAGGACAATGCACGTCCGCATGTATCCCATGCCACCCAATGTGCTCTAGAAGGTGTAAGTCAACTACCCTGGCCAGCAAGATCTCCGGATCTGTCCCCCATTGAGCATGTTTGGGACTGGATGAAGCATCATCTCACGCGGTCTGCACGTCCAACACAAACGCTGGTCCAACTGAGGCGCCAGGTGGAAATGGCATGGCAAGCCGTTCCACAGGACTACATCCAGCATCTCTATGATCGTCTCCATGGGAGAATAGCAGCCTGCATTGCTGCGAAAGGTGGATATACACTGTACTAGTGCCGACATTGTGCATGCTCTGTTGCCTGTGTCTATGTGCCTGTGGTTCTGTCAGTGTGATCATGTGATGTATCTGACCCCAGGAATGTGTCAATAAAGTTTCCCCTTCCTGGGACAATGAATTCACGGTGTTCTTATTTCAATTTCCAGGAGTGTATATCCTCACCCACAATTACTTCTCCTTTGACGGCATTACCTACAAATAAATCCACAGTACGGCTATGGGCACCCACATGGCACCATCCTATGCTAACCTATTCATGGGCCATGTCGAAGAATCCTTCCTAAAAACCCAGAATCCTAAACCCCTCTTCTGGTTCAGATTCATTGATGACATCTTTGCTATCTGGATTGAAGATGAGGACACCTTATTCACATTCCTCCAGAACCTCAACAACTTTTCCCCCATTTGCTTCACCTGGTCCTACTCGACCCAATAAGCCACCTTCCTAGATGTTGACCTCCACCTCAGAGATGGCTACATCAGTACCTCCGTCCATATCAAACCTACTAACCACCAGCAATACCTCCACTTCGACAGCTGCCGCACATTCCATACCAAGAAGTCCCTTCTGCACAGCCTAGTCACCTCTGGCCATCGCATCTGTAGCGACGATTGGTCCCTCTCAAAATATGCCAGGGGTCTCACTGAAGCCTTCACTGGCCATAATTATCCTCCCATCCTTGTACAAAAAAAAATCTCCTGTGCCTTATCCTTCCAATCTCCCACCACCTCCTAAAGTCCCACAGTCCGGCCACAGAGGAGCATTCTCCTCGTAACTCAGTAACATCTGGGACTGGAGCAACTGAATTACATTCTCCGCAAGGGTTTTTATTACCTCTCGTCGTGCCCTGAAATGAGAAATGTCCTACCCACTATCCTTCCCACCCCTCTACCGTGGTATTCCACCATCCACCGAACCTACACAATACAATTGTCCATCCTTACACAACCCCTGCTCCCAATCCCTTACCTCATGGCTCATACCCCTGTAATAAACCTAGATCCAAGACCTGTCTCCTACATCCTCCTACCACCACCTACTCCAGTCTGGCCACTAACATCACCTATCCCATCAAAGGCAGGGCTACCTGTGAAACCAGTCATGTGATTTACAAGCTATGCTGCAATCACTGTGCTGCATTCTATATTGGCACGACAGCCAATGCATGAATGGCCACCGACAAACTGTGGCCAAGAAACAAGTGGACCACGCTGTTGCTGAACATGCTGCCAAACATGATACCCCTCATCTCAATGACTGCTTCACAGCCTATGTCATATGGATCCTCCCCACCAACACCAGCTTTTCTGAATTGCGAAGGTGGGAACTATCCCTGCAATACATCCTATGTTCCCGTAACCCTCCTGGCCTCAACCTTCGTTAGTCACTGTCCTCACCTATCCAGCCCCCTCCCTGTTCCCATTCCAGCACTACACAGCCGTCATTTCACCACCACAACTAGTCTTTTAATTTCATTTTATTTTTATTTCTCTGCTTTCCGCTACTTACCCCGTCCCCCCTCCGCACCTTCTCTCCTGCCCTCCGTCTAAACTGCAATGCTTCACTGTCCGCCACTCCCACCGTACTATCCCTCCCCCTCCCCGCCCCAGCCTCCTCCTTACCTCCACCCAGTCGCCACTCCCATCATCCACTGGTGCTGCTGCTTGCAGTGTAGTTTCAGCTCTCTGAGACTGCAGACGTGTGAGCAAGTTGCGTTTGTGTGAGTGTGTGTGTGCACATGTGTGTATGTGTGTCTACTGTTGACAAAGGCCTTAATGGCCGAAAGCTATGTTTGTGTGAATCTTTTTATTGTGCCTATCGCGACTCAGCATCTCCGCTATATGGTGAGTAGCAACTTTCCTTCTCTTGTTTATATAATCTTATAAATATACAACCATAGTGAATATTTTCTTCTACACTAGGGGTCATTGAGCATCCATGTTCATTGGTCTTGTCCTCTATACTAAACATTAACAACACTTGACATTTTACGTTCTTGCTTTGCTTACCAGTAGGTCCTCTTATCTTTGCATGTGTAATGGACATTTCCACAAAATTCTTACTATACTCGATATTGTCTCTAAATTGTTCAGATATACCACAAATCTGGCTACCTGTATCAATCAAACAGTTCCCATCCCACTGATCAATCGTAATCTTAATGTAAGGACATCCAAAATCTGGATCATCATCTCTGCTATTAGACACTACATGCAAAATATCACTTTCAATTTCATCAAATGCTACATCTACACTGTTTTTGCAGGGTTTTATCAACTTTACTGGTATCATAGCATTACTTTGGTTACACAAGTTGCAGGTAAAGATTGAACACACTGAATGGATTCCATAGCACAACTGACATCACTTATTATAGAAGGTACACAAAATATACTACTGTCAAAACAACATTTCCTACTTGGAGCTTCTTTCACTTCATCCCACCAATTTGGATACAAATTTTGACTAACCACAACTAACTTATTTCAGAATGTACATTTATCTATATTATCATCAATTTGGCCCCAAACAAAGACGTTTTCACCTTTATTCTCTAGGCTTACAGATAACTCACCTTTACTGTTTGGATCATTACTCTGCAAGACATTAATGAAAAACTGCTTTGACTGGACTGTTCTTCCATGACTCTCACTTACATCGTCACAAACATCACTTACCTTAACTGTATTTGCAAATAACTCTTAAACTTCATTATTCTTAAACTCCACAAATACCTGATTGATACTCATCAACATCATTATCATCATCACACTCTTCCAAAATTGCTTCATCAATAACATCATTAACAACACAAGTTTCATCTCCATTAATGTCACACACCTCACCTTCATTAATTCCCAATAAGCTACCAGTCTCAGACTTCCAACCTCAGTCATATCACAGCTCTCATTCACATCTACATAAAAAATACCACCTAATTCAGATCCAATACAGTCATCACGTGTTTTACATACATCATTACCACTGTTTTCTGACCAAGAGAAGAAATCATTAGTACACACTACATCAAAATTCTCATTACTCTCATATTCTGGTTTATGATTAGAGCCTACATCACTATAATTAAACATAGTATTCCAAAACTTTTGATTGAAACATAAATGAGAAGTCTGATATTCCTTCTCTTCAACTTCACATACCTATACCACAGTATTATTACTGTTATTATTCTCTAACTGTAAGTTTAAATTGGGGGTCCTGTATTTGTTGTGTTTCCTCACCCAAAAACTGTGGATCTTCATTGAGGCAGACTGCCATTTGCCGAGTAGTTACCTCCATGATTGTTTCTTCTATTAAATTGCCCATGGTTATCCCCATTTTTCTTGTTCTGCTGATGTTAAAAGTTTCTGCCTCTATTACCATTTTGACCCTGATATAAGTTACCACCATCTCTGTTTCTGTGGTTATTACCATTCTACATAAAAACTGCAAATACACAAATAAATGTCAAATCTTTTTCTGCAACAGACAAAACTTCGTTATCAGTCAACAGATCATGGCAGATGCGCACACTTGTAATTTTACCCTCCCACACATCACTATTAATTTTTATCTTAGTTTCTTCATTATTTTCAAAAGCTTCAAGAGGTGTAAGATATACAAAAGAAAAACTTTTTACTTATTTTCATTTTTTCTTCTTGTTATTGGCTGCCATTCTCGCGTATTGCGGCTGAAATTTTTGCTTACTGGGTTCCAGATGACTAAATGACTGGCGAAGTACTATCTGTTGCTATGATTTTATTTTATTTTATCCCATTCTTCAATATCACCCTGACTTCACTGTTATAACCTTTAATCACTAATAAATTGCGTGGATATACAAACGTAGCAACAAACCTGTCAGCACCACCACCACATCCACTACCACCACCACCACCTCCACCTCCGGCCACAGAAGCACCAGCAGCAACAATAGCAGCAACAACTGAACCAACAACAACAGTAGCAGCAGCAACAAAACCATCAACAACAGTTGCAGCAACACAACACTGCCTAAGGAGGAGTCAAAGACAAGGTACATCTACATCATTAAATAAGGATTTTTTATGGCCTCAGACAAAGAAATGGAAAAGATTGTGACAAATCAGCAAGAAAATTTGCAGATAAGTCACAACTACTATGGAAAAAGCAGCACATTACCAGGTAATGACAAAAGAAAAAATACTTGCAAAACAGTCAGGATAATGTGTCAGAATATTCAATGCCTCAGAAACAAAGTACTAGATCTAGAAGTAGCTTTAAATAATCTTGCTGATGTCTCTTGTATTTGTTTATTGGAACACTGGTGCAAGGCTAGTGAATTAAGTCTCATAAATATAAGCAAGTTTAATTTAGCAACAAATTATTGCCGAAGTGTTTTTAAAAATGGTGGGGTATGCATTTACTCTAGAGTAGGACTGCAGTTCAAAGTTAAAACAGAATTGGACCATCTAAATATAGAAAAACATTTTGAATCATGTGCCATAGAGTTAAAAACTGAGGAGAAGAGTGAAAAACTAGTTGTCATTACAGTATATAGATCTCCACTGGATGACAAAAACATATTCTTCAAAAAAATAGAAGCAGCATTAAACACTTTTTATAGTAATGAAGTGAAATTATTTTTATGTGGAGATTTTAATATTAACCTGTTAATTGAAAGTGATGAAAAAAGACAGCTTTTGAGTATACTCAGCAGCTTCCACATGAAACCACTCTTTACAGATGCCACCAGAATAACTGAACTGTCATCTTCTCTTTTAGACAATATTTTCTCAAATATGGAGAATGGTATCACTGAGCCACTAAACGTAAACTTAGATCTTTCGGATCACAATACACTATTAACATACGTAAATTACTCTATCCCCAAGGCAGTAAATTATAAGTGGGGATAAAAAAGGCACTTCTATACAGAAAAAGTAAATACTTTCATCCAGTTGTTAGCTAATGAAACCTGGGAAGATGTCTTTGCACAAACAACAACCGAGGAATCTTTCAATGCTTTTTCTAGTACATTCATGTCCCTATTTGAGATGTGTTTCCCAAAAAAGCTCACAAAGATCAATGTCATTCCTAGGGACACAAGCCAGTGGATAACACCTGCTATTAGAGTATCCAGTCAAACACTAAAACATATCAGTCAACTCAAAAAAGATAACAAAGATGAACACTTCACAGATTATGTTAAGACATACAAGAAAATTTACAGGAAGGTGATAAAAAAAGCCAAGACAATGCACAATGACAGTGTAATTGCTGGGTCAGCAAACAAATCAAAAGCTATATGGAATGTAGTAAAAAAAGAAATAGGCCCAAGAAAAAATGTTAGAAATCCAGATGACTTTGTTTTAAAAGATGATCAAGGTGTGCTAGTCAGAAATCGTACTTTAGCAAATTACATTAATGAGTACTTCATAAATAGTCCAATCAATCTGCATAAAAATTGTTCTAAGATTAGTAGAACATCAATCCCAGAAGAACAAAGTGTTAATTCATTATTGCTACCTCCCACGAACAAATTGAAAGTTAATCGAATAATAAAAACAATGAAGAATAAAATGTCCTCAGGGATTGACGAGATACCTTGCTCAGTCATGATGAGATGTGCTAGTGTCATATCAGACCCACTCTCACACATCATAAACATATCATTTTCAGAAGGTGTCTTTCCACAATGATTAAAAATTGCAAAAGTAAAACCATTGTATAAAAAGGGCAATATACATGAAATGGGAAACTATAGACCAAAAGCTTTATTATTGGTATTTTCAAAAGTAATAGAGACAGTCATGAAAAACAGAATTACAAATTACCTTGAGAAATTCAATCTATTGTCTGTAAACCAACACGGCTTTCGCAAAGGAATGAGTACAGAGTCAGCCATCACCCAATTCATTGAAAATATTGTAACGGGGCTAGATAAGAACAACAGTACAATAGGAATAAATTTGGACCTCTCAAAGGCATTCGATACTGTCCAACATGATATCCTGCTAGACAAATTAGAATATGTTGGTATACGAGGAGTAGCTAAAAAGTGGTTTCAGTCATATCTCCATAATAGGAAACAGGTAGTAGAAATTGCAACAACAAACAGTAAAAACCAAAGTATTGTTTATAGATCGGATATTCAGACTGTGCCAATAGGGGTACCACAGGGGAGTGTTCTAGGACCTCTCCTATTTCTTCTTTACATAAATGATATCAAGATTCCAGTAAATGGTACTCATATAACCCTGTTTGCCGATGACACAAACATTGTAGTAACTGACATAAACCGGGTATTGCCAACATCTGCAACCAGAGTTATAGAATATTTGCAAAATTGGTTTGAAGTTAACAAATTAACCATAAATATCTCTAAAACTAATTATATCTATTACAGGAAAGCAAAGTCACACTCTGATCTAGATCTCAGAATACAAAATAAAGAAATTTTGAGAGTTGCTACCACAAAATTCTTAGGTGTACATATAGATGAAAATTTAGACTGGAAATCCCATATCCTGTATCTCTCGTGTAAGTTAAGCTCTGCTTGCTTTGCTTTATTCGTTATTAGCTTTGTATGTAGTAGGGAATATAGCAGAGCTGTTTACTTTGCTTATATACATTCTGCTATTACCTATGGCCTCATCTTCTGGGGTCATAGTAAGAAAAATCTCAAAACCATCTTCACTCTACAAAAACGAGCTGTTAGAATAATTACAAACAGTTCAAGGCTAACTCCTTCAAAGAAATTATTTAAACAGCTGAATATTCCACCCCTACCATGCCTCTATATACAGAAAAGCGTAATTAATGTAAAACGAAATATTAACAATTTCCAATCCAACTCGGATCTACATACTTACAACATAAGAAAGTGCAATGACATTCATATAAAAAGAGTTAACAAGGCTTTGGCGCAGAAACAAACAAACATACAAGGAAGCAGATTGTATAACAAACTACCGGTAAAGATAAAAGAAATAAAAAAATTGTCTTCATTTAAAGAAGCAGTATTCAAACTTTTAATGACCAACTGCTATTATAGTGTAAAAGAATACCTGGAATAGCTTCATACTAAACAATTATATTTATGTACTCTGTGCCAATAGTAATTTTTATCTGACTGTTGCTATGGTCTAAATAAATAATATGTACAAAAGTGCTAGAATTGTATGTGTTATATCTAAATATCAACTGTGTATTCCATGTAGAAAGTCTTTCTCATACATCAATGTAAATAATCAAAGTTGTACATGCTATTTCAATGTGGTCTGATGTTATGTAGTCTACTATGCACATCTGTATTTTGTATAGTATTGTTCACCCTATATGAGTGTGTATATATATACTATGTATTTTTTGACGAAATCCATGCAATGTAAATTGTCTCTGGATGAATAAACTACTACTACTACTACTAATACTACTAATAGCTGGTTACATGCTACCAATTCCGTATCGGTCATTCGACTGCCATGCCGTGACATGCGGCCGGCACCGTTCGTAGCTAGGTAGTGCTCCCGCACTCAGCCGAGTTGCGGAGCACCTCTATCGCTGTTTGCGTGTACTGATGTGGCGGCATTCTTAAATGTCATGGCACTGTCACAACATTCACAATCTCCATTTTCATAAAACCATCATTTACATTGTTGTAGACAAAATTAAAAAACACATGCATTTTCATCAGAGGCATTCCAACTACCCCTTACATTCTGCAGTACAAACTATATTCCAAAGAGTTTACAAAGCAAAAGAGTTTATATATTTTCTTGACAAAAGAAGAATCTTCACTGAAGTACATCATTATTTTGTAAATGGGTCCAGAAATAAATTTAATAGTAAGTGTTCGATTGTACAATTAATAGTATGAATTTTAAGTATGCCAGATATTTCATGGTTTCAAATATTTCTAAAGGAAGAATAATTTTAACTGTACATACAGAGTACAAACAAATTAATTTTTTTATATACATGTTAGCCTGAAATATAATACACCGTATACAAAATCAAATGAAATTCTTTCAGTGAAACAGCCAAGAATGTTCACCAATGCCAGATTTGGGATTAATCTTGGTATCAGCTACTTTTATAAAAAAAGGTTATGTTAGAAAAAGGTGACCTATTACAAGTTCATTAACACTGTTACTGATTGGTATATTAGTAGCGCTGGTTAGGATGACAGTGGCAGGTAGGCAGCTATTGTTCACCATGTATGGTCACTGTTGATGTATCACAGTTAATTAGGGGAGTAACAGACTTTGTCTCACCACCTTCACTAATAACATTGTACTTGATTTGCAATTTAATGTGCTTGCCCATTTGGCGAGAGGTAAAAATGCCCTGGTTCAGTGGTTGTTAAAACAATGGAAACATTGTTGACCATTTGAGAACCACAGTTGTGCTTGTTATATCGTCTGGGAATCGGCAAGAACACAGAATAGATCCACAAATAAATCGTCTGTAGTAATGCCAGGCGATGAAGCACCATCATGGGGCATATTCTCCAATGCATCAAGTTTGTATCCAACAGTGGTCGGTGGCATGCCAGCTTGACTATAGCTTGGTATTTCGCAGCGCGGTTGGAAAGAAAATAACTGTAGATAGTAAGGAGCAGGCATGGCAATTACTTTGGTAAATAATCATTCACACACCCGTCACTTACTATGAATACTTTTTTCCTCACAGCATATACATAATGCATGTTGCATAGATCATGTACTATAGAGAAATGATCTGCAAAAGATTCAGTTGTGCCTGCTGTGGTAGTGCAGTGACACTATTGGGAGCAGAGCCAGTTGTTCTATGACCCCACACAAGTTCCAACCAATCTTGAAAAAAATCAGATTCAAAAATTATCGATGTTGTCCAGAATACATAATATGTTCAGACTATACTTGAGAATTGTTGGTGCATTGACATATAAAATAAGGTCCTAGGATCAAGCCTGTCTCTTAGGAGATTTATTTTTTAATGTGTATTCATTTGTGAGAATAAAAAATTTTCACTCCATGAACTTGATATTCAGAAATACATAAGACATGTGCCCAATAACCACTTTGTAAGGGAAGATAGTATCTAAAAATTTCAACAATCCATCCAACCTGTTCATATCACTGTTTTAATGGAATATTATACGTAAAATTTTGAACTGTCTACTCAATGTGGTTATATGATGATTCATATTCATGTAATTACTGTGAGAACTGTTGGACTACAAACTAAAATATATTTTTCACTCACTGGGTGAAGATGTGTGCTTAGTTCACTTCCCACTATAAATGGAAAATCTGTTTGTGTGCAGATGTTCTGAGTATATCATCACTGCCACTGAAGGAATGGAACAGATACACCATGAATCACAGTATGAATGTGTTCCACAGACAGATCTTATTTCTACATAAAGGATTTCCTTAAATAGAGGTTTCAGGACACTTAATGTGCTGTATGCATTTACAAATACAACAGTAAAGATAATATACTAGCTCAGATGAGTACAAACTGAAAAAAATTAGCATGTATATGAACTCATAACTTTGATTCTGCATGAATGAGGAGAGCACTTATGCTGTGCCTCACATGTGCTTAATTCCAAACAAAAATACATCCCATTCCAAAGATAAGTCTCAGCAGTGCAATCAGCTAATGAGAATGGATTTACCATCAACCAACGAAAACATCTGCATGAATTGTTTATGTTTACAGAACATTTGTATGCCTGTAAATGATTAATGGAAGAAAAGAAATATTCATTATGAAACACTTGGGAGTTGCAAAAGCCACAATTCATGCCAGTTCGGTAAATTGTGAACTTTTTGTGCAGAGCAATATCAGAATTCATACCGCACAAAGCCAAGATTCACCATGAAATTTACTGTTTTGTATATGTAGGCTTAATTTGATTTTGTATTCTGGAAGCCATTAAAACCAACCCCCACCTGCTCTCCTGTTTCAGCTTCTGTATTCCACTGAAAGGTATCCTTTGGTTTTGGTTTACTGTGTATGTATTTGTTCAGTGGCATAGCTAAGAGGGTATGGTTATGGACAAAATGACAATAAAAGTTTGTGACACCAAGGAAGCATTAGTTTCATGATTGTTGTGAGTAGTGGAAAACCAAGAATTGCATCTACCATCTCTTTTGATGGCTGAATTTTTTGAGCGTGTATAGCATGGCCAGGAAACTGAACATCTGTTGCTGCAAAGATGCATTTGAATGGATTAATAATGAGGCCGTACACACATCAACAGGAAAAGAGTTGTCATAGGTATGACAAATCCTCAGCTTCTGAGTGCATCATGACCAAAAAATCGTCTATATACACACAGCAATAGTCCAAGTCAGGTGTAACCTTGTCCATAATTCTGTGGAATGTGTCAACAGCATTACATAGACTGAAAGGCATGCATGTGAACTTGAACAACCCAGACGGCATGCAGGCAACTGTCTTGGGCATCATCTAGTGCCACAAGTATCTGCTAAAGAGTTCTACAGGGCTATTACAAATGATTGAAGCGGTTTCATAAATTCACTGTAGCTCCATTCATTGACATATGGTCACGACACACTACAGATATGTAGAAAAACTCATAAAGTTTTGTTCGGCTGAAGCCGCACTTCAGGTTTCTGCCGCCAGAGCGCTCGAGAGCGCAGTGAGACAAAATGGCGACAGGAGCCGAGAAAGCGTATGTCGTGCTTGAAATGTACTCACATCAGTCAGTCATAACAGTGCAACAACACTTCAGGACGAAGTTCAACAAAGATCCACCAACTGCTAACTCCATTCGGCAATGGTATGCGCAGTTTAAAGCTTCTGGATGCCTCTGTAAGGGGAAATCAATGGATCAGCCTGCAGTGAGCGAAGAAACGGCTAAACGCGTGCAGACAAGTTTGACGTGTAGCCCGCGGAAGTCGACGAATAAAGCAAGCAGGGAGCTAAACGTACCACAGCCGACGGTTTGGGAAATCTTATGGAAAAGGCTAAAGCAGAAGCCTTACTGTTTACAATTGCTACAAGCCCTGACACCCGATGACAAAGTCAAACGCTTTGAATTTTCGGCGTGGTTGCAACAGCTCGTGGAAGAGGATGCGTTCAGTGCGAAACTTGTTTTCAGTGATGAAACAACATTTTTTCTTAATGGTGAAGTGAACAGACACAATGTGCGAATCTGGGCGGTAGAGAATCCTCAAGCATTCGTGCAGCAAATTCGCAATTCACCAAAAGTTAACGTGTTTTGTGCAATCTCACGGTTTAAAGTTTATGGCCCCTTTTTCTTCTGCGAAAAAAACGTTACAGGACACGTGTATCTGGACATGCTGGAAAATTGGCTCATGCCACAATGGGAGACCGACAGCGCTGACTTCATCTTTCAACAGGAGATTGAAAAACCGATGGATCGGTCATGGTGGAGATCATGATCAGCAATTCATGTCATGGCCTCCACGCTCTCCCAACTTAACCCCATGCGATTTCTTTCTGTGGGGTTATGTGGAAGATTCCTCTACCAAGAAACATGCCAGAACTGTGAGCTCGCATCAACAGTGCTTTCGAACTCATTGATGGGGACATGCTGTGCCGAGTGTGGGAGGAACTTGATTATCGGCTTGACATCTGCCGAATCACTAAAGGGGCACATATCGAACGTTTGTGAATGCCTAAAAAAACTTTTTGAGTTTTTGTATGTGTGTGCAAAGCATTGTGAAAACATCTCAAATAATAAAGTTATTGTAGAGCTGTGAAATCGCTTCAATCATTTGTAATAACCCTGTAACTATGTCCAGCATAGAGAATGTGCTCTTACCGTAGACACTGGATGTCGAATCCTCGATGTGTGGTACAGTATACAAGTCAGGATTCATTCTCACATTTGGTTGTCAAAAGTCTCCACAGTAGTGCCATCAGCTGTTCTTTTTCATTGGCACAATGGGGTGAGATGCCCAACTACTACTTGAATGATGCCAGATCCCCTATGTGAGCACGGGTGTGAATTCCTGTTTAACCATCTTTGGTTTCTGTGGCATTAAATGATGTGGATGAACATAAAGAGGTGGCCCAGTTGTGGTCAAAATGTAGAGCACTGTGGAGTGCAGCACGGGAGCTAACGTGGACCTGCTTCAAAAGTTCAATAAATGGAGAATCTCCAGTTATCACCCAGATGCCAGCATGTTCCACATGACATATTAGTCCTCTGCTAACTAAGCTAGTGCTAGTGTCCAGCAGGCACTGATGCTGGAGGTCAGCCACAAGTGCATAAAATGACAGAAAATCTGCTTCCAGTATAGGATGGGTGATGTCTGATATGACAAGCTCCCACTCAAGCTGTGTTACGCAGGTATGACCTTGGTTTTTTTTTTGTGCCCTAAAACAAAAAAAAACCTGTGTCATAGGCCTAGGTTTAACACTAATGTGGTACGACCATGTGTAGCTGTTGTAGAGCAATTGGCTGCAAAGAGATGGAAACCATCATGCTTACGAGGTGGCGGATGGACGGACAGGTAGACTGATACGTCTGCACCCATGTCTACTAAGAACTGTAGTTTTGTACCGTGGTTTGTGATAAACAATTGACAGCTGCAGTTCAGAGCATCAGTAGCAATCATCACTGAGATCCTGTTATGTGACCCTGCTCACAAGGACAAGGTGGCCTACACTTCTGTGCCTCAGGCACAAATCGGTGGTGGTACCCCCGTCCTTTCATAGCTGCAGGTGAGCGACTGAGTTTCCAGGAAATTGGCAACTGCTGTTCTGAGTTCACAGTGCAGTGTCTTGGAAAGGGGGGGGGGGATTGGTTGATCTGACCTTGCAGTGCAGCAAAGTTGCTGTGTGTCTGCAATTGTGGGCTGACTGCTGCAACAAACACAGACGGATACATTTCAGATATTCTATTGGCAGTTTGTGCTAATGCATCTAGACCATTGACACACACCATTACAATCTTTTGTGCATGAGGCAGTATTCATGATAGCCAAATGCTTGACAGAATGTCACTGCTTACTGCATTGTTTGCAGCAACTGCGATGGCATACGGTCCTCCAACTCTTCAGTATGAAGTAGTTTTTCCAGTGTCTTTGCCTCAGACTGCAAAAGTCATTTGATTAGGGCACTCTTATTTGCCAGATATCAGTCTGCGGTGATGATAGACTATCCTGTACCTCCAGTGTCATTTTTTCACTGACTGTCACCACAACATAGCTATGTTTTTTATGGTCCATGGTGACTTGCACTAGGACAATTTGGCATTCCAATTGTGCTAACCACAGCAGAGTTTGCTGCCAGAATAGTGATGGTTTTACTTCAACATGTTTTATCATCACACCAGCAGGTATGGCTGAAGCTGACACAGGAATTTGTTCTCCCGTCGTAGTGATGCTGCAGAATCAGTATGCTACAGAGGTGTGTCAAAGCTGGTGTGGAGGACAGTAGATGCAGGATGTGGTTGAGGTGGCTATGCCATGCAACATGGTATGGAGCACAAACATATGTCAAATTTAGTGCCTGTGGCTGTCGTGTATCACTTTGGGGTCACCAACTGCTACAGATTATCAAAACTCACTTTGTAAGCTTTAAAACAACCTGTAACACAAAGTGAAATTCTAGTGACAAAACGAACAAAAAAGCTTAATAATATATCAGAAAAAACAAAGAGTAAACATAGATCTTAGGCTTGGTCACAAATGATCTTCCACTTGGACGTAGACCTACACTATACACACATATTGTACACTTCAGTTTCATTTATTCAGTCCACTTTGATTCACTGCATACTTAAACAGTATATTGAATATACGAAAAGTCAAATTTGAGAAAGTAGACCAAAGAAGACAAAATTTAATTTACAAATAACACTCATATATTACAAGTAACAAAAACAATGCAACATGAATTTAGCCATAACTACACATTCAATTTACAAAGCTGTTTTTTTATAATTTAAAAATTCTTTTGGTGAGTATCAACATTGTTCCATTAGAAATGATTTAAGGTTATATTGAATCATATTTTTATGTCACTGCCAGTTTAACTCACTCAGTCAGCTGTTAAATAATTTAACTGTTATCTGTGAAACAGTTTCCTAATAAAATACTGTTCTACTTTAAGATGTGTGGATATTACTAATGTTTCTTATGTTGTGGCTATGAATATGCTTATTTTGTCACAGATGTCCAGTACTGTTTAAAAAATACTTGTTTGCAAACAAAATACATTAATATATGTAAAAGTTTGGCAGGCTCATTATTTTCAGCTTTATGAAATGTTGTCTAGGTATTTCCAGTTTCTTTATGTTGCAGATAGCCGTGACTGCTCTTTTCTGCATCTCAAAGATTTTTATGCTGGTGGCTGAATTTCCCAGAAGATTATCCCTTATTAGAATAATGAATAGAAGTATGTGTAACATGCCTGAATGACTGTTGACCTGCTTGCACTTCGGCTTAACACACAAAGAGCATAACAAGTTTTTTCCTTTGTTCTTTCACATGACAGTTCCATTTTAAATTGTCTTGTCCCCATATAGCTTTAGGCTAGTAACTAGGGGCATTGACATGTTTGTTGCTGCTATCATAGAGATTTTGTCAGCTGCTTTTATTAAAATGCTAGTGGTGTCAGCAAATAATATTTGTTTTTTCACATTTATAAAATCATTTAAACCATCAGCGTAAAGGAGGAATGATTGAAGTCTTAGGAGAGAGCCTTGTGGCACTCCATACTTTATTGGTAATTTGTTGGATGGATGTGTTGTTGTTGTAACGACATTTTCTTTAATGTTATCCTGCCTTAAAATCAACATTTGCTGCCTGTCTTCTAGATATGATCTTATCCACTGATTTGGGATACCTCTCACACTTTTTTGAGTTAATTTGTAAATAAGAAAGTCATTGTCATTTATGTCAAACACTTTTGGGAGATCTAGGAAAACACCAGTAGCGTGTTCCCTGTCATACAGTGCTTTGAAAATAGTTTCTAAATACTCATACTTGGCTGTTAATGCAGACTTTGAGTTGCTGTGTCTGTGATGATTTGGTGAGAATAATGAATTTTTTGTTATGTAACTTTGAAGCCTGTTGCAGAAAACTTTATCAAATATTTTAGAGAAAACACTGAGTTGGGACACTGGATGATAATTATTTACATTCTCAGTGTCCCCTTTTTTGAATAGAGGCATTACTTTAGCTGTTTTTAAGCTGTTAGGAAAGGTTTCAATTGGTAAGAATGTGTTTAGTATATCACTTCAAATGGAACCAATTATTCATCAGACTGGAAAACAGTTCCCCAAGGAGTCCAACAAGGTTCGATATTGGGTCCCTATCTGTTTCTTTTTTACGTAAATGACCTACCACTTGCTATTGATGTTCATTCAGTCTTATTTGCTGATGATACATCAGTTCTAATTGAAAATGAGGTATCTGAAAATATTCCAGAAAAAGCCAAAAATACTTTAGAAAAACTTGAATCTTGGTTCTATCAAAATGGACTAAAACTAAATGTAACTAAAACCAAAATGATGCAATTTGAAGCTAAATCAGTAGAAAGGAGTGAAATAAAGATAACTTGCAATGATCAGGATATCACAGAAGCAAACCACGTGAAGTTCTTAGGCCTAAATCTTGACAAAAATTTAAATTGGAAGGTACACATAGATTACTTAGCAAATAAACTGAACAACTTAGCATTTGCATTGTGTATTTTGTCAGATGCCACAAACATGGATACCAGAAAGATAGTTTATCACTGCTACTTTGAGTCAGTTATTCGTTATGGCATATGGTTCAAATGGCTCTGAGCACTATGGGACTCAACTGCCAAGGTCATTAGTCCCCTAGAACTTAGAACTAGTTAAACCGAACTAACCTAAGGACATTACACACATCCATGCCCGAGGCAGGATTCGAACCTGCGACCGTAGTGGTCTCACGGTTCCAGACTGCAGCGCCAGAACTGCGCGGCCACTTCGGCCGGCGTTATGGCATAATCTTCTGGGGAAATTCAGCAAATGTCACTAGGCTCCTAGTATTACAAAAGAAAGTAATTAGAAACATGTGTGTTGCAAAAAAAACGGGAATCCTGTCGACTTTAAAAGTACTATCTATCGCCTCACTTTACATATATGAGATGGTGGTGTTCCTATATAGAAATCAACATACACTAGACAATTTCCGTTTTGACCACAACTACAGCACTCGCCACAGAGGTAACTTCAAACTTCCAACACATCGTTTAAAACTTTATGCCCAAACGCCAGAGTATATGGGGTTAAAAATTTTCAATAAAATAAAAGGCAGTAATATATTTAAAATGGAGATTGGTTCACTGAAAAGATTGCTCTTTACTCTCCTGGTGGAAAAGTGTTATTATTCTGTCGATGAATTCATTGAGGACAGCTTCACAATCTGAACACAGGGATTGTAATACATTTATTATTTTATGTACATGTGTAGCTGTAACTTAGAAATGTAAAATATAATGTAAACTTTTGTATTTCTCTTAAAAAAAGTGAAAAAAGTTTCTTTTGTAAACCTTGACATGTCTCCTGTACATCAAATCAAATGATTTGAAAATTGTATGTAATGAGATGAATAAACCACATAACATAACATAACATACATTAGTGGTTTTATTACATAATCAGAGGACTTTTTCAATACATAACCAGGCACACCATCCAACCCACATGAATATTTGTTCCTTTTTTTTTCTTTTTTTTTAGCGAAGTTATTATTTGCTTCATCTCTGTGTCTATAATTGCCTGAAGGAACATAGATTTAAGACTAGCATTTAAATAATTTGGTTGGCACATAGGTCTGTCTTCATGCTGACTTTGGGGCAACTGATTTGTTATGTTAGTAAAATACACATTAAACCTATGACCTCGGTCTGGCACACAGTTTTAATCTGCCAGGAAGTTTCCTGTGAGCTACATATTTTCAATCTGAAAGTCTGTTATTTTCAATATGCAGAGAGATATTCTTTGATGATGACCATTTTGTGTCAATTTCTGCTCTAATAACCTCCCAGACAGTTTGTATGTTATTTTTTGCACTTGAAATGTACTTATTATTATTTTGTCACTTGGCTTCTTTTGTAGCCTTGTTGAATATTTGGTTATATTTTTTCACATAATTTCTAAATTCTGGAGCATGTTCACTTTTGTAAAAATGTAACTGAAGGAATTTTTAAATGAAACACTTTTTTGATAACCACTTACTTGTTGTTGTTGTTGTGGTCTTCAGTCCTGAGACTGGTTTGATGCAGCTCTCCATGCTACTCTATCCTGTGCAAGCTTCTTCGTCTCCCAGTACCTACTGCAGCCTACATCCTTCTGAATCTGCTTAGTGTATTCATCTCTTGGTCTCCCTCTACAATTTTTACCCTCCACGCTGCCCTCCAATACTAAATTGGTGATCCCTCGATGTCTCAGAACATGTCCTGCCAACTGATCCCTTCTTCTAGTCAAGTTGTGCCACAAGCTCCTCTTCTCCCCAATTCTATTCAATACCTCCTCATTAGTTATGTGATCTACCCATCTAATCTTCAGCATTCTTCTGTAGCACCACATTTCGAAAGCTTCTATTCTCTTCTTGTCTAAACTATTTATTGTCCACGTTTCACTTCCATACATGGCTACACTCCATACAAATACTTTCAGAAACGACTTCCTGACACTTAAATCTACACTCGATGTTAACAAACCTCTCTTCTTCAGAAACGCTTTCCTTGCCATTGCCAGTCTACATTTTATATCCTCTCTACTTTGACCATCATCAGTTATTTTGCTCCCCAAATAGCAAAACTCCTTTACTACTTTAAGTGTCTCATTTCCTAATCTAATTCCCTCAGCATCACCTGACTTAATTAGACTACATTCCATTATCCTAGTTTTGCTTTTGTTGATGTTCATCTTATACCCTCCTTTCAAGACACTGTCCATTCCGTTCAACTGCTCTTAAGTCCTTTGTCTCTGACAGAATTACAATGTCATCAGTGAACCTGTAAGTTTTTATGTCTTCTCCGTGGATTTTAATTCCTACTCTGAACTTTTCTTTTGTTTTCTTTATTGCTTGCTCAATATACAGATTGAATAGCATCGGGGATAGGCTACAACCCTGTCTCACTCCCTTCCCAACCACTGCTTCCCTTTCATACCCCTCAACTCTTATAACTGCCATCTGCTTTCTGTACAAATTGCTTGTATTTCACCATCATCAAAATCAAAACAAAATTTTTCATGTTTTTCACATCTTTACAAGTCTATAATACATAGTTAAAATGGAGGCAAGTCTCAGACTTGCCTCTCAACATCTATTCTCTGTGAACTTAAGTCTCAGACTCCCACTCCCCCACCCCCACTCCCCGTCCCACCCCAAAAAAAGTGAAGAAAGACATTACATTACATTTTGATAGTACAAAGAGTTTCAAGAGTTTCCTGTATGTTGATGCTGTCAGCATGTGATAATCTTCATGTAGAAAATATTATTCAAAACACAAATTACTGTGTAATTTTATTTTTAATTTCTATGGCAGATTTTTTATAATTTGTGTATTGCCCAAATTAAGTTTATTTGCCGATAATTGGTAAAGTAATAAATCAGATTTCATGGCATACTTAACATTTTCAGAAATAAAATAAAACATAAAAAATTGATTTTATAAATGTAATGGAAAAAGAATAAGATGATAAAATAAATTTTTGATAGATTTTTACCAGATATCACAGTAGTTCCAAAAAACATCCATACTGAAGGTAAGTAATATAGATTTCAACATCATCAGAAAAGAAATGCTATTGAAGGGTCCATATGACACAGTTGCATCACTATCTACTACGGGAGAGATGTGACAAAGGGGTAGATTTGTTTCATGTTGATACTATCCAATATTCATTGGAATACACACAGTTTATCTTCTTTTTATGTCATTTCATTTCACTGCTCCATAATACACATCTATATTCAGTCTTTATTGTTGCCTTCCAACCCCCCCCCCACCCCCACCCCACCCCACCCCCCTGCCCCACCCCCAACCCACCACACACACAGACACACACCCACACACACACACACACACACACACACACACACACACACACACACATGTACATTTTTCTCATGCTCACTTCCAGGAGATTTAAATGAGGAACTAATGCAGCTCCTTTTGCCAATGCACCTGTTTCAATAACAGGCCACATTTCCTGTGAGTATATATTCTGAAGGGCCAAAGAAACTGGCACAGGCATGCATATTCAAATACAGAGACAAGTAAACAGGCAAAATATGGCGCTGCTGTTGGCAACACCTATATAAGACAACAAGTGTTTGGCGCAGTTGTTAGATCAGTTACTGCTGCTACAATGGCAGGTTATCAAGATTTAAGTGAGTTTGAACGTGATGTTATAGTCAGTGCATGAGCAATGGAACACAGTATCTCTGAGGTAGCAAAGAAGTGGGGATCACAGTATCTCTGAAGTAGCAAAGAAGTGGGGATTTTCCTCTACAACCATATCATGAGTGTACCATGAATATCAGGAATCCGGTAAAACATCAAATCTCCAACATCATTGTGGCCGGAAAAAGATCCTACAAGAATGGGACCAATGAAAACTGAAGAGAATTGTTCAATGAGACAGAAGTGCAACCCTCCTGCAAACTGCTGCAGATTTCAATGCTGGGCAGCGACAAGTGTCAGTGTGTGAACCATTCAATGAAAAATCATCAAAATGGGCTTTCGGATCTGAAGTCTCACTCTTGTACCCTTGGTGACTACACAACACAAAGCTTTACGGTTCACCTTGCCCATCAGTGGTGAGATTAGACTGTTGATGACTGGAAACATGTTGACTGGTCAGATGAGTCTCTTTTCAGATTGTATCGAGCTGATGGATGTGTACAGGTATGGAGACAAACTCATGAATCCAATGGCCATGCACGTCATCAGGGGACTGTTCCAGCTGGTGGAGGCTCTGTAATGGCGTGTGGCATGTGCAGTTGGAGTGATATGGGATCCTGATACATCTAGATACGACCCTGACAGTTGATGTATGTAAGCATCCTGTCTGATCACCTGCATCCATTCATGTCCATCGTGCATTCTGATAGGCTTGGGCAATTCCAGCAGAACAATGTGACACCCCACACATCCAAAATTAGTACAGAGTGGCTCTAGGAACACTCTTCTGAGTTAAACACTTCCACTGGCCACCAAACTCCCCAGACATGAACATTATTGAGCCTGTCTGGGATGCCTTGCAACATGCTGTTCAAAAGAGATTCCTCCCCCTCATACTTTTATGGATTTAGGGACAGTCCTGCAGGATTCGTGGTGTCAGTTCCCTCCAGCACTACTTCAGACATTAGTGCAGTCCATGCCACGTCTTGATGTGAAACATTTGTGTGCTCGCGGGGGCCCTACATGATATTAGGAAGGTTTACCAGTTTCTTTGACTGTTCATTGTATATTTTGTGTTTTGTGGCTTTAATGCAATGATATTTTTCACCTTCTGGATCCTTGTGTAGCTGATCATTGCTGGTTCTTCCACTTTTAGTGTCAGTTACTCATTCAAAGGGCAAGAGGGTGCTCTTCACCTCTAGCTTCTCCTACACCCTCTTTTGACAAGGCACTGACAGAACAAGGGTGCCTTACACAAGATGTCTTCTTCCTCCGTAGCAGATTATTCTTTGTTAAACTTTAAGTTGTGGCTGGAATCAGACCTGGGGCCCATGACTTCAGGATTTGTAATCATAGATCCTACTCAAAGACCATGGTAACTAGTCACATAATACTCATATATTATTGAACTGTATTGATGTCTTTCACAGTCAAAAGCATTTGTTAAGTTGCAAAATCAAACAGTGGAAAATCCAGCATTGAATGTAACAATATTATGAAAAGGATAGTTGCTACTCACCATATAACGGAGATGCTGAGTCACAGACAGGCACAACAAAAAGACTGTCACAACAAGGCTTTGTCACACACACATACACGACCACAGTTTCTGGCAGCCAGACTGGTGTGTGTGTGATTTTGACAAAGGCCTTGTTGCTTTCTTCTTTCCTTTTCATAATATTGTTACATTTGTTAAGCTGCAAAAGAAATCCAATATTTTTATCAATATGTACTCTGTTCTCGTCCTAAAACTGATGTACAGATCTTTTCAAGTCAAAGAAATCAGCATTACTTTTTAGTAAGTGTCCTGTTAGAAAATTTTGGAGATGCAAGTAACAAAGAAACAGGATTATGTCGCAAACAGCACACCACTGAGTGTTTAAGTATGCCTGGGAAAACACTTGTGTGGAAAGATGTGTTCCATAAGTAGGCAAGGACATACTAATGTAATCAGCCTCTTGACATCCAGTGCTGTATGAATGCCTCCTCTAGACTCTTCCAGCATTACAGGCTCCTGTGGTGGATATCACACATATGTAGTACATGCTAGTCCGCACATCGTCTTGTCTGGTGTGCTGAATACACAAAATTTTCTTAAATAATTTTGCCACTGTTTGGTGTAGTGGATAGGACCCATTACTCAGTTCTGGTCTGCCTTACTAAACTATCCCTTGGCAATTATGCATGGAAGTGTAAGAGAGGCTGTTCTCCAACTAAAGTCACCAAATAAACAAATACTCAGATGTCAGTTTAACTTATATATTCTTCAACATCATGAACAACATTTCATATTGACATCTCGCAGAACACCTGAGTAATATTACAATTGCCAGAGCAAATAATATCCACTATGTGACAGATTGTTAACCAAGGTCCAAATCAAAACCAGATCTCTGCACAGACAAGAAGTCAGTCACGCACTGTCATCTGCGACACTATTCCATGGGCTGAGCTTATCTCAGTTGTGGCACCAGCATGGAGTAAGTGGCCCCACATTACAGCAGGTGATGTTTTAACACATGTACCACTCCCAAGACATGTGGCATCCATGGATTACTCCATTTCTGCACAGAATGTCCCACATTTTCCACATAGTGGGATGTCCAGTCTTATTGCCTAACTTACACATCAAGAAATCTTCCAGTGTATTTCATTGGCTATGTTAAAACTTGAGTGTGATGTACTATTCCCTACAAAATAGCCAGTGACACTACAATGTGTAAGTTGCTTCTTCATGTTTTCTGATAACATCTACCCACCTTCTGTTAGGTTTTTGCCTCAGTTTATTCTTATCTCTTAGTTATTTCCTCTCCCTACTCCATTTCACTTTCACTATTCACAAATACATTTCTCACTCATGATTCATTTGCTTGTTTTCCTGTCTCTTATGGTATTTCCCACCCATGTACCTCTCCTTTGCTTGCCAAGCAACTTTCAGTTCTTAAATGGTTTCTGCATCAATTCTATGTCTCACTGCCAAAAGTCAAAACCAGAAATACACAGTGATAGTAGTTTTTCACCCTCAGACAAATCTGAAGATTAGATCTGCTGCCCATACACTTGTCTTCAACTACCCTAAATGCAACAGTTTGTCAACTCTTCTATTATTTCATTGTTAATTTGTACATTTTCCTTTTGGATAGAAAATTTAGAATGGAATGTAACAATATTATAAAAAGGAAAGTTCCTACTCACCATATAGCGTAGATGCTGAGTCACACATACGCCCAACAAAACGATTGTCGCACACACACACACACACACACACACACACACACACACACACACACACACACACAAACATGTGTGTGTGCATAAACGCAACTCATGCACACGACTGCAGTCTCAGCTAACTGAAACCACACTGCAAGCAACAGCACCAGTGCACGATGGGAGTGGCGACTGGGTGGCGGTAAGGAGGAGGCTGGGGCAGGGAGGGGGAGGGACAGTAGGGTAGGTGTGGCAGAAAATGAAGAATTTCATAATATGGCCACATTCCGTCCTGGATTTTCCATTGTTTGATTTTTGCCCGATGGATTTTCATCAATCCTAACACAGTGCTGTTTTCCTTTGTTATTATTTTCTTATGCATCACTATACTCAATGACCCTCCTTCTTTCTATTCTTCCTGTGTTTCAATTGTCACCTTACAAACTGCACTGCATACTCTACTTACGAGCCAGACTGTATCAACTGTCTCGGCTGCAAGACCACACTGTGTGTTGGTACAGAATGTTATGTCCTACTTTATTCCCACAGATATCATTAATTCTACACCTTCAAATTGATCACTCTCCCAGCATCACTCTCCCATATTTCACAAGTTACTTCTCACACCTTTCCAGTGCCACACGATCTTGTGTCTCATCCTAAAAACCCACCCCACCCCCAGTTCGCACCCACTAATTCCACCTCATCCAGTCACATCTGCCGACCCCCTTCTTCACACTTATCCACCCTCAGATCTGCTACCCACATCCTCCTCATGATTTTTCACACTTATTTTGGTGTATTTTTTGAATTTTTTCGGATGTAATTCTACATTATTTACATAATTTTTCTCATTTTTTCCACGAACATGGACCCTTGCTCCTTCCATCTGTGTCCCACATACTGTTCCTGTATTGTCGCTTGGCTCATGGAATCCCTCCAAATGGTCTTACAATCAAATTACCTATCTCCAGCTGCCACCCCTCCCTCCACAGTGAACTCCACCTGTTGAGATTCTGCCAATCCTTAGCCCTCACCAACATAGTCCTGCAAAACCATATCAACCAAGTCAAACTTCTGTGCAGTGCATTCCCTCCATCTGCAAAATTCTCTTGCTATGCAATCCAAAATTCCTGGAACCCATAACACACATTGAAACTCTTGGCCTCCAGGAACTAGAGCAACATGCATAACGTCACCTCAAAAAGCTCTCCACCCTGCTGATTTCCTACTCCCACCTTGGAGTACCACTGTCCACCTCCTCTACAACAACCTCCAAACCTCCTCCACATCCCCTCATAGCTGACAAACCCTGTCTCACAGATCTTTTGAGGAGCAAATCTCCAAGGTCATGGAACATGTCAGTATACAAAATTACAACATGAAAGTAATAACATATAAAAATAAAATATTTATGAACCCGAAAAAAGTCAATCCATAAGTTTAAGTAAATGCAATCAATAATACAACAAGAATCAGCTTAATTTTTCAAGGAGCTCCTCAGAAAACTAGAAGGAGTGACCCATGAGGAAACACTTCAGTTTAAATTTGAAAGCACATGGATTGCTGCTAAGGTTTTTGAATTCTAGTGGTAGCTTATTGAAAATGGATGCAGCAGTATACTGCACACCTTCCTGCACAAGAGTTAAGGAAGTCCAATCCAAATGCAGGTTTGATTTCTGCCGAGTATTAACTGAGTGAAAGCTGCTAATTCTTGGGAATAAGCTAATATTGTTAATAAGAAATGACAGTAAAGAATATACAAATTGAGAGGCCAATGTCAAAATACCCAGACTCATGAACAGGAGTTGAAAAGAGGTTCGTGAACTTACACCACTTATTGCCCGAACCATCCATTTCTGAGCCAAAAATATCCTTATAGAATGGGAAGAGTTACCCCAAAATATAATACCATATGACATAAGGGAATGAAAATAAGCAAAGTAGACTAATTTTGGTGTCGAACTATCACTCACTTCAGATACCGTTCGAATAGTAAAAATGGCAGCGTTAAGTCTTTGAACAAGATCTTGAATGTGGGCTTTCCATGACAATTTACTATGTATCTGAACACCTAGAAATTTGAACTGTTCAGTTCCACTAATCATATGCCCATTCTGTGAAATTGAAACGTCAGGTTTTGTTGAATTGTGTGTTAGAAACCGTAAAAACTTAGCCTTACCATGATTTAGCATTAGTTTATTTTCTACAAACTATGAACTTAGGTCATGAACCCCATTACTGAAACCAAGCCAGTGTTACACACAACATCCATTACTGCCAAACTAGTGTCGTCAGTGAAGAGAAATATTTTAGAGTTACCCATAATACTAGAGGGAATATCATTTACATAAATAAGGAACAGGAGTGGGTCCAACACTGATCCCTGGAGCACCCCCCCCCCCCCCCCCCCCCCTCTGACCATACTCCACTCAGACCCCACATCACAGCCATTCTCAACATTGTGATAATGACCTTTTGCTGTCTGTTGCTAAAGTAAGAGGTGAACCAATTTTGAGCTACTCCCCGTATTCTGCAATGGTCCAACTTCTGGAGCAATATTTTGTGATCAACACAATAAAACATCTTAGTTAACTCAAAAAATATGCCTAACATTCAAAACCTTTTGTTTGACCCATCCAGTACCTCACAGAGAAAAGAGAATATAGTGTTTTCAATTGTTAAACAACTTCTAAAGCCGAACTGTATATATGATAGCAAATTGTGTGATATAAAAAGATCAATTATCCTTACATACACAGCCTTTTCAATAACTTTAGCAAACACTGATGGCATAGAAATAGGTCTAAATTTGTCTACATTATCCCTTTCTCCCTTTCTATGAAGTGCCTTTACTACTGAGTACTTTAATCTTTCAGGAAACTGGCCGTTCCTAAAGGAAAAATTATAAATATGGCTAAATACAGGGCTAACATGTGCAGCACAGTACTTTAATATTCTGCTAGGCACTCCATCATAACCACATGAGTCCTTAGTCTTCAGTGATTTAATTATTGACTCAATCTCCCCTTTTCCTGTATCACAGAGGAGCATTTCAGGCATCAATCTCGGGAAGGCATTTGCCAAGAAAGTTATGTATATGATTCACTGTATAAACTAAATTTTTATTTAATTCACCAGAAATGCTCAGAAAATGATTGTTAAATAATGTACATATATCTGATTTACCAGTAACAGAAATATTTTTACTATGAACTGACCAAATCATTGACCTAGTGCTGCTGACCAGACACTTCCTTCATAACTGACCATATGGTTTTAATTTTATCCTGTGAATTAGCTATTCTAATTGCATACCACATACTCTTTACCTTCTTAATAACATTTTTAAGCACCTTAAAATACTGTTTGTAGTAGGCTAATGCAGCTTGATTGTGACTACTTCTATCATTTTGATACAATTCCCACTTTGTTTTACTTAATATCCTTATCCCACTAGTCAGCCACCCAGGCTGCCTATTACTGCTAGTACCCCATTTAGAATGCTGTAATGGAAAGCATCTCTCAAAGAGCATGAGAAATGTGTTAAGGAAAGCATTATATTTATCATCTATGTTATCGGCACTATAAACATCCTGCCACTCTTATTTGTTGACAAGGCTCAAAAAACTCTCTATTGTTGTTGGATTAACTATCCTACATAGTTTATAATTACATGTAACATTTTTTGAGTACAAAAGCCTTTTAGTGTTAAAATTTGTGCATCACGGTCTGAAAGGCCATTCCATTTTTACTAACAGAATGCCCATCTAGTAATGAAGAATGAATAAAAATATTGTCTGTGGCTGTGCTACTGTTCCCCTGCACCCTAGTTGGAAAAAAAACAGTCTGCATCAGATCATATGAATTTAGGAGATCTAGAAACATGCTTTTCCTTGCACCATCATATACAAAATTTATATTGAAATCACCACATGTACCTAATTTCTGGTACTTCCTACAAAGTGAATCAAGAATGCTCTCTAGCTTGAGCAGGAATCCTCTGAAGTCAGAGTTACGGGATCTATAAACTACAACAATTAGAAGTTTAGTTCCACTAAATTCAACTGCTCCTACACAACATTCTAATATCTGTTCAGTGCAGTGGCGTGATACATTTATGGACTCAAATGGAATACTGTATTTTATGTACACAGCTACTCCTCTGCCCCGCAACGAACTCCTTGAAAAACAGCCAGCTAATCTGTAACCTGGTAAAGGAAGCCTCTGAATTGTCAAATTATTTATGTGGTGCTCCGACATACTAATAATTTCAGAGTCAACATCTATAAGCAGTTCACTAACTTTATCTCTAATACATCTTATATTTTGATGAAATATGCTAATTCCTTCTCTACTTGGAAAGATGACAGCCTCTGAAGGTAAGCCTTTAGTTAGAGGGACTTCCTTTAAGCAGGTATACCTATCAGCTGACTTTAATCTAAAAAAGGTGCATGTCTAGCACCAAGCACTACAGGAATTGTTCCATGAGCGATCCCACCACAACCCACTACACTGTCACCTATAAGCTTAGCCAGGCTCCCCTTCCAATACCTATTGAGGTGCAGGGCATGCCTAGTGAAACCCCATCTACTGACAGACCCAACTGCCACCACTGAAATGTAACCCAGGCCTTCTGCCATCAGTGCCCTCTCCAGCCCCATGTTAATGCGCATAGCAGCTGCATCAAGATGAGGCTGATCATGACGCTGAAACAGTTGCACGAAATGCACATTAATGCCACCAGTTTGAGTAGCTAAAACTCCCTCCCACCACCACACAGAATCCAGAACCTAAAAAGACTCAGAACAAAGTCATGAACCTTTCCCCCAGGAGCCTTAGTCCCAAAGGTCCCTTAGTTCCAAAGGTCTCACCTTTTGCCCCACTCCCAAATTCAATTTGCAGGACTTGTCAAAGACCTTCTCTCCATCGCCTGGTCCCTACAGTGGAAACACTTTTTTGCCACCAACCCTACCAGTCAGACTCAATCAAAGATCAATGTTGAACCCTGCCTAACCCAGTTCATTCCTCCATCCAACTGTGATCCCACCCCAGTGGCCCCAAATCATCCTCTGTTAACTTGGGAACAAAGTTTTTTGTGATGGCACATATATGTAAAACATCCTTGGTATTCTTGCCACGTCAGTTCTGGATACAATTACCTTCATTGTCATCATCAGGAGCAACTGACTGTCTTCACTGCTGCTGTGATAGCCTTTTCTATAGCCTGTGGACGGCTTCTGATTGGTTGGCGATTAACTACTGCTGTCGCAAACAGTGTCACTGTGTGCACCAGTGGTGCCACCACTTCCATTGAAATGTAAACCTTGGAAGGAACATCTCTGCTGCTTCTCTGCATCAAGTGCTCATTTTGATGCACAGCCCAAATGGTAGCCGCTATCATGGTTAAAATTCTTTTGGCTCATTCTTATTTCAAAGCCTCCTTAATAACAGAATCCCAGTACGTGGAGGCATGGGACAGAATTTTTGTTTCATCGAACAATATTTTATGTTTGTTTGTGAGGCTGTGCTCCAAAATTGCTGATTTCTCCAGTTCTCTATTTTTAATATGGCATTGGTGTTCTGCACAGTGGTCAGAAACGGTATGAATTGTCTGACTCCACACTCACAGGGGGTATTATAAACTCCAGGGACCCTGAGGCTGAGATTGTCCTTAACAGGGTGCATCATCTCCATAATTTTCTTAGGAGGACAAAAAATCGGTCTTTACCTCATCTACGCAGGACTCTTCCTATTTTGCTGGAAATTGCGCCACAAAAAGGAAGAACTGCAATCAGTATTTCTTCCTGTGAGTGTGCAGCATTTGCACATTTCCTTTTCTTGGAGAATGCTGCCTTTATATTGTGTGCACCATAGCCACTCTTTTGGAACACGTATTTCAGATGGTTAATCTCGGACCTTAGGTGGTCCTCTTCAGAAACAGTTTTTGCTCTATATACCAATGTGTTCAAAACAGCTCTCTTCTGAGCAGGATGATGGAAACTCTGTGCATTCAGGTATAAATCGGTATGTGTCAGCTTAAGGTATACAGAGTGGCCAAGATGCCCATCTGCTTGTCGTTGTACTAAAACGTCTAAGAAAGGCAGTCTCCCTTCCTTCTCCATCTCGACAGTGAACTGGATGTTCGAATGTATGTTGTTCATGTGTTCCATGAATTGTTCAAGAGCTTCTGCACCATGTGGCCAGGTCATAAATGTATCGTCAATGTAACGATGAAATAAGGATGGATGGAGGGGAGCTGAATTTAATGCACATTCCTCAAAATTCTCCATAAAAAAGTTAGCCAGTGATGGATACACCAGAGAGCCCATCGCCATACCATCCATCATTTCATAAAATTTGTTACCATACAATAAGTAGGTGGTCATCATCACATGCTGGAATAGCTACATAGTTTCAGGAGGAAAAAGATCCATCAGCATTCTCAAAGTGTCCTCCACAGGAGCTTTTGTGAACTGCGATATCACATCCAGACTGACTAAAATGTCATTTGGACCAACTCTAATCTGTTTGATTTTCTCAATGAACATCTGGGAATTTTTGATGTGATGTTCACTGGCCAACTATAAGAGTCATCAACTTTGTTAGGTATTTGGCCAGCTTATAAGTAGGAGCACCAATTGCACTGACAATAGGTCTCATCGGAACATTATCCAAGTGCATCTTCGGTAGTCCATAAAACCTTGGTGGACTAGGAGCTCAGACTCTGAGATTTTTTGTAACATTGTCTGGCAGCCCAGAATTCTTCAGTAACTTCATGGTTTTTCTGCTGTACGTCAAGGTTGGGTCACGTTTAAGACATTTATACTTCCTGTCCTCCAACAGTGATGTCATTTTACTATGATATTCGGGAGTATTAAGGACCACGGTGGCATTTCCTTTGTCAGCTGGTAATATGACAAGATCTTCATCCTTCTGAAGTAAACAGAGCCCCTCCCTCTCGTCTCTACTGATATTAGATCTGGGAGGCTTAGCTCAGGCCAAAAAGCAACTGGTAACAAGTCTCATTTCGTTGGCGTCATCCTGTGCAAGTGCCACACCGCCTGTTCTACTCCACTGATAAGATCCACGATGGCTATATTACATGGTGTAGGAGCAAAATTCAAACCTTTATTAAGGGCTGCGATGGCTCCTTTGTCCAGGTTCTTGCCCGACAGGATGACGACAGTGCATGCTGTTTCGCACGATGAGTCTGATCTTTGCATAGCTGCAAGATGCTCAAATTTCTTTACCTGTCTAGCTGATGTATTGCTAATATGAGCTCTTTGATGATCAGCCACCATTATATCGACCCACTCCCAGTCAAATGGCGAGAGAACTGTAGATAACAAAAGGTTACGACACACAAGGTACGAACTGGATATTATTGCACGAAGTTTATATAGTTGCCATCTTTTGTTATCTACAGTTCTCTCGCCATTTGACTGGGAGTGGGTGGATATGATGATGGCTGCTCATCAAATATTTCATCTTAGCAATACATTGGCTAGACAAGTAAAGAAATTTGAGCATCTTGCAGCTATGCAAAGATCAGAGTCATCGTATAAAACAGCAACTACTGTCGTCAACCTGTCGGGCAAGAACCTGGACAAAGGAGCCATCTCAGCCCTTAATAAAGGTTTGAATTTTGCTCCTACACCATGAACTATACCCATTGTCGGTCTTATCAGAGAAGTAGAACAGGCATTGTGGCATCTTGCACAGGATAACACCAACGAAATGAGACTTGTTACCAGTTGCTTTTTGGCCTGAGCTAAGCCTCCCAGATCTAATATCAGTAGAGAGGAGAGGGAGGGGCTTTGTTTACTTCAGAAGGATGAAGATCTTGTCATATTACCAGCTGACAAAGGAAATGCCACCGTGGCCCTTAATACTCCCAAATATGATAGTGAAATGACATCACTGTTCGAGGACAGGAAGTATAAATGTCTTAAACGTGACCCAACTTTGACGTACAGCAGAAAAACCATGAAGTTACTGAAGAATTCTGGGCTGCCAGACAATGTTACAAAAAATCTCAGAGTCTGAGATCCTAGTCCACCAAGGTTGTACAGACTACCAAAGATGCACAAGGATAATGTTCTGATGAGGCCTATTGTCAGTGCAATTGGTTCTCCTGGCCAAATACCTAACAAAATTGATCACTACTATAGTCAGCCAGTGAACATCACATCAAAAACTCCCAGATGTTCATTGACAAAATCAAACGGATTAGAGTTGGTCCAAATGACATTTTAGTCAGCCTGGATAATGTATCGCTGTTCACAAAAGTTCCTGTGGAGGACGCTTTGAAAATGCTCCTGAAACTATAAAGTTGTTCCAGCATGTGATGATGACCATCTACTTATTGTATGGTAACAAATTGTATGAAATGATGGATGGTATGGCGATGGGCTCTCCGGTGTATCCATCACTGGCAAACTTTTTTATGGAGAATTTTGAGGAATGTGCATTAAATTCAGCTCCCCTCCATCCATCCTTATTTCATCGTTACATTGATGATACATTTATGACCTGGCCACATGGTGCAGAAGCTCTTGAACAATTCATGGAACACGTGAACAACATACATTCGAACATCCAGTTCACTGTCGAGATGGAGAAGGAAGGGAGACTGCCTTTCTTAGACGTTTTAGTACAACGACAAGCAGATGGGCATCTTGGCCACTCTGTATACCGTAAGCTGACACATACCGATTTATACCTGAATGCACAGAGTTTCCATCATCCTGCTCAGAAGAGAGATGTTTTGAACACATTGGTATATAGAGCAAAAACTGTTTCTGAAGAAGACCACCTAAGGTCCGAGGTTAACCATCTGAAATACGTGTTCCAAAAGAGTGGCTATGGTGCACACAATATAAAGGCAGCATTCTCCAAGAAAAGGAAATGTGCAAATGCTGCACACTCACAGGATGAAATACTGATTGCAGTTCTTCCTTTTTGTGGCGCGATTTCCAGCAAAATAGGAAGAGTCCTGCGTAGATGAGGTATAAGACCGATTTTTCGTCCTCCTAAGAAAATTATGGAGATGATGCACCCTGTTAAGGACAATCTCAGCCTCAGGGTCCCTGGAGTTTATAATACCCCCTGTGAGTGTGGAGTCAGACAATTCATACCGTTTCTGACCACTGTGCAGAACACCAATGCCATATTAAAAATAGAGAACTGGAGAAATCAGCAATTTTGGAGCACAGCCTCATGAACAAACATAAAATATTGTTCAATGAAACACAAATTCTGTCCCATGTCTCCACATACTGGGATTCTATTATTAAGGAGGCTGTTGAAATAAGAATGAGCCAAAAGAACTTAAGCTGCGATAGCGGATACCATCTGATCTGTGCATGAAAATGAGTGCTTGATGCAGAGAAGCAGCAGAGACGTCCCTTCCAAGGTTTACCAATGGAAGTGGTGGCGCTACTAGGGCACACACTGACACCATCTGTGACAGCAGTATTTAATCGCAGACCAATCAGAATCTGTCCACAGGTTACCAGAGCAGCAGTGAAGACAGTCAGTTGCTCCTGATGATGACAATGGAGGTAATCATCTAAAGCTCGAGATTTTATCCAGAACTGACATGGCAAGAATATTGAGAAAGTTTTACATACCTCTTTTAACTTTCCAGAATTTCTTAGCCTCGAACCTTGCTTCACCATCATTCCCCAAATCCCTCAACATGCAAACTAGCCTTACATCTGCAGAAAAAATCCACAGTCCACCATCTAAAAATTGATCCTGACCTTATAATTCTACCTGTGGACCTGGCAGAAGGACTTTGCAAGCTTTCAGATACTCCCACCTACAAACAGTGTCACAATGACCTCATTCCAGAAATACAGCAAGATGTCCAGTCACTCCTCAAAACCTTAGGCCTATCCCAGAATCTTTCCCAGAGTCCATCTCTCTGCTCACTCCTACCACTCCCCACACTCCTAACTCCTACATGCTTCCTAAAATCCATAAACACAACTGCCCATGAGGCACCATGGTGGCCAGTTACTGTTCCCCTGCTGAGAGAACCTCTGCCTCCGTAGACAAACACCTTCAACCTATTATCCAGTACCCACTCCCCTATACAAAAGATACCAACCATTTCCTCCACCGACTACATCTACATCTACATCTATACTCCGCGAGCCACCTTACGGTGTGTGGCGGAGGGTACTTATTGTACCACTATCTGATCCCCCCTTCCCTGTTCCATTCACGAATTGTGCGTGGGAAGAACGACTGCTTGTAAGTCTCCGTATTTGCTCTAATTTCTCGGATCTTTTCGTTGTGATCATTACGCGAGATATATGTGGGCGGTAGTAATATGTTGCCCATCTCTTCCCGGAATGTGCTCTCTCGTAATTTCGATAATAAACCTCTCCGTATTGTGTAACGCCTTTCTTGAAGTGTTCGCCACTGGAGCTTGTTCAGCATCTCCGTAACGCTCTCGCGCTGACTAAATGTCCCCCATGACGAATCGCGCTGCTTTTCGCTGGATCATGTCTATCTCTTCTATTAATCCAACCTGGTAAGGGTCCCATACTGATGAGCAATACTCAAGAATCGGACGAACAAGCATTTTGTAAGCTACTTCTTTCGTCGATGAGTCACATTTTCTTAGAATTCTTCCTATGAATCTCAACCTGGCACCTGCTTTTCCCACTATTTGTTTTATGTGATCATTCCACTTCAGATCGCTCCGGATAGTAACTCCTAAGTATTTTACGGTCGTTACCGCTTCCAATGATTTACCACCTATGGCATAATCGTACTGGAATGGATTTCTGCCCCTATGTATGCGCATTATATTACATTTATCTACGTTTAGGGAAAGCTGCCAGCTGTCGCACCATGCATTAATCCTCTGCAGGTCCTCCTGGAGTACGTACGAGTCTTCTGATGTTGCTACTTTCTTGTAGACAACCGTGTCATCTGCAAATAGCCTCACGGAGCTACTGATGTTGTCAACTAAGTCATTTATGTATATTGTAAACAATAAAGGTCCTATCACGCTTCCCTGCGGTACTCCCGAAATTACCTCTACATCTGCAGATTTTGAACCGTTAAGAATGACATGTTGTGTTCTTTCTTCTAGGAAATCCTGAATCCAATCACAAACCTGGTCCGATATTCCGTAAGCTTGTATTTTTTTCACTAAACGTAAGTGCGGAACCGTATCAAATGCCTTCCTGAAGTCCAGGAATACGGCATCAATCTGCTCGCCAGTGTCTACGGCACTGTGAATTTCTTGGGCAAATAGGGCGAGCTGAGTTTCACATGATCTCTGTTTGCGGAATCCATGTTGGTTATGATGAAGGAGATTTGTATTATCTAAGAACGTCATAATACGAGAACACAAAACATGTTCCATTATTCTACAACAGATTGACGTAAGTGAAATAGGCCTATAATTATTCGCATCTGATTTATGACCCTTCTTGAAAATGGGAACGACCTGCGCTTTCTTCCAGTCGCTAGGTACTTTACGTTCTTCCAGCGATCTACGATAAATTGCTGATAGAAAGGGGGCAAGTTCTTTAGCATAATCACTGTAGAATCTTAAGGGTATCTCGTCTGGTCCGGATGCTTTTCCGCTACTAAGTGATAGCAGTTGTTTTTCAATTCCGATATCGTTTATTTCAATATTTTCCATTTTGGCGTCCGTGCGACTCACCACAGTTCCTGTCCCTTTACTACACAGTGCCCTGCTCGTCGCTTTTGGTGCTCCATTTACACTAACATCCCTAATACCCATGGCCTTACTGCTACTGAACACAACCTTTCCCAACACCTGATGGATTCCAAATCAACAACCCCCTTCCTCATCGCCACGATAAACTACATTCTCACCCACAATTTCTTCTCCTTTTACCTACAAACAAATCCGGGTTACAGCTATGGGCACCCGCATGGCACCAACCTATGCTGTTCTCTGGGCTGTCTAGAGGAATCCTTCCTAAACACCCAGAATCCTAAACCCCTCACCTGATTCAGATTCATTGGCCTCCAGCTCAAAGATGGCTACATCAGCACCTCTCTCCATATCAAACCTACTAACCACTAGCAATACCTCCACCTAAACATCTGCCACCTGTTCCATACCAAGAAGTTCCTTCCGCACAGCCTAGTCACCTCTGGTCATCGCATCTGTAGTGACGATCAGTCCCTCTCAAAATATGCCAAGGGTCTCACTGAAGCCTTCACAGGCCGTAATTATCTTCCTAACCTTGTACAAAAACAAATCTCCTGTGCCTTATGCTTCCAGTCCCCCAACACCTCCCAGAGTCCCACTGTCTGGCCACAGAGGAACATTCCCCTCATAATTCAGTACCACCCAGGACTGGAGAAACTGAATTACATTCTCCACCAGGGTTTCAACTAACTCTCGTCATGCCCTGAAATGAGAAATGTCCTGCCCAGTATCCTTCCCCCCCTCCCACAGAGGTATTCTGCTGTCCACTGAACCTACACAATATACTTGTCCATCCCTTCACATCCCCTGCTCCATATCCCTTAGCTCATGGCTCACATCCCTGTAATAGGCCTAGATGCAAGACCTGTCCCATACATCCTTCCTCCACCACCTACTCCAGTCTGGCCACAAACATCACCTATCCCATCAAAGATGGGGCTACCTGGCAAGACAAGTTGTGGGCTTGTATTTAATGGTATAAATGTACGAGCTGAGCAAGAGCACTCAACACCAGGGGCATTCTGCTGTCTATTCTGGAAGCCGGGAGTCCCTGGCAGCTTGTGGTCTGTGATGAGGATAAACTTGTTCCCGAAAAGTAAACATGGAACTTCTTAACAATAAAGGCGATTGCCAAAGCTTCTTTCTTGATCTGTTTGTAGTTCTTTTGAGCAGATGTCAGTGTCCTTGATGCACAGGCAATTGGCGACTTTGTATTGTTACTGTTCCTATGTACCAGTACTGTGCCAGTACCATAGGGAGAAGCATCTATGGCCAAAACCAGTGAATGTTACAGAGTAAAGGCTGTCAGGCAGGGCACGAAGCATGACAGGCACTTCGGGTGTGTGAAAGCCTGCAGATAGACAGCTGTCCACCTATACTGAATGCCTTTCAGCAACCAGCTGAGCAGTTGCATAATATGGGCCCCCTGTGATAGGAACTCGGAATAATAACTTACCATCCCCGAAAAAGCCTGCAGCTCTTGTAGGTTTTGGGGATGGGGTAGTGAGTCAGTGGCAGAAATTTTGTGGTCAGTGGGGTGGATCCCATCTTTGTTTAGCAAGTGGCCAACATATTCTATTTTCTCCTGAAAAAACTGGCATTTATGTAAGTGGCACTTGAGCCCTGCATCATGCAGCATAGTAAAGAGGATACAAAAGCCGTGTAGGTGTTTCTGACACTTAATGCCTAGGACAACTATTTGATATAGGTAGTTAGAATGAGCAGAAATGGAGATGGTTGACTGTTCCAGGTACCTCTGGAAAATCACTGGAGTGGAAGAGATCCCAAAGGGCAACCACCTGTATTTGAATGAGGGAGTGTTGAGGACTCATCCACAGGCACCTGCAAATATGCATTAGCAAGATCTATGTAAGACAAACTTCATGAGAAGGTCCTCCAGATGCAGGATGTGGTAGGTTTCCACTTTTGCTCGGTCACTAATTGTCAATTTAAAATTTCCACAAAGCATGAGAAAACACCTTGAGTTTCTTGACCACCACCACCAGCAGTGTGGCCCATGCCCTACTTTTGAGGCTTCAGTTACACCAGAAGCATGGAAGTGATAAAGTTCATGCTTAACAGCCACCAACAAAGAAACATGAAGATGCCATGCTCAGCAGAAATGGTGTACAGCATCTGGACATAGGGTGACATAGGCCTGGAAATCTGTGGTGCACCCCTGGGCTGAGGCACAAAGGTAGTTCAGAGATCGTCAAGTTCCTGGAAGGGAACTGTGTCAGAGATGACCCAAACCTCATCAGTGAAGCTGAATTGAAACAGCACGTATGCATTGAGACCAAACATTTTGCCAGCTGGGTGACTACCAACAACAGAGTTATCAGCCAGTTGACCTGTTTGTATGTAGCTTTGTCCATGAATTCATCCTGCAGAAGAATAAAACTGCCACCATAGGTGACCAATGTACAGGAGGTTGAAACAAAGTGAGCATATGCGTGGAGGTTGATCAAAGAAACAGTAGCTCCTGTGTCCATCTGAGGGCCAATGTCCTGTGTTGCAATCATGAGAGTGATAAGCAACTTAGAGGTGAATGGATCACCCTGAGAATCAACAGGCTGATGTTCACACATCATCCTATGACACCTGTGGCAGATGGCATACAGCTACATTGACAAATGACAACAAACAGTGCAGAGATGTCCATCTTTCCCACACAGGTGCAGTGTGTCCAGTGAGCCAGACAGTCTGCACAGGAGTGTGCTGTGAAGTGATCAGGACATGATGGGTGATGTCAGCAGGGTGTGACAGGCTGATGTCCAAAATCACTGAATCACACCAAGGGAAAAAGACTTATGAGAATTCCACCACCAAAGTGACGACCGGACCACCATTACCTGAGGGAAACCCACAATTCATTCTTCTCCAGCCTGTGAGATGTCACAAGAGCCCATGATTTTCAAAATATTGTCTAAGGAAGAGTTGTCCAGTTTGAGGGATGCAGTATGAAGTCATTTGGACCACAACATCTCAAATCAGTGAATCTGCTTATGAAATTTTGTAAGTTGAGTTTGTACAAGAGACATTGCAACATCAACACAGTCCTTGCAAATCTGTCACTCAGGAGAAATATGACAGACCAGACTGCTTGTGTTATTGATGGATGCAACCACATGAAATCATTGTGACTAATAATTGAACAGCAATGAACACATCTTCTCAAATTTGAATTGAATTGAATTGAATTTTATCTGATCCTGTAAGATTACATCGTGTACAGTAAATGTACATGTAATATAGGACATGTCAAAGTATTAAAATTGTTTATCAATTATTTTTCTACACCTTTAGCTTACATTTTTACATCACTGATAATGAGTAACACTATATACAAATTTAATGGCATAAGTATTCTGCAACACTGTAAAACTCTTTTTCAATGAGATAGTCTTTAAGATTCTTTGTAAATTCGTTGTGAAGTACACTATCTTGCAGGGTTTTGGGCAGACTTCTTAGTAGTCTGATACCAGAGTACTGGGGTCCTTTTTCTAGCATTGCCAGCCGGTGGGGTATGCTCCGTACTTCATTCTTCTTTCTTGTATTGTGGGTGTGTACACTAGCATTTGTAATCCAGTCCTCACTACCTTTTGTGATGTACATTATTGTTTTGTATATATATAATGATGAAAAAGTTAAGATACCTAAATTCTTGAAACAGTTTCTGCATGTTTCAGAGGTCTTTCTTCTTAAAATGATCCTAATTGCTTTTTTTTGTAATGTGAACACTCTTTTTGTCTCTTGTTTGTTTGAGTTTCCCCACACCGTCACTCCATACTGTAAGTATGGTTCGAAAAGTCCATGATACACTGTACACAGAAGGTTCTTGTCTGAATACTGTGATAGCTGCATCATTAAGAATATGACAGAGCTCAGTTTCTTACAGACATTCTTAATATGTTTTTTTCCATTTCAGTTCATTATCCACAAGAATACCTAAGAATCTAGCAGATTCTACTTCTTCGTCAACCTCTAAATCCATGTCTACAGCCTTTTCCTTGTTTTTAAACACTGCATACATAGTCTTTTTTAGATTTATAACCAGTTCATTTTCCAACAGCCATTGAGCTGTGACATTTGCAGATATGTATGCTCTTCTCTCAAGCTGTTCCATATTTTGGTCACTATTTAGTATTGTCATGTCATCAGCATACAATATTTTCTTTTCTTCCTCCTCAACACCTATATCATTAACAAATACATTAAATAACAATGGCCCCATTACCGAACCCTGCGGCACTCCATATTTGATGGATTTGGTTTCTGATTGGTACGAGTTTCCTAATGATACATACTGCTTGCGGTTGCACAAGTATGATTTTATCCATTCACCTGGTTGCCCCCGAATGCCATAGTTGCTTAATTTTTGTATCAGCATTTCATGGTCAATGGTGTCAAATGCCTTTGAAAGATCCAGAAACATTGCAGAGACAACCTTTTTCTCATCTAAGGACTGTAAAATGTATTCTGTTAGACTGACAATTGCTGATTCTGTAGATTTACCCTTTCTGAAACCAAGTTGTGAGGTCATGAGAACGTTATGTTTGTCCAAATAGTTAACTAATCTGGTATACATAAGCATTTCTAGGATTTTTGAGAAACGTGATATCAGTGAAACTGGTCTGTAGTTGTTGGGATCATCCTTACACACTTTCTTGTACACTGGCACTACCTTTGTTATCTTCAGTTTTTCTGGAAAAATTGCATCTCTGAAAGAACAGTTTGCTATGTTCAGCAGTGGTGTTATTATCTCCTCACATACCAGCTTTATTACATGATTTGATATTTCATCATCACCAGCTGATTTCTTGGACTTCAGTTTCTGTATAGTTTTCCGCAATTCATCTTCCGTGACTGGTCTTAAGAACATAGTACTGCATGATCTTTTTGGTACCTTAATACCCTTCTGTTTTTGACTATTTCTTTCCAATTTTAGGTTTTCTACTACACTGATATAGTTATTATTCAGTATGTTTGCTATTTCCATACCATCTGTGACCACTGTGTTGTCTACTTTAATTGACCTAATACCTTCTTCTTTGTTTGACCCATCTTTTTCCTTTCTTTCAGCATTGATTGCATTCCAAGCTGCCTTTGCCTTGTTTTTTGAGTTCGCTATAGTGGTGTCAATTGCTCTTGCTTTCGCTTCTCTTATTGTTTTTCTATACTTCTTTTTTAACATTTTATAGTTTTCAGCTTCGCCCATCCGTCTCACATGCTGAAGCTTCCTTCGCTGTTCTAGTATTTCACTCGTAATCCACTGTGTTTGATCTTGATGCCTTTCTTGTCTCTTTACTTTGGGAAATGCTACATTAAAATGGTACTTAATTGTTGAAATAAATGCATCATATTTTTCATTTACACTCTGGGCCTGTAGGGTTTCATTCCAGGTTTCCTTACTTAACATTGTTCTAAAGATGTTGATATTTTGTTCACTGATGATCCTAATTTCTTTGGTTGTTTGTTTTGGTTCTGATACTGTGTCATTACTTCTGCAAAAGCTGATTAGTTGTCCATGATGATCAGATTTTTCTGTCTGAACTACATGTGACTCATAGTTACACATATTAGTAATTATGTTGTCAATAATTGTCTCACTTTGTTAAGTCACTCTTGTTGGTGCAGTTATTGTCACTTTCATGTTATGCTGTATTAACAATTCTTCAAAATCCTGTCTTATTTTTGTGTCTTTTCCCATGTCAATGTTGAAGTCTCCACATATAATAAGATTTCTCTTCATATTCATTCTCAATAAGCTAGCAACTTTTTTTAGAAAGATGCTAATATTGCCACATGGTGACCTGTACACACAAAACACTCTAAAATCCTCTGCCACTATACCAGTAACTTCAAAGTCTTTTTCTCTAGCTATGGGAAATGTAGCACCTTCACTGTTTACATTCTTTGATAGAGTACCTGTTTTAATATATATACAAAAGTCACCACCCTTATATTTAGATCTGCAGAAGTAACTAGCTAGTTTGTAGTCCTTTACTGCCACATTATGTATTTTACTTTCAGTTAGTCCATGTTCACTTATGCATAATATGTCTGGTCTTACTTCACTCAGGAGTACTTCTGCTTCTAATTTTTTGTTACCAAAGTATTGAATATTTTGATGAAGTATTTTTATGTAATTTTTCTTTTGTTGGTTTACATGTTGTGAGCTGTATTCTGGGGCAAATTCTTTAGTATCGTCTTTTTTTGTATGGTGCTTATATTTTTCTTTTCCAGCTGGAGTGTATGATTTTTCATCCCCTTCAGGCCATATAAGTTTCCCTTGCATCTAATGATTTTGCAGACATCTGCAAACATTCTGCTGAACGTTACAGACCCCAGTCTATTTAAATGCAAGCCATCCTTCGCTAGTGAGTTTTTACATAGGAATTTGTTTGGGTCTATAAAAATTGCCCCAAGACGATCACATTGTTCTTTAAGCGCACAGTTTATTTTGGCGATATATTTTTCACTCACCGACCTTCTGTTTATGATTCCGCTAAGTATCAGACGAGATCCTGCATACATATTTCTTGCAGTACGAATCATGTTTCTTGTTTCGCTTGCCATTTCTTCCTCACTGCTGCTCCTTAACGAATTCGTCCCAACATGTATAAACACCCCATTATAGTTATGTCTTGTTTCAGAATCTGGTTCTGTAGTATCTTGTCTTGCATTTACCATATTTTTAAAATGTTTACCGAGTTGATGCGTTCTAATACCAGGTCGTACGTCGATCTTGCAATTGGGGACAGCGATATTCTTCAGCAGCGAATCGCCAATAATTAAAAAGTCATTTTCCTTTTGTTGCGTATCTGTCGCCTTGTTTTTCCTTTTGCTGTATGTCACCACCTTCCATTTATATTTATCTTCCGGTTTTTGACTTACTGAGTTTACCGAGACATCCACGGGAACACTTGAAATGTTGTTTTTAAAGTACGATCGGTCATTCGTATTTTCGCGATCTTCTTGCTTTTCCGTTTGATGACTTTTACACACACAGGACTTCTTTTCTTGTATTAATGTATCGTTTTCTTTCTTGATGTTTGAAAGTTCGGTTTTTAATGCCTCAATGTCACTTCGTAGTAACTTTATAATTTCGTTTTTTGTATCAACTGCACTTACAAGATCGGCCGTTTCGTCACGTAAACAACCATGACATGTCCACGGAAAATCATCGCTGACGAACTTTAGATTTACTTTCGCGCACTTTTCGTGTAACCAGAAGTTGCATTTGATACACAGAATACCCTTCATCACACGCTTTTTACATTCTCTACACGAAGAACTGTTCATTTTTTGCCTTTTTAACGAGAGAGAAGCGTCACTACACTTTCCTATCGGCGCCATCTTGTGGACCTCACAATGTGAGTGCAATCAGACTCGAGAGTGAAGTCAACTACTTTAGCAAGAAAAAATCTCTGGGGAAGCCCAAGAAAGGAAATGCAATTGCTGGAGATGATCACCTGAGACCTGAAAAGCAGGAAAGTGCTCTTTCAGTCATGGCAAATACATATCCTAATCCTCTTTTGCATCATTAAATGGTGGAAACGTGAGTGGGTGACATTCTACCTGGGAAGTGACAAAGGCCTGGATGGGTTGGTAAACTTCGAACCTATAAGCAATCTGGCAAAAGTCAAAAGTGTTATTGGAACTGCTGTTGCTTTTGCTGAAACTGCTGTAGCAACTTTTGTCATTGCAATGTCATCATAATGACAAGAAATTTTTTTCGTCTTCCAAAGAGTGTTACCGTTGTGGGAAGCGAGGTCATTTTAAGGGACAATGTCGGGAACCGCAGTGTTTCAACTGTCAGAAAATAGGGCATAAAGCACAGCAGTGTAAAGCCAAGAAATGTGTTAATGATACAGCAGGTAAAAATCTGTTAAACGAAAAAGGGAGTGTTCCTGCTGTTGGGAGGCATTCCTAGTAAAAAAAGGTACTCAGAGAGTGCATGAAGAGGCAGATTGTAGTTTGATAGTTTGGATAAAAGATAAGTGGCAAAGAGTTTTAGTGGATACTGGAGCATATGTATAAGTTGTCAATGTGGACCTTGTGGGCAAGAAAGGATTGGAAGCTCCGAGATACAGATTGTGCACAGTAGGTGATAAAAAATTAGATGCACTAGGGACAGCGCAGCTCAAGTTTAAGATAGGGAATGTGTGGTTCTGGGAGCAAATGGAGGTGTTGCCAACTGTGGGACAGGGATTTTCGGTGATACTTGGGTTGGACTTTCTGATTAAACATCACTCCAAAATTGACCTTTTGCAACATATGCTGGAACTCGATGGAAACTTGTTCTCAATGGGTACAGCCATTTCAAATGTTTCAGAGTCACAAGGTGCACCGATAACTAAGGTGATATCAACTAAACTGTGTACAAGTGCATTAAAGGTGATTTCGTGTGACAAAGTATGAACAGGTACAGGGAAGTTGATTTGGGTACCAGTGGATGTCGATGTGCCACAGCAGGGGTTATTCTTGGTAGAGCCACTACTGAGTAATGAGGTTTTAGACAAAAAGCATTGCTTTATTCGTAGGCATGTATCACAGGTAATGGACATAAATGGGCAGTTTATGGTTCCGGTGAGTTTAGATAACTTTGGGCGGGATGATGTCGATCTGCCGAAGGGATTAGTAATAGCCACAGTAGAGTTAATGGATGAAGAGGACATTGATAGTTCAAGGCTAGACTATGATGTAAAGCAAACCATCAGCACGTTGCACTTCGTGACAGTGTAAATCATTTTAGAGGAAATGATTGTTTCGGTATGGATGCATTATTACTAAAGTATAAAGCATTGTTTGAAGCACAGGGTACGTTACCTGCTACACCGATAACACAGCATCGTATTCCGACAGGGAATCACGCTCCAGTGTATCATAAGCCATACAGACTACCAAAACAATTACAACCAGTAGTAGAGCAATTAATAGAGCAACAACTGGAAGATGGGATAATACAGCAGAGTAATAGTCGTAGATCTAGTACTGTGGTCCTAGTTCTGAAGAATACACCGGATGGGTCGAAACAATTTCGCTTTTGTTGCGATTACAGACATTTGAATGAATGGACAGTGGTGGACATATACCCAATTCCAAATATCACAGAAACGTTAGACAACCTAGGGCAGTGTAAATTTTTCTCCACTATGGATTTGCGAAATGGTTATCACCAGATTGAAGTATGTCCGGAGGACAGGCCAAAAACAGCAATTACAATGCATTGTGGTCACTTCAAGTATAAAAGAATGCCGTTTGGACTAAAAAATGCATTTCAGAGGTTGTTGGATGGAGTCCTTTGTGGGTTGAAACCGAAAAAATGAATGGTGTATCTGGATGACATTATAGTTTTTTCAAGAGATATAGAGCAGCATGTGGAATGGTTAGAGGAGGTGTTTAAAAGATTAGAGACAGCATGGCTAACATTAAGTTTGGACAAATGCCATTTTGCGCAAGCACAAGTAAATTATCTTGCACATGTTATCAGTCAGAACGGGGTATGGACAAATCCTCGTCTCACTTCTACAGTACGAGATTTTCCGGTTCCGAAAATGGTTAAACAACTGCAATCATATATTGGTCTTGTGATCTATTATTGAAAATTCATACAGGGGTTCACAGAAATAGTGAGGCCACTTACTAAGTTGCTAAGAAAAGTGTTACCTTCCAGTGGACGTCAGAGTGCGAGAAATCATTTCAAGAGTTGAAACGGATACTGACATCAGATCCAGTTTTAAGTTTCCAGACTTTTCGAAGGAGTTTATATTACAATGTGACACATCTAATCACGCTCTTGGGGTTTTACTTGGGCAATAAATTGATGGAAAAGAACATATGATTGCGTTCACGTCTCGTCAACTTAACAAGGCGGAACAAAATTACTCCACAACGGAGAAGGAATTGTTAGCGGTAATATATGGGATTTCATACTTTTGATGTTATCTGTACGGTAGAAGGTTTAAGATTGTGATGGATCATTCAGCTCTGAAATGGTTATTAGGTCTGAAAGACCCAGCAAGTAGGCTAGTGAGATGGGTGCTGAAACTCAGTGAGTTCGATTATGAGATAATACACAAGCCAGGTGTGAAACATGCCAATGCTGATGCATTGAGCAGGAAAGTGGCAGTATTACAAGTAACAGGGATGACTGAAGATGAGTGGAAAAGGGCACAAGCTGTGGATAGTGATTTCCAATTGTTCAGAAAGCAACCACAGTTCCTAGTACAGGACGGGTTATTTTGCAGGTCGACGAAATGCAACCCACGCGTCATCATACCAGTAGCGTTAATATCTGAAGTTTTGCAACAGATGCATGACCATTTTCTTTCAGGACATGGCGGGAGAAGAGCTGTGGATAGGCAGATATCAGAGAAGTTTTGGTGGAGGACACGACGTCAAGACATGGACGAGTATGTCACGAATTGTGTGCCATGCGCACAGCGTGCGGACTTGAGCCATCAAAAGATGCAGCTTCAAAGATTACCAGAGGCAGACAGACCTTGCCAACAAATCGTAATTGATGTATTAGGCCCATTTAATAGGAGTGCAGCAGGGAATAAGTATGTGTTAACAGTGATTGACCACTTTTCTAGGTATTTAGTCATGGTCGCATTACCAGATCAGAAAGGAAGTACGGTGGCACAAGCTTTAGTTAATAATTGGTTACTCAGGCATGGGATATCTCAGTCCTTAATCTCGCATCAAGGTACTAATTTCACATCTGATCTGATGAAGCAATTGCGTAAGTTACTGAAGGTAAAGAAACTACGAACTAGTCCATTCCATCCACAAGCAAACGAACGAACGGAGAGAATGCATTGCACGATCGCTAAGATGTTGAGTCACTCTGTAAATAGTCAACACATCGACTGGGATGTGTACTTGCATTTCATAACCAGTGCATATAATAGTAAGGTACATACATCGATAGGATTGCCGCCATATGAAGTGGTGTATGGGCGGGAGATGCCATCACCCTTTGACATGCTTCATCCAAGGCTGGGAGAGGAGGGAGAGGACGTAAGGCAATTTGCTAAAACCATTAAGGAAGTATGGCAGAGAGTTAGACGAGCTAACACGAAAGCATTGGAATGACAAGAATGGATGGGAGGTACAACGAGGAAGTTGCCACAGTACAGAGTAGGCCAATGGGTGCTACTAGCTAATCCGTATTTTCCAAAAGGGAGAACCAAGAAGTTCAGAAACAAGTTCCAGGGACTATACCAGGTAGTGGAAATGACATCACCTGCCAATGTAAAATTACAATTGCCTACCAAGATAACGGTGGGTCATGTTAGTAGAGTTAAGCTGTTCCAGGGGGTAGTAGATCTGTGTATATGTACTTCTCCTTCTGCCAGAAAGCGAAAAGAAGCGCCAGAAGCAGACAGTAAACTGGGTATTAAGTATAAGTTGCATTCAAGGGATGTGTAGTTAGCAGTAATTATAATGCGTGTATTATTTTCATGCACGGACTAGGGTTATTTTATTGGTATTAAGGGGTAGTGATGGAAGTTTTTTTCCTTCTCTCTCCATTCTCTAGGTGACGCAGGATGGGTACAAGTGGATAGTATGGGGCATAGGCCTCTGGCAGCTGACAGGATATGCTGTTGTGAAGTGGGGTGTTGTTCGGGAAACAACCTGATGTGGTCCTCACGAGTCACGAGTGGATGCTTCGGCTGGCACTCAACATCCTGCACATAAGGAACAAGATGTGGCAGCTACAGAAGGTGGTATCGAATTTGGAAATGGTTGCATCTAAGAAAGGAATATTATGGGATGTGCAAGAAGAGAATGAGGCTTTGGATAGATCATGTAAGGAAATAAGGGAACAACTGCACCAAGTCATGAGCATGATTCCAGGGAGGAGAAAGAGAGCAAAGAGGGGTTGGTTGAATGCAGGTGGGAAGTTGCTGAAAACAGTTTTTGGAACAGTGGATAGAGACAATATTGAGAGTTTGAACAATTCTTTAACAGGGAGGAAAGCATAGGGAAGTTAGTGGATATACACACAACAGAGATATGGGGATTAGGTACAGAGTTGTTGAATGTGACACAAATAGTACATGGGATGGCTACAGGGTTACGAGCATATATAGAACAAACACAAAAATTATTGAATACGGATCTGGAACAGGTACAAGCACAGTTGGATATAGTGGAAAGGAAGCTGGAAATGGCTAAACTGCTGCAGGAACTGTTTAACAGCATTGGTGATGCATGAGTGAGGATGGATGAATTGCAAGAGGCAGTACATCACGCATTGCACGGGCAGGTGAGTGTGATGTTGTTGTCACCAGAAAAATTCAGACGGAGTCTGAAGCAGGCAGAGTGAGAGTTTCCAGAGGGGGTAGAGCATGTAGTGCTGATAATTGAAGCGAGTGTGTCACTTTTTTACCATATGTCTAGGATTAAGGTAACAACAGATCTAGTTACCCAGCTGTATATAGAGATTAGATTTCCAGTAACTAGTGTGGGGAAACAGTAACACTGTTACACAGTGCATCCTTATCTGGTCAGATGGGAGCACACAGGGAAGGGCATACAGTTCAGGACACAGGAGGTTTTATTAATTTCTAAGGAGGAGGATACTCATGTTACTATGTTGAGTTTGGAGTTGAATAGATGTCTAATGGAGTCAGTTTCCATTTGTCCATCATGGGTTGTTTTTATGGGCAAGCGGTCGTGTGAGATCCAGTTATTTAGGGCAGAAGCAGAAGCTTCGGAGTGCCAGAGAATAATAGTGAAGCCTACACCACATTTTCAGCAAATTGGGAGGCATTGGTCGTATTCAGTATTCACTACAGAGAGGATATCAGCCAAGTGTTATGACAATGGGAATTGGACAGCAACCATGGAGATGGAATTATGGGACAGTGGTTTGCTAATCAATAGGACAAATTGTGAAATAGTAGGAGATCATTTCAGCTTACCAGCGAGAGTCATGGGAGTCACAAAGGTTACAGATACTCATCTGATGTTCTACTGGCCAGATGCGTCATTCAGCATCAATCCAGGAGAAAATTTGACATATATTAACAACACCTTGGATGATACACTATTGCAAACGATAGATAAACTAGTAGATTCAGAGAAAGGTCAAATTTCAATGCAGCAATTATTAAGGCATGTGGAGGAGTACCATACCAGGCAGAAATGTAGCATAGTGACCATTGGTATTTCAACCAGTACTATTACCGTGTTGATTGTATTTATCGGTGTGGTATATGTCTTATTAAAATGGAGGATTCAGCATGTTAATGCAAGACCGCTCCTTGAGATTCCTGTAGAATGGATTACCAGTAGGGCACGAGTCAGGGCAACCTGGATGTATATGGGGAAAAAGTAGAATATAGGATAGAACTAGAGTTAACGTATAGGATAAATTTGGGGGCGAATTTAATTTTTAGGAGGAGGCAGTGTTGTGGCCACATGTAGTAAGCATTGCTTAACGCAGTGGAGAATGGCAAAACAGAGGCACGCCGGTGACCAAGGTGTTGCGAAGCAGGCAGGCACAGATAGCCTTGCTGACAGCAGCAATCTACCAACAGACTGACGCAAGGATGCACACAGACCGAGCGCCGAGCGAAGCCTGGAGAGTGCTGAGTATGGGGAAGTGAGGTCAGCATGCTAAGTTACACTGCAATATACTGTGGGAGTAATAACAAAAAGCTACCACCGAGGGTAGAAAACGTCCTCCTGCCGGATATAAATAGTGGAGTGCAGGCAGCAACAGACAGAAGCCATTAGGAAGCAGTTTGGATCTGAGGCCAGACGTTGTCCGTGTCCAAATGTTCAATCTTTGTAGGTGACGATTCCAGAAGTTTGTTCCAGCTCGCAGGAGTCATCCATTCACCGTCAGATGTCAACTTCAGCTCTGGAGGTCGGCCTGAGTTCGGTCGGCATCATGGCTGACTAACTACAGTGAGAACTTCCAGCAGGTCCGGCAGCAGAGTGATCTTGGTCACAGGCACCGCCGGAGACTGACGCCTGGACTTCATGGCAACCTGGCCCCACAGCGCGTGGTCCGTTCATGACGGAACCTCGCGGACATCACGACTGACGGCTTCCCAGCCACCGGTGCATCAGAAGTCGGCAGCTGACCTCACGGTGACGAGTTCATTTCAACCACAGGGCATCCTGCCTTCAGCAGAGCACTGGTGGCCTGAGGCTCCTGAGTGCAATCAGCAGCACATGTTGTGCACATTGTCGGAGGATCTACATAGCAGCAGCCAGGCAGAGGGATCCACAGGGCTGGGCAGCGACGACGAGGGAGAAATTGTAAAGAAAGTTCAATAAATAATTGTAAAACTCCACGCTGTCTCTGTCTTTGGTGCAGCCACTGTGTCTGCTGCTAACGAGTGCAGAAGTCATAACAGATTTTTGCTTGTATGAAATTAGGCAGAACTTTAATCCTCACATAAACATAGTATGTATCTATACAAAAGGGGTGGTGGGGGGGGTATACCATAGTGGAGGTATGGTCTGTACCCATGTGCCTTCTTACATAACACACTAACTGACACAAGGACACTGGCAGATACAGTGAAAGTTAATGTCTGATGTCGTGCACCCACTAGTGGCTTCGCACTCCAATGCATTAAATACAGCAACTAGTGCATTACTGAGCATTAATTTCTTGAGTGAGGTACAGGAAATCAGGAACAATATCTTGGTCAACATTTTGAGTATTATTTTTTGCAACCTTACCTTCAACGGAGTTTTAATTAGTAATTCCTATAAAATTTCATTGTTGCTCTGCTTCCATTATTGCAATTATATTTTGGTATGGTCAATTAGATTTAGCTTATCATACTGTGTAATATGAGCATAAATGGTTTTAGCTCAAATTGATCCCAGACTGTCAAGTAATGGGATGGGGCAGCACTGTAAATGTTTAAAAATGATTGGTTTGACTGATAAAGAATTACTGGGTAGGTTCAAAGAATCAGGTTTTGACATTGCTGATCCAGCGTGATCAGAATTTTCTGAGAAAGAAGATGCATTTGCAGATACAGCAGTGACAATGACAACCATTGTATTAGTAATGGTGATAGCAATGGACTGCAAGAAAAACTGCAGACAAGTAGAACTGTGAGAAATGACAACTACAATGGAGCTTAAACCAAAAATATCTAGCCAAACCGAGATCACATCTATAGGTCATGTTCTTTGCATTTCATCTACAGCATGATATGTTTCATCAACTAGTTGCATGTGACTATGACCGGGACTGTATTACAAACAAATCATCCAAAGACAAGCTGTACTAAATGGACCGGGTGAGAGACTGCTGTTGGCCACACAGCATCAGGTGTGAACCTCTGCTGTCTTTGCCAGTGTTCTCGTAGCAGTCAATGTGTTTACCCTTTGAGGTACATAATAAAACTAAAGGGCTAATAGTTTAAATTCATCCACCTCTGTGTTAACTGGAAGATTTATAAACAAAATATGTTATTATTTGAAACATTTTTGTTTATACTTCTAACAAAAAAGCTGGGACATATTTGTTACTATATACCTTAAATGACAGTCAGAAAACACATTACACATTATGTATCAAAGATCTAAAATGGCTGTGTATCTGTTACACATTTGATGTGAGCTTCCTCAAAATAGTTTATGATTGAAGTAAAGCACAAATTAACACCATACTGCACACAAATATTCTAAGTGCGATTTTCAACACGCTTTGAAGCACAATAAACATGTATTTTCCTCAAGTTTGATTTTATCATTTGGTGTGCCAGGCTCTCTGGGTGGGATGGGAAAGCACACATTTGCAACCTTCTTGAGGTCTTTACAGCTGTTGATAAACTCTTTTTTCAACTTGAGTAATTGACAATTAGACTTCTTGAAGTGTATTGTCTGAACACTAGAGATGATAATGTTGGTTTTAATTCTGCTCCTGCTGCCAATTTTGTGTGTATTACATACAGGTCATTCACATCATTGTCAAGAAGGCCAAAGAGAATTCTCAGGTAATATTTAATTTTGCCTTCCTGTCAGTCTCATGAGTCACTTTCTTTTGATCCATGAGGTCTACCCCTCCCATCCCCTTGTTGTACTTTCTTATCATAAAGGGACACTGAACACTGATCTCCTCAGAAGCACCAGACTGATTCCACTCCACAAATGTATTTGGCATAGGGGTAGTAAAATTATTCAGAAACCACCTTGTTATCCATCCATTTGAGGATTGTCAGTCCATTGGTATTAAGACTGTATGTATCACCCATTTTCATTTCCTTGTTCAGAAAGAATAATTTCGGGATGTTTTTATGGTTGGTATGTACTGTTCCACATAGTCGTATGTCTTCTAAAGGAAGGTAATACTGCAAAGCTGGAGGGTTAAAAAAGTTATCTCTATAAAGTTCACATCCCAGTCTGAATACAGATTTTGTCAGTCACAAAACTAGTGACTCACCAAGACCTGCTTCAGGACATGAGTTTTTTTCTGCCAGTGTGCAAATTAAAGTCAAATACATGACCAGTTTCTGAATCACACCTCCATCACATTTTGAAACCCTATTTGATCTGCTTATTTTTGGTATATTATCATACAATATTATGACCTTTGAACCTGATTACATGCTCATCAACAGATTGAGTTTTAGTTGCTCTAAGAGAGTCCTGGAAGGTTTAGTTCAAATGATCAATTACAGCTCTCACTTTGTGATGAAGATCTTTATTGATTGATCTCCATTGTTGGAGAAATGTAAGTACTTTCTTATGTCTTTGTATGAGTTTAGTGTCATAATCTGAGCAATACAAGGTCTATTCAAAACATTCCAGAACTTTGTCCACAAAATATTTTCTACACTTGCCTTTTACTTATTGTACATGGTTTCCTTCTCCACAATTGATACACTGCTCCTATTGCAGTTTCCACTTTCAGAAGCAGTCTTGGTACACCTCTTGCTGGATTGTGCAAAGCACCATCAGCAAATTTTGTTTTATCTTGTTTATCATTGCATATCTTCATTGTTTCAATGAGGTTTTCAACTTTGGAAATTAAAAAAAAAAATCTGCAGGGGAATCAGGTCTGAAAAGTATGGAGAATGAGGCAGCACAGTGATTTCATTTTTTGTGCAATAGTCACAAACCAAAAGTGATGAATGTGTGGGTATGTTATTATGATGCAAGAGCCATGAATTGTCTTGCACATTTCAGACCATTTCCTTCTCACATTTTCTTGCAGGCATTGCAACGTGTCCTGATAGTATCATCAATTAACAGTTTGTCCCTGTGGCACCAATTCATGATTAACTAATCCTTCAAAGTCAAAGAAAATTATTGGCATGGCTTTGATATTTGACCTGACCTGATGAGCTATTTTTGGTCTTGGAGAACCTTCCCTGACCCATTGTAAAGATGGGTCTCAAAATCATAATCGTAGAACCACATCTCATCACCAGTTATGATTATCTTAAGGAACATCTCATTCCCATTTGCGCCATCCAAAAGCTCTTCACAGCTTGTGAGGTGAAGGTCTTTCTGGTATTGACTCATGAGCTATGGGATGAACATGGTGACAATACAATGCATTCCAAGATGCTGTGTCAGATTTCATGACATGATCCAACTGAAATGTTGCATTCTTCTGCAATCTCTTGGAGAGTCAGTCTTCGATTGGCACGTACAGTTTTGTTAATATTCTTGACATGAGCATTGTCGGTCGACATCAAAGGGCATTGTGTTTGATGGTCATGTTTAACTTCCGTCCAGCCATTTTTAAACTGTGTGAACCATTCATAACACCAAGTTCGGCTTAAGCACTCATCACCATTGGCTTTCTGCATTATTTGGGGTGTCTCTGCAAGGGTTTTCTTGAGTTTCATGCAAAATTTAATGAAGACATGTTGCTCCTCTAACACTGACATCACAAAATTCACAAACTGTGCAACACAATGTTCTACTCAATACAGCACTGAACAATAACTAACAGACATACAACAAGTTACACATTAAACACAGATGTGTGCAGGGATGCCAACCACATTTCACTCCAACACACCATTCATGCAGAATTATGAATGTTCCATAATATTTTGAACAGACCTTGTATAAGGAGCACCTAAATCAGGCTCAGTTGCACAATAGCTTCTAAATGTAAGTAAAATATGTTACACCATTACCAGGTTCATGCCAAGAAATACCATTTCATTTCCATTTGTGCTAAAAGCATTGCCAGTTTGTTCTGCATACTGAATACATCCAGGAATTAGTATATCATGCAACATGGCTTTTACACCCGTTATCAAGGAAAAAATATCAAATGGGTTTGGCATCTCACAATTCTTACTGATACTAGATGAAAGCACTTTCCCAAATTCATGATTCACATTTCCACTGAAATGTCTTTTTCAGGATCTTCTATAATATGTTCACTTCCATTTTCCATATCTCCATTAGAAAACTTTTACCCTCTTTATCTAATAACAGATTATCTTTGTTGTCACTAATGGAAGCCTCCAGAATCTGCATTACACTTTCATTAGTAATGAAGAATTCTCTTTTTCTGGACCACATGCTCTAAAAAAAGATTTAAAATTATACATGTTTTCTGCTTAAATAAATAAAAAGAATGATAATACATTTCCAACCAAAGTTAAAATACCATTACACTCAGTTTATTTACATAATTTTAATAACATCATATCATAAGAAGATACTGAAATGATGGTGCACAAGCTACTTTGTGGTATATTGGAACAACTATGTTCCATGGAAGGAAAGAAATGTTTTCACTAATTAACTGCAGTTATTTTCCAAAGTAAAAGAGAATCAACAAAAAACTATAAAATTCAAGGAAACAATTATCTCTGCTTTAAGTAGAGTACCTGCAATGTATATACAGTGATTACAATCCAATTATTAAGGAGACTTATAAATGGGAAATCTGTGTCCCAAGTATGTGAAAGGGTTAAAATATATACCAACATTAAATACATGTAAAGTTGAAACTGTTTTTTCTTGACCACTGCTTTTACTCTGTCTCTGAATTTCTAGAGCATCACAATAACTAGATCTCACTTACCAACTATTGTTAATTAAATCACTGTGTATTACGTCACATTTTATTTTTTGAGATGTTATAACTGAATGTTATTATTAATAGTAACATTCAGCCTAAACATCCATGCTAACAGAAAACTTAATCCTACTGTGGTTCACTAAAATGAGTGGCAGCATTCACGCTATTACTATCAAATTATAGACTTGCTTTACAAAGTGACAGGAGAACAGAAATGTGGCAACACAATAAGAAATAACTGGTACCATTAGCAATAGTTATGATAGAAACTTTACTTAACCACTTTGGTAACAGTTTGATGCATAGCACTTGATGTCATATACCTAATGCAATGAAATCTAAACAAGACCTAAAGAAATTTGCTAAATGTGAATAACTTGATGATAGCTGTATTACCTGTTCTACCTACTGGTTACATATGAAAATTTGTGCCAAACCAGGACTCAGACATGGATTTCCCACTTATCGCAGTGTCACCTTACTGCTAGGCTCTCTGCATGTACCTCCTTGACTGACCCTAACTTCCACTGTCTACATTCCCACACCACAGCCTCTTACTTTCATCACTGTATGCTTGCATCTTAATTCTGTATTTCTGCATTGGTGAGAATAAGACTGTGGGGAATTGAGACCTACCAATTATCATCTAGAGGCCACTTTGGCATGTAATATTCACCCTGAATATGACTGACAGCCATTTGAAATTAGGCTGAAAGAAATTCAACTTATAAGGATGTTGACAGTGTGATGTATGGAACTTCGGGTCATTCTGGGAGGCAGACATGGATAACCTGACAGTAAGGCAACTGCTCACAATAAGCAGGGACTCTGGGTTTGAACCCCAGTCTAGCACAAAATATCATATGTCACCAACAGGTAGAACATCTGTACCTGATGTAGCCAACACCAAATGATTCGTGATCTGCAGATTTATTTCAAACAACTGTAATTTATCATCGGTGTAAATAAAATAACTTTGCTGCCTCTGGGCAGTCTATTTTATTGTCACAATGACTGATCACTTGTGATTTACTGTGTTATTACTTTGTAAAGATTAGATTAGATTAGATTAGATTATTACTTGTTCCATAGATCATGAATATGACACTTCGTAATGATGTGGAACATGTCAGGTTAATAAAAGATGTCTGTACAAGATATTACATTACACAAAATAATGCATGACACTGATGTTTAAGTTTTTTTTCCCCTTAATTTATATCTAAAAATTCAGCCAATGAGTAGAAGGAGTTGTCATCAAGAAATTCTTTTAATTTGAAACTTCCTGGCAGATTAAAACTGTGTGCCCGACCGAGACTCAAACTCGGGACCTTTGCCTTTTGCGGGCAAGTGCTGTACCATCTGAGCTACCGAAGCATGACTCATGCCCGATACTCACAGCTTTACTTCTGCCAGTATCTCGTCTCCTACCTTCCAAACTTTACAGAAGCTCTCCTGCAAACCTTGCAGAACTAGCACTCCTGAAAGAAAGGATACTGCAGAGACATGGCTTAGCCACAGACTGGGGGATGTTTCCAGAATGAGATTTTCACTCTGCAGTGGAGTTTGCATTGGTATGAAACTTCCTGGCAGATTAAAACTGTGCGCCCAACCGAGACTCGAACTCGGGACCTTTGCCATTTGCAGGCAAGTGCTCTACCACCTGAGCTACTGAAGCACAACTCACGCCCAGTACTCACAGCTTTACTTCTGCCAGTATCTCGTCTCCTACCTTCCAAACTTTACAGAAGCTCTCCTGCAAACCTTGCAGAACTAACACTCCTGAAAGAAAGGATACTGCGGAGACATGGCTTAGCCACAGCCTGGAGGATGTTTCCAGAATGAGATTTTCACTCTGCAGCGGAGTGTGCGTTGATATGAAACTTCCTGGCAGATTAAAACTGTGTGCCCGACCGAGACTCGAACTCAGGACCTTTGCCGTTCGCGGGCAAGTGCTCTACCATCTGAGCTACCGAAGCATGACTCACGCCTGGTACTCACAGCTTTACTTCTGCCAGTATCTCATCTCCTACCTTGGTGCATTAGATCACCAGAATCCTGAGCTGTTTGGAGGTCTTCACCCATAATGCTCCAAACATTCTCAATTGTGGAGAGATCCAATGACCCAGCTGGTCAAGGTAGAGTTTGTTAGGCACAAAGACAAGAGGTAGAAAATTCCCTGAGGAATACCCTGTGCAGTCAGCACTGGAGTTGCCATAAAGTGCATTGCATGGATTTTTTTATTGTTCATGGAAGTTACCATAGTTCCAAGTAACCTAAGAAAGAGTGTAAAGTTTTCACTGTACAATTTTAAGATATTGATTGGCATGAAAGAAATTTAATTTCTGACATTAAATGTGAGAGGGCATAGGTGTGAACTAAAAAAAACTGTAATGTAATGGAAGTATTTGAGGATCGGCCTCCGGCAGTGTCACCTAGGTAGTTGCACATAATGTCAAAATGCAGCAAAGATAGATTTTTTTCAGAAATTTCCACAAATCTCCTAACAAACTCTTCAAATACTGTACACTCTCTTCCCATAAATCTCCTGACTAACTCTCCAAACACTGTACACTCTCTTCTCAAAAACAATACTCCTTTGAACTCCTTTTTCCTATCTCCTACAACACCATATGAAATTTAAGGGGATACGGAATCACCTATCCCCGCAATGTTAATATATGCCTACTATAGGGAACATTTTCTCACAAACTACTGGAGACAGAGAGGTAAAAATTTTACTGTATGTGCATTCATATGTTACAACAATACTGAAACAACAGTTTATTGTCAAAGTATTTTCTTACAGAGATATTGTACATTTATTTTTAAGTAAATTTTTTCCATCGCTTTTTACTAGACTATCACCCCTAAGTCTTTTGTAAATCAAGTAATTAAAAAATCGTTGTTTCAGTATGTAATAGGGACCTATGTCACTACGTCATAAAAATTTCAGACTTCTAGGTTGACCAGTACCTGAGATAATGTTCCTAGATGAAGTAAAAAGTAAACTTACGGGAAACGGAGAAAGAAGATTAAAACATTCCTGATCCGTAGCTAATACCCCCTTCACAGTCTTCATAATCATCTTCAAGTCTTCTTTTGGCACCCCTCTGCACCTGTCTTGCTTTTTTCACTAATGTCTTGATTATATTATCAGCATGCCTTAGTCTGTGCTGATCTAAAAAGAACATAGCACGTACCGTACGGGAACCAACACACATACCCAACTTTTGAAGGACCTGGCATTTAGTTATATTTCCAAGATTGAAGGTTGCCACAGCATCATACACACCAAAATGTAGTGTATTAATTCCGACAATCACTGTTTTTGGGAGACGATGCCATATCACACTATTCAAGCACTCGTTGGGGTTCTGCGTTTTTCCGTGAAGACATTTCATCAGAAGACTTCTGTCAGCCAGATCTCTGAAAATGGGCTTTATTTCTGCCATGATGGCTGATGGTAGACTGTGGTGGTGAATGTATTTCTCTCCTGTTGTTAGTCCCCTATTGTATTTACACCAGCTGTTTTCACCTTTGGGGCACAAACCATGTTGTGGATGCTCATCCGTGGATGCGGTGTGGAAATATAAAGCCCATATAGCTCTCCTCATTTCTTCAAGATTGCCTGTATTTTGCCTGATTGCAAGGCCATAGCAGTTCTGAATGTGGTCTATTATGGAATCAGTCAATCTTCCTCTGCCATCCAAGGTTTTCCCATCATCTAGTTTTTTCCCTTTCATAACTGATTTTAACCTTCTCAACCTGGCACCCATTCTCTTCTGCACATGTCCTATACATTCAAGTTTGCTTATATTTACACTGTTCCCATATGGTTTGCTTTCCAAAACTTCTTTGAATGCTTTAGAGTCACCATCTCCCAGATATTTGACATAGCGAACATTATACCACTGTGAAGAGCGATGAAAAATTTTCTTCACCCCAGCAACCTCCATGCCACCACTACTACCATAATAATTAGCAATACAGTCATCACTGTGTTCATTTTTCAGCCTGCCTGTGCACCTACAGTATTTAGACATTATTGCAACATCAATAACCTTGCCAGTATCAACACTAGTTGCTGTTACAACACCATTGTTGGAGGTGTGGCCCCTTTTCTACCACGTGCCATCAAACGCCACTGTGAGGTCACGACTGCCGTCATTTTCTTCCACTGCTTCTTCCACAGCAACTTGCATTGACTTCTGTGCTACATCTTCAACTGCAGATCCTAGTACATAATTGTAAGCTTCAAACTTTGAAGGTGCACTTGGAAGATTTAGAACACCACATAGCATATCACCAGCTGCTTTGCCCTTACCAATTGCTCGCAATCCATAAACTAACCTAATATTTACACTATAAAGTTCAGTTTTCTTGTATCCATTATTTACAGTTACTGAAACCGAACTTGGAAACTTACAGCTGTATTTACAAACACTGCATATTAAATTAAACTGGGCAGCCAGGCCAACATGGGATTCTACTTTCAGAGAAACGTTTCCATGACATTTTTTGCAGCACAAACTGTTTTCAAGAGCTTCACACAATATATTCGTATCAATGAGTTCAAAAACTTCATTCCCTCTATCAAGTAAATTATATTTCTCTTCCAAATCTCTTAGTTTTTTATGAGAAGCACTGTTTTCATTTGGTGTAAGTTCGTTCGGCAAATCAGTAATAAGTGGATTCACATTTTCCAACAGTGATGATGATGAACTGCTTTGCTTTGCTAATGAATCATTATTTCTTTTCTTTTGCCAGTTCACACGCTTTTTAAATACTTTTGCTTTAGCTCTAGGCATTTTCACTGCGAAAAATGAAGCACTAAATACGAAATAACTCAACAACAACTACTTTCTTATATCACACTGTTTACAAAACAGTCCCGCCACAAAGTCAAAGAGTAACTTGAGGAAACCAGAGAGAAACATTTTCGGGCAACTAGTGTATAAATAGTCGCTGGAAACCGGGATATTTGAATTCATGTCACTTTAAAGGTACTGCCAAAAAGTTCATGGTCAGCCACGAGAGACATGTATAACTAAAGCGCAATACCCGATCTCACAAATATATAAAAATAAAATAGTTATAATTGTAGTAGAGCTATGTATGATACGTCATTTTAAAGAGGAAACATGGCAGAATATAATACGCCAATAAAAAAAAATTCGATTTTTTAACCCAAAATCCGATTCCGTATCCCGTTAAGATATTATTAAAAAATGAATTAAAAACATTTATTCTGCAGGGCATAATATGATACCCTGCTTCTTACTTCATAAGTGTTCAAATTACATCAGTAGACCTCTGTCAAATATCATAAATACCTCATTTCTACAGGTAATATTTCCAAACCAGCTAAAACTTGCTAAAATTATATCTCTCTACACATGTCTGCTTGTGTCTGTGTACGTGCAGATGGATATGTCTGTGTGTGTGTGTGTGTGTGTGTGTGTGTGTCTGTGTATTGCGCGCGCGAGTGTATACCTGTCCTTTTTTCCCCCTAAGGTAAGTCTTTCCACTCCGGTGATTGGAATGACTCCTTACCCTCTCCCTTAAAACCCACATCCTTTCGTCTTTCCCTCTCCTTCCCTCTTTCCTGATGAAGCAACCGTTGGTTGCGAAAGCTTGAATGTTGTGTGTATGTTTGTGTTTGTTTGTGTGTCTACCAACATGCCAGCACTTTCGTTTGGTAAATTACATCATCTTTGTTTTTAGATATAATTTTCCCATGTGGAATGTATCCCTCTATTTTTTTTTTCTAAATCACTTAAGGCAAATTCCAGGACTGTTTTGCAGAAGAGGATACTATCAATTTGCTCCCCTGACCTCATTGCCAGTTGGATTGTGATCTACCCCTCCCTCACATCAATTATAGAATGTCACTGTCTTTATGGTTAACTCTTTTAATAAGCTTCAAGAGGAGTAAGATTTACAATAAATTTTTACTAAACTTTTTTCTCGTGGTTGGCTCCAGTTCTTCACGTCAAGAGGCTGAGTCTAGAACCTGAAATTTTTGACATTATAGGTTCTCATTGTTCCAATTGATGTAATAAATTTGAAATGAGCCTGCACTGTATTTCTTGTTTACTCAAAATTTTATTCTCTCACATTTTTCTATATCACACTGCCTTTACAATTTCCATGACAACAAAGTAGAAAATTACATTGTTCTTCCCAAAAATAAAAACATGTCCGATCACATTAGAGGCATGACTACTACAACTACCTCACTCTGCAGTGCTAACAATATTCCAAAGGATTTACAAATTTTTGTGACATATGACTTTCTATTAATTTATATTATTTTATAAATTAATCCAGAAATTAACATAATAAATAGCGCCAAATTGTGTAATTAATAACAGAAATTTTAAGTGTGCCAAATATTTTGTAACTTCAAATATTCTTTAAAAAAAAATATTTTTAACTGTACATTCAAAGCTAATACACATCAATTGTAACAAATAAAATAAAGTAATTTCTTTTTACAGACTTTAGCTTGAAAAATAATACATTGTGTACAAAATCATATTAAATTCTTTTAGAAAATCAGCTGTGATAATATTAACCTGTTAAAAATTCAAAAAAATATTTTTGGTATCGACTACTGCTGTTGAGGAGAGGTAATGTTAGAGGAGGGTGTCCCTTTACAATACTCCCTTGCTTCCTACTTGCTTCCTACTTGCACCCTCTTTGTAATTCTATGTGTTTCTGGGTAATAATGGTCCCACCACTCACTTTGATTGTTTCGATCATTAAGTAAAATTATTCTTTGTGCAGTAAGTAAAATTGGAAATAAAATTATAGGACCATTTGGAGAAAATGTTATAAATGATAATGGTAATAGACTTATTGATATCTGTAAACAAAATTCATTGAAAATATTAAATGGCTTTTATCAACATAAAGAAATACATATATTTCCTACGTGGAATGTTTCCCTCTATTATAACCATATCAAAGAAATACATAAATACACATGGCATAAAGATACATTGAATCAAAAATCAATAATAGACTATATTATAATTAAACAGCAAACGAGGATAAAAATACATGACATAAGAGTATATAGAGGGGTAACTCTTAGCGATCATTATTTGGTAAATTCCAAATTTTTATTCCCCTTCAGAGGAAAAAGCACTGAAGAAAATCGAAATTGTCCTATAGAAAATATACAAACAGAAATCAAAATTCCTAAATATAATTTGAATAGTTTTGAGAATGAAAGCACAATATTTTTATATCAAAAGAGATTAGATGAAAAACTGGTAGAAACAGAGTTTGATAATACAGAAGATCAATATCATTATATTGTAAATAAACT